>NC_136068.1:1113326652-1114034985 GCF_964261635.1 Lissotriton helveticus
CACAAAAGGAGCGACCTCCCATCCTACTCAGTCTGAATCTAGGCTTAATCGCTAGAAGGAGAGATTCCGACCGGAGAGACCGCGTGGGGACATAGAAAGAAACAAGGCAACAGTCGATACCAAAGTTACAGCCTTCTAAATGGTTGTGGCCTGCTAAACAGGCCTGCTAAACCTGGTATTTTGTTTGCCTGAGGCCCAGTTGCCCACTTGAGCATGAATTTCTTGACAGTGTTCAGTAGGAGCACAGATTACTTGACTTGTATTCCACTTTAATTGACTTTGTTTCAGATTAATCTGCCCTTATTTTTACAGACTAACCATATACGAATTTATAATTTTGTATAGAGGATCAGTAGCGTGTCTCACAAGGGTATATTTTGATTTTAAAACAGGTTCTCTTCCACAATGCTGAAAGGGTACGTTCATAGACTTTAATAAATTATAGTTCAGCATTTTGAATAGGTCTATGGTGTTAAACTGTCACAGAATAACATTAGCCCGTTGTTTTATGTGAGTTGCCTTCCAGTGAACGGGACAGCAAAGATTAGTCAAACTGGTTCACCGACGGCTGACTATACAACTTCATAATTTTTGAACTTTTTAGAACTAGAGACAGCAGCCATTTGTTTGTGGTGACTACTAAACCAAGCTACCCGACTGAATTTAGAAAATGCGCATACAAATCCTAAAATAAATGCACATAAATAAAACAATGTGTCATTATGCCCCTTTAAGATATTCATATTTGACCTTTTTCCGCAAAAGTCTGACCTATTGGTTGGACCAATGCCTGTTTTGATTTGTATAACATTGATCGCTCCATGATGAAGACCCGCCAGCTTTCCTTCTCACAAACAGATGTGTCCCTCTGATTTCAAAGATATTCCATTCCTTCCTGCAAGAGATTGGTGTGTTCCAAGGTTTCAGGGTGTAGATCTTGCTTCATGGTGCATCCACAGCTGTTTGGGTGGTGATAAATGGGGGAGGAGGCCCTTAGAAAGAGAATTCAAAGGATATAATATGGGGGGCTGTTGTTTAAAGAGGTAGAAGGGCAGGGAGAAGGTAGGCTATCCATCAGGAAAGATAACGATGCAAAATTTGCAGTGTTGGATATCGTGCGGACAGTGGTGCAAAACTATAGGTAGGGAACATGTTTTCAACCTCACGTAATGACCCAAGTACTACATATTGCTTATTACAAATCAGCACAATTACCATCCATTACATGTTTCTACATCTGCGATATTGCCTTATGCTCTGCAGCTACTGGGATTCCATAAGCTCCTTTTGCTGTCACTCACTCAGTGGCGGCGGACATCTATGGGGCCCGGGAGCACGAATGCACATAAAATAAAAAAATATGTACATAAAACATTTACCTTATTCGACTGTACCTCTTCGCTCTGGATGTCCTTTTTACTACTGCCATACTGACACCAGGAAACTCCCTTGACCAATCAGGGCGCTACTCTCACCAGCATGAGAACAGCACCCCGATTGGCGGGAGCAGCCTCTGTCGACGCTTAACAGTGCTCTGGAGGCATTAACTTTCTCTAACCTAGCTGTCTCAAGACAGCTGGGTTAGAGATGTTTAAAGTGTGCATGTTTGGCTGGCTGTCACGAGATGGCCGGCCAAAAAGACATGCGCACTTTAAACAATGAATACACAGCCCACCCTCCTTCCTGCTGCTGTCACTTAGCGGCGGCCCAGCCCCGTCCTGACACACTGTTACCCAGCGTCGGATTGGTAACGTGGGCACTCGGGCAATGTCCGAGTGGCCGGTGTCCAGTTCCAGCTGTGGGCTGCTTTTTTGAGCAGCCTGGAGGGCGATTTGGCGGTTTCTGTGTTGTTCGGATGCTGCCAGCCGCCCAGTGGGTGCCTGAGTGGCCTTTCTGGAAATAAATGGGCCTCCATTACCTCCCTTTTATCAAAGGGCAAAGGTGTCACTCCCTTTCTCTCGCTGGGGCCAGCCCAATACCATATGCATATTGTGGGGGGGCAAGGGGACGGAGCAAAAGTGGCCTCACTTTTATTCAGGTGTGTTTCACCAGCAATCCATGCATTTTTTTACCCCCTGCTTTATTTTTTGTAAAACTTCGCTGAAGCAAAGTTTTACAAAGGCAATATGTAAATGTGGGCCACTTTTTTCTGTGTGCCCGGGACGATTTTTAATCCCAATCCAACCCTGCTGTTACCATTTTATTTTTCATCTCGGGGGCATTTACGTACACTCATTGGGCTACTTCACACTTTCACCTTCTCAACCCATACCACTTTTGTCACTGACGTAGCTATAACTATGCGCTAGTCTTCACCTACCATCCTTTCATAATCGGCTCCACCTCTTCCCTCACCCTCTTCTTAGCTGTATCACAACCACACCCTGCTCTCCCTCAATTCTTGCATCTTTTCCACATAGCACTGCTTCTTTCTCTTATCTGCCTTCCAGAGCCCAGTACTACATGCTTCCTCAAAGCATGGCCTCAGTTGTGCATCCAAAACCATTACCTGTGCCTTTGTCTGCAACGACAGTTCATTGGCCATCCCATCCCTCTGCATGCAGGTGCCCCTGTAATCTCGACAACCATTACCAGCTCTGCCGACACCACTTAAGAAACTATAATCTCGAGGCGACATGGCCATGACATGTCTCTAATGAACAAATCACTTGGGCGCGAGTTAGAAGAGCAATTTTGCCAGGACGTTTCAATGCCGACAGCGAGGAAATGGCAGCTGGATGTTGACATAGATTCCTACCTGTCCTTTGCTTATTGCTGTCAAGTGGCAGAGTGCCCTACGTGACGCCATCAGTCCGTTTTTACTTTCTAGCCACAAACACTTTGCATTCCATCCGCACCAACATGCAGAAGGGGCGACATTGGTCATTAATGGCCCTTGTTGATCATGGTTGTCTCTGGCAATGTTAAGACACATAAAACATTTGCCTATCTTCTTATAAACCCTTTACCCAAACCGAACAAACAATGCAGAGGCTACTGAGACCAACACAGTTTTAAAGATGTATGCATACACAAGTTTAGCGACAGGGAAACACGACAGAGTGAAGAGTCTTCAAAAAAATTACTCACAAGGTGCTTAGGTGGTTGATCAAGAAATTAGAAAGTAAAAGAAACAGCTGCATAAAGGTTACTTCTAATTTTACTGTGAGGCCGCAATACTCCAGGTGAGACCTAACTAATGAGCGAACACATCAGAAAAAGCCACGCCAACGAGCAGCTTGAAAGAACACATAATTACGAAGGAATACTTTTTTCGACCAATAAACATGCAAACTTCCATTGGAAGTATGCATTTACAAGTCCCAGAATGAATCCCTTTGCATTCTGGATTTTGTTTTCCCACTTTTTCCACTGGAAGTATGCCAGAATTAGGATCAGTCAGAATACATAATACTTTTGCTCCAGGTGACATCACTGGATCGTGCTGTGACAATCAACAGGCCAGACTAACAGCTGGGCATGCATTCGCCATTAGTTCACAGATAGGGTTGCCATTCCTTCCACTAGAAAAATATCAGCCATTTGTTAACCTTTTAAAAAATTCTGGAAAGGACCCACAGTGATATAAGTAGAACTGTGCGTGAAATCGTCTGTATTCATTTTTAGCATGGCCTTTCCGTCTTTGTTTCCTTTAATGATCAGTCAAGGATTATTAAGGCTGTGGTGGAACACATTGTAATGTGTTTCCTTCCTATAGTCACTGTTTAAAGGGTGTACTGATAAGGGAAACAAATACCGGCCTTGGGTGATTTTTGTACCGCCAGGGTCATGCCCAGTCACGGCGGGGTCCCGCATCTCTGCTCCTGCTCTCCTCTGTAGGACTCCAGGAATAGGAAGCACAGCCATGCTCCCCTGACCAATCACAATGCTGAAATGCAGCGTTGTGATTGGTCTGAGCGTCGTGGTTTGACGCTCAGCCAGGAAATGGGGGTATTGGCATGTCTCCACACGGGCTGTAATGCAGCCTGCGTGGAGAGCAGGGAAAGTGTGCATGACGGTTTGGCTGGTCACAGAGGGCCCGCCAAACAGTTATATGCACTTAGGAGTGGGCAGACCACTCCTCCCCTGCCCTGCTCTGAAAGCAGCCCCACCCACCCCCATAGCAGCACAGAAACATAAAATGAAAATAACTCAAAGTTATCATTTTATGTTTCATTTATTTGCACTGCTTAAAAACAGTGGGACGCCACTCCTCAACCACTGGCCATGCCACTATAAAACTGGCCAGGGGGTAACACTATTCAGAGAGCAAGCAGCTCACTGTACATCTCTGGGCCGCAGTTCCCTTTCCTGCTATTATTGAGAGATTTCAGAAGTTATATAATATCTAGTTATTAGCGTTCTACAATGAATGGGCAGCTGGAAATATGTAGAGGAAACATATAATACGGAAGAGAATAGACACCATTACTACAACTCAATGTCAATGTTATCAGTATATTCAAGGAAATGCTGCCTGTGGATTTTGCTTCGGATTTAAGACTTCCTCCAGAAATCAGAGTTTGGTAGGTTATCGCACACCTCAAAATCAGACTCTACACTTTACCTTCAAGTGCCTCACAGGCTTCTTTATTACTTTCAAAGCTTGTGTACACATTTATCTTCTGAGAATGAAATGTGTGAAAGTTCCCTGAATGCTTGAGCACCATTGCACAATCTGAGAAACTTTCATTTAGTGAAGAAGAAAGTGTCAGGTGTTATCACAGGATGTCTTAAGGTTTCTCATCCTATCTCATCCAAGATATCTCTTGCTCTTCTGCCAAGATTTGCTGCTGAGTGTTTGTGACACCCCTGCCTTAAAAGATTGCACCTTCCTCTTATCTTTAAAAGCTAAATGTTATTTGCAGCAGTGGAGGTAAAAATATGTCTGTTTATTGGTCGAAAAAAGTATTTCTTCGTGATTATGCCTTCTTTCTTGCTGCTCATTGGCTGGGCTTCTTCTGATCTGTTCGCTCATTACTTAGGTCTCACCTGGAGTATTGTGGCCTCACAGTAAAATTAGAAGTAACCTTTATCCAGCTGTGTCTTTTACTTTCTAATTTCTTGATCACCCACCTAAGCACCTTGTGAGTCATTCTGACTTGTTACAAAATGTTTTTTTGTTCTTTTGCAGTGAATTTTTATGATTCTTTGCTTTTTTTTAAGACTCTTCACTCTGTCGTGTTTCCCTGTCGCTAAACTTGTGTATGCTTACATCTTTAAAACTGTGTTGGTCTCAGTAGCCTCTGCAGTGTTTGTTCGGTTTGGGTAAAGGGTTTATATGAAGAAAGGAAAATGTTTTATGTGTCTGAACGTTGCCAGAGACAACCAGGATCAACAAGGGCCATTAACGACCAAAGTCGCCCCTTCTGCATGTTGGTGCAGATGGGTGGATGCTGTTGGGGACAATAGCTGAACTACCCTTTATGTGGATGTGTGAAACATGAATGACCCTGTTAATAGCAGCAAACCAGAAAATCTGACTTATTACCAGACAGCAAATATACAAGAAGTATGAGAATAAGGGTAGAAACAGACACGTTGGCTCGGTGAATTGCATAGTAGCTGCCGAGATAAACAGCAATCTACGGGCCATGAATCCGAATCCCTGCATGGCCGACTCTGTCTTCCATCTTTTTAAGGTTGCTTAATTGATTGACATTAATTTGGGTAACAGTGAATTCGGTTATTTACAGAACTTAGGACCCAATGTGCTAAATTATATTCCCAAAGCAGGAACTGGAAATTACCCACCGACTATTTTTGCAAACAGGGGTACAATCATGTTCTGTGTCCAAAGAAGTTGGATCACAAGTTTCCCATCAACAGAGGGTCACAAAATGGCCTGCCTAATGAATATTCATTAGGCATGTTGCTATATGCGGCCCCATGCAGTTGGCTATGTCCAGAAGGGTGGTTGCCTGCAGAGTACAGCAGAACACCATGTCAGCATTCATATTCCCAAACAGGAAACTTTTTTAAAAATATTAAACCGCTGTGTACCTTAAAAGGCCATTTGCCGCGTTGTCAGGGGTATCATAATGGTCCAGGGGATAGATCGCTGTGTGCTCCCACTGATAACTGCTCACCATGAAGCCAGCCAACACTATTCACAAAGAGGACGCTGTCCGCCGGAGGCAGCTTCCCATTTGTGAATCCGGTACCACCCGAAATCAGATATTGCGATCTAATTAATGATTTGTGACCGCAATTGCGTCACAAACCATTAATACATATGATTTTGGCTTGTAATTGGGAGGACACCCCCACCTTTCACACCATCTCCTAAATGCGAATCGGAATGAGTCACAGACCCCTTTTGTGAGGCAGAAAGGCTTTTCACATTCGCAGATGGGGGGGTTGTACATCACTTTACAAACCATAAGATATTGATGCAGTCACTGCACCACTTTTATCCCTCATCTATAATTTTTTGTTCTGGATTTTAAACTTCATCTATACATTTTAGGTCTGGGGTTTAATAGTTCTGCTGTCAAACAGACCAATTACTAACACTTTACATAGAGTTTAATCAGGGTCCACCCCTTTCAACGGGTGTCTTTCGTGAACCACCTCTTGCAGCCATTGGCTTGAGATTTTGTCAATCCCGTCTTGGCTTAGCACAGTAGAATATTCATCTCTTCTCTGGTCTAAAGATATTAATTTTTGCGGTTGCATTTACCTGCCTGAGGAACTACTTTAAAGCTAAATCCCTCCATGTCTGCTCCTTCTGCGTCCCTCGCGAGCATCTCTCTCTCTTGTGCTAGTGCTATATGTGTTAGTGCAGACCTATTGGCTTTGCCAATAGTGTTTTATCTGTTTTCATGCTTATGCAAGCACTATTCAAAATGTGCTCTCCCGAACTGGGCACAATACCTCAAACTTGATCTCACTCACTGCTTTGTAAAGCTTTAAATAGCTTTAAATGTTATGCTTGAAAACCTCTCCACCCCAACAAAGGAAAACCTGAGGTATAAGAGTTAAACAACAAAAAAAGGAAAGTATTCAGAGCCGTCTTCAAACTGAATTGGCCATGGATTTGTGTAAACTGAAGTGGACGGGTCCAAAGATGGGAACCCAAATGCCCCAATAAATGACCACTGCACAAGCGCTGTAAGCGCAAAATCTGCAGCACTGAGTGCGCACTTTAGTGCATCAATCCTGATGAACTGTGCACAGAAAATCACGAAATCACGTAGACACAAGAGGTTGTCCCTATATATCACTTCATGCATTTGAAAAACGAGCATAAAGCAAATCTTCTGCCTCACTGGTAGCCAGTGAAATGTTTTCTGTGCCCTGGACACATGGTTGTATTTCTTTCAGCATGCAACCATCTTGATTGGAATGTTTTGGGTCTGCTGTAACTATTTATGTTTACAAAAGTCAACATTGGGCACCATAAAGGAGGCAATCACTCTTGGGTAAGGCGTACATCCCTCCCAATGTGATTGCAGTTAATCTGAATGGACACGATTTCCAACATATGGTTTTTTGTGTTGGTCATCCTTCTTAGAGGGAAAAGCACCAGTCTCCAATGAAAAACAAACATTGGTTTGCTGGTTATCATGCAGGCTAGTGATGTTCTTTTCATTTGGATTCCTAAATCAACCACAAGAGCTCTAAAATCCCAGGTGGCCATGAGGAGTGTGCCAAACCTAGCTTTGCATAGTGAAAAAAGTGCTCTCGTGTGCTTTTGTAGTGCTCTTTGACAAAAAATAATAATAATAACATTACAGGTAGTTAGTTGTTCAGGCTTGCCTTATGTGAGCATGCTCATGGTAAACTGCAGATTGTGGTGTTGTGAGTTTTATTTCTGCTTGCCAGTCTTATCTTTCAATCACTCTATGCAGATTTTCTTTAATCATTTGCTCTCAAATGTTAAACGGGTAAATCAGCATCGTCAGACGCAGACAGGAGCATAAATGTTTTTCTGTTATCGCTCGCATCTGCTATTTTTAATTTGTTTTTCTTGCACCTAATTATCCGTGGGACGAAGACATCTCTGCTTTGTGTCATTATCCATGTAGATGCAGGGAACATTAGCGAGCTGCACAGCCATGACACTCGCCTTGACGCCATGACAGAGATGGATCTCACCTTCTAGAGGTAAATGGCAGGAGACACCGATGCGGTGATGGGAAACAAGGCGGGTCTTCCGGGGCGGCTCAGGTGCTAAAAGGACTTTTCATTATGCTGTGTTCCTATTTCGCTTGGGAATTAGAAAACAAATCTACTCTGAATTGTTCGACACGTCCAACATAGTAACTTTTGCTTTTTTTGGCGGGAATGCGATCATCCCTCGAGACAACACATTGAGGGCTTGCTGGGCATTATTGGGCACCTACTGGCTTTTTGAAAATCACCTCACTTTCTGTAATACTCGAAAACCTTTCCTCTTTGAGTACACCAGTTAGTTCAACCTAGGTGATGGCCAGAATGCTCGACATATTTGCCCCAGGACTTCTCTGTTTCAGGACGGATGAGGTAGCAGTCCAATAAATCTAGTTTTGGTCCTCCTAAATCATGTCACATTGAGTCTCTAATCCCTTTTCCAGGAAGCCCTTCAAACCTGGTCCCCCTTCTACTAACAGGAACCCAAGGATTTGCAGGAAAGATGTGGTTCTCCAGCCATTTGTCTGCTCAAGCCCCTAACGTCTTCCACTGCAGAGATCAGCTCACGAAGGTGGATGTACAACTGTCTAGAACCAACATTCAACTTATTCACATTCATCTCTGGATTAAAAATGGTCTTATTCAGCCTGCCCAATTTTGTGTCCCTCCCAGGTGTACCAATATAGAAGGCAAAGCCAGGGTTTCATGAACCCCACTGCACCTACTTTAGTGCCTTAAGCGCGGTTGGGGTTACGACCTCCTGAATGCATGCTTTACGTGGTAAATAGAGCTGATGCAAGACGTTTTTTTTAAAAAAACGTACAATGTTGAGAAAAAGTCGCCCACCATTCAATTTCTTTTTTCCTTTGGTCCTTTTGTCTTCCCCATACTTATCAAAGAGGCTGACATTAGGAGAAGTTCAACACCTCAGTCACACAAACTAAAGGTCTCTTCCAGAGGGATAAGTTTCTTAATAGAGGCAGGGATTAAGTGTAGAGGTCAGATGCACACAGACAGCAGTTAAAATGGACCGGTTTTACATTTTTGATTGCTAGGAAATAATAGAAAATGTACAAACACTTTAGCTTAGCTTGTTTCTGCTTTGACATTGACAAGTAACTAGAGTTGAGCCAGACAGAGCCCTCAGTTTCTTGCCTACCTCAAGTAGAGCACCACCACAGGTGTGGGAATGCCAGTGGTTACATCACCGGGGGGGAGGGAAGGTATAACTCCCACTGCTGTCTACTGCAACACTTCTCACTCCATGTTTAAAAAAAACATTTTAAGGGAAGCCAGTGCAGACCTAAAGTCGAGTTATTGACTGAGCAAGGAAAGAAGTGAAAGTCACTGATTCCCTTCTTTTATTGACAGGTGTGGTAGATGCTTGGAAAACATTTACTTCAGCAGAGCAAAGTGCTTCAGAGGGGGCACAGGAATTAATCTTGCCCCTCTGAGCCCTATGGCTGGCTAGGGGGAAATGCCAAAGCGAGAAGGATAAACTATGTGGACTTCCTTGAAATAGTCAAGTCGGATTTATAAAGCGTAGCTAGTCACCCGTGAGGGCATCCATGCGCTGACAGTCATTGGGCTTCAGGTGGAATTAGTTGGACAGCATAGGTCTTTCAATGCAAGACCTGAGACGTGGGACCATCATCGAACAGTGTTTAGAACGAGGCGTGACGCAAGCAGCAGTGACGTGGTAGGGCTCTAGAGCCGGTCTTTGGCCTGATCTGATCTGTGTGAAGGAAACAAACACTCTGCCCTCTGCTACATCCTTGGAGGAGACCTAGCACGGAGGAGAAATTCACCCCTGTGGTCACCTGACGAGCACATATCACAACACCAAGAGTAGACAATTACTTAACCCTTTGCTTTGAGGGAATTCGGTCATCCGTCACAGGTTAAAAGTACTCCTGTCTAGAATTAGCAGAAGATCTCACTACACTCTAAGGAGGCAATTACTTCACCCCCTCAGTTGAAGGTTACACCAACACTCCAAGATGAAAAATACTCCAGCCTTTAATTGATGGAAGAGCACGCATGAGTCAAAGGAAACGATGAACCCAGGCTTTTCACAACGAATGCAAGCTGCGCAGGAGGCGGCGTGGAGAGAGCGCGCCCCTTCCGCAGCCCTGGATGGGCGCAGCTGGGCTCCGTTGCTCCTCGGCCCTAAGAAAGCCCTCCAGCTTTGCAGCCCAGAGAACGGCTGCAAACGACCCCGCGACAAATCTGTCTGAGAAAAGAAAAGAAGAAAAATCATACAATACACTATCATAGAAGCAGGCCCTTGAATGTGTCTGTTTCAGTAGCCATGGCAACATTCACTTGTGGACAGGCAGGTGCTGTCTGAGAGGGTGATCTGCACTCTTCCAGGAGTCAAGGCTCTGAAGCAATGAATACTTGTCTGATCTGTTCAGTGACAGCCCAAACTGCCACCTTAGTCAAAGCACAACAAAATTACCCGAGCTATGCACACACCCAGAACACCACCAACACAACCAGGTCCCAGCCAGCGCCGTAAAGAACCATGGAGATGAGTGCAAAAGGCCTTCAGGGGGTGCTCCCTGTGGTCTACTACAAATCCATTCCTCACCATCCGCGGCTTTCGCGATTCTGTTTGTGAATATACCTCCCCTACAGTTCCGTGCTGTGATGCGATTAACGTGCATTACAGGGCTGAATAAAGTCTGTCTTCAGGCAACTGGGTTTTAGACGTCCAACAGAGTGAAACAAACAATCTTATCCATAAAAAGGAATCAATGTGAAGCTTCAGAAATCATCAGGCTTCGAGTGAAGCCATAAGAGTTGCAAACTGTGGACACACAATCTTAACGAGCAATTTCTCAATAGTGTAGGCATAGTATTCCGTACCTGATAGCTAAGCGGTTATCAGCTTGTATTAGTGTTCTGTGAGGTTGTGGTGGATGTATGTGGGTCTTTGTGTATGGCATGTGTAGATCTGTTGATGTGCTATAGTAATCTTTACCAATTTTACCCTGTGATTGTAGCTGTAGTTTCTTCCGTAAAATCCTGTTCATCATTCTAGATTGCTACTTCATGGAATCCCCATGTGATGGTTATTGTGTTGCATGGAACCCTGAAGCTTTTACTTCTGGTTGCCTGCGAGGATTTGTCGCTTGTCTACCACATGATGCTGGTGACGAGGATGGGATGCCTGCCCTGTTTTGATCCAGATCTTTCCCTCTGAGTCTAACCTGTACTACTGCAGAGATGGTTAAAATCTTTGTTTAACCCCTAGGCAGCTGTGGAGCGGAACAGTGGGTGCTCCCTGCAAAGGAAAGCATAAACTCAATTGCTTTGGAAAACCTAAGGCCACCTGTACTAAATAATACACAATGCATCAAGCAAATACCATCAGTGCAAAATGAATGTTCATCACTTTCGTTGTCAAAACCTTGAAAACAACCTTTTTTTAAAAATGTGCAAAAGTGCTATATTTCGGACATTAATTTTTAGCCCTATGAGTTCTCTGCCCCTTTGGAATAGTCCTTGGCCCAAAAAAGTTCTGTCCTAGTCCAGAGAAGCTCCTCTTCCGCGCGATCTGATGACCTATGCCAAGGGCACCAATGCTGGCGTTGCAAACTACCCTTCTGGCTCCAACTGTCAGCTCTAAACCCTGGGAAAATGATTGCCCTCATTTTTAGTCCTTGTTGTCTGGTTGCAGTAGACCATTATGATTGGCTTTATTGTCACTCTCATTCGCTCGCCACTTATTCAATGGTTTGCCTTTCACTTCTTTTGTTTGCACCTTCCATGGAGCATAAGCTTTTTACCATCCTTTTGATCGGCTTACTTACATCCTTCAACTGCTCACTTTAGAGCACTACTTTTTCTTTTTGAATAAGTACTCCATGAGAGTGCATGTGTGTTCCAGCTCTCTCCCTCTAATTCTTTTAACCTCCCCTCCTCACCTGACCAAGTAACCACTCCTGCTTTCAACTCTCTCCCTCAACTGCCCTATGCTGCTCTGGCCTTCAAGTGATGATTTTCCTTTCCTCCCCTTCTACCTTTATTTTTATTTTATCTTTTCCACTCTCCACTGCTTCCCCCTTTCTCGCCCCCCCCCACTCGCTCCTCTCTTGGAGTATTTTATTTTATTTTATTATAACTTATTATGAGGATGCTGCAGCAAATTGTTGCTTGTCTGTCCACGTTATAAACAAGCATTTACAATGCAATGGTCTCGGTATTGTTAAAGTTAGAGCTATTGGCATTGCTCATGACATTATTTCTATTTATGTTTTTGTTTTTAAAACATAAATAAATGGCATTGTCATTTACAATGTCAATAGCTTAATCTCTCACAAATGTGAGACCTATTGCATTTGCACCCACCCACACAGCCACCCACACAGAGCCCCCACACAGAGCCACCCACACAGAGCCTCTCACACAGAACCCCCCCCCCCCACACACACAGAGGGCCCCCCACACACACACACAGAGCCCCACACACACACAGAACCCCCACACACAGAGCCCCACACACACAGAGCCCCACACACACACAGAGCCCCACACATCACTGGAAGGGGGTTACCTCCCATGTGCAGTGCACCGAATCGTGTCCATAAATCACACCACGTTCAAGGAATCAATGGCCTAGCACGCACACACAAACCATACAAACGAATGGCATTTCTTGAGCAGGCTATTTGTCAATAAATAACCTCGGGGATGAATTTCGCATATAACACTAGCCCCACCTTTCCCATCTCCGTTTTGGACTCCCTCCTTTCAACTTTACCCCATCTCGTCCTATTTTCTACACTAAACCCCTATTCCTCTATACTGCACCTATGGTTTGAACTAGCTTTGTGTTATGGAAGCCACATTTACATAATATACAATTACATACATGCACCTTGGTGAAATACTGCTCGATTATCCGGCCTCGACTAGTGTGAAGGGATACCACTCTAATGCCAACTCAGAAGGGCTGCAACAATGCCGCAGTACCACATTAGAGAAGTTCTGTTTGTTTGAAGGGGGATGGGTTGGTGTACTGATACCACAGCAGGTGAGGTGTGTGCGTGAAGACATGCTGATGTACCAGAGAGGGTTAAGTGTGTTGCAGCACTTGCTGCTGTACCACAGCAGATGGGGCGTGGGAGTTTGCTCTGGCTGTGTCTGATGAGACGGAGTATAGAAGGGTTTACGTTAGATCAGATTGCTTGTAACTGTTATTGATGCAACTGTACCCCATCAGATGGTGTGGGAAGACGTTGCTGCTGCTGAGCCATATCAGACGATACAGGGACATATTTTGCTGCTGCTGCATTACAAGGTTATGTGAGGTATATATGTGTGGCTGCTGCTGTTGCAGAAAAGCAAACGGTGTATGTGGGATGAGGTGTACCAGAGAAGCAGCGGTACATGCAAGTTGGTATTGCAAATGTACCAGGTTTGCTGAGGTGCTTAGGAGAGATGCTGTTACATTCATGCTTAGACGAGGTGTGAGGCAGGGGATGCTGTTGCTGTACCGGATCAGATGAAATGTGGGAGCAGATACCATAGGTGTACAAGGCCAGATGGGATGTGTTATAGGAGATGTTTCTGGTGTATCAGACAGATGAGGTGTGTGTGGCAAAGGGTGCTGCTTAGCACCAAATCAGATGGGTGTGTGGGTGATGGAGTTGCTGCTGCGGAAGGGGTTGCTGCTGCGGTAATACCGGATCAAAACGTTATTTGGTACGACGTGATAATTACTGCATCAAATCAGATGAGACCGTAGGGGTGCAGTTGTATACACTCTATGAGATAGAATGAGGTGAGGAAGTGATGTACCATTTGAAGGGGGGGGTGTTGAGGGGCCATCATGACGGTTGGTTTGGCGCTATACCGTAGAATGGACTGTTGAAAGAGTGAAAGGAAAACTGCTCTCTCCCAGACTTGGTGTTAGGGGATGGTGGCCATTTCTAGCACTAGATTTTATTGGAGGTTTCTTTTTTTTATTTCAGTAATTTTTATTGAAAATAAAAAGCATATTTACATGGTGCAGAGTGAAACACATGGGGGGTGGGAAAAGACACGCCCCGGGGGGGGTCGGGGGGGGGGCAAGCATTGTCTCGATTGGCTTGTGTCTGTTTGTTCATGTTCTCATGCTTGCTTCTTCTTCTTCTCGTCAATCCTACAGGCTTCCCCCATGCCCCTTACAGACTGTCTGATTGTCTTTTCGCTCCCCTGGTGGCGTGAGGAGAAAAGAGAGGTGTAGAGATATATAGAGTAGAGAGAGAGAGGAGGCACATTGTGTCGCAGAGTAGGTGATGCATGTTGTTTATGCAGTGTTGCCTAGTCTGGACATTCAGGGTGGCTTATGAGAGGACAGGTAGTTGTCTAGCGACAGCCACATCTCGCTTTTTTTCCCTGAGTTCGGTAGGCTGTTGGTTGTTATGGTGTCGGCTCCTCTTAGGAATATGACCCAGTTGAACCAGGCTTTAAAAGTGGCCTTTGCTGTGTCTTTCCAATTGTTCAACATCGTCTTGACCGCCGCTGTGAGCAGGAGGTCAATCAGGTCCCTGTCATTTTCGGATCTTATGGATGGGTCGGTGTATCCCAGTGCTAGATAGTGAAAGTCCAGTGATAGTGTGGCGCCTGTTACGTCATTGATTAGAGTATTTATTGAGTCCCAGAATTTCCTGATCTTGGTGCAGTGGAAGAGGAGGTGCGCCAGGTCCCCCTTCTGCTTATTGCAGTTCCAGCAGGAGTCGTTCTCTCTGATTCCCATGGTTGCTAGGCGTGCTGGCGTCCAGTAGGCCTTGTGTACTAGCCAGAATTTTGTCTGAACTAGAGTGGTTGTCACCTTTCCTCTCGATGTGGAAGACCATAGGTCTACCCTTTCTGTCTCATTGAGCTCTCTCCCTGCCACTGCTTCCCAATGGGTTATAATTTTGTTATTTAGTTTAGAGGTTTTGGGGCTCAGGGCTCTGTATATGTGTGCTACTTGGTGTCCTATTATGCTCAGGCTGGTGGCGTATTGTATTATTGATGGGGTGAGCTTGTTTATGCCTGCTTTGGCGATTGCCACCCTTATTTTAAGGAAGTTATAGAGCTCTGCGCTGTCAAACTTGTATCGCTCTTTGAGTGTGTCAAAGGCTGTTTGATTTCCTTTGTTCTGTAGTTGGCCCACCGTTGTTATGCCGTGTCGGTACCATGTGTGCATGTCCAGTGTGTTGTTCCTGTACTTTATTCTAGGATTGTGCCAGAGGGACTCTAGCTGAGTTTGTCTGACGCTTGTGGCTAGTAGTTTATCTATTCTTAGTAGGGCCAGTCTTGTGTTCCTAAGGATTGCGTTTTGTTTGATTGCGGGGTGTTTCGTCGCCGTGAGTAGTGCTTGGTGGTTTCTGATCTCCCGAACCCACTCTCCCAGCTGCACCTGTAGGTTCCACTCAGTGCACTCCAGGAACAAGCACACCCTCTCTTCCTCGGTCCCGGTCACTGCCACAATCTCCCGCACAACCTCCTGCTGTAGCTGAGCCATCTTCAGTGTGCGCCGATCACAGCGCTCCGACGAGGAACAACGGCATGCGTTCTATGGTTCCAGCACCAACTCTATGATTTCCGGCACAGATCGGCCACATCTCTATGGTTAGAGCGTGCTGGTCTCCAGATCTGACAGACAGCAGAGAATCACATCCGGGACAGGCATTTTCTCTATGATCATCATGGCGAAAAGCTCTGTTCGTCTCGAGGGCTTCAAATATAATCATATATGCGGCCAGCTTCTGTCCAGTTCAGCATCTTTATGTGTTTGCATGCAGCTTCTCCGGACGATTAATGCAATAGTTGTAACAGTTTTATTTTTTCTAGAGGTTATGTCTGATATGTTCCAACTGAACTCTCGAAACAGATATATTAAAAATAGTTACAAACAAAACATGGGATGGGGAATTAAAATATATTTTTTCACCATAGAAAGTCAAGCGTTAAGAGTCACATAGCTAAAACAGGCCGTCAGGAGGGCAGTCCAACACCACCACATTTCTCCGAGGCGAGGCAGAAATACCTCGGAGAAACGCAGCGTCATTTTCGGATTCAGGGTCGTGTTTTCTTTCTCTCCTCTTCCCATTGGCTGGAATGTAAAATTCCAGCCAATGGGAAGAGGAGAGAAAGAAAACAGAAAGAAGCGAAAAAACACGCCCCCGAATCCGAAAAAGACGGGGCTTAAACAGAGTGACGCCCCTCTCCTCCAATGGCTGGCCAGCATTTACGAGGCCAGTCAATGGAGAAGAGGAGTGGGTTTAAGCCCCCATACTGTAGACATAAGGTCTCGGAGCGAGACTGCACAAACGCAGCCTTCGCTAGTCCGAGACCTAAAAAGCGCTTTCGTGCTACTCCAATGTCTTTTTTTTATTGCCAATCCACCTTGGATCAGTAAACAAAATAAATGGTGCAGAAGCTTGACAATGCTCGCACATACTTGCGTGATGATGCATGTGTGCACATCCGTCCTCACGCATGTACGCACTTGGTATGGTATGGCTGTATTATCGTGCCCTAAATTTGTCTTCTATCCAATGCTGCACAGCATCAACAAAAAGTCTATTTTAACCAGAACCGCACCAGAAATACTTCGCTGCCAGTCAAGTAGGCGATGCTGCCCAGAAAGATGCAGGGCCCGACTAATCCCACTGTGTAAGGGGTTCAGTCGGGCTCCTGGTTCTTGGGGCCCCTGAATCACTTGTCATCCTTGGCCTGAAAGTGTCTGGGGTGAGAAGGTCCCTCCACGTTCTTCACAGGTGGCCATCTCTGGGGATGATGTGGGGCAGGGTCCGTCTTCCATACCCACCTACATTTAGAGTTCCATGATACTGCCCACGCGGGGCAGTGGGGTTTCAGTGGGTGCCGTATTCAGATCATTGTGGTGCTGAGTCAGGCTTTGGTCCCATTATCTTTTGTAAACTGATGAAATTCGTGTCACTTGGTTGGATAACAATGGCACTTATTCTTCGTTGTTAGTCCTATATAAAAGGTGACTGCAGAGCAGGCACCAGCACTTTCCCAGTGAGTTTTGGCATAGTGGGTAGTCTCCGTAGGGCCCCGCGTGAAATATTATTAGGGGCACAACATTTTAAAATGTTCTTAAAATCTAATAGATGTGCTTGGGGGTAAGGCTCTCAATACTGGACTGGTGGAAGGGACTCCGAAAGTGCTACCGGTCTGCCCGGGGCGCTGGCAACCCACACAACACCACTGAGTTTTGGGAACCGTCTCACTCCGTCATCGTTATCATAAAAAATACTATAAAAGCACCGTGGGCATTTCCTGTGTCTGATTTGCCACTGGCCTGCAGAGCAGTCTTCTGCAAAGCCCTTGAAAAATTCTGTACATGTGCAAAAACTTTCATTGAAAATTTTAGAAAAGAGGTTTGGGGAACACACATCCAGGTAATTAGGTCAGCTTAGCAGCTGAATCAAATTTTCGATGCTCGTGTTTCTAGTGGTACATATTTTGTGAAGTACTCCAGATTTCTTTCCTGGCATTCCAGTTCAGACAGTGTTACAACTGTGGATGTATTAAAAGTTATATATTTTGGAACATGTGGAGCACTAGAAGAGATGTGCGTTTAACCCTTCATTTCCCAATTAACCACATTTTTTGGTCAAGGGAAAATCATGTAATTGCCTTCACCTCGAGTTCTCTCACTTGCTAAAATCGGAAGCTTTCAGAGGGTGTTAGTTTTGAATTCGTGCTAGAGATGTGGGAGTTGTTATGTAGTGCTGTGTGTGTTTGTGGGGAGTGTGCCGCTAAGGAGCAGGCCAGCTGTTCAGGAGCAGCACCTGTCCTTGGTGGCATACCGTAGGCCCCCGCAGCCCGTGCGGTGGGAGGGGGCGAGCTCCAGGGGGGTCCCTCAGCACAGCACCTTGGCCTGAGAGCTCCAGACTGAGTCCGGAGGGGAGGTGGGTTATTCGTGTAGTTTGCAGGGGTGGCTCAAGTTTAGTCACGACCTGTGTCTCTGCGAGCGGGAGTTGGAAGCCCCCGGGCCAGCTTGGCATCCCTTAGGGTGGGTGTCTTTCCTCCAGGTGCTTGGAGGAGCGTGCCACACTGGCGGGGAGAAGTGAGCGCCGCCTCGTCACTTCGTGTCCTCGCGCAGCAGGCCTCAGGCACTGCCGGCTCCGTTACAATAGGGCGCTGGTAAACAGCATGTTTTCACTTAAATCTGGAAATAGCTGGAAGAAACGAGTAGCGCTGTTTGTCTGTGAGAGAGCGCAAACTGATTTACATGTATGAGTACATCACACTTACCTGTAGAGAGCACAAGTCATGAAGAAAAATGCCATGAGTGCTAATAGTATTTGCAAATATATCCTAAAATGTATAGCTAATGTAGAGATTTAAGTAGAAGTGGAACTAATACAGAAATGTGTGACATTATATGATTTTATTAGACGTGATTATTCTTATTCTATGTCGTGTAGCGGTTAACGTGTAAGATGGACTGTGGTTAAACGCAGAAAGTGGTAGGCCTCAGGGCCAGAGCTGGAGCTAAAAGGAAAGGTGGTTCTTTTCACGACAGATTGTTTTAAGGTTTTGGCCATTGCATTAAATAGGCCATGATTTATAGAAATGTTTACTTAATAATAGAATAAGAGTATTAACATGTTTTAATTAAATGAAGAAGTTGAATGCTATAATCATAATGAGAAATATTGTAGGCCTGAAATGTTTTAGCATTATTTTATACGTACATGTCTGGGTTGAGAAATGTTGCAAGCCTTTTAAGAAGTCTATGAGAGTTGGGTTCTTGGCGGCAGATATCTGTCTGCAACAGGAAAGGGGGGATCCAATTATAAATGAATGAATAGAGGTCTGTTCAAGTAGACGGCCCAGACATGGAGGAGGGTTTTGGAATGTTTAAGGGGTATCAGCGGGCCGGAGAAGAATCTGAGAAGCAAGGTCAACTCTAACGTCTGAGGCCCAATACAAAGCATCATGGAAAAAGCCTGAAGTTGCACCACGTGAGAGGCATTTCGCAAGGGGCGTCTCAAATGTTGTTGACTGTTTTGTATTAGGGACAGCACCCCTGGGTGGAGTTAGAGCAGAGACCTGAGGACCCCTAAGAGAGTGGATGGGTAGGCAGAGAGGGGTCATGACTGGAGAACTTTAGGTTTTCACCAAGAGACTTAGAGTGGGTGACTTCCCTTGGGGGTCATTCATTGCTGACACCTTTGTTAGGTTGGGAGTTGGTTAAGTAGGGATACCATCTAGAACAGGGTAGGGACGCCTAACCTGTGTTTGTTTTCCTCCAATCTAAATGAAGGAGCGATATGCGTCTATGCTGATAGCTTTACTATTCTTAGAACTTGTGTTAGTGATTTCTGTTGCTCGTTTGAGGGCTTTTCGAGAGCACATGTATGTAATTGGACCTGTGTATCTCGTGAATCTCATTCTGAGATGTCTGTATTTGCAGCTCATTATATCTTTACAATAAACTTTTGAAAACTAGAAGTTGTCCGTGATCTTTGAGAGTAGAGTCCTTTCTTGGGTGAACTAACTTGCAGATAGGTGTACTGTTTCCTTCCAAGACAGGCAACAAAGGTTCAGTCGACCAGATCGAGGTTTGGATCAATAGATATAAGGTATCGATCAAAATCTCGCCCTTTCAGTTGGTAGCTATAGAGGATGGTTGCCTTCTTGAGGACGGTGACCTAGGCCAGGTTAGCTTACCCCAAGGCCCCTAGAAATCGATGATCGGAAGAACAGCCCGCAGATGAAGATCCGGATGACGTGAGACAGAAAAAGCAGCAGTATCGGTCGAGAGTGAGTATAAAGGGTTATGCGTGTTAGATTGCGGTGTTTTGTATTGTATCTATGTTGTAATGTCTGGCGGAGTTGAATGTCTGTAGAGTGACTGTGGAACAGGTTGTGAGCGCGCGCAACCGGTGAAAATCTTAAGTTCAAGGAGAGCTTAAGTGGTTCGGGTGTATCGGACACCTAGAGTAATTGTCAACTAGTGTGAAGGGGGTCATGAGGTACCATTGATCACCCGAGAGACCGAGATAGGGGGAACGCAAGAGTGAGTGCGTGAGTAACGGACGCTGGTCGGAAGTTACTGTGTGTGTAAGCAACCTATCAGAGAGACGATAGACATCTCGTCAGTTGTGTTGACAATTACAGATAGACTGTGGACGTACAGTCGAGAGAAGTGACCGCTTGGTCGGAAGTAGTCATTTTTCGGTGTATGAATGGGACGCATGCATAACCGGGAGACGAGTTGAGAAAGGAGGGGTGCTGCTGCGAAGCGGAGAAAAGAGACGTCAGGTGGTGTCGCGCAGTGATTGGCTGACCGGAGAAAGACCGCGCTGTGATAGGCCAGCTAGCGAACACGTCACACAGGGTCGCGACGTGATTGGCCGACAGGAGAAAAACCGCGCTGTGATAGGCCAAGCTAAAAAAGCCGCGACAGGATTGGTGGATTGTCATCAGGAAGTAAACAGAGTAGCGAGGCTGGATTTTGTGCGCATAATTATGAAGTGTTTTAAATGGTTGAAAGCGCTGTTTAAGAAAGAGAAGGGAGGATCGTATGAAGGGGAAGAAGCCCCGCCGGAGGGTACGCCAGCTCGTTACATGGCAGTAAATGTTGGGTTGCATACGATCCTTTGGATATCAGAGTGGAGTAAGATTACTGAAGGAAATGAGGAACTGACGTTCCCGAAGTACGGGACGTTCAGATTAGAGGTGTTACATCGATTGAAATCAGTCATGACCTCAAAGAGACCCTTGCCTAGACCAACCCAGTTCGAAGCCCTTGATGCCTGGCTTAGGGCAGCGCATGAAAGGAATATGAACAGACGACAAGAAAGGGTGAAACGCTCGGTAAGGGCAGTGCAGGATGCCAGGTGGGATGCGGATGCTAAAAGATGGAGAGTGCATAATTTGGAAATAAATAAACTATACCCAGTGTTAGAGGCGCCAGTAAATAAAAGTCCCCTGGAAGAGGATGATGAGAGCGAAACAGAGGACAGCCTGATAAACAGATTACTGACAGACAGGCCACCCCCGTATAATAGAGCAGGGGGAGAGGTCGAGAATACTGAAGGAGCAAAGGGGGGCAATGCAGGAGAGCATAGACCGCTTCCCAGTTCAGAGTGGGATCCTGAGCCAAAGAAAGAGTTGCTCCAGCCTAGTCAGGTGCAACAGGTAGTCGGTAGGTTTGTGGTACAAAGAGCGCCGGAAACGGAAAGCGCCACATCCTACCCATTACCAGATGCACTACAGGTACCTGTTACCATAGGTCCTATAATATCGATATATGACCAAGAGAGAGCAAAAGGGGAAGAACGGAAACGGAAAGACAGAGAAAGAGCAGAGCAGGCAAGGAGGAACGATACCACTAATTCCCCAAGTCAGATGCCGATACCCAGAGAGTGGAGCACCCCGATGCACACAGTAGGGGACCCAGGAGGAGATCCTGGGGGCCCCAGATGGCCAATGGATCTGAGGGGATCTGGACGAAAATCCTTTCAAGAGCTAAATGAGTACATGAAGCAGTGGGATGAGGCAGTGAAGGCTCAAAAGTGCATCAATGCTGCGGAAGCTGAAAGAGAAAGTCAGGACAGCAGAGCACGGACTCACTGCGGGGCTGGGGAGAGTAGCCCGGAGTGGGACTGTAGAGGGAGTAGAGGAGTCACCCATTGGGCCCGGAGTGGAGGTAGAACAGACCTGGAAAACGGGGGCCCCGGGAATGGAGGGGTGGCGTGCCCAATACTCAGTGAAGGGGAGAGGAGAGCGCAAGAGTACAGGAACAGCTTTAAGTGTCCACACTGTGTGCCTGGCACCAGAGAACAGAATGGGAGTTGTGAGAGGTCGCACCATAGTCCCTGTGATGACAGAAATGAGCGCAGCCCAGGGAATATGGGGAACCAGGAAGGATCGTATCGGATACTGAGCGATACGAGGCAAAGGGAGTGTACCGACCAGAGGGAAAATAACAGAGAGATGTGCGGTGAGAGGAGAGAAGAAGAAGAGAGTGGGCAGAGAGAGAGTAGGGATAACAGGCCCGTGTTCCATCACCTTCCTAGATCGGATGGCCGAGCATGGGACCTGGAGAGATGGGAGCGAGGGAGGCCACCCATTAACTCTCCTGAGCCCAAACGCAGAGCTCGAAGTTGGGATGGTAGGGAGATCAGTGAGCCCCCTTCGAAAGACATATTGCGAGCTGAGATAAAAGCCAAAAGACTCGATGTCTCCAGTTTAAGGTCAGACCTGGATGACATGGTAGATGGTACCCTGCCTTTAGAAAGAATGGAAATGTATGAACAGGATGAAATACTGTATATGGCAAAGGACATCACTCGAAAGGCGAGAGCAGTCCATGAGAAGTTAGTCGAACTAGCAGGCAAATATATGGTGGACTTGTCAAGAACCAAAGCATTACAGGGTAACCACAGGCTACATTACTCAGATCGGGACCTAGATGAGAGGAGAACGATTGGGCTGAAAACACACATAAGGGAACTGATTACTGGAATAAGGACATGGAGGGCACTAGATAAATGGGAAGAGAGGTGGTCCAAGAAAGGGACCGGCAGAAGAAGCATGATTGGTATAACACCAGGACAGCAGGGAATAGAAGCTTACCCTTTGCGTGAAGTTGCCAATGGGAGCTATGTACATGTCCCTTGGAGTAGGGGAGATTTAGCTGCTTTTACCACATCTTTCCCCAAGTTACGAGAGAGCCCCGTGGAGTGGTACAAGCAAGTCGAGAGGTTTGTAAAGATCTCAAAAGTCCTATGGATAGATCTGAACACGCTGTTTGACATTGTAGTACCAGGAGATCTGTGGACAGCATGCAAGGTTAGCGCTGAGTGGCCCACAACGGAGCCAGAGAGAGATGCTAGGACTAATGGGCCGTCCGAGATCGTGATGGCAAAATTCGAGAGAGTGATGACTTGGCTGAAAGAAAAAGTGCCAATGCAAGACATAGATTGGGTCAGAATAGACAGAACGAGACAGGAACCCAAAGAGACAGTTCACGAATATTACGAGAGATTGCTGAAAGCGTTTAAACAGTATAGCGGTTTGGATGTAATGGATCCAAAAGATATAGGGCAATTTGTGTCCAAGTTCGTCCTGGGACTGAGACCGGATATTAGTTTAATGATTCAGCAACACTCGATTTGTTGGCAAAGTAAACCCCTAGATGAAATACTGAGATATGCCAGGTACTGCTGTGATGAGGTAGACTCCAAGGCTAAGAAACTAAAAGAAAAGCTGATGGTGGTACAATTGCAGACAGCAGGAAAGGGGGGACCGCAACAACAGCAGCAAGGGACAGGTACAGGAGGTAAGAAGCAATACAGTCAGAACAAGGGTAATGAGGAGAGTACTACCTTTAGACCCAGAGTAGACATAGCTACCTTGAAGAAAACGACTAGGTGCCACCAGTGCAACG
The DNA here is from genome assembly GCF_964261635.1 of Lissotriton helveticus. NCBI lineage: Eukaryota > Metazoa > Chordata > Amphibia > Caudata > Salamandridae > Lissotriton > Lissotriton helveticus. The sequence continues at coordinate 1,113,350,183 of NC_136068.1, forward strand.
AGTTGGGGCATTGGAAACGCGAGTGCCCTTACAATGTAGAGATAGGAGAGCAAGAGATAGAGGAGGAAGAGGTCCAGAGCGCACCTATGAGAGGGGCGACGCAATACCAAGGAAAGGTGCTCAAAGGGGGGGGGGCTCCTCCCCGAGCCCAGTTCCCGCAACCTCCTCGAGTAGGGAGTATGGGTAAGACCTATAGACAAATGCCCCTGTTTGTGGAAGGTGAAGAGTGCTATTATGTGGACCCATTAACCGGACAGAGAGTGGAAAGAGAAGACTGCACCCTCGGGGCAGCCTTAGAGGTAGATCAGAGGGGACCCTATGTTGAAGCAGAAGTAGCAGGGTGCCCTACGACATTTCTGGTGGACACAGGAGCCACTAGATCCACGATCAGATCAGCTGCAGTTCCAGACCTGCCCATGTCTGGAGAGACCATACAGGTGGTAGGGGTCGCAAACAGGAGAATAACCAGCCAATTGACAGAACCGGTACAGGTGAAAATAGGGAAGTACAGCGATGAGCACCAGTTTGTGGTTTGCGATTCAAGCCCTGTGTGTCTGCTAGGAAGAGACCTGTTGTGTAAATTGAATTGTACTATATACTGTACACCCCAGGGAGTGGAGGTATTGACTAATGATGATGATGCAGATTTCAAAGTTGCAAACTCAAGAATATGTGTGGAGCTGTACCCTACTTTGACAGTAGACGAGCTTCCCTGGGATTTGAGAGAGACAGTGGCATCAGAAGTATGGGATTTCACTGGGGAAGAAATTGGATTGGTCAAAGGGGTGGACCCAGTGAAAATAGTAGTGAAACCGCATGCTGAGTTCCCAAGAACACCCCAATACAAATTGACTCCAGAAACGATTGCAGGCATAAAACCCGTGATCGAGTCCATGATTAAACAGGGAATACTGAAAGAAATCGTGGGTAGTCCATGCAACTCCCCGATTATGGGTCTGCAGAAACCCAATGGGAAATTTCGGATAGTACAGGACCTGCGAAAGATTAATAACATAGTCGTTTCATGTTGTCCAGTGGTGCCGAATCCATCAGTGATACTGTTTCAGATTCCATTCCAAGCTGAGTGGTTCACTGTGATCGATCTTTGTCAGGCTTTCTTTTCGATCCCTTTGGACGAAGATAGCCATTTTCTTTTCGCATTTAAGCTGGAAAATCGCGTCCTAACATGGTGTCGTATCCCTCAGGGGTATACAGAGAGCCCATCGATCTTTAACCAGCTTTTGAAGAAAAATCTTGAAAGTCTAGTGCTGCCCCAGAAGTCAGTTCTGGTCCAGTACATAGACGACCTCCTTGTGGCGTCAGAAACAGAAGAAGCTTGCAGGGAAGACTCCATTGCTTTGTTAAATCACCTAGCTGCCAATGGGCACAAGGTGTCCCCGGGAAAATTGCAGTACTGCCTGACAGAAGTGCAGTACTTGGGACACAGAATTGAGAAAGGCAAACGAAAAGTGTCACCAGACAGGATAGAGGCGATCATGAAAATGAATGCGCCTCAGACACAGAGAGAGGTCAGGATGTTCCTAGGGATGGTGGGTTATTGCCGACAGTGGATCGTGAACTTTTCACTGAAAGCAAAGCCCTTGCAAAAACTGACGCACAAAGAGGTGAGTGATCCGGTACCATGGGACAAAGACTGTTTGATGGCGTTCCTACAGTTGCGAGAGGACCTGTGTCGTGCTCCGGCATTGGGAATGCCTGATTACAATAAACAATTTTTTCTTTACTGTTGTGAGAGAGAAGGTTGTGCGTTGTCTGTGTTGGTCCAAATCCATGGGAATGCCCGTAGACCAGTTGCTTATTTCTCGGCTACTTTAGACCCAGTAGCCGCAGCGTTGCCCGGATGTCTCAAATCCGTTGCTGCAACGGGTGTCAGCATTGAGAGATGTGAAAATATCGTCATGGGGCACCCGTTAGAGGTGTGCGTGCCACATTCTGTTGAACTGTTGATGACCAGGACCAAAACACAGCATCTGACCAATAGCAGGCTCACGCGCTATGAGCAAGTTATTCTTGCTGCAGAGAACGTGACCCTCAAGAGATGCTCTGTTTTGAACCCTGCTACCTTAATGCCACTTCCAAATGATATTGATGATGATGATGAATATACAGACCATGACTGTCTCGATGTGACTGAACTATGCACCAAACCCAGACCCGACATCGTAGATGAGCCACTGACGGACCCAGACGAAGTTTTCTTTGTCGATGGCTCATGTGTAAGAGACGAAGTTGGGCAATTGAGAGCAGCGTATGCTGTTTGTACAATTGAAGGAGTTGTGGAAGCAGGGTGCCTGGAAGGAGTAAACTCCGCTCAGGTAGCCGAGATTATTGCCCTGACACGTGCTTGCTTAGCAGGCAATCAAATTCGAGTCACCATCTACACCGACAGCCAATACGGGTTTGGGGTAGTTCATGATTACGGGCAGTTATGGTCTCAAAGAGGGTTCATGACTTCTTCAGGCTCTCCCATTCGCAATGGAGAGTTTGTGCGCCTGTTGTTAGAAGCATTGCAATGTCCAGCAAGTATCGCAGTTGTAAAGTGCATCGCACATACCAAAAATGAGGACTTTGTTTCGAAAGGCAATAGATATGCTGATGAAGTTGCGCGGTATTGCGCAGAACAAGGTTACTCTTTCACAGAGGTGGATGTGGGTGGAATAAATGTAAGAACTGAATTAGCCATGATACTGGAAACTGTTGATACTTGGGATGAACTGTCAACCATGCAAGAAAATGCTCCTGATTCTGAGAAAGAAACATGGGAAAAGGCAGGATGTGTAATGGGTGAGACCCATTTTTGGGTCTCAGCAGACGGCAGAGCAGTGTTGCCCAATGAGATGGTGAGTCCAATGGCTAGACTCATACATGGTCCAGTACACTTAGGGAGAGATGCTATGCTGAGAGTGTTTAGACAGACTTGGTACAATCCTAAGTTTAGAATAGCAGCAGAAGCAGTGTGCCAGCGTTGTGTGACCTGCCAGCAGCTGAATGTAGGAAAAAGAACACCAGTTGCACTAAGTCACATAGGAAGGTCTGGAGGTCCATTCAACAGAATGCAGATAGATTTCATTGAAATGCCAAGATGCAACCGCCTTCGCTATGTCCTGGTGGTTGTTTGTGTGTTCTCCAGGTGGGTTGAGGCATACCCTACACGTAGGTGCGACACCCTCACAGTGGCTAAGTTACTGCTTAGAGAACTTATCCCTCGTTTCGGGGTGCCGGCCTTTTTGGAATCAGATAGGGGAACACATTTTAACAGTGAGCTTGTGAAGATGATTTGTGTTGCACTGAATATAGATCAAAAGCTCCATTGCAGTTACCGACCAGAAGCCTCAGGAATTGTGGAACAGATCAATGGAACGATCAAGTCCAGAATAGCGAAAGTCTGTTCCTCAACGACCCTGAGTTGGCCTGATGCCCTGCCATTAGTCCTTATGAGCCTTCGTAGTACCCCAGACAGAAGAACAGGGTTGTCACCACATGAGGTGTTAATGGGGAGAGCAATGAGGCTGCCATCTATTCCAGCTACTGCACTGTTAAATATCACAGATGATATGATCCTGGACTATTGTAAGGGGCTATCTGACGCCATGCGTTCTGTGTCCCTTCAGGTGCAGGCTGCAGAGGTTCCAGCGTGCCAGGGCCCTTGCCATGACCTGTATCCTGGGGACTGGGTCCTGGTGAAGAAACATGTGAGAAGAAGCTGCTTGGATATTCGTTGGCGTGGGCCCTACCAGGTCATCCTGATCACAAGTACGGCTGTAAAGGTGGGAGGCCTGCCCAATTGGATACACGCGTCACATACGAAAAGGGTTCCAGCACCTCTGGAAACAGCTCCTCTCTCGGATGGACGTCCAGCTGAGGACCAAGAAGCCATAGAGGGGGCTAGCCAAGCTGTAGAGGTGCCAGTGGAAGCAGGGAACGAGTCTGACCAAGCTGAGGACGGTCAGTACAACAGCGAAACAGAAGACGCTACAGAAGGAGAAGACAGCTGGGAGTACGAGTCTGACCCTGACAGGTCTGAAAGAGAGCGAGAACAGACCAGAAGGAGAAGGAGTAGAAGGGCACGTGGAGAAGCAATTTGGCCGCAAGGAAGAAGTTCTAGCCTGAGGTCAACTCCAGAAGCAACCCTTCCTCCGATATCAGAAGACTCAGACCCAGAAGAAGGTGCTCAGGGCGCTGAGGCACCGGACCGAAGAAGGTCAAGAAGAGTGCGTGTGCCTAACAGAAGATACTCCACACCTGAGTGGACATATCTGGCGACAAATGTCTGTGAAACCGGAGACAGGGAGGATCCGAGCGGTGGTGGTGTCCAGTTCTGAGCCCATTATCACCGTGGAAATACAACTGTTGGTACCCGGTGTCGAACAAGAAGGGTCACTAACATTCGTGCTCCCCAGACCTCCCCGCCTCAGCAAGTTAAAACACATGTTTCTTACAGAATTGCGATTCCCCGACTTTGGTACAACGATAACAGCACATGAAGAGCATACTCTTCGCATGGAAATATTGAACTATGCTATTGAAGCTGCAACCACAAATCTAATAGTCGATTGTTAAAGGATTTTGTAAATAAAGCAAGCAGAAAAAGAAGATTACCTAGCGCCCAGGAAGCAGAGAATTTTAGGGAATCCCTTGAGTTGATGGAGAAGGGCTAGGGTTGTCTTTTTGAACTGTGAAAGGACTTTTTGCGAAAAAGGCTGTCAGCCTCCAGCTGTGTGGATTCTAAAGACAAAAAGGATTGAAAAAAGACTGTAAAGGAACGAGAGGAAAAGAACTTTTTGCAAAGAGAAAGGGATAAGCTAGATTGTCTGACGAAATGGAGGCCGGCACCCCGAACCGCAGAGCTAAATGTATAATAGGTACACTAATAGTAGGAGTGATAATATTAATAGCTTTAGTGGTAACAATTTCTTATGTAAAGGGACATGAGGAAGAGGTGAAGGTAACTGATGAGAGTTCTGTAGTAACGCTTACACCTATTGTTGCTGGTGAGAAAAGGGAAAACACTCAAGAGAAAGCGTTATTGGCTGCAGAAGCCCGCAGGTTACATGTGGACGAGTCCCAAGGAGACTTTAGGTCAAATGCTTATGCTAAACTTTTGTATGAATACGTGGATGCCATGAAGGTTAAGGATTGCTACGTCTGCATGCAGTTGCCTGCGTCTGTAGATGAAGGAATTCGCTATCATCACCTCCCTCTGACATATGGCATTACATGTAGCTTATTGCTTAGTATATTTTATGAGAGAGATAGTTTTGAATACTATTTCTCTAATTATGATTCAGTGTTGCCAGAAGTCCCGAATTATAAGCAGATGAATAAATGGGATTACTGGAAGAGTGAAGACAGGTTGGCCAAATTCTTCATTCCTTGGATTACCTTAGATACTTCACATGCCCGTAGAAATAATCTGACATGCAAGGTGTCAGAAGTCGAGAAAAAGTTCATAGGGCAGGTGGATGATCGTTACAGGAGACAAAAGATTTTGAAAAAATCAGGACAAGGGAAATTAGATTGGACCGAGGAAGAGAAGTCACATAAGAGAAAGGGTAGTAGTGGTCCAATAGCTTTAGATAAAGCGCAGAGAGGAAAGTTATGTCTTCACCGAGCCAAAACGTATTATGAAAATGTATACGTGGGTGAAGTTGACTGTGAACATGCTTTTAATTTAGAGTACTACACTAAGGATTTCCTGAAGGGAATGCAAGTGATTCCAAATGTGTATTTTGTATGTGGAAGAAATGCTTACGTGAGACTACCTGACAACTGGTATGGATCATGTTATTTGGCAATTGTCTTCCCCAAAATATATCATGCACAAGACTTATTGATCATTGAGGGCCAGACATCATCGAGGGGAAGGAGAGATTTAGGCGATGCAGAAATGGTTGGAGATGTTTTTGGAGCTATGTTCCCTCTTTTGGGAATAATCCTTAATGATGTTAAAATTAGACGACTGGCAACAGTTGTCGACAGGTTGTCTGCCAGCACTGCACAGTCCTTAATGCTGGTAGAAGGAGAGATGCAATCGATAAGGGCTATGGTTCTTCAAAATCGGCTTGCATTAGATGTCTTATTAGCAAAAGAGGGCGGAGTCTGTAAGGCTTTGAAGGTCCAGGAATGTTGCACTTATATTCCAGACCTTTCAAAACCCCTTGAGAAAGTTATTAAGAACATAACTAATATACACAAGGAGATCGAAGACTTGAGTAGAGAAAATGTCTGGGAAAAGGTGGGCCACGGAATGAGTGCAGTTGGAGGGTGGTTTTCCACCTTAGGAAAAAGCTTTATATGGTATATCCTAAAGCCTATCATCATAATATTGATCTGTGGGATAATATTGTGGGGATTGGTGAGGGTATTCAAATGGTACAGAGCAAGAAGGTCAGAAAGGGCCCAAAGAGAGCAGCTGCAGAGATTGGCTGCCATACAGGATAATCAGTACAGGAGTCTGAGAGCTCTGGAAGCGCAGAGAATGCCAGCAATAACTGCAGTTTAAATGTTAGTGATGACCCCGAGAGGTCATCAAAGGGGGGAACTGAGAGAGCGCAAACTGATTTACATGTATGAGTACATCACACTTACCTGTAGAGAGCACAAGTCATGAAGAAAAATGCCATGAGTGCTAATAGTATTTGCAAATATATCCTAAAATGTATAGCTAATGTAGAGATTTAAGTAGAAGTGGAACTAATACAGAAATGTGTGACATTATATGATTTTATTAGACGTGATTATTCTTATTCTATGTCGTGTAGCGGTTAACGTGTAAGATGGACTGTGGTTAAACGCAGAAAGTGGTAGGCCTCAGGGCCAGAGCTGGAGCTAAAAGGAAAGGTGGTTCTTTTCACGACAGATTGTTTTAAGGTTTTGGCCATTGCATTAAATAGGCCATGATTTATAGAAATGTTTACTTAATAATAGAATAAGAGTATTAACATGTTTTAATTAAATGAAGAAGTTGAATGCTATAATCATAATGAGAAATATTGTAGGCCTGAAATGTTTTAGCATTATTTTATACGTACATGTCTGGGTTGAGAAATGTTGCAAGCCTTTTAAGAAGTCTATGAGAGTTGGGTTCTTGGCGGCAGATATCTGTCTGCAACAGGAAAGGGGGGATCCAATTATAAATGAATGAATAGAGGTCTGTTCAAGTAGACGGCCCAGACATGGAGGAGGGTTTTGGAATGTTTAAGGGGTATCAGCGGGCCGGAGAAGAATCTGAGAAGCAAGGTCAACTCTAACGTCTGAGGCCCAATACAAAGCATCATGGAAAAAGCCTGAAGTTGCACCACGTGAGAGGCATTTCGCAAGGGGCGTCTCAAATGTTGTTGACTGTTTTGTATTAGGGACAGCACCCCTGGGTGGAGTTAGAGCAGAGACCTGAGGACCCCTAAGAGAGTGGATGGGTAGGCAGAGAGGGGTCATGACTGGAGAACTTTAGGTTTTCACCAAGAGACTTAGAGTGGGTGACTTCCCTTGGGGGTCATTCATTGCTGACACCTTTGTTAGGTTGGGAGTTGGTTAAGTAGGGATACCATCTAGAACAGGGTAGGGACGCCTAACCTGTGTTTGTTTTCCTCCAATCTAAATGAAGGAGCGATATGCGTCTATGCTGATAGCTTTACTATTCTTAGAACTTGTGTTAGTGATTTCTGTTGCTCGTTTGAGGGCTTTTCGAGAGCACATGTATGTAATTGGACCTGTGTATCTCGTGAATCTCATTCTGAGATGTCTGTATTTGCAGCTCATTATATCTTTACAATAAACTTTTGAAAACTAGAAGTTGTCCGTGATCTTTGAGAGTAGAGTCCTTTCTTGGGTGAACTAACTTGCAGATAGGTGTACTGTTTCCTTCCAAGACAGGCAACAAAGGTTCAGTCGACCAGATCGAGGTTTGGATCAATAGATATAAGGTATCGATCAAAATCTCGCCCTTTCATCTGTGTGCTGAGGGATGATGGCTTGTTCAGAGTAAGCTTGCCTCGGGGCCTTTGTGCAGCTCCCAGCACTTCAGCACGCCTGCCCGAGACCAGAGCGTGTTGTCACTGGATACGTGCCTCATCGCTTTCCAGGCCTTCCGACCGCGCGGCTATCCTCTGCCAGGCTGCCCCATGACATGGCGTCCTCTAGCACGATCAAGTGGGAGCAGCTGTTTTTAACCACATTAATGTGTTTTATAAGTCTGCTGTACTCGGAAATCCGTGCCTGACATGGTGCCCCATGCCGGGAATACACTAACAGACTGCAGAGTACCGAATGAACATTGGGAAAGTGCCTAGAACTAAACTCCGTTAGAGTTCCCCGAATCACAAATGGTGCCTGATTTGTAGATGTGAATGTACATTCTGATTGCTTGTAAGCTGAGGTTTTTGTATGAGTTATAGCTACCTGCCTTATTGGGATTCTCATAAGCGTTCTGACTTTCACATAAGTAGGCCTGAACGGCGTTCCATGACCCCAAAAATCTGCTGCGCTACGCAGAGTTCTGCAAGTGGCAGAGTGCGTTAGGTCACGTGTTTGTCCCACGCTGTAAAATCAGAGCAAAAGGGTGCTGCTTCTTTTAGCCATTCGAGTAGATGTTCTACTTGAGCAGTAGCTTCCTCAACGCAAACAGAAGGTTTCTCAACACGAGCGGTAGTGACCATCAGCGACTGCCCTCCTGGGACTCCTGGGGGAGGTGGGCTGGAGTAAGATTTTCCTCGCACACGCGCAATCCCCAACTTAACATTGGTGAGCGCTAGCAAGGAAAAATCTCAGCCACTATGTGGAGTGGAAAAAACTCTACAAACTTCACGAGCGGAGCGGAATTTCACACCCAGGCCTACACATAAGGTATGCACACTTCTACCTACTCAGGGTGCTCCCAGCATTCCACATTGGTTGCAAGAATGGGATGCCGTCTCGGCAATAGGACAGTTGGTGACCTCTTCATTACATATTCTACTATATAAAACAGTACAGTTTTAGAAGATAATGTTCCAATTATTCGATGAGAATTTCTTTATATCACAAAAGACAATGAAGATGTTATGTTACGCGCTTTATATCTGCGCTCCAAAATCTGTGGACCTCCTAAATCTGCTGTTGCAGAGGAACTTGTCATATGCTAATTCACTGATGGGAGGACATATCTGGGACCAGAGTGCAGATGCCTGTCACTTTCACAGGTCGGGACATGAAGGGATCCTAAGAGCTTCAAATTAATGTGGACACAATTTTAATAGTCGCCAGTGACCCAACGTGGTATGACAACTTATTTAAACAAGCACTGGCAGAGCCAATAAATCGCGCCTAATTGACCTGATAACTTTGCCAATACTTCTTGCCCATACTGTACAGCATAAGCAAAAATCAAATAGCTTTTTGGCAATGCTGTGTAGTATCAGAAAGAAAAAGGGCACTAAGACGTGCCCACTTCACTCACGTCGTTCCCTGGGTGGGGAAAGGTGTGATGACTAATGGGCACCCAGGCATCACCCTGCATGCATGCATGCCTTGGGAATGATGTGCATGGTTATATTTACAGATCCATGTTAGCAGACACCCACCATTTGGTTCACTAAATAAAAAATATGTTCCGTTTTTGCACAGACGAATGGCCTGTCAGCAAATGGCTTCTGCAAGGCTGTCAGAATAAAATAAATGAAAATAGGTTGGATATCTGCAAAGGATTCAGGGGGCAACAGAAGAGTGGGTGGAGGGATGCAGTGGGGATTGAAAGGGGCAAGGAGCCAACAGAGGCATTTGAGGCTGTGCCCGGGGGAAAATATAAAAAATGCTAAAAAAGAAAAGGCGGGTAGGATAAGCAATGGATGAGCATGGGGGAGAGATGAGGTAGCAACAAAGAGCATGCTTGGTGGATTTGATGGATCAAGCAGTGCACAAGGGAGACCTAAAAATCATGCACTCTGGTGGAGTGCTGAAAGTAAAGGGAAAAAAGTCATTCCCTGAATGTGAACGGTGGAAAATTCAAGTCCCACAATCAAAATGGTAACCAGGCTATGCTACAGGGAAGGGACCAATACAAGAAGGGGAAGGCAAACCATTGAATAAGAAGCAAGCCAATGAGAGTGGCAATTAAACTAGTCGGTGGAAAGCAATGGGGGTCTTCAGGCCCACTGTAACTTTATGCTATGGTCCACAAGACGTTTTACCCTGCAGACATCTAAAAGCTGCCTTGTAGGCAAAGCCTACGAAAATCACAAACAAAAATATTACATTTCTCATCAGAGCAAATAGCTTTTCATGAGTTAATAGTCTGATTACCCAGGAAACTGTGGGAATGAGCAAAAATATTTTTTGAGTAGTATAATTGTCAAGTTAGATATTGGGGATGATATCTGTCCAGTACCTGGGGAAATCAAATTGGAATTACAAATGATAGATGTTTTTTATCTGTACTCACTGATAGAGGGTGAGATGGCTGATAGGTAGTGGCTTTCATACTAAATTACATGTGAGTGGATTTTAGAGGCTTTTAATGTCAGATCATTTGATTTCTAAAAATTGTGAATTTGGTCTAATTAGGATTACAATTGAGAAATAATTTAAAGATTTAGAAATCAAAAGTCCAAATTAGCCTTCAGATGTCAAATGAAGTTGTGTATTGCAAAAGTGATTGAAATTCCAATTGGTCATTTGGTATTGTTGCTCACTTGGAATCCACACTAAACCAGGTATGTTTGTAAAACATATAAATGGAAACTTAGAATTCTGCTTCAGTCTCCTTAAACTTTGGAAACATCCAGATGTCTGAAATTGTCCAAAGAGGCACCATTTGGTCCAATAAGATTTTCCCCAATCAGAGTTTGCTCACCCCTTGCATCACATTCACCGACGACGTGCGGGATATTTGGCAGCAATGTACACGTTTGCATGCTGTTTACCCTCTACTGAGTATAACTGCAGACCTCTGCAGATGGCAGGCCGTATTGTGGGACTCTGGAGAGGTGAAGCATGCAATGTGAGTGTCTTGGGAAACTGCTTGAAGGTTTCACAACCTCCTGCGAAATAAAAGGGATTAAAAGCACTTTGGTCGTTTTAAAATGTGCCAGTAGTTTTTTACTTCACTACTCCTGCTAGAAGACAGTTCCATGCACTATTAACCTTTCCTAAAAGAGGAAATTTGTTTGGTTGCCTTACACATTTCCCCATTTCCTCTGGTCACCTTAACCTAGAAGAAGCACTCTTCTCGATTATTCTCATCACTTTTACCAAATTAAAACCCTGTAGCTAAATGCTCCCCCCACTTCCAGCTTGAGTGGCAGCCTGGAGAACACAGATATGCTGAAGAGAAAGGCTAATCTGAAAATACATGTGTGCACTAGAGGTGTTGGTACCTAGGCACTGCTGAGCCAGAAGGGGGTCAGGGGAGAAGGTCCCATGCCCAGGACAAGGCAGATTTACTGTCAGCAGCATTTAGCTACTTACCATCACTTTAAGATGCACTAATGATCTTTCTCAAACGAAATGTGCATCTCTATGCAGGGTTAAATCGTAAGGTTGATTGGTGGAATGTTTGAATGAATCCCAGTGACTGGTAGGCACTCTGGGTGCATTTCTTTCTTTTGTGTCACTGTGCAGGCCCTTCGTTTCAACAAAGTGCTGGATTATGCGCTGCTGCAAGACCTGTTGAATGGTCAGACAGGAGTCTATGATTGATCTGGAATGTTAATTCAGGTTAGGAGTGGTAGTGCACGCACACTATGGTTTTGATGTAAAAATTCTGACTATGGTGTTTTTATGTTTTGACTGTGGTAACGGAGACCTTACAATTATTCTCCAACCCAAAAACCTGGTCTTGGTTCATAGTGTCGTATACTCTTTGCTGTGAGGCCTTCCTCGCTGGAGGGGTTCCCTCCTATTTAAATGCACCGAGTATCTGCAAGAGAGTGTCCTTTCTCAGAAGAATTGTGCATCTAAGAAGAAATGCACCACAACAGTGTGCGATCCACACCATCGCAGGCCCTCACGCTCAATACACCAGTTCAGGACTCTGCCCACTAGTGCCAGCTTCTCTCACCGCCCACTAGTGCCAGGTTCTCTCGCCACCTGGTAGCACGAGCTCTGACCCTGCCCAGTACCTTTGTCTACTAAACTGTCCACCTGTCCATGCTCCAAACACTGACCACTGGTGCCAGCTTCAGACACTTCCCACAATAGCAGCTTTTCACACTTTCTGCCGGTGCCAGCTTTCTACCAGTGCCAGCGTAAAACGTGTGCGCTCCAAGGACCCAGGACCCCAGTGCAACACACCAACACAAAATGAGGTCTTGCCTAGGACACATGTCACGTATGCGCATGGTAACAGCTGCTGGTGCACTTTCCTCCCAAAGATTACAATTTACACACACCACAGACCTTGGAAATTGCTGGGTGTGAAGATTCTCCGGGGAGGATTTCTGCCTTGTTCTGCCAATAAAAAGGAAAAGTGGAATCTAAACACGAGTCTCAAAGGTGTTTTTCGGAGATTGTCGCACAAAGAGCCTGCGTCTCAGAGCGCCTTTTTCATGCAAATGGGTCCGTTTTATGTTCTTTTATTTCATTTTTTTAGCCTCACTGTTTTTCCCTCTGTCCTTTTATTTTCTCTTTATTCTCTTGCCCCTTTTGCTCATGAAAATGCATTTTCCGGCTGCCGCTCTTTGAGTTCTGCCTGCTTGGGTAAAAAAATAATACATCACAGACTCCAAGAACAAAAGCTGTGGACAAGTTTTAAGATTTGATCTATGTTCATTTTTCACCTCCCTCCTGCCTCAATTAGCCCCAGCTATTTCAGTGCCTGGAATAACCGTAGTTTCAGGTTAAAAGAAAATTATCATGAGCTGCTCACAAAGCAGGCCTTTATGGCTGTGACTGTAGCTGTATGACTTCTAAATGAAAAGCATTGTGTAGATTTCCTAGAAATAACCATTCTGTATTAACAAGATATAGTTATATAGTAATTTCAATGTACGCCTGCATATTGCTTGCCTCTCCTGCTCCACCCTTCCATAGTAGTACTCTGAAAACCCTACATTTCGGAGGTAGGGATTACATCACACATAAACGTGCAGCATTTCTTTAATTGTGTCCATTTCAATAGCAAAAGGGTTTCTCTTTTGCAAAACTTCCTATTGATTAGTGAACTTTTGCATTTCGCCCTCTCCTCTCCAAACAGGAGTACTCTTATCTCTTTCACAGGTTTCCTTCCACTCTCCATAACTCCATGTTTTTATGTTTCTTGCGTGTTCCGTCAACTTCAGATTCTTTCTGCTCTTCCATATGTAAGCTTTGATACAAACCTTGTATTTATTCCCTCTCCAAGCACTTTCCCATTAAACCTAAACTTGCAGAGTTTAGTACCAGGCGCTTCTGGATCCTCACCCTGAGACCCTTTGCCTAGGCTGACCTGATCAATTACTCATTTGTCTATAATAGCCGTATAGTGTGGCCTCCCTATTGAGAACCCCTGGTACTCCAGGCGCTCAACCTACGGTGGTTCAAAAGCAAGAGGTGACTGTGGTCAGGGTGTTAATAATTAAGGAGGCAGGGGGTACACCCAAAAAAGTATTCTGTATATATGCGTAAACATGTCTTTCAAGTCACCGAAAACAGCAAAATAGTCCCAGAGAAATGGATAGAGGTTTTTAGAGGAGAGACCAGTGTGCTCAGTCAAACGCAGTACCACTGAATCTAATGCAACAGAGAGCGTACAGTTGATTGGCCAAAGACATTACGCTGCAAGAGATGATACACTCTCCTTCTGGTGATGGGTTTATCGCATTGGATGATACTCACTTGACCAAGATAGCGGGCTGAATAGTATGTTTTTCTAATCCTAGAACCATTTAGGTTCTGGACAGTGAAGAAGTAACTGCACTGATATGGTGTCCTATGTTGTTTTGCTAGCCCAGTGTTATTTAATGACCATGTGGGACCCTCTCATATCCGTTTCAGATCGTCGATATTTGGCATTTGTTTCTTTCAGCAGAATTGATAAAGAAGCCCTGGTCAACAGTTTAGGAAAGTACGTCTCACCTCAGAGTGGCGAGAACTTTGCTGGGTGTGACCAACCCTCTCTGCTCCCCTCACTTCACTCTTGCTTTGGTCTTCCATAGGATGTGGAGGGAGCTTATCTCCCTAAAGCTGCTGTAGGGTTGGCATGTTCTTTGCTTCTGATCAGCCTCACTTCCGGCCTAGGCAGAGACAGAGCGCCAATCAAAGGTCACAGTGAGAGATTTGGTGATGTGGCTGGGATTCACAATCTGAAAAAACTCTTTAAGGTGGAGTTGCCATGATGTCGACCTTTTTAGCTGCCCGTTGCCGAGCATGGTTCTGACATCATCAAAGCGAGATATCTTCAAATTCCTTCCCTCCCAAATCTGATTCTAAGTACTACAAAAAGATGTTCACTTGGATGTCCTTTTTATGCAAAATGTGGTGGGGATACTTAGTCGTATTTAATTTTGGAGCGGGGCCGGAGGAGTACACAGGCATACGGCCCTGCTAAAATTCGTGTTTACTGTAAAGCAATAATTTATGTAGCTGATGTTATGATGGGGCAGTTTCATTCTGCGTCTATACTTCCTGCGGGGCTGAAGTTGCAGCATCGAGAGAAAATGGTAGGCGCTCCGCTTTAGATCCTGACTTTAATCGTGTGTGAGTACTGCATTGCCGGGGAAAGGGCGTGGATCTGGGCCATGGCCCCGGTTGCCGGTGGTGGACAAGGATCATCCCTCATCAGCCCTGGATACCCTCACGGGTAGTTAGCCACGCTTTATGAATCCTGCTTGATTGATCAGTTGACCTGCAAGTGGGAGCGACTGCATGTGTGATGGGATAGAACGAATTGCACTATTCAGCCTTAGTCTGTACAAGGGACGCTGTGCCATGTGTTGCTGTTGTAAATACTCTAGAGAAATTTAGAATATGGTTTGATAATGTGTGCTTAAGAACATTCTAAAAATGTTTGGAATATATGCAATGATATTTTCCAACAATTGTCTTTAATAATATATCCACCCTGTGATAACCAGTAGTTTTTTAAAACAATTCTTATGGTTTTATTATCAAACACAATGATAATACTTAAACTATTTCATCCGTACAGTACATACTTTTCCTGTTCATCAGTGGTCCATTTTGTCCTCTTCACTTATATATATTCACAGCCTTTTCATATTCTTTATCCCTACCCATGTGCTGTGCCTTTAGTAAGTCCTGTATATTCTTGTCCATTCATTGGGTTATTTTGGATCCCATTCGTCGCATCTCCATCCCCTCCCTCCATTCTCATCTCCGCTAGGGACTCCCTCTCTAATTTTTTCTTGTCCTACTTCACATACCTCTCATTTATTTCGACATATTTTTGGAAACTTCTTTGGGTACCCCTGCAAACATGTACCAGTCCATACTTACTAGCCTCTCTTTGCTGGTACCCCACAGTTTAAACACCTTTTGGCATTGCCTCGTTGGAGTGGGAGGGTGTTTTGGGACACAAGTGGTCAGATCCCAGCACACCCTGACAGGGGCATGACAGAAGAGTGAAAACAAGCTGAAGTCGATCTCAAGGGGTAACAGTGAGATGGGAGATGGTATGGGCTTAGTGGTCCTCAACTGTCTTTATTTTATATTTCCATGATCGCCATTGCCGTTATTTTGACAGCTCAACTGCCGGCATCAGCAATATTCACGACTAAAGGAAGGCCACCTCGAACTGATTTACCTTGATGAAAGATTTTTTTTTTAATCTATCTCTGCGGCAGGTCTATTCGCTCATCACCGCACAGATTGGAGGAATGTCGGGGACAAGCAGATCACAGTGTGAAGAAGTTCTAAAAATGAGAACGCATCTTTCATGATTGCAATGGCCACTGTTTAGTTGTCGTTAATGGCAATCGATATGCTGTAATCTCATTTTAAACATTATAGTGAAGCGGTCAAATCAATAATCTCAACGGGAGCTCAAAGGCTGTTGGAGTAGCCAGGCTGCAAATACTTTTGTGTATCGGAAGAACCATGTGCCGAGAGCTCGCCCACAGAAGGCTCGTCTTTGTGATGCTAAGAGTGTTGTGTACTCTCCTGATAATTGAAATTGCAACCCATTTTAGCCACCTTTGTCCGTCTGCTGACTGCCAGGTACTAATCCCCAAAAGCAATGACAAAAAAATCTCCTTTAAATTGGGTCTTTGATTTTTATCAAAACATGAGGCTCATACGATCAATGAATATTATGCCTTCGGTAGGGGTGGATGAAGCTTTACCCTTCCATTGCAAAATCGATTGGAGTAAAATATCTTCTCCTTTTGTGATGGTAGGCGAAGTAGTCTGACTTTGCCCGAGGATAAGTTTAAGCAGAGCAGCCTACAGCAGGTGAAGATTTATTGTATCTGAATGTGCCACCCAGGAAGTACAGACTTTCCGGATGCTGGGAATTATTCAAAAAATAGCCACTATTAAAGCCAATATCCCTCCCCCTCCCCCACTTTTGTGGACCCCCAGTGTCCCCCTCCCAAGGGACAACTCACCACCCTTCCCCCTTTGACTAAGGAATCTCTGACTTCCATAATACCCCTCATCAAATCTGGTTCTCCGCTAGATCCCTGCCCTGCTCATATTCTACGTCACATCTTTGCTACTTGTCCAGATCCTCCTCTTCACCTCCTAAACAGCTCCCTCTCCCAGGGCGTGGTACCTCATCCACTCAAATCAGCGGTCATTGTACCCATTTTGAAAAAGCCGGGCGCGGATCCCTCAATCCCGGCCAATTTTCGTCCCATCTCCCTCCTGCCATTCCTGGCGAAGGTGCTCGAGCGCCATGTCACCTGCGCTCTGAGCTCTTTTGTGGAGAAGTACGGGGCTCTTGCCCCCCGCCAGGCTGGGTTTCGCCCCGCACACTCTACGGAGTCCGTAGTTCTCTCGGTCCTTGACAACCTCAGGGAGGGAATGGACACCAACCAGCCCCAGGCCTTGGTCCTCCTCGATCTCTCAGCCGCTTTTGACACGGTGGATCATACCATCTTGCTTTCCCGTGTCAAGGCGGCGGGGATCGGGGGCACCGCGCTGGTTTGGTTATCCTCCTTCCTGAGGGACCGCACCCAGGCAGTTCGCCTGGGTGACTTTACTGCGGACTCTCGGAAAGTTCAGTGCGGGGTTCCCCAGGGTTCTTCCCTTTCCCCTCTTTTGTTCAATCTTTATATCGCCCCTCTTATCTTTTCACTGCAGCAAATGGAGGTCGCCGTGTTTAATTATGCGGAAGACCTCCAGCTTGTTTTCAATCTGTCTTTTTCTCCCACTTCTATTCTTAATTTCCAATCTATTATGATTCATATCCGGGACTGGATGAACCACAACCATCTGAAGCTCAACCCAGACAAGACCGAGCTGGTGTTGACGGGTGGTTCATCCAGCCCCTGGTCTTCTTCTTCTTTTTGGCCCCCCTCCCTGGGTTCCCCACCTGTTCCCTCTGCTTCAGTCAAAACTTTAGGCATCAAACTCAATTCTCAACTCACCCTTCATTCCCAGGTTAGCTCTGTGGTTTATTCTTCTTTCCTCTCACTGCGCACTATACGTAAGGTGTCCCGTTTTTTTTCCTTTGATGCCCTTAAACTAATCACCCTGGCGATGGTCGTCTCCCGCCTGGATTATGGCAACGCCCTATATGCAGGCATACCTGCATATAGTCTACGGCGTTTGCAGCAGATCCAAAACCAGGCGGCGCGCCTGGTGTTCAAGCTCCCAAAGTCTCATCACATCACTCCCCTCCTAAAGTCTCTACATTGGCTCCCCGTTCGTGCCCGTGTCCAGTTTAAGCTCGCTTCCATCATCTTTCAAGCACGACTGGGCTCGGCACCGGCTTTCATCTCTTCCGAGATCACCCCCTATGTTCCCACCAGGGAACTGCGTTCATCTACTCAGTTCCTCCTTACAGTCCCACGCTTCCGGAGAAAGAAATGGGGAGGCTCGAAATTTGCCTCCCTTGCCCCACTTCTATGGAACTCCCTGCCTCTCGAGCTCAGAGCCTTAACCTTGTATCCGCAATTCCGGAAGCAGCTCCAAACTCACCTGTTCACTAAATCCTTCAATTAGTGCATTAGCAGTCTGTTTTTTTTTCTTTTTTTTTTTCTTATTCAGCTCCAGCCCTCTCGTCCAGACCTTTTTTTTTGTTAGTTGTAGCGCCATGAAACCGCTGGTGTACGCGCGCTTTATAAATAATTTTAAACTAAACTAAACTAAACTGGGAATTGACATGAGGGCGCCATGGCAACTTCTGAATCCAGGTGTGGGCGTCCCAAGTGGGGGCGAGGGGTCTCCAAGTGCTACTGCTTTTGTGATTATTTAAATTTTGTACATGGGGAAGCCTGCCAAAGCGGCCTCACATGCTTTTTGGTTGCTGAGGTCAGTGGAGTCGCCTGGGAGGGTGACAGCAGCATGCTGAACTGCTAAAAGCCCAGGTGGCCCTATAGGGCCACCTGTGCACCCTTCTCAACCTCCGAAGCAGCCGCTGCTCCATGGTACCTTCGGTTCCCCTACACCAACCTTCCCTGATTTTTGGAGTGAGGAAATAATGTTGATGAAAGAATGTATTTCCCTTGAATTGGTGTTCTTTTCGCTCATTTTTTCTTCCATGCAATTTTTTGTCATATTTGCAGGGTTGGAGTTGTGGTTGCCCACAAAGCATGTAGACACCTTGGCATTAGGCACTCAGAAGTCCGGCAAATTCTCAATTGATTTTGCTCTACGTTTTATCCTAAGCCGAGGGCATTGTTATGGCAGTGTTTCAGGTGGGGCCGGGTGCAGGCGCTACAGCTATTGTCCCTAGCCCTTCGGGGTAACCTACGTCACTGCAGAGGGGGAATAGTGAGTTGGTGCATGTACCAGGGGCCATTATATGACCCGGTTGCAAAGGCCTGTCTCCCAAAAGGTGCCAGGAGGGATCCCTCTTTGGGTTGGCTCTGGCATGTTGGGTAAGGGCTCAGCTTACAAGTTGGCCCAGGCTCCCTCGATGAGGGAGCAGGTAAGTTTCCCTTGTGAGGGATATCATCTAGGGTGCCGATAGGTTTGCTCAGGGCCCAAGTCAATTAACTGGTGCTGTAAGGGCCAGCAAAGTGGTCAAAAATCTTGATGTCTAGATTATTGCCGACAATCCAAGATGGCACGCTATGTAAATAATAAGAAATGTTTATCCTGTTCTCTTTATGACCTGTGTAAATAAATACTGAATTGTTTAGTCTCTGTGCAACACCCAGGCTCGGACAATTATGGTGGTTATTTGCAGTGATGGATGGCATTAATATTTACCGCTCGGCCTTCTTCTCCCCCAAGGCTGGGAGGGGTCCTTTCCTGTTGTTTGGTGCACTGCTCTAGGTGCACAGGTAGGAGACGCCATTTGCTGCCGAACACGGGCAATTTACCTACTACCACGCCGAGGTGCCCTTAACCCTGAGTGTCACTGAGTAAATTGCAACTGATCCATATCCTGGCAGAAAAGATTTCCCGCCTAAAGAGTTCTCACACTTTAAAGGGCGTGACTGTCAGTTATAAGTAAACTCAGTGCACGGCTGCAAAGTGTAAATCTACCTGCTGCCCCTCACAGCCCTGAGCCAAAGCCGTTGACAAAGTGCCCAATTGCCCCAAACTCCCACCTTTTAAGTTTTCCGCTGGTAAAGTGTCCTTTCTCTGTTTCTCTCACTCTAGCTCACTTTTATTGATTTCTCTATCCCAACCTCTCTCTGACTCCACCTATGACTCTCTCTACCCAGTGTTATTGTAAGGATTTCTGGGCCCTGTGCATGACATATTTCCTCTGTTTTTTTGGAGGTTTAAGTATGGTTCAATATTATCTGGCTTTATGCAGGGCTGCATTATTAGAAAATAGATAATAGACTTCAAACCTACTCCAAACAGAGTACCCCAAAAACATGTCTTGCTGGGGAGTCCCAAAACTTCTTATGCGCTTGGAAGCCTCATGGTAGCCATGCGCTTTACAAATACCTTTCCATTCCATTCCATGACAGTGCCCCGAGCTACAGCAGGGATGATATCTTGCTGTTCTACATGGCAACACCTAATGCATCTTCCATTTTTTTAAATAATTTCGCATGATTTGTACTTTGGGAAACATTTAATCTAAAATATATTCATTTGGGAGACGGCAGTCTTTCACACTAAGCACAGTCCACGTTTTGACAACCCAATAAGGTTTGAGAGGTGGCTCAGATTGTGCTGACTGAAGTTTGAAAATGTTTAGAACGTGTTGCACACTTGGAAATGGGACCTCTTGAACTGGGCGCTAGAATTTATTTCAGCCATAGAAGTTTTACTGCAGGTGTGGCCTTCAGAACTAGACACGACTCCTGATCGCTCCTTCAGAACTGGCCTGCATGCCTCAGGCAAAACCCCTGTTAAAAGAAATAATAAATAAACCTTTTAAGTAATTCAGCAAATCAAATCAAGCTGCAAGCTTCTTGCAGACGTGAGTCTGGTACACTGATGGGAATTGGTTCAGTTCATGCATCTAAGTGACTTCTGATAAAGAGACTAAAGACCTCTTCCTATTACCAGCTCTTGTGTCCCCCGGCCTCCTTTTCTTAGAGCACATGAACTCAAAGATTATTATATATCCGGTCCTATGTGCAGACAAGTCGGCGGGCGGCAGGGATGCATAGGGCTCGGTGACTGCCTTGGTGAACTCGAGGGCTGCGTCCAGGCAGTGGTTTCCCTCTGTTTTGATATGGGTCGGTAGTGCACCTTTAAATGAGGAGTTCTGACCTTCAGGAATATATTGGAAGTTATGCTTAGCTGTTCCCTTCATGTATGTGCACGAGTGAGTACACACCAGCCCTGCACCTGGTTTGGGTGTGCACAGACTGTACTGCTGAGGTTCCATATGGGGCAGATAATGAGACTGCACGTGTTCAGAATAGACCTGTTCTCTAGGTCGTCTAGGACATGCCTAGCTGGTCTCCATGCGGTATGTCATTTGCTTGAGGGAAGCTTGCAGAACAGCTGGAGTAGCTGTCCTTGTTTTGTACCTGTGACAGGTTTGCACTGTGTATGGAAGGCAGCTAACACCCTTCTTTATACCTGTTCTGTGTGTGAGTAAATAAAGCTTGCATTACTGCTGTCTGGAAACTTTGCTGTTATGCCGCTTCTGAGCACGCTTGCAGTGTGGCTACCTACACTTTACATGGCATGCGAATGGTAGGGAAGCTTGCTCACCAGTCACCTATGTTTTATCCTTTTCTTTATGTATACGTGCCTGAGCTGTACTCTTTTGTGCCTGTCGTGCTTTGTTGTGCTCAGTCGGTTCTGTTTGAAGCAGTTCGCATCCCTGTTGTCCATGCCATCAGTGCACTTGGTGAGTATAGTTTTCAGTGTCACTGTGTCTAGTGGGTGATGTGTTTGTTCGCTTGCACTACTGCATCCTGTGTGTGACTGTTAGTGAGATGGGGGCTTGCACTGCTGCTGTCTCAACAGTGCCTGATCTGCTGCTTCTCCTGTACCTCGCCTGGGACGTGCTGTTTGAAAGGAAGCTTGTGCTCCTTCTGCCCATGTACTGCCTGTCTGTACCTCAGGAGAAAAGGCGTGTGCATCTGTCTGCGTTTCTTGTGTTTGTGCTCGTGTTGTGTCTGAGGCTTGTCTATGGCATTTCAGAAACTGGCTGTTCCTTCTGTGTCCCAACGCGACCTACAGAGGGAGGTCGGGGGGGGGGGGGGGCGTGTGCGCTTCTGTATCAGCGCGCTCACTTGTTTCTTCCTGTTTTTGGGGTGAATAATGCTTCAATTGTTGCTGTCTGGGAGTAAGTATTGCCGATTCTCCAGCTACGAACACCTGACGAAGGTTGTTGTATTGCTGTATAGGCTTCATGTTTGTTTAGTGACATTCATGGGTTTGTGGGCGCCCCGGTACTGGTTAGGGTGTTCTGACGCTGGGAGGATTCGGAGTAAGGCTGCAGATAAACATGTTAACTGAACAGCCAAGCTTTATGTAAAACAACCAGTGGATGCACTGAGCAGAAATGGTAAAGAGATTAAGCTGTTGCTACAAGAAAGGAAGAGTCCTGGGCACCCGGCATACACGCCACATCTTCAGCATTTCAAGAAGGTGAGCCAGCGTGGATCTAAGTGTGTCAGGACGCTTGCACTACTCCTTGCTTGCAATGCCTCTGTGTGCAGTTCAGCAGTTTGGGTGCACTGGGGTGTGTGTGAGAGAGATGGTGTTTGCATTGCTGTTTATATTCTATGTGAGTGAAGATTGTAGTACTGCAGCCTGCGCTATACCTGGTTTCGGGTGGGTTGCATGCAAGGCCGGGCAGGTCTTTTATTCCACTTGGCATTTCCCTGGTGAGCTGGAGTCCTTAGAAGTCGGGTGTGGAGGTGGGGAGTCTTTACAGAGAGAGAGAGAGAGAGAGAGAGAGAGAAGTGAAAAGTAAAAAGAAAGAGATCAGAGAGGAAGGAAGAGAATGGATTAATAAAAAGAGAGAAATTGCACAAAGAGAACCAGGGGGTGGGGCTGGTTTGAGATTTTCTACCAGGGCTGCTCTTGGTTCCCCAGTCTGGCCTTGACTGCACATGGGCTTAGAGTAATAGTACTGTGTGTGCAACATACAGTCCTACAGTCTGACCAGTGCATGATCTGTGCATGTAAAAAAAACTTGCTACGTCTCCTGGGCATAGGAGTGATCAAGGAGGCTTGCGTCCCTGCCCATGGGGTGCCTCTCCTCTGCTTGAGGTAGAATGAACGCTGTTGTGCAAAGTGTGTGTGTGAGAGAGTCAGTCAGTCAGTCAGTCAGCCAGCCAGCCAGCCAGCCAGCCAGCTAGCTAGCTAGCTTTTGGTGTTGATGCCTGTCTTGTAGCTGCAGTTTGCATTGCCTTAGCAGTCGCTGGCTGTTCTCTGTGTATGAGGGAAGCTTGCACTGCCGCTCCCCTTGCCCCACAAGGTCTGTGTGCGGCTGAAGCTTGCACTGCTGCCGCCTTACACCTCACACGGGAGATCTCACGATCCCACAAAAGAACAAACGTCCAATCGCCCCCAGAAAGGTTATGTTTCGCCAGCTGAAGGATTTTTGATGAGAACTGACAGGTCTCTGCAGCCCCGAGTTGTCACATTGAGGCTCCGAGGCCTGTGCGCGCGGTGAATGGCATCCCAGGGGTCCTGAAAGTGGCACTTCTGCCCTCGGCGGTCGAACTTGACCCGAAGAAGGCGTCGCCCACCCTGCCCTTCCAAGGATATGGATAAAGGCATTTTTTTCTGTCTTGACTTCCTTCTTTTCATTGCATTGGCCCCTTGCTGTGAAATCTGGACCTCGCAGACAGTAAAGCTGGGTTAGAGCCACGAAAAGGCCGGGGAGGTGCAGACGGCGGCAGCTGGAGTGCAGCTGGACGCGGCCGAGCTCGAAGGGCAGCTCTGGGTGCTCGGAGGACGCTGTGAAGTGGCTTCAACTGCCCGACCCGCCGCATTCCAGCCATAGCCACCGGCTCCTGCCCAGATATAACTGGGATGAAAGCGCCGAGGGACTCAGAGGCTGGACGCCGCTTGGCGCTATGCCACTGAAATGAGGGCGTCCTGCCCGGATCGCATGCCCACTACTTTACTCATTACTAAGCAGGGGGATACTTTGCCCTACGTCCCCCGCTGCAGCCCTTGCAATTCCGGTTCTTGAAGTCGGCCCAGGGACCTCATTCCTGAGCTGCAACACCCATGCCACTTCACCCACTCCATGCCACTTCACCCACTCCATGCCACTTCATGCACTCCATGCCACTTCATGCACTTATGCCACTTCACCCACTTCATGCCACTTCACCACTCTATGCCACTTCACCACTCTATGCCACTTCACCACTCCGTGCCACTTCACCCACTCCATGCCACTTCACCCACTCCATGCCACTTCACCCACTCCGTGCCGCTTCCCCCACTGCGTGCCGCTTGCCCCACTCCGTGCCACTTCACCCACTCCGTGCCGCTTCACCCACTCCAAGCCACTTCTCACACTCCATGCCACTTCACCCACTCTGTGCCACTTCACCCACTCTGTGCCACTCCCCCACTCCATGCCACTCCAATACTCTGTGCCACTTCACCCACTCCGTGCCACTTCACCCACTTTGTGCCCCTTCACCCACTCCATGCCACGTCAATGCCTACGCTACTTCAACACACCATACTACTTAAGTACACCCATGCTACTTCAACACCCCCTGTCAGTGGAAGACCCCATATCTCATCAGCATCCATGCCACTTCAACACCCTATATAGCTCCATCCCCCACTTCAACATTCTATGCCAGAGCAAATTTACTACCTCAGCACCACAGGACACTTCACCATTGCACGCCCATTTCAACACCACCAGCTTCTTGAACACCCCATTCCAGTGCAACACCTGGCGTCACTTCAGCACCCCACGTTACTTCAACACAGATGAACATTTCTGGCTTTTCCCTCAGTCTCAACAGTTGCTTCTCAGACTGCAGGAGCTCCGGCCTGCCAGCACACGCCTTCCTTTCATTATCAAGGCGCACAGCTCTCTGGGTCCCTACATTTCTCATTAGGTAGTATTTAGAAAAAAGTGTACCTCCAGTCCTATCTGTAGCACTAGCTGCATTATTAATGTAAACATTTGGAATAGCATTGTACATCAAAGAGCCTTCTGATATTGAGTTATGATTTCTGATTGGTCGTTTGGAACAGTGTAGGCCTACTACTGCTCACTGCCTGCAAAGACGCCCATTGTGACTTCAAGTTGCTTGCGTCAGTCTTTTCGAAGACTAGCACGTTGGTCTTCATGACTCAGTGGGGAGCCCAAATCAACACAAAAGGGAACGTTTGCTCTCCAGGGAAGCTCACACCTTTAGGTGTTACAGTGATATTCTGGTGTGAAGGGATAATGAACTCCTAACAGAACTCTGCAGGATGATTTTAAAAAGAGATGACACTAATCCTTATTTAGAGTATTTACACATACATTTACTGAAGAAATGTGAAAATACACATGGACGGGGGTGATACAGTTTACACAATGATTTCATATCTCCAATTTCAGGGTTTAACTTAAGAAGAAGTGTGAACCAACATAATGTTTTCTTCACAAAGGTGGAGGGTATATTAAACTTCATTAGCAGTATAGGCATTTGAATTTCTCTGCTTGTTTCAATTCAAACCACAATAGGGATCTTTAATTTTTCTATCTTTGAAGAGACTTTGTTGGACAACTTGTCCAGCTAATTAATTTTAATCATGTATAGGTCTAGGCAGGCAGTAGGGAAGACCTGCCACAAATACTGTTGTCTTGTAAATTCCTTTTGCTGTAGCATAATCTGGCAGTCAGAGCTGGTTTCTCCAACAATTTCGAGGGCAAAATATCATCCCGTAAAAATGTCCACTCCAGGATATCGGGCGGAAGGATTACCCAGTGGCAGACACCACTAGGTAGTTATATTTAGGATCATGGATTTTTTTTGGTTTGCTAATAACTTTAGTGCAGTTTGACGAACCTTCACACAACTTTCCAAAACAAATATAACTTGAACTGGTGAATTTCAGTGGTTTTGTTAGTTTAAAATGGTATGTTTAACTGAAACGTTCACCTAATTATAACATCCCTTTAACCTTTTTGTATTTTTTCAGTGACTATATAAATATCACTCAATATTGTGACATACAGTAGCCACACCTGTATCTTGGTTTTCCAATCTCAAAATACCTGTGAATTTCAAAAGCAATATTTCTCAAGTAAGCATGCAGATTCAAAACAACACAAAATAAAATATCTGCAAACTGCTTTGACTAGGGTCAGTGTGGATCCCAAAACTATAAAGGACAAATGTAATTCAGAAGTTTTTCAAAGCTATATGTGTGATCTGAATGTTCTATTAAGTTGCACTAAATACGATAACCTTTCTCCCACTCTAACGGAGATGAGAATTAACACAGAATTTTTAAAGAGTATCCTTACACAATTTTTAGAACTCAGCAAGTGTGAATTGTAGTCAGTTTTATTAAAACTTTGGAACGGATATTGGCACCTTTCTACAGGAAATATTTATTTGGTATGGGCACATTTTTAAGCTTCCTCCTATCTACCCTGCTCTCCCGTATACTATGCCATTTTGTTAACTGCTGCTTTCCAACACTTTCAAACATAAGTGATTTGTCTTCACACACCTGCACCTGTGAGTGAAACTCTAATTGTTTTTCTGACACTTACCTGAAAGGTGTTTTATATTGACATTTTTAGTTTGAGATCACAACCCAGACCTTTTAGTACCTATTACTGTGGCTATTAATATACTACGTTATTTTCTGTATTTTGCATTGTTGTATACAAGAGGAACCATGATTCGTTTTACAGAAATAGGTCTGGTTGAATAATCAAACGTATTGTGTGTTTATTTCAGTGCTATTCTGTGTTGAGTTCATAAACTTGAATGCCCTTCTAGATTGTCTTGACTGCTTTACCTCTCTGAGTCCATCCCCAAATAGAAGACTACTTTGCATTCACTGTGCTTGACCACATGAAGTTATCTTGGATACGTCAATATGGCATTTTATATAAGCCTATTGAAATTGGAGATTTTAAGTGTTCATCAAATTTAGATTTGCATAATTTCGCAGTTTTTTTATTTGCTTGCAGGAGACTTGCTCAAGCAGCACACGTCTTGCCAAGAAACATTTTCAGGGGTATCCCACATGACTTTCCTTACTCAAGCTGTGCCCAGACATGACAATGTAATGAATTTCACAAACTGCATGATGTGCCATTCACATAATTTCAAGCAGTTTTGCACATTTTCCACAAAAGTTATAGACAAAAAAATTGTGATTTTGCCTAGTTTGAGATTTCATAGGAAATTTATTTAATACAACATTATTACTGAGACACCATTTCACCTAGACTGTTTAATGGAAATGTGCAAGATCAACAACATTTAAAATTTCAGATGAGCCAATTCATAGAATGGCTTTTATTTAAATTGACCTCGGTATTCTTATTTTTGAGGTGTAGATTCAGTCAATCTTAAAAATCAGTGTGTGTATAAGCTGGGATTTCAGATTTACCTTTGGTAGTTAGAGTCCACATGTCTTTCAGAGTTCTTTCTTCTGACTGGTTCAGTTTCCGAATAGTGGGAATCTCTGTGTCTACCCCATCATCCAAATTCAATTTTTTCACCCTCTCCCGATAAACAGGCCCCCGGGATGCAGGCTGCGTCGAACAAAGCTGTCTTTCTTCTTCAATTCAGCTCCTAAATGAAGAGGAGCTGAAACAAACCTCTCTGATGTCTCAGAAGTAATTAACTGCTCTCTAGTTTAAAGAAAAAAGGAACACATAGAAAAAGACAATTTGGATGCGAATTGTGTTTGTTTTTCACTGCCATGTAATGCCAAAGCATTTCAAACGAGACTTGCAGATTGATAATTCTCTTAATTAGGGCGTAATAGTCGTCAGTTACATGCAAAGCCGTGTCGTTTCATCTGTCTGCACAAGAGCATGACGATAGGGGCGGGGATAAGTGAAGGCCCTGATGGGCAGGTGCAGCCTCGTCATGGGCGCGTGTTGCAATACTAAGGATCAGGGCACTGACACACTGACATTGGTACAGAGAGGACAGCAGTGGCCGGTGTGTTCTGGCTTTAGAGTTCCCAAAGACACGTTCTGATGTGTCCTATTGACTTTGGTGTCAGCGCCCATTATGGGGTAAGACATATTATGCCCTATAAAGAAATCTGGAGGAACAGGTCTCTGTCAGTGACATGCCTGGCAGCCTGTGCTTGACTCCGCCCTTGTTTTTTTTTGGGACTTTAAGAGGTACCGGCCTCTCTGGAAATCTCCCAGATACCCGGCAAGGAAGATAGCCCATAAGTCACGAACAGGGTTCTTCAAAAAGTGGCAGAAAAGCCAGAAAGAATTTGCGTTTTCATCCTTCTGGTGAGCCTCTGCTGCCCAGACCACTGTTCAGAACTATCTAAAGGACATTGCCACCTGGATGCAAAATAAATCACTTTAGGGTAATTACTGACAAGCCGAAAGCATTACTTTTTGGTACTTCCTATTCCGTGTGGTCCAGCTGCTGGCGACCTTCCTGAAAGGGTTCTTTCCCATGGAAATCACACAAGCATATCACTTTGTTATAATCTTTGACCAACAACTTTTTTTCTTTCAGAGTGTTTAAAATGTTATCAAGCTTTGTGTGTTCAGGAAAAACAGTGAAAAAAAGTACATATAAAGCATTACACCCAAGGGGTGATACCGATAAGTAGAGTGAAAGACAACAGTATAACTCAAAAACAATAAGAGTTACATATCAGTAGGTTAGAGGCGTGAGTGTATTGGTGTGAGGTACGGTTGATTAATGTTGGCGTGGTAATGGGTTGGTACCTAATAGAGGACTGTACTGAAGCTTAATTGTATGTATGTGGGTGTGGAGTGAAAGGGAATAGAAAGACAAGAAGAGAGAAGAGAAAGGGATAGTGAAAGTTGAGCGACAGGAAGTGTCAGAAGGTGTCTGGGATGAAGGGTGAGGAACTGGGGGCGTGGACTGTATGAGGTGAAAATCTGGATCAAACTGGATAACTATATATCTAATTATCTCCAACACCTAAGCTAGGAGTCATCCCATCCTCTCCGCATCCTCCCCCCTCCTATCCCCGCCCCTCATATACCCAACCAATGACTTCTTTATACCTCAATTGACATCGACATTCTTTTCAGTCTGAAGAATGATGAGCCAGTTCCTTCTTTATTTCCTTTATTTGTCATAAAACTACTATTCAAGCCCGTATTTATTACAGGTTAGAATATAGAAATGCAGTCTACCTAGGCCTCCCCGTATATTTGATTTTCAAGATGGAGTTAATTCATAACATGGCTGCCCGCCTGGTCCTTGATCTATCTCACAGGCAACACATCTCTGGCCACCCACAGGCCCTTCACTGGCTCCTGTTCCCAAAGATGTCTTGTTTAGTAGCTCTCCTAAGGCTTTGGCCAACAATCCCCAGATTTCTGTCTCTGCGTTTTCAAAGTTATCTTACTTTACACTCTCTCCGATTTGGCTCGGAGGTTCATTTAATTATTCCCCATATTCACTGGGCCATACAGAGAGGGCATCCTTTTTTTTGTCGCAAAAAAAAGATGGAGTTCCTTACTGTCTATCTGAAGGACCTTGTAACCTGGACAACATTCGGCAAGGCTCTCTAAACCGGGTTCCCTAATGCAACCTTGCTGGACTAATTCAAATGTCTCACATTCCACACAACCCTTTAGTGCCAGAAAACCTGGCTAAGGCCTCAGTCACACTACAAAAGTAAGGGCTCATTCATTCAGCTATCAATCCATCCAAACTGGGAGAGGTTACTGCCTCAAGGCTAGTTGGACTGTAGTAGGAAGTCATACGATAGACCCCATTAAAGGCACCAACTATTCAGAGAGTGAGTTCTACCTAATCATTCACTTTTAATATCTGGAGAGAGAGGTATGTGACATTTGGTATTTTTCTAGTTTTTTATTCTATAATGAGTATACATAAATTATAATTAAGGGTGTTGAGAAAGAAAGCCCAGCTGGCAACTGTCTTAAAACAGCAAATTTAATTAGAATGAATTCAAAAAGGACTGTTGACGTTCATATGATTCCCAGCGGACTGTCCCACGTGCACCTTAAAGCAGAGGCATAGAACGCATGACAACAAATGCCATTTGTTTTATTTAGTTATGTTTGGACCCAACTTAGGTCCCCCTGGACACACCATTTCAAGAGGGAGTGGCACCTACCTTGTTTGGATGTCTGGGCCCACAGAAGACCCCAGTACCCCAAATCTGCTGTGCCACGAGCAGCGAGCACTGGGACTCCTTGATTAGTGCTGCCTCTTTCCTGTTACATTGCGCTGGCACTATAGCTGCTATTCGCGCCATTTGTGCAGTGCCTCCTCTGCGCTTTGGGCCAGAGGATGCACACCATGTAGAGCTGTAATGCCCTGCCAAATACGAGAAAGAAACAGGCACTGCCTGCACTACCATCAACAAAAAGAACAACAGATGCTACGGTACATTTTGAGATGCACCAGGACCAGTGTTTAATTTGAGCCAGTGGTTTCTGGTGTAAGGCACCACGCACTGAATTGTCAACACCAGCGCTTATGATGGTTTGCCATATGTTGTAGCAGTTTATTTAATTTAGAGATGAGCACAACAACATATGTTTGTCAATATACCTTATAAATGACTAATACCTGCCCCCAAGCCATTCTTGTAACTTTTGGTGGCTGGAATAGTCTGAATTGCCTCACTTGAAGGAGTGTGATAGTAGTTATGCTGGCATTGGCGGCGCTGACAGAGGCAACAAGTGGTGCAACCTGCACTGGCCTTCTGACAAGTGGCACTTATTTTTTCACAAATTAAGCACTGAATCCCAGACTGAGCAACAATATCCCCATGACATGGAGGAAAATATGTGCAAGTGCTGATCCTCATCTCGATCAGTCTACCAAAGAGATCTGCTTGTTCCCAACGCCTTCCAATGATCCAATGGAGGACTTCTGAGACTAATCAAGAACTGGTGTGCAAATAGTACCAATATGATTGCTTCACGAGAAATGGCGAACCTGTCTCCCCGTAATCAATGGAAGTCATCACCAACCCACAAGCATAATTCACTGCCTTCTGTGATATTATATACAAGGGTATTGTTGTGTGTTTTTTCCCTTTCTAACAATAAGCACTGATGGACGATCAGCTTTTAAGTTGTATTTTTTAGTTTATTTTAAATTGAGTCTCTAACTCTAAATCTCCTATGTGAATAGCCCTTGGACTGCTCAACTTAGCTACACTGAGTGTCAAGTTCTAAGGAGCTGCATTTTGTACTCAGTTAGTTGAGTAACATAAGCCCTGACCCTGTGGTGCTTGGGTGGGCCCACACTCCAGGGGCCCCCTCAGCACAGTACCCTGCCCGGAGAGCTCTTGACTGAGTCCGAAGGGGTGGGCCTCCATGTAACTTGCAGGGGGGGGATCCCTCAAGTTTTGTTACGCCACTGTACTCAGTATGGATCTAAATAGTACGATTTAGCCCCAGATCACCAGGAGCGCTCTGGTTGTCTCAGTCGGACACCTGTCTGCTCTAGCAAAAAGTCCCAACCTGTTTCTTTTTTGGGGGCTTTTATTTACATTACATTTATTTTGTAAAGCACTGCCTACCAACTAGGGTACTCAGAATGTTGAAGTAGGGGTAATAAGCAGGGCCACTGGAATTATGCAGAAAGAGTGGACCAAATTTTGTGGCAGGGGTTATTAAATTATGCAGCAAGAAAATCCAAACGATGTGGCATAATGCAGCTCATTTTGTGATATCAGTTCGTTACTTTGTCATTTTTATATGTTAACACTGTTTGGAAAAAGGTTTCACTTTATTAGTACTAGTTTAACACCTAAATACAGCAATATGCAACTGAAAGACAAATAGTCAACCTTTATTAAGTGCCATCTGCTACACAGCAACACGCGTCGCTGCATTTTTAGTAACTTTTGGTCCGTTTGAGCTAGAAACAATTCTTTTTGTTAAAATCTGCAAATTATGCAGCAGATCATGGATTATGCAGCAAATGTTAGAAATCCATAATTATGCAAAAAACTACGCAGAAACGCATAATTTCAGGTGTTCCTGGTTTTAAGGTAGAAGAAGGAGTAACGCTCCATGAGAATAAGACAGTCATCAGGAGCCTGATTCTTTATAAATGCCTTGGGATGGGCAGAATGAACCCAAATTCATATAATTGCTTATAGATGCTGAGGTACTCGCTAGTTACAAGTGTCAGTCCACATCCACTGCATGAAGGTTGGTCTCCTGGAGACGGAGTAAGTTCCTGGAGGAATGAGCATTGTCATGAGGCTCCTTGCAAGACACGAACTAACACTTTAAGGAACTGCCAGGCCAAAAATCCCCAAACCGCACAAATATGGCTCCGCCTATGTTTTCTTCATTCTGGCTCCGTCTCCTACCACATTCCCTCCTACCCCAAAACCAGAGAGCCTTTTAATTTGAGCATCTGCTTTAAATTGGGGAGCAGCCAGGCTACTCCATGCAGCCTGCAATTAAGTATGAAAAGCTGTAGTCCAGTCGATTTATTTTAGGGGGCGACTGACGCTTTCAGGGGTGGGAGGAAAAGGGGATGTGGCGTTAGAGCTTTTCAAAAAGCTGCAGAGTCATTTTCGATCCAGTAATTATATACATTTAGAAGTGTTCTTTGATGTCCGCAGCAAAATTATTTGTTTAGAGTTTCTATTTTATCCAAAACCACCGCAAAACCTATCAACTTTGCGGTTTTCTCATTTCCCTTTCCCCACAGCCTCAAATGATCCTGGGCCGAATGTTTTTTTGTGGGGTGGACAGAATCTGGACGTTTGACTCTTGGCCTCAGTTTAGTATTCTTGGTTTCTAAATAAAACAATTTTTTGGGGCTCTATAATCCTTTTGAAGTGAGAGGAGTGAGGGAGTTAGAGAGAGAGATGGAGGAGAAGGAAGCATGCCAGATGTATAAAGGTTGTGGTCTGTATGATTAAAAAGCGAGAACTCTCTCTGGCAACTGTGCCATGTTCGCACTTTTTGTTGTTGCCCTCAGTAAGTTTCCCTGTTTGTATTATTTTGTATCTGACTGTTTTTGAATCAGGGACCACCCTCTGATTAGCCAACCGGTAGAATCAATCCTGTTCAAAGATCGCAAAGTAAAGTTCTTTCAACCTCCGAAAATAATCTCCCTGGCTGACAGTGCCTGAAAGGTTGGTAGCAGATGCACAGACTGGTTGGAGACTGCTGTTAGGCTGGTAGCAGATGGAACAGACTGGTTGGAGATTGCTGTTAGGCTGGTAGCAGATGGAACAGACTGGTTGGAGATTGCTGTTAGGCTGGTAGCAGATGGAACAGACTGGTTGGAGATTGCTGTTAGGCTGGTAGCAGATGGAACAGACTGGTTGGGAGACTGTCTTTACCTGCGTCCCTGGAAGCTTGGTCTACAAATCCCATGAATAAAAATCCATGGTCGTCATCTTTAGCCTTTCTCTACTTTCATCTACACCTGTGTGGTAAAGCGGGTTGCTGCATGTCTGGGTTCCATTATCTAAGGAAAACAAAAAAGTGTAGGATGAAATACTTAAATTAATCATGATTACTGGTAAGCAGCCTGGAAGCATTTCAGACTTCATTCTTTTGCCCACCATTTCACTTCAGACAGGAATAGGCCATATGCAAATTAGCCTTGCTCCTGTCCAAAAGAAATAATCTAGGTCTAATTGGCTGGCTTAGTCCCCTAGGCATGGGAACACAAGCAAACCCCACCGGATTCAGCATTCCACCCATCACTTTTTTGTTTTCCTTGGTGAGACTCAATGTGGCGGTTATGCCCAGATGTTGTTCCTCGTTCTCACTGTTTCGTAGGACTTAAGCTGTAGCTCACGGATGATGCCTAAGTAGGACAAAACTGGTCTGGGGTCGCATTTCTAGCTCGTCCAACACTTAATCAACAATGAATTGCTTGCTAAATAATGGAATAGTTTAGCTTGAAAGTAACTTTCAGCGCAAACATGCATTCTTTTCAGTATACTCCCTCTAGCCAGTAGCAAACAGGAACAAAGTCCGGCAGGGAGGACCATCTGTCTAACAATCAGATTGGTGGAGTGCTTCTTAGAGTGGCCAAAGCAC
This sequence comes from Lissotriton helveticus, assembly GCF_964261635.1. Classification (NCBI taxonomy): domain Eukaryota; kingdom Metazoa; phylum Chordata; class Amphibia; order Caudata; family Salamandridae; genus Lissotriton; species Lissotriton helveticus. Next base: position 1,113,383,880 of record NC_136068.1, read on the forward strand.
TTGCGTCAAGTGAAGAGTCCAGAACCAGTTGCCCACTCTGCTCCTGTGCGACAAGAGTTCCCAGGACAGCCTCAATGGGTGAAAGTGCAGAGAAACTTATTTTGGTAGTTCTTGTTAGTGGAAGGCTCACTCGGCATCACTGATCAAAGAACCATTGTTTCCGTTCCTGAGAAGAGTTCCCGTCTTGTGTCACATGCTCCGCTGCCTTCCTCCATTCATCTTTCAAAGATTGCGCTCAGGCTTCCCACTCTGGTGGGAGATGAAGGGATCTAGTAAAGAACTACCACATAAAGACTGTCTGAGATCCGTGTCCCCCACCAAATCCTGAACTGGAAACATCCATGATCTCCGTCCTTAGATCTTCCAGTTCTCATCTGGGATAAAATGTGATATAGTAAGATGTCACAAGAGCCCTTTTATTCCTGGAAGCCATATAAAACCAGATTTGCAAGATACTGGGTGGAATGGCTTTGTTGTGTAGCCCTTGCATCCCTGTTTAGAAGGAGTTCTTCCATCTGTTCAGGCATCTTAGGTATTGGAAGGGATGATGCTTCAGTGCTGTGGGCTGCAGCATGATAACAAGACCCAGTGCATACTCTTGAACGACTTGCTGTACGCCTGAGGGCCGTGGTGACCACGAGATCTCAGTGAAACTAAGTTGGTCTCTATTGATCACTTGCACGGATGCATCTGGGTACCCAAAACAATAGTATGTATAAATCTGTGCTAAGTTGACGGTTGTTACACCAAAGTATGGCTTGTAAACCAGAGCTGATACCTCTCGAAGTTATGTGCTTGCAGGGCGCCCGTGGGCCAGACTGCGTTCTGCTGATACACCCAGGTGATAACTTCTTCTGTCATATGAAACTTATGTCCAGAAATGGTATTAGTGCAACACGCCAAAGTCACATTTAACATGATTAATGATCACGCTGGGCAATGAACTGCAGATGACCGCATAACAACTCATTTCAGTCCTAGTTGAGTTTTATATCATGGCACTGGTATGCTGTCCTAATAATGACTGTGATAGAGGTGAAGGCAGAAGGGCACCTGGATGCCACACAGAGTTAAATGATCAGTCTACCAAGTACTCGTAGTGGAGCCACAACTCCTTAATGAATTGTTGTATTATGGTATACTGAATTCCCGGCCACTAATCAAAATAACCAAATGTGAAACTAGGATCCACCAGTTTTATCGTGAAGTATCCTCTTGTGATTCCAGTGCCTAGCCCTAATGAAGATTCCTCATCCTGGTGCCAGGGGTCCACTTCTTTGTTAAATTATTTTTTCCTATTATACTAAAGATCTGCCCCGCTTGTGTTTCCAAAGATATGCACCTAGTTAAAAAAGCATACTCTTTGAAACCATGACTTCAATCCTATGTGGCAAAACATCACCTTGTGGTACCAAAAGGTCTACTAGTGCTAAATATTTCTCCTGTTATAGCAGAGATGCAGGCATGATTAAGTCTGCTTTCTCCTATGACACCAGGGAATGCGTTGTACCTCATGTGGCGTTCTCATTTGATACCGTGCTCCCAGTTCTAGTTAACAACACTGTGATACCCGGGATCCACCCTGACTTAACGAGATAGCTTCTTACCTTCGACTCCAAGCACCCCCTTCTACTAATAAAGTGCCCTCAAGGATGATCCCATGGATGGCCTCTCTTTCAACACAGTGCACGATGGTGGTCCATCGACATGAATTAATTACTGCTATGAATGGAACGCCCCCTTCCAGTCGTTTCCACCTTATGCGCCGTCCTCCGCGGAGCGGCGGACCGCCACGGGACGGTGTGGTGATATGGTGATGCCCTCATTAGCGGTATCTGGGTGTAGTGGGTCGGCCCGCCCCTGGCCTCGGAGGTGCTGACCTCACCAGCTGCCTCTCTCGCTAACGAGCAGGCGCGGGGGCGAGCGGTGTCCAGGAGGAGGCGGTTCTTCAGCGTCCTCTTGGAAGTGAGGCTCAGAGGCCCTGGGAGGCGGGCCGGCGAGGAGGCCTTGGCAGACAGCGGGTTCCCGGGGCTCTCAGACGCAATCCCGCTGCTTCCATAATGAGGGTAATTTTGTGGGTTTGGGTGGAATTCCTTCATTTTAATGGCCTGCTTTTGATATTAATTACAGGCAAAGTCAGCCCAGGGAACACAGGAGGCTGTGGCTGTAGGGAGGAGGGCGCAGTGACACAGATAGTGAGCGGGAACATCAAAGATGGAGCAGTGGGAAGGGTGGTGGTGGCAGGGGAGAAGAAGAGAGGCGAGAAAAAGAGGCAGTGATGGAGGAGGACTGAGGCCAGGAATAGGTGATTAACGGTAGGGGGTGGGCAGGGGCACCAGAGCGGCGCAGAGTGAAAGCAGTGAAGGAATGGGAAAGGAAATGAAGGGGAGTGAGGAAGAGCCAGGCAAAAAAGGAGGGAGTGTAGATGACGCCACTTAGCCAAATTGATCCAAAGACATGGGGTGAGAGTGAGTCCTGAGAAACACACGGATTAGACTTGGAAGAATAACTGTGTTAGAGCAGCAGGTGCACTGGCACCGAGGCACAGGGGCATACGAACCCACTGCACTACAATTATGGCAGTTCCTAAAGTTGGGTATCATGAAGAAATCAAATTAATCCCTTATATTGATAATATGCACCTGCAAAAATCTTGAATAGAAACGAGTGCATAGGCCTTTGCATGATGGGCAGACATTGACCCTCTGTTACCCTGAGCCATATCGGTGACCACTCTGAAGAAAACAAATGAATCCATGAGAGAGAAGAGGCGGCTTTATTGACACACAAAGTGGGCTTCGTGAAAGAGTTATGTAAATATGGCGTGTGTATTGTCGTCTGGAGTCTTTTTTGGTTATGGTTGTTGTTGAAGATCAGCCCCTGGTGACAGGTGTCTTTGTGTTGTGTAGATCTGCAGGGTGCCCTGCATGCTCACTGCAGCCCGTGACCCCTGGCTGCAGTGGTCACGCACATTGTGGGACATCTCAGTGTCAGCGCCATGTCAAGGCTCGGCCCAGCTGCTTGTGAGGCTATGATGGCCGCCAAAAGCAAAATGTTCACTTCAGCTGCTCTTTCTTCATGTAAAAGGGTTGTGTCACCCTACTTTGAGCGTGCCATAAGTGACTGCTATGGGACGTAGGTCTGTAAGGCTTGCACATTTATTTGCTGAATGCCTTTCTCCAACTGAACAGTACAACATCCATCAGAACACCCGACAGATGTCACGTGCATCATCACACACTGCTTCTTTGTCAATATCCTGATGTTTCAGAAAACACTCCTGACCACCACAACTGCACGTCCATATATCCTCCGACAAAAAGCACATACAAACAGGCATACACTGCACCTCCTTTGGCACCATCATGCACATAACAAAAAAACAATGCCCTATAGGTGGCTAAAGGTTTCCACCTCAGGAGCAAGTCCAAAGCCTCTCGAAAACGAAACTATCAGATTAAAAACCATCTATATTTACTCTGCGATCCACACCAGAACAGTAGGTTAGGCACCATCACACTTACGACACAGCACCATAGCCATATAGATGGCTAAACGGTGCCGACTCAACAACCCATCCAATTTCTTTCAATGAACAACATATCAAAACCAGACATGTTTATCTCCTAGACCAGCAATAAACATTAGCCATGCACCATGGCCCTCCAGGCACATGTGGAAGTTGTGCCGCGTAGGTGTCTCAGTGTTGGCACATGGGCAGTCCCTTTATGTATTAAAACCATTCAGAATAAATCAGCGTTCACATGTCACACCCACACATGCACAGCATTGCATCAAAGTTGTACACTTGGCTCATAATGTCTCTCAACATAACCCGAGGCAGAACAATGGGCAAGTTCAACCTGGCTAAATGGTTGAGTATTCAGCATTCACATCAATACACGTAATGAACTACAAAGATCCTTGGCAAAATCAGTTATTATCCTAATTGTATCCTCCATGGACAAAACCTTGATTAAACAGATCTTCTGTAAGACCTCTGGTCACTGTGGAATCCAGAACCGAAATGGGTGCCCCAACTCTGAATACACAATGAGTCCTAACAAATGGTAGAGGTGTGCTTTACAAAAACACAGCACAACATAACATAATGTGTTCATAATTATATTATAGTGATGTGATGGCATACTAATAACAAACTGTTTGCTAATCCAGTGGTAACTATGAACGACAGCAGCAAAAACCTTCTCATATTCCTTCTTGTTGCGGGTGTGACCATCCTACGTACGCCCCGATTACGAGTGGGTTAGTGTTTTCCAACCTCTGCATAAACCCTTGTTTGTGAACAGGACATAATTACACATTGTCTGGTATATATTGCATAGGGTCATTACTGGGTGCATTAGTTATCTCACCAGTCAATACATTTCAGCAGAATTTAACAGGGTAAAAATGAACAGTATTTCGGTACTATGCGGAATTTAGTGCAGTAAACACCAAAATCTTCATGTTATTCCTCAGAAACTCATATTTGTGTTATTTATCACACCCAATAAATGACATACCCCAGGGTATGGTTATTTATCTGGTGCCATAAAAAAGCACCTGGATTCTGACAAACTACAAAGCAGGGCCTTATTCTCCAGTTTTGTCTTTGCTAGCACCCTACAGTGACACCACTGTTGCAGTCCGCTTCTAGTTCTGTTCCTTCATAGCTCTGCTAGATATCAATTTCAAGAATTTGTCTCTATTGGTGCAAAGAAGCACATTCGTATGTTACTCTTGAGTCTCCCTTGGACAAGTCTTAATGCATGGGCATGTCTTTTGGAATCACACACGTGTTCTTATGCAGTTATGGTAGCATAGAGTGTGTGTAGGTTGCCCGGTGGAAATAGGACTATATTGAGGACAATTGTTCACAGACAAGAACATATTTAAAGAGATGAAATTCAAATTGTAGCATTGCAATTATGTAAAGAGCAGGGGCCATTTATTGGAGTGAGGCAGTGATTATGGGCATGTTGTATGCAAGAATCTTACTCATTCTGTGTCAATGGGGAAAAGCGTTGATGCATAAGACCCTTAATCAAAGGCGCTATACACAAATAGGATCTGTGGCCTCTACCTCCTCTTCTTCACATACTGGCTATGGTAAGTACCATTCAGGCTCTTAAGTACCTTCTTTATGGACAGAAGAGTGGAACAGGGACGGCACATGCAGCCTGATTCATGTACATGCCGTTTTGCGTGTCCCTAATAGCGAATCATAGCGATTCGCTATTGAGGACACGCAAAACGGCATTCATGTAGGAATTGCTACTTAAATAGCGATTCCTACATGTTCTTTATTTGCGAGTAGCAATTTGCTACTCGCAAATACTCCCCATTCATTCCTATGGGCCAAGAGGCCCATAGGAATGAATGGGGGTTTGCGAGTAGCAAATTGCTACTCGCAACTAAGATAGCGATTTTAAGGGTGCCAGGGGTGTCCAATGGACGCCCTGTAGCACCCCTAAAATGCACTTTTGGACAGGTGTTGCGCACACACATGTCCAAAGGACATGTGTGTGTGCTACATGCAACTTTGAAAAATGCTTTTAAAAGCATTTTTCTGAGTTTTTGCTATTTACCGACAGGTCTGACCTGTCGGTAAATAGCGGCCCCAAAAGTCCAAAATCGCTATTTTGTTTTGTGTCATGAATAGCATTTGAGGAATCTCTATTAGAGATTCCTTAAATGCCATTCCACGCAAATATGCGAATTCTTACATAGCGATTTTTGCATTTGGTATCATGAATACCAAATGCAAAAATCGCACTCGCAAAGGGCCAGATTCTCAGAATCTGGCCCTTTGCGAGTGCAATTTACCTACATGAATCAGGCTGTAGGACCCTTATTCTACATCTCTATGTTTCTACAAATGTCTGATACTTACATAATGTGCCGTGAAAGCACTAGCAGACAGATGTGCTGGGGCTGTTATAAAAGCCATATGCTGGTGTAAGAATCCATCCATACAGGCTTAAAGACTGTCTTTATTTCTGCCTCAGTACTTCATGGGCGAAGTGAGGTGGGGGCAGGAGCCTCCTACTCAGAAGAAAGGAAGGCCACTTTGCCAGGAATGTTGTTTTGAAGTCTGACTTTGGGCTTTTTGATGTCAAGAGATAGAACCGTATGTTCAGATTCCTGAAAAGGCCACATCCCTCACTGTGTAAGGTTAGAAATGCTGTAACAACGAGACATGGCTGTGCTATTGGGAAGCTGCACATCTGCTAATGGACAGCCTGTGCGCATGTTCTGTACTGCTTCTGATTGTCTGTTGTCCTCCTGAACCTTTAACAAGAGGCTACAAGTATTGGTCTCCTTACTTTCATGCTCACAGACTGAAAATATCTAGCTTTTCATTCAGCTGTTTGTGCTCGGAGTACAAAGTCTCTGGGCAACTCTCCAATGTGGCAGGAACTGAAATTGGGTTGCCTAGCGTGATAAAGAGAGATACATTGGTTCATACAACTTTTACTGGTATGAACAAACGTAAGAGCTGATGCTATAAACTTTTGTATCAGTTGGTAGTTCAGTCGCGGCTCGCATGACTTGTGGGTGGGTGCCACGCGGGGGATTTCAATTTTTTTTTATGTACCTTACCGGGTCCCGCGCCGCCTCCTCTCCTGGCTGTGTCCTGCGCCCACCTTTTTCCTGCTGCTTTCCTGCCTCCTGCAGGAACAGGAAGCAGGCATCCTCCTTCCCCTTCCCTAAGCCAATCACAACGCTGTAATGGCAGCGTTGTGATTGGTGCCGAGAGCGCCCAGCCGGGCGCCTGTTGGGAAGCCGTTTTCTCTATGTAGGCTGCATGCAGCCTACATAGAGAAAATCCACTGAGTGCGCGTGACTGGTTTGGTCGGCCCTCTGGGGCCAATCAGTCGGGTTCCACAACATTGGGCAAGCCACTCCTCCCCGACTCACCAACCCGCCCACCCCCAACCCGGCATACTATTCTGCTTTCTCGCAGCACGAGAAGTAGAAACATAAAATGGTAGTTAAAATACAATTTTATTTTCTGCTTCTCGCAATGCAAGAAAGCAGTGGGGCGACGTACCTCCCCCCTAATCGAGGAGCCGCCCCTGTGGTAGTTAATTCTCTAATTCAGCCTAACAGCCTAAAATGACAGCTTCAGACCGGGACCTTGTGAGTTTTAAATTGTGCGGCGTCATTTTGCATAACGTTTGTTATTCGAAATTCACAAAATCATGCCATTGCACCAAGTTGCATAACTACACCTCCACTCACAGTTAAAATTATAGTGAGAGAGAGCAGCGAGCAACCAGAATCAGAGTGGCTGTGTCTTGTGGCTGTAGTGTTTTTGATTGGAGGATGTATTTTACACTAAAATATAGCGTTAAATAACAGATTTACATTACAGATAATTACACATATTTATGTACATTTACCCAAATTTCATGTAATTACAAGAGAGCGGAGTACGTGAATTTCACACACCTCTCGCTTCAGACCGCTCCTCTGTATTCCAGTACTTATCAGGTGTTCATGTGCTTTTAAATTACTGATAGAATTTATGTCCCAAAATCAAAGTTGTTTACAAATCATTTCCAGATCTCTGGCCGTACATTTTTTATTTTAAAGTATGCAAAAACGCCATGTAATTATGGAATTCATGGGTGAAATCCCATAATTCCTAGAAAATAAAAGTAAGAATATATGTTGACATTTTGGGAAGTATACAGAAGTGGTAAAAAATCCATCAAAGCGGAAATTTTCAAATTTTCCATGTAATGGCTGAATAGGGATTCTGTGAGTCCACCCAACACCCCGCCCCCTTTAAATCGGTCATTCCAATCTCGTACCACTCATGACAGGGTGTGGTAAAGATCATTCCAATCATAAATGAAATAATTGCCAGCCCTCCCATGTCATCACCCTTCATGAGGAAATCGCAAACTGACTAGTTTTGGCCACAGTGGTATTTTTTAACTTTTGGAATTCCATCGCTCTTTCGTCTGCACTCATAAGTGAAAAAATAGAAGTGCAAAAATATTTTGTTATATATACATATATTTTCTCTGCATTTGACAAATACATGTGATCTAAGTTCCACTGGTAGCGTGCATTGCGGGGAGCAGAAGGATGCCACATTCGAGGGTCTTGTGGAATTATGCATTGTATTGTAGCACTCATATAGTACTTAATACTCTTATATGAGGCTCCGAAGTGCATTTCTGGAAGGGTAGCATGCTACACCACAGAGTACTGTGTGGTTAGACGAGTGTTGCATTTGTTGTGAACCTATGTGGGAAGCATTTCAGTGTCATTTGTGAGTGACCAGAGAGGTGCTCTTCTCTTGGGGTGCTATGCCTCGCAGTGTGATGGAGGACAAGTTGCGAGGAAGAGGTGTGCAAATTACAGTTATAGTTAGGCCTAAAACACATAGACAGCTACACAGAACTGGATTACCCAGCTGGGCAGCGAGGCATTATTAGTACTGTCGGCCCAGGTCATGCCTCAGTTGACCTTAAATGGGTGCGTGCGTGATCACGAGCAACCATTAAAAAGTGGTGGTTCAAAAAGTATTGTACAGTTTTAAAATGCTCATCACCGGTGAGAACCAGGATAAACACCCTCTGCAAACTTGAGACCTTCCTCCAGCGATTTTTAGGTAACTTCCAAGTAACAGGTTCGAGTCCCTGCAAGAAAAAAAAGCCTCTTTTAACCTCTTGAAAGTCAAAGAGAGCACTAATATTCTGGGGGAGTATATGTATTCTCTGTAAGTGCAACTAGTACAGGAACGGAATTCAGTGAGATGGCGGGAGGCTGCTTGCATGGCTTAAAAGTCCCATGATGCATTGGAAAAGGGATATGAAAACCCAGACCTACACTGATCTGCAGCCAGCATCCTACTGGCTAAACGATATGTACGGCAGGATATTGACTGATCAATCATGAAGCATAGGTCAAGACTGATTGGCTCCATTGCACGTGAGCGGCTGTCAAAGTGGCACTCGTACCCACCTCACAAGGACCAAGAATAGACCTGGATGGGCCTGTTATGGACAGTTGCATCCACCCAGGAACTTCTCTCTCGTCTGCCTGGGACAAACCTGCAAGAAGGGGGTGGAGGTGGAAAGCTCACCTGTTGCTCTCTACCGATGGGCTTCAGTGACCGCTCAGTGGATTCTGATGCCATCTGGACCCCAGAGACGTCAGTCGCCTTTCCGATTCTCCGTGCCCTTTACTCTCTCCTATCCTCCGGGCTTCGAGGACACATTATAAAGCCGAACACTAAATAAAATAAAGACTTTAAAATGCCTGCTTGCTTGAACCCAGGTCGCCCGCCCTCAAGCGTCGGGCACGAGGCCGGATGTGTGGCCCTGCCCCTGACATTGTGCCTCGGAGTATCTGGAGTTGGCTTTGACCCCTCCTGGCGGGGCGATCGATGCCTGGCTTCCTTCACGCTAGACTCTGGGCCGCCATGTCTTCTGACGCGCAGAGTGGCGCGAGGCACTTCCGGAAGGCCCGGTCCTCTCTGGATGTAACAAGACCTCGTGCATCGATTCCAGTCAGGTCCGGAGACATTATTTATGCTCGCTGGGATAGCAGCTACACGAGTCGAGAGCAGATATACACTCTCTAATTGGCTGCTTAAATAGACTGTCTTATTAAACCGCTGGGAATCTCGGGTTAAGAGGCTGAAAAGGGGCTCTAAGCTGCCAAATCCTCTGTACGGGGACCGGAGCCAAGCCTTCAAGGGTAACGTGTCTCCGGAGGGGCCCGCTGCCAGCAGGGGTGGCGATGAGCAATCCTATCTGACCTGCATCGGCGATGCAGCGGCGCGCGCGCCACACCTGCCTCTGGCAGGGCCGCCGCTGGCTCAGCTGGCAGAGGAAGCGGGCACAGTCGTTTCTGGAAGGTCGAAAGAGCAGGAGTAATCAGGGTACATCTAATGCTGCACGTTCGGTGGCTACGGTGAAAATGGAATTTAGTGCAGGTCAGTACTTGTGAAAGGCCAGGAGGGCTGCACCAGCCTCAGTTACTTGAAAGTCAGGCATGCAATCTTTTTGGGCTGAGTTGATTTTGCAACAAATAGGTGCCCAGGAGTTCGGCTAGAGTTTATTAATCGGTGCTCCTGACGTTTCTGACCCGGCCGCTGATCAGACCAGCCCCTGAGGCCCTGCCTGAACCAAAACATTCCATTTTCCCTACAGGCCTTTAGCACACCCCATTTTGTAGCAGGGCACAAGTCCTATAAAAAGAAGTGGGGGAAGCTCCAAGTTAGGTGGTGTCACAGGAAGTGACGTCACAACAGGAAATGACGTCACAAAAGGTAGTTCTCTCTTATTATAGGAAGTTGTGACGAGCAATAGTCTGGTTTCGGGCGTCAGTATCAATATTTCTACCTCTACATCTGGACAGCTGCTGTCCTACATATATTGTTCCCTTCCTGAGCCTCACCTGCCTCGGTTTAGTGAAGCGTCGGCCATCATTGGACTGAGGGCAGGCAGTGCCACTCATACATTAATCCGATTGTGATGATACGGGCACAGTGGCGCGTTAAACACGTTATCTGTCAGGCTGGCCTGCCCCATTGTCCGCAGAGCCCTGAAATGACTGAACCTATCCCAGCGACTCATTCACCCTGACCCTCAATCGACTCTCTGACGTGAGAAATCCTTCCTGTCCAGAGGCGGGGACCAGCCGAGCAGCGCTGCTGGTTGAATACAGCCAGTCCTGTACTTGGGAGATCGACGGGGCGGCCATGTGGGCAAGTAACGCCATCATTGAAAGTCCAGCTTTTGGGCAGAGGGGACGGTATCCACCTGGTAAAATAAGTGAGGGAACGTCGTCCACCTGCGTGGTACCCCGACTCGAGCCCTGAACAGTAGCCAAGCTGTAGTGGCTCACAGTAAACTAATAGCTTCGGTAAAGATCAGAAACGCGCATTTGTGTTTTTCTATGTGCCAACATTTGACTTAAAACGCGTTTTTCCATCCCAGTGTGCCCATGCACGAACGCCAGAATCTTAATTTTCGGAATGGGAGTAATAAATACACACACAGCGTGGAGGGGCACTCCGAGATCCTCTAAACAGAATTTTAATGATCTTGTCTTTCTGTTTTGTTTTTTTCAGAATATCGCGCAATACTAGGGGGACTTGGATGTTGCAATTCATGACATGGAACGGGGAGACTTCCGTCAGACGAGAAAGTATCTTCTCCATAAATAACAATTTTCATAACCCCCCTCCCTATAAATTCTCTGAAAGCGAAATTGGAGCAAACTGCCCACTAAGGCCCTCATTACGAGTTGGTGTTTGTACCTGGAGCGATTACTCCATTTAAAATATGATCAGTTAAAAAAAACTGCAGACTGGATATTTCTGAGTCTTGAACCATTGGGCCTGTCGAAGTTGCTGCAGGCAATGGGCAGCAGCAAGGACCGGCCCCTGTTGACCACCTGAAGCAGCCCCGCTGGTGGAAACAGTGCTCACACGGACAGGCACAAGCGTCGCAGTGTGCCCTTTCTACTGCCTTCACATGCCACTATGCACCAGGCACTGTTGTCTCCACATCCCATCTGCCCCTCAGCACTGCTGCTGACTCATCCCACCTACCCCCACTGCACTGCTGCCGATACATCCACCTGCCCCCACAGCACTACTGCTGACACATCCCACCTACCCCCACGGCACTGCAGCCGACACATCCCAAAGCACTGCTGCAGATACATCCCATCTGCCCCCAAGGCACTTCTACCGATATATCCTACCTGCCCCCACGGCACTGTGCCGACACATCTCACAGCACTGCTGCCAATACATCCCACTTGCCCCCTATGGCAGTGCTTCCGACACATCCCACGGCACTGTTGCCAATACATCCCACCTTTCCCACGGCACTGCTGCCGACACATCCCACTTGCCCCGCAACACTACTGCTGATACATCCCAACTACCCCCACAGCACTACTGCCGATACATCCCACCTGTCCCCACAGCACTGGTGCCGACACATCCCACCTGTCCCCGCGGCACTGCTGCCGGCACTTTCCACCTCGTCATATCAGTGGAAAATGTGAGTGTTTTTTTGCCAAAATCAGGACACATTGCATGGTAAAGCACCTGATAACTCCAGGTCTGAGCAGTAATATCCCATTTCAGGGAGAAAATCCATAATGGCTGTTCTTGGGGAACTTTACTGCTGAGATATCGCCCGCGAATATGGATCCTGCCAACTCATATTGAGTTCTTTATTATTTGGTGCTTTTTAGGGGGGGATGTAGGATGACTGCCAAAATGTGTTCCATTAGCATAGAAATTGTAAATTTGGCTTAAGTTCTTACACACTGCACCCTTTTAGTATGCATACTTCTTAACAGTAAATATAGTGATCTCTCTCGTTGTGTAACGACTAAGAATTTAGGAAATCTTTATTGTGATGAAGATATATACAGTGCTGAAGCATGCAGTACATAATGCCGAAGCACAGTGTAGTACACAATGCAAGAACACGATATGACATTAGCAGCCGTAAAAATATAACAAGATGTCATTTCATTGCTGTTATGGAATCTGGATTGTTGTGCTGTCCTTACTGTAGTTCCATTCCCTGCTTTGAAGCAGTCATTTCTAGCACAATGTCAAATTCTGGAGTTTTTTACCTAGTTATGATAGTGTCATTGGGAGCAACAGGTTCAGTTTTGGGGTGCCCATTTTGAATGTTCTGACCAATTCTGAAGTCCACATCTGGAGGGTTTGGTCTAGTTCTGGAGATTCAATCACAAATAATGCGTCCAGTTCTGGACGGCTCATCACGAATAGTATGTTCAGTGCTTGAGACCTCAATTTGAGTATTGTAACTCTCTAAATCGTGTATGGAGTAGTTGACCTATTTCTGGATGTTTCATCTAGTAAACTGTGTCTGTCTCTACAAGTATCATCGGACCTAGTTTGTTGACTTTAGGCAGTGAAATACACAAAAGGATATGTTAAAGGTACCAATAAAACAGATTATACATAGAGATGAAATCTATCTATCTATTTATCTATCTATCTATCTACCCTGGGTTAAACCTGACTGCTAGTCAATAAAGATTAAGAGCTAATACACTGTTAGACAAACTGTTCTGCGACGCACTTTGGGTCGAAATAATGGAATACTTTTAACTAAATGTGGGCACAGTGGATAATGCACCTATAATGTGGGAAGCGTTAAAGGTGGTCATCTGAGGGCTGTGCTTGGCTAAACAGGATGGGTTTCCAGAATGATTTCAGCAGTTGAATCAATGTCTCACATAGATGGGTTGTTAGTATATCTCTCAGGTATGTTGATGAACATTGAATCGTCTAAGGGATGTGTGGTATCATTTTGCGTTGATGCACAAGTCTCAGCCTTTAGTGTTGTGTGCTCTCAGTAAGAGTTTGTCAGTGGAAGGAGGTCAGAATTATAAATTCTGTTTGGCTGTTCGTCCCCTGCACCCACTAATTACGAGTTATTCTGCAATCTATGGCAAATAGCAGGCAGGCAGGGTATTCTTGGACAAAAATCAGAAAGCAGATCTCTTCTGCTCATAGGTGGAAAATGGGAGTTTGGGTGAATCACTGCAGGTCAATATGGTGGGCTGGGAAATTGTCTGAGACAGGCAAGACTAGTACCAGTCTGAGGGAAGTCATCCCAGCCCCCCTTTGCGTAGGGGTTGTTGGTTGAGGGCCGGCCTTTATTTGTACTTCCAGCCCCTGCCTAATCCACACTCCGTTTTACCAGCCAGCATTTCTGGTTTTAAAATGCTTGTGGATGTATCCAAACCCAGGAAATCGAAGTGCAGAAACATAGGACGTCTTGGGATCCAGTGGACTGGAAGCCCAACCTTTGGTGCTGAAGGCATCTTAGACCCTCTGCTTTGGCAGCTACAGCTGGGGTGGGTCTCTTTATGGGACTCTTCTGTCTTCAGATCATCAGACAAAATCTCATAATTAACACTATGAAGGAATACAGTTTCAATAGACGAGAAAGCAGGAGCAAGGAAGAACAAGACATGGGTAAATAGAAAAGCGACTGAAGGAAGGAATACTGAATGGAAGGAAGGGTAAAAGAAAGGAGGGAAATATGTATGGCAAATGGGTGGATGAATTTCTGGGTCGATGGAGGAATGTTGAAAAAATGAATGAATAGATAGGTGGATAGACAGATGAAAGGATGGCAGAGTAAAGGGATGGATGAGTGAATGGATAGGTGGATGAACAAGTAAAAGGATGGCAGTGTAAAGGGATAGATGAATGGACAGAAGAATACGTGAATGCATAGGTGAATGTCAGGTAAAAGATTGCATGGATTGCTGGAATGAGTGAATGAATGAATGTATGGATGCATGGATGGGTGGATGGATGAGTAAGTGAGGGAATCAGCTGAGTGCAACCCATCTGTGCTACAATGCCTGATTACAGAGGAGCGGGTTTTTGATGAGTGGGGGGGAGTGCTCCGTGAGCAAGATACATACTCAGCGTGAGGTGAAAAATATTTAAAATGTCTCTATGAAATGCCCTTTTGAATTTTTTTTATTAGTAGGGTCTTAGGGCATGATTAAAAACACAAGTAGGATATAGTGAAGTTAAAATTGTGCTTCGATATCCCTTAGGTACAGGTCGACCTGTTTCAGCCTTCTACGTCAACCCTTCACTCGGCAGCCCTACTGGGACACCAATGATGAAGCATGCCACCAACTAGGTTGGTGGGTGAGGTGTCTTCTTTCACATCCACTGGATGTCTGTACTCTGTTATAGGTTATTGAGTCACCTGAAGTGGTAACATTTTTGGTGGGCTTGTCCACGTTGTTTATATTATCATCTAGGGGAAGAGGACATAGCCCCGTTCCTTTCTTTCCTCACTCTCTCGTTGTTTACTATAAGTGAGTGAATGAACAGGAGGGTGGACAGGTGACAGTATGGCAGAGCAAAAGTATGGTTGGATGAATGCCTGGATGGATGATTGAGTGACTGGACAGGTGGGTGGACATGTGAAAGGAAGGCAGAGTAAATGGATGGATCAGTGGATGGACAGATGCCTGGATGGTAGAGGAAACAGATAGATAGGTGGATGGTAGAGAAGGGATGGATGAATAGGTAGCTGGACTGGTGAAATGTTGGCAGAGTAAAGAGATGGATGGATGGATGGATAGGCGAATGGACAGATGAAAGAATAGAAGAGTAAAGGGGTGGATGGATGGCTCAATCAATGGATGGATTGATTGATGAGTGGATGGCACAGTGGAGGGATGGCAGAGTGGATAGATGGATGGCACAGTAGATGTATTGATGGAATGGGGGAAAGATTTTGAATGATGGATGAAAAAACGAATGCATGCTAGAATGGAAAGTTGAAATAGTGGATATCTGCGGGTGACTGGATGGATGGGTGAAAGGATGAATTGATAGATACTTGCATGGTAGAGACAGGAGGAGCTCTTCTAGGGAGGGGTCGACTCACTTGCTTTGTGTCATCAGCGCTTTTATTTCAAAGGGGGGCTGGGGGATACTTTAATTTTCAGGCTACTTCCTTGTGTGATGCTGCTCTGCCCACCTCACACTCAAACTCGATACCTTTAAATAGCTGCTCATATTCATACCAGGGAAAATGCGCCCCAGTCTGAAGGATTTCCACCCCATTCATTTTAAACACGATTGCTGTGTGCAAAATGAGGTGGCATCCTAGAGTGAGACCTACCCCGTGCCCCCTCTGCCCCCTCCCTGTGTGGCACCCCGGCTCCACGGCTGTGCACCGCTGCCTCGTCCCGCCTGCACCCTCGAGCTAGGCCCTCGCAGATTGGAATCGACACTCGAGGGCTGAACGCGGCTTCAGATTCTCCGGGAGGCTTGCAGAGGCCTTGCCGCCGTCCATGGCTCGGCAGGTTCTTCACACAACGCGGCTGCCCTCAAAGTCTACACAGAATATGCTTTGTTCTCAGCAAACAACAAAGAAACAGTGCGATTTCTGTGCTTGCCACTCGAGGCCAGGGACGCCTGCCTGTCGGGGGCATGCTGCTGGCCACATCCCATTCGTGCAGCACACTAGAAGAGAAAAGAAGGCCATTGTCTCATTTAATAATAAACTCAATACATGTTTCGAAGCAGGGCTCCCACGCCTCTTTCCTTTGCTCTTGGAATGAACTTGCTATATACCCAAATTAGAGGCCGAACTTCAAACCGAATGATTGAGATAAGACAAGACAGAGAAAGCAGTGAGCTCAGACCCTGAGTGGGATGGACTTTTTTTATTTTATTTTTAACTAGACCCGAGACATCAGGTATCAGAGAGCGCTTTACATAGCACCAGTTTCATTACAGAAGGACACATTCATTTTTTTTTGCTGGGCACGAGGAGATTAAGTGATTTGTCCAGAATCACAGGATGTTGAGCGTTGTAGCCGAGACTCGAACCTGGTTCCCCAGCTTGGAGGTCGACCACTCCAGCCGTAAGGCTTCACCCTCTCCCCATGGACTGAACTTTCAAATATTTAATTCATGTTCAGTACAAAGTAAATTGGCTCTAGGCTTTACATTTCAGATGTTATTACCAACCAAAAGCTGGTCAGTTTATTGCCATCAGAAGGAGGAATGGTTGAGCACGTGGCCTAAGAAAAGAAGTGGAAGCACTAACTAACTTATGCAATATGCAAGTGACACGGCGTGTGAGATCACAGGAAGTGGCATCACAACGTATGACCTCACAGGAAGTGACATCACAAGATGTGACATCCGATCTTAAGACCTCTTACACACATGTTTAGCAGGTCTATCATGAGTACATTGAAAGACAGTATGAAATTTAACAGATTTGTAGCAAAAAAATCTGATCCTCAACGTATACGTTTTTTTTAAAATACTGCCACAAAGAAATTGGCAGCATAGAAAAACGTGGCAGTAAATCAGTTCGCTCAATTGGCTGCAAAGTCTGCATTGCGTGCTGCCGTTGGCCGTTGCGATTCAAAAAGGGGGTGGTGATGGACAGAGTATCTGAATTAAGCAGAACACTCCTACCCAGTCAAAGATCAGGGCTTGATCCATCACCGTTTTTTAGCTCACTGCACCATCCCAGTTCAGAACCTGGCTATATGCAAATTAGTCTGTCCCTGGCCCAGTGCATCATGGGAACAGGGCAGACCAAACTACCAAGCCAATTCTTTACTGGAAAGGAAACAAGCTTCCGGGGACCGGTTTCTGGCATTACAGCCGTCTTCGGCCCGGCTTGCTTGAATCCTGATGGTGCAGTGAGCAAGGGACTCACATCTGAGCATACCCTTCCACACTTGTGGTGGCCAAAACGATTCAAAAAGGGGGTGGTGATGGACAGAGTATCTGAATTAAGCAGAACACTCCTACCCAGTCAAAGATCAGGGCTTGATCCATCACCGTTTTTTAGCTCACTGCACCATCCCAGTTCAGAACCTGGCTATATGCAAATTAGTCTGTCCCTGGCCCAGTGCATCATGGGAACAGGGCAGACCAAACTACCAAGCCAATTCTTTACTGGAAAGGAAACAAGCTTCCGGGGACCGGTTTCTGGCATTACAGCCGTCTTCGGCCCGGCTTGCTTGAATCCTGATGGTGCAGTGAGCAAGGGACTCACATCTGAGCATACCCTTCCACACTTGTGGTGGCCAAAACGATTCAAAAAGGGGGTGGTGATGGACAGAGTATCTGAATTAAGCAGAACACTCCTACCCAGTCAAAGATCAGGGCTTGATCCATCACCGTTTTTTAGCTCACTGCACCATCCCAGTTCAGAACCTGGCTATATGCAAATTAGTCTGTCCCTGGCCCAGTGCATCATGGGAACAGGGCAGACCAAACTACCAAGCCAATTCTTTACTGGAAAGGAAACAAGCTTCCGGGGACCGGTTTCTGGCATTACAGCCGTCTTCGGCCCGGCTTGCTTGAATCCTGATGGTGCAGTGAGCAAGGGACTCACATCTGAGCATACCCTTCCACACTTGTGGTGGCCAAAACGATTCAAAAAGGGGGTGGTGATGGACAGAGTATCTGAATTAAGCAGAACACTCCTACCCAGTCAAAGATCAGGGCTTGATCCATCACCGTTTTTTAGCTCACTGCACCATCCCAGTTCAGAACCTGGCTATATGCAAATTAGTCTGTCCCTGGCCCAGTGCATCATGGGAACAGGGCAGACCAAACTACCAAGCCAATTCTTTACTGGAAAGGAAACAAGCTTCCGGGGACCGGTTTCTGGCATTACAGCCGTCTTCGGCCCGGCTTGCTTGAATCCTGATGGTGCAGTGAGCAAGGGACTCACATCTGAGCATACCCTTCCACACTTGTGGTGGCCAAAACGATTCAAAAAGGGGGTGGTGATGGACAGAGTATCTGAATTAAGCAGAACACTCCTACCCAGTCAAAGATCAGGGCTTGATCCATCACCGTTTTTTAGCTCACTGCACCATCCCAGTTCAGAACCTGGCTATATGCAAATTAGTCTGTCCCTGGCCCAGTGCATCATGGGAACAGGGCAGACCAAACTACCAAGCCAATTCTTTACTGGAAAGGAAACAAGCTTCCGGGGACCGGTTTCTGGCATTACAGCCGTCTTCGGCCCGGCTTGCTTGAATCCTGATGGTGCAGTGAGCAAGGGACTCACATCTGAGCATACCCTTCCACACTTGTGGTGGCCAAAACGATTCAAAAAGGGGGTGGTGATGGACAGAGTATCTGAATTAAGCAGAACACTCCTACCCAGTCAAAGATCAGGGCTTGATCCATCACCGTTTTTTAGCTCACTGCACCATCCCAGTTCAGAACCTGGCTATATGCAAATTAGTCTGTCCCTGGCCCAGTGCATCATGGGAACAGGGCAGACCAAACTACCAAGCCAATTCTTTACTGGAAAGGAAACAAGCTTCCGGGGACCGGTTTCTGGCATTACAGCCGTCTTCGGCCCGGCTTGCTTGAATCCTGATGGTGCAGTGAGCAAGGGACTCACATCTGAGCATACCCTTCCACACTTGTGGTGGCCAAAACGATTCAAAAAGGGGGTGGTGATGGACAGAGTATCTGAATTAAGCAGAACACTCCTACCCAGTCAAAGATCAGGGCTTGATCCATCACCGTTTTTTAGCTCACTGCACCATCCCAGTTCAGAACCTGGCTATATGCAAATTAGTCTGTCCCTGGCCCAGTGCATCATGGGAACAGGGCAGACCAAACTACCAAGCCAATTCTTTACTGGAAAGGAAACAAGCTTCCGGGGACCGGTTTCTGGCATTACAGCCGTCTTCGGCCCGGCTTGCTTGAATCCTGATGGTGCAGTGAGCAAGGGACTCACATCTGAGCATACCCTTCCACACTTGTGGTGGCCAAAACGATTCAAAAAGGGGGTGGTGATGGACAGAGTATCTGAATTAAGCAGAACACTCCTACCCAGTCAAAGATCAGGGCTTGATCCATCACCGTTTTTTAGCTCACTGCACCATCCCAGTTCAGAACCTGGCTATATGCAAATTAGTCTGTCCCTGGCCCAGTGCATCATGGGAACAGGGCAGACCAAACTACCAAGCCAATTCTTTACTGGAAAGGAAACAAGCTTCCGGGGACCGGTTTCTGGCATTACAGCCGTCTTCGGCCCGGCTTGCTTGAATCCTGATGGTGCAGTGAGCAAGGGACTCACATCTGAGCATACCCTTCCACACTTGTGGTGGCCAAAACGATTCAAAAAGGGGGTGGTGATGGACAGAGTATCTGAATTAAGCAGAACACTCCTACCCAGTCAAAGATAGGGCTTGATCCATCACCGTTTTTTAGCTCACTGCACCATCCCAGTTCAGAACCTGGCTATATGCAAATTAGTCTGTCCCTGGCCCAGTGCATCATGGGAACAGGGCAGACCAAACTACCAAGCCAATTCTTTACTGGAAAGGAAACAAGCTTCCGGGGACCGGTTTCTGGCATTACAGCCGTCTTCGGCCCGGCTTGCTTGAATCCTGATGGTGCAGTGAGCAAGGGACTCACATCTGAGCATACCCTTCCACACTTGTGGTGGCCAAAACGATTCAAAAAGGGGGTGGTGATGGACAGAGTATCTGAATTAAGCAGAACACTCCTACCCAGTCAAAGATCAGGGCTTGATCCATCACCGTTTTTTAGCTCACTGCACCATCCCAGTTCAGAACCTGGCTATATGCAAATTAGTCTGTCCCTGGCCCAGTGCATCATGGGAACAGGGCAGACCAAACTACCAAGCCAATTCTTTACTGGAAAGGAAACAAGCTTCCGGGGACCGGTTTCTGGCATTACAGCCGTCTTCGGCCCGGCTTGCTTGAATCCTGATGGTGCAGTGAGCAAGGGACTCACATCTGAGCATACCCTTCCACACTTGTGGTGGCCAAAACGATTCAAAAAGGGGGTGGTGATGGACAGAGTATCTGAATTAAGCAGAACACTCCTACCCAGTCAAAGATCAGGGCTTGATCCATCACCGTTTTTTAGCTCACTGCACCATCCCAGTTCAGAACCTGGCTATATGCAAATTAGTCTGTCCCTGGCCCAGTGCATCATGGGAACAGGGCAGACCAAACAACCAAGCCAATTCTTTACTGGAAAGGAAACAAGCTTCCGGGGACCGGTTTCTGGCATTACAGCCGTCTTCGGCCCGGCTTGCTTGAATCCTGATGGTGCAGTGAGCAAGGGACTCACATCTGAGCATACCCTTCCACACTTGTGGTGGCCAAAACGATTCAAAAAGGGGGTGGTGATGGACAGAGTATCTGAATTAAGCAGAACACTCCTACCCAGTCAAAGATCAGGGCTTGATCCATCACCGTTTTTTAGCTCACTGCACCATCCCAGTTCAGAACCTGGCTATATGCAAATTAGTCTGTCCCTGGCCCAGTGCATCATGGGAACAGGGCAGACCAAACTACCAAGCCAATTCTTTACTGGAAAGGAAACAAGCTTCCGGGGACCGGTTTCTGGCATTACAGCCGTCTTCGGCCCGGCTTGCTTGAATCCTGATGGTGCAGTGAGCAAGGGACTCACATCTGAGCATACCCTTCCACACTTGTGGTGGCCAAAACGATTCAAAAAGGGGGTGGTGATGGACAGAGTATCTGAATTAAGCAGAACACTCCTACCCAGTCAAAGATCAGGGCTTGATCCATCACCGTTTTTTAGCTCACTGCACCATCCCAGTTCAGAACCTGGCTATATGCAAATTAGTCTGTCCCTGGCCCAGTGCATCATGGGAACAGGGCAGACCAAACTACCAAGCCAATTCTTTACTGGAAAGGAAACAAGCTTCCGGGGACCGGTTTCTGGCATTACAGCCGTCTTCGGCCCGGCTTGCTTGAATCCTGATGGTGCAGTGAGCAAGGGACTCACATCTGAGCATACCCTTCCACACTTGTGGTGGCCAAAACGATTCAAAAAGGGGGTGGTGATGGACAGAGTATCTGAATTAAGCAGAACACTCCTACCCAGTCAAAGATCAGGGCTTGATCCATCACCGTTTTTTAGCTCACTGCACCATCCCAGTTCAGAACCTGGCTATATGCAAATTAGTCTGTCCCTGGCCCAGTGCATCATGGGAACAGGGCAGACCAAACTACCAAGCCAATTCTTTACTGGAAAGGAAACAAGCTTCCGGGGACCGGTTTCTGGCATTACAGCCGTCTTCGGCCCGGCTTGCTTGAATCCTGATGGTGCAGTGAGCAAGGGACTCACATCTGAGCATACCCTTCCACACTTGTGGTGGCCAAAACGATTCAAAAAGGGGGTGGTGATGGACAGAGTATCTGAATTAAGCAGAACACTCCTACCCAGTCAAAGATCAGGGCTTGATCCATCACCGTTTTTTAGCTCACTGCACCATCCCAGTTCAGAACCTGGCTATATGCAAATTAGTCTGTCCCTGGCCCAGTGCATCATGGGAACAGGGCAGACCAAACTACCAAGCCAATTCTTTACTGGAAAGGAAACAAGCTTCCGGGGACCGGTTTCTGGCATTACAGCCGTCTTCGGCCCGGCTTGCTTGAATCCTGATGGTGCAGTGAGCAAGGGACTCACATCTGAGCATACCCTTCCACACTTGTGGTGGCCAAAACGATTCAAAAAGGGGGTGGTGATGGACAGAGTATCTGAATTAAGCAGAACACTCCTACCCAGTCAAAGATCAGGGCTTGATCCATCACCGTCTACCTCGCTAGTGCTTCCGTCGGCCAACGGCCGACGCAGCCCCGCCCACCTAATAGAACGGCCGTCACGCGGCGGAAAAACCGCCGCGGTTAAGGCGTTAAAATATGTTATTGGGTTAAGGAACCTGCTGCAGAAGTTTTTGTTTGCCCACTAAATCTCAGGGAATAATAATAGTAATGGTAAAATAGCTCTGGAGGTTAACGCATTTGTAAGAGAGATCTGTTTTGTCTAGACCTAACTTTAAATCAAAGTAGCATAGAGGGTTAATGTGTTTCCTGATAAGTACATCATGTAACACGCAGATGACAGATTTTTACTTTATGTAAATAGGTAAGTGGGTACTGCTTTTAACACGAACAACCTTGGCCAATGTCCGGTGGAGCTGTCGTATGCAGCTATAGAGATGTTTGGCCCTGATTCACCCCCTCAGCCGTCACCTACCCAGCCGAACATCTTACATTGTTTTCCTTGCCCCTCCCCGTTATCTTTCCTTCCCTCTATCTTTCTCTTATGTCTATACTTGGAATCTGTAACTGAAGTGATTTTGGAATCTGTAACAGAAGTGATCCTCATGTAAAGCGATCTGATTCCTACGGGTCTAGCCAGCGCTATATAAAACTTTCCAAATAAATAAAATAATTAAATAAACACGACTTCCTTTTCTTACCTACAGTTCATAATTTATAATCCTTCTAAAATAGCACAATGAGCTTTGAAGGACATGTGACTCCCACACCGTGTAACCCTCACTATCTTATGTAGCGCATCATGTACATTGACTTGCACAGTTATATGATTTATTGTCAATGTATCATTTGTACATGTGATGCAAATCAGTGAAGCCCTGCATTGGGATGAGTAGCCCTATATTAGAAATAAAATAATGGTATTTAAATTTGTATTCGTGTAAATACTGGTAGAGCCCAACACATTGTATGTACAGTGCATGCATATCTCTTATATACCGGGACTGAACAAAGTCAATGTCTCTCTTAAGTACTTGTGAAGTAAGTACCTGTGTGCCTTTGCTTCCCCTCCATTGCATTTGCATCCCTGTGTACAGCTTCAGATTGCTCCCAGCCAGGACAGTAAAACAAAAGGAGACCTGATGGCTCCTTAACTTCTGCCTTTGTTTTTGGCCAAGCTGAAATGTAAAACAACAAAGCCCCCCTCTGTGCATCTGTGTTGCTGCTCAGCAGGGCACAAGTTGTAAAAAAAGAAGTGGGGGGACGCTGTCACCGGAAGTGACGTCACAACAGGAAGTGACGTAAGGAAAGATGCCAAGCTCCTTGTCCCAGAGAGGCCAAATAGAGAAAGTCCAGCTGTTTGGCAGGGGGGACGGTGTCCCCCCCGGTAAAATAAGTGGGGGGACGCCGTCCACCCGCGTGGTACCCCGACTCGAGCCCTGCTGCTCAGAACAAAAGAAGACAACATGCATGCGCTGCTGAATGTGTTCCCGTTGTCTGAAAATTACAACTGGACGAATTCAGCGTATTTCAGCGGGGCCCAACTTTTGGCAGAGTGGACGACACCAACCCTCACCCATTAATTCCTTCTTTTAACTGTAAATCAGACCTATAACTTGGAGAGTGGACCTTTAACAACAGGTGCAGCCCTAGACAGAAGGTTTTAACATTGTAGCGACTGATTACGCAATTCATGGAGGCCACTGCTACCCTGGGGTGTCCTGCCGTCAGATCAGATCAGCCAAAAAGTCTAACAGGGCTTAAGCTATCAAAGATTCATCCAAGCACTTTCATTGATGGGCATCATTTAGGGGAGTTCAAGTAGCGTGTGCTACCCCTGGCTTGTCCTTGGCACTTTTGGCACTGCATGAAGGCAGAAACAGTTGGAGGAAATAAGCAAGACTTAAACAATATAGAGTCAACTCCTTATCACCCTACTCAGGGTTGTAAAGCAGACCTCTGCAGCCTCAGTGGTGCTGGGGGGCCCCCAACCCAACAAGGCGGCCCACTCTTCCCAAAGTAGCTGAATATTTGTGATATGGGAGACTTAGGGGCCCCTCAACACATTCTGCAGGGGGCCTCATCATCTTATGTTACTCCACTGGTTCTACTGGCCCCCAGCAGCAAAAAGAAGGGTTTTGCGGGCTGACAGGTGGGAAAAGTGGTTGACCCGATGACATTCTCAGGGTGCAAAGTGTGGGTGACGTCTCTTTCATTGTCCCATGAATTGTAATGAATCAGTGTCCATGGTTACATTAGTTACAAGTAAATAACCAGGCACATCATTTATTCGATGCCCCCTTTAAAGCCTCAAGATTTGCAGGGCATAATTTAAGGGAAATTTTAAATGATTAAGCACTCCCCCCCTCTTTTTTCTTTTCAAGTCTTCATGAATCATTTGCTGCTTCTCTCAAAGCATCCCTGCCAAGGCGCAGCCTTCTGAAAATCAAGCGGCGGTGACCTTGAATCACAACCCTGAAATTATAGCCCATTTTCTTGGCAGGCAGCATGGAAGGCCCACTTATTCTCTCTTGTCAATGAAAGGAAATACAAGGAACTTGGTTTAAGTCCAGGTCAGAATGCTCGGCTTTTAACTGGCACTATATTTGGCTCGCTCAATACAATGCATTTTGTCACTTCCCTGCAGAGGGGGAGGCATCTGAGGCTAATGTTGGCGGGTTTTTTACGGAGAGAAAAACGGATCTAGCCTTAGCTCCCAAGGGGCGAGCCCTGAGGCGAGGGTCACAGGGCGCGGTCGCAAGCACCGGGATTAGAGGAGCTATGGAGAAGTGCGGAGCGAATGGGGATTAACCGCCTGGTGCCAGGCACTGTTACTGAATGCAAAGAATAGGCCGGCGGGCATCATCTCTTGGTGCCAGTTGCTACTCGGAAAGAAAACACAAGAGAGACTGCCGTGACCTTTTGATGCCAGTCACTGATATTGAAAAAAAAAGGATAGTGGGCGGGCATAGCTTCCTGGTGCCAGTCCCTAATATGGCAAAAAGGGACATAGGGGTTTAAGATAGCCTCCTGGTGCCAGTCACTAATACTGAAAGAAAAGCATAGCGGGCGGGCATAGCCTCCTGGATGCCAGTCACTAATATTGAAAGAAAATCATAGCGGGCGGGCATAGCCTCCTAGTGCCAGTCACTAATAATGAAAGAAAAGGATAGCGGGCGGGCATAGCCTCCTGGTGCCAGTCACTAATAATGAAAGAAAATCATAGCGGACAGGCATAGCCTCCTGGTGCCAGTCACTAGTATGGAAAGAAAAGGATAGCGGGCGGGCATAGCTTCCTAGTGCCAGTCACTAGTATGGAAAGAAAGGAACATAGGTACTTGGGACCACCTCCTGGTGCTAAATACTAATATAGACAGAAAAGGATAGGCGGCTGGGCATCACCTTGTGGGTACCAGTCAGTAATATGGAAAAAAATATATAGGTAGGTAGTCCCTGGCCTCCTCGGACCAGCCAAGAGGATCAGATTTAAAGGGGTATTTGAGCAAGGAAGCCCCCTGTCTGAGAAGCTGGATCAGTATTAAACGGCGTCAGGCTTTTCCCAAGATGCTGAAGTTCATAGGACCCCCTAGAAGTATGAAAGGGAAGGCTGTGTTTGTTCCCACTGACCAGACTGCTGAATATTTAGTCCAAGTACCTCAAAGTTGTTTGCCCTCATTGAGGTCTATAGTTGTGCCCTGTAGTTTTGCAAAGTCCCTGGTACTATTGTCATATTAGCCGTTTGATCCAACCCAGAATGCTAATCATCTTTTTATGTGTTTTGTGAAGTCATCAAAAATGTTATAAATTAACATGAACGTTGATTAATATGCTCAGGCGTCATCAGCAAATGAGTTTAGACCTCTACGCCCTTGAGAGTGCAGCGATCTACTAGGGTCACCCTAATTCCAACCACATTGTGCTTCGGGGGACTTGGCTGTATATCTGTTGTGGGTGCTCCAAACCCAAGTATTGGAAAACACTGAGATCATAGGTACTGGCCACCCAGGTCCCTACTGTCCCTTGTAGTAACTCTAGTCGATGAAAAGGGTCTGAATTCCGTCAGAACACAAAGAAAAAGTTCTACTACTGTTCTTCTGCTGAGCGCACAGTTGTCCAGCCCACAATAATTGGTAAGAGCTACCGCACTGGCCCAAGATGGTGGGGCAGCCTTTACTCAACACCACCCAGGCTCAAGAGGTATAGCAAGTCAGCAGCCACCCACTTTTAGAAACCTTTGTTCGTACATGGGAATGCTAGGTGTGTCCTTTGGAGGGCTGCAGGTGGAACTGAGTGATTACATTTGGGGCTTCATTTGGGGGCTTTCTGCAGCCTGTCCTTCAGTGGAGAGATGGAAAGGCAGCCTGATACAAATTTTGGGGAATCACACAGCTTAATCTCCGGGAAGAACTAAAGGGAAGGCTCATGAAGGTTGGTGGAAGTCTTGGAGTTACTGTCTAAATTACGCAAGTATATATTTGGTGTTCACGAGAGCTGGGTGGACGTACAGCTCCAATGAGAACATGTGCCATTAGCAATGCTATTAAACCTCATCAGTATTTTGAGTAAAAACTTCTAGAAGGAGAAAAACACGTTGTGTTATGCATTCCCAAGCAACAGCAGGACACCCCTTTGGACTGGATGTGTATTTCTGGGTTCCGGCCTAGGGGTAGGCAAGCGGAAAACATCTCCTCATATGGTGTTCCTGCCTCCGATCGTCAGAGGAATTTCACAGGATTTCTCGTGTACTCTTTAGAGAGTCTTCCTAAGTGGAAAGTTATGTGGATTTTGCCCAATCATTGAAGGAAAAAATGTTGGAACTTCAGGAAACTTTATCCCAGACCTACCAATGCACACTGTGCCAGCATGTGCCACATGATACTGGAACTCTTCACATGATCACCCGGTGAACTGAAATGTGAGCTTGAAAACCCTAGGATGGAAATCCCTAAAGCAAGTATGTTTCCAGCTTGTGTGTGCAATGCATACTTTGACATCCCGGCTTAGGGCTATTGAAGCACCCTCCCTAGGGCATAGGAGGTGGCTTAAGACACATGTGTTGGTCTCTTTGGGAAGGGTGGGAGAGGCTGCTTAGGATTTGATGGACTATAAGCCCCACCTCTATGTTCCTGCTCCCCCAAAGCTGCTCAGGCAGTAATAGGCTAGAAGCCCTATACCCAATCTACTCCCCACCCACAGCAAATATCTTCTCATGTCCCGCAGCTCTATTATCCACTGTGCTGTCATCCATCTGCTGTTACAGACACATTGCTGTTACAATATTGGACAAATATACACACCAACACACAGTCTCCCCATGGATTCAAGGTTGGGAAAAAGAGGAATATAACTGCACAGGGCTCACACAGGTTGGGTACTCTGGAGTACAGCTAGCTCCCCACCGACTGCCTCCTGTTAAGGGATTTCAGGAAAGGTGTCCCTTGATAAAAAATATATTTCCTTCTGCAAGCAGCGACATTGATATTGCTTGGAGCGCTGGTGATGGTTTTTGGACTCCGCTTAGAATTACAGCCACTGGATATTCTAAATAGAGGAAGTCTGGAGGTGGAAAGCGTAACAAATATAGGATGCGAGAGCTGCTACTGATAGACGGGCTGTGGTCACTGGAGCTGGTGATGGGCAGGTCACCGCCTCTAGTGACAGCAGGCAGAGAAAAGGATTTGTAGAAGTCCTACCTGGCGTTGTAGACAGTGAAGCAAGAAGGTAGTGATTGGAAGAGGGTAAAGATAGGCACTGTGAATGAGTTACACTTTGGAGGAAGAACATGCCTTCCAGGGACAGGCCTTTAGAATGGGCGAAGGGTATAGTGCATGTTTTAGCATCCCTTGATGGACATTGCCAGGATTAGGCATTGGGATCAGATGTGAGGAACAGGCTATTACCTCTGGTGACCAACTTTAGTGCTTATGAAGAGGAAAAGGAGGTAGGACAGATAATGATGGATATTTGGTTTGAATGAGAGTAAGGCAGGTGCACTGTGATATGTTCTAAGCGTTTTAATTGGATGAGAACTACTTTCTAATAAGAAGATATGGGATTGGTTGGGTAGAATCCTGAGATGCGAATGCCTAGAGCTCCGAAGGTTAATTTGAATCTCATTTTTCCCTCTAGATAAATGTATGTTTTTCTTCAAATGGTACGCTTTGCATGTTCAAGTGCTGCTCAATTCTTCCAGCTCAGTAATGAAACATTTCGCTGGCTTTGGTGGCGGTAGAAGACGCTTTGCTCAGAAGGCTTTACAAATACTTTATCCACTGAGCTGAGAAGCGGATGCCAAGCTGAGAGCTGCTGGGAGCGGATGCCAGCCCTGTGCCAGGCGTTGAGAGGACCCAAGGGATTTCAGCCATCATGGACCCAAGAAGCACGCCTCCAAAACCCCAGACCTTCATATTCCGCTTCTTGTAGCCATCCTCAGAAAGGCAGGCATGTGAAAGCCTGAGCATAATCCTGATGTCAAAGGAGTACAGGCCTGTTATGAAAACAGGAGAATTTGACACTTGCCCGTACCACCGGATCATTGTCTTATCATGAATGACTTGTATTTTAGGTTGAGCCTGGGCAGTGCATGCGCCGCTCTGCGAGGCATGCTGTATTTGAGTATGGTCTTAAAGCCCCGCCCACTCTCCGCCCATATTTTTCATTGACTTGTGTGATTGACTTTCTTAAACACTGGCTTCTGATTCGTTAATAGGCTTGCACTCCCTCCTTAGTACCGCCTGGTCTTTATTTGTAACCTCCCGTGAGCACTGGCCCTTTTACTTCTGTTGTTACACAGTATGTCTTATTTAGTCTGTAAGCACTATATTCTTTAATGAGTTTCTCCTCCTGCAGGCATGGCATGCTTTCTTTCAACATTCAGTGCACCATGCGCACTTTCACTTTCCTTGCAGCCCGGGACAATGGCGGCCACTTCTTTGAAATGCTGTAGATCTCACATTTACAAGAGTTTGAGCTATTGGCAATTTAAAGGACAATACCTTTTTTATTTATGTGTTAATTATCAAAGCAGATAAATAAAAGGCATTGTCAATTACAATGCCAATAGCTTAAGCTCCCGCAAATGCGAGACCTGTTGCATTGCAAATGCTTGTTTATTGTAGTGCTTAAAGGTCACTGGTCGTCCGAGAACAGTAATAGCATTCATGTCTTTAACTTATTGGTCTTAGGACAATGAAGAAAAGGGTCGGTTGCTGAAACTCGGAGCTAGGATCTGGAAGTTACACACATAGCGATGCACCAGATGTTGGTGTCCCTGAGGTATTTTAGCTCCCGATTATTTTGTTTATTTCTCTGCTGTGGGGTGACCTAAACTATAGGGCTGCATTTGGTGCTTCCAATGAGCACTGTATGGCCACCCTGCAATGTGGTGCATTCCAGCCGCACCTTACCCCTCTCCTCTGAGGTGTCTCTCTTCTACAAGGGCAAGCACTTCGAGGCCACGTCAGTGGAAGAAATATACTATAAAATAACAGCATTCAATCAATCAAGCCATTTGTATAGCGCACTACTCACCCGGGAGGGTCTCAAGGCGCTTGGGGGGAGGGGTATGCTACTGCTCGAACAGCCAGGTCTTGAGTTGTCTCCTGAAGGCGAGGTGGTCCTGGGTCAGCCGAAGGTGGATGGGGAGGGAGTTCCAAGTCTTGGCAGCCAGGTAAGAGAAGGATCTTCCTCCGGCGGTGGCTCTTCGGATGCGTGGTACGGCTGCGAGGGCGAGGCTGGTGGACCGTAGCTGGCGGGTGGGCGTGTAGAAGGTCAGGCGGTCGTTGAGGTACTTGGGGCCCAGGTCGTGGAGAGACTTGTGTGCGTGGGTGAGGAGCCGGAACGTGATCCTCTTGTCGACGGGGAGCCAGTGCAGGTTCCTCAGGTGGCTGGAGATGTGGCTGCGTCGGGGGACATCCAGGATGAGTCGGGCGGAGGCGTTCTGGATGCGCTGGAGTCTTTTCTGTAGCTTGGCTGTGGTTCCGGCGTAGAGGGTGTTTCCGTAGTCCAGTCGGCATTTAATATATAAAACATAAACACCTTAACGCACGCGTCAAACATGTTCAGTTGAAATACTTAAATTGTGAAGTAATTGATGTTGAAATTCTTTTTTAAGTGAACTTTTGAAACCGAAAACAAAGCTTAATATTGGGCTTTGGTTCGGTGCCCATGATTAATCTCGGGATCAGGGCATAGGCTTATGCCTAACATTCGTTGTTAGGGGTAGATTTAGGTCCAAGTATTAGGGTTCGGCATTTCATTTTCATTGTAACTGATTTAGGCGTTGCAGTTGCTGTAATCTGACCCGCTCCCCCATGCGTCCAAAGTGAGGGATGCGCTCGCAGCCTCGAGGTCCCATGAAGAAAGCCGGCTGGAGCGCTGCTCCCCAGCTGGCGCTGGTCGGCCTGTGGGCGGCGCTGTTGCTGTGGGATCCGCTGGTCTTCCGCTCCACTCTTCGACGTACTCTATTCCAACAGAGACAGACATATGGCGAAGAAAGCCCCAGAGAGTCTGAAAACGCATAAATATGTATACACAATATGTATGGGGATAATTGAATTAGGAGAAAAATGGCTGTAAAATCAGAACTTAATTATCCCTGTTAATTACGTCCTACTCTCTCTTCTGTCCTCCGTTTCTGTTTTTCTCTTCCTCCGATTCATTCTCTCTCCCTTTTGTTTGCCATTTCGTGCTCTGGTTTTTCGCCTGTTGCTTGTTTCTCTTCCTCGGCACTCTAGTCTTCGCCATCGCGTCTTCCTCCCTCCGTCCTTTCATCCTCTCTCCATCTGTCTTCTCTTTGCGGTGTAGTTTCTCTCATCACTTCTCTCTTCATCTCGCCCTCCAGTTCCTGACGTACCTCTTCCCTCCCCACTTTAATTCATCTTCTCCCTTCCCACACCATGCCTCCCCCCCGTATTTTCCACATGTCCCTCCGCTCTGCTTTTCCACTTCTCTCTTTCTTAGTTCCTGCCCTCTCTCCCATGGCTGCATTTAAGCGTTCTCGCCTCTCTTACTTCGTTTGCTTCCCTACTCCTGGAACTTACTTCCTCTATTTCCCCACACCTCTTTCGCCCCTCCTCTTTCTTATTACACCTTCATCGTACTTCGCCCACTGCCATTTGACCTTACCTTCCTTGCTTCACTCAACTTCCGTGCTTCTCTTAGCTCCCTGCCCCTCACACCTTGTCCCCACCTAACCTATATGCTTCGCACTTTGCTTTTTATCCCCCACCCCCAACCTAGTCCCCTTTGATTTTCCAGCGATGTTTGTCCGCCTCCATTCCCTTCTTTCATCACTTTTCACCCCCTTCCTTCCCTCCCTCCATCTCACGTCACGTGTCACCATGCTCTCTCTCTCTCTCTGCCTGTCCATTCCTCGCTCCCTCATAACGCCGTACCCCTCACCTCTTCACTCTCCGCACTCCCCTCAGGCTCCCGCCCCTCGCCTCCCCCACCCCCGCCCTGTGCTGGGGGTCGCCCAGCACGCCGCTGCCGCTGCTTGGCGCGCAGCCCCTGGCAGACACATTCTGATCTATTCTAGCAGCTGCTGCAGGGGTGCTGGCCCCGCACCCAGCGCCGAGAAAGATGCACTAATGCTGTAATGAACAGCTGTCAACAGCTGGTGCTGCCCTGCTTGCTTTAACACTTCAGCAGCTGTGCTAGGATTACACGGCACAGAGACAGTATTTATACCTCCGCGTGTGATGTATGTAAGCATACATTCAGTGCATGTGCTGCTATATATGGAGACACAGGCGACAGGGGTCTCTCGCCCTGCTGTCTGCGCGAGGGTGGGTCCGCCAGGACAGACTTACAGGCACCGCACGGACTCTCATCAAACTTTAAAAACTTCTATATCAGCCCTGCATCCCTTCCTCTTCTCGATAGCTCACCAACATCTCTTTGGGACTCGTGCTGTTCTCCCTCAGCCACAGTCCCCTAAATTCTTCCCTTTGACAGATGGTGTCTTTCACACGCACTCAGGTTTTCGCTATTGGTGTGAATATTTGAGAAGATTTTCCCTTACTATAGTGAAGTTTTTTGCAAGCTTTGCAATCTTAGTGAACGTCACAAAGCTTACAGAATTTAGCAAGAAAAAACCCGACAAACTGAAAAGAGGAGAAAAGAAACTCAAGAAAAAGTCCCCTCTTAGCTGGAGAGTTGCATTTAGAAACTGTTCATGGCGACAGTCCTAAAAAAGCTAAGGTCCTCAATCTACAGGCTGCTCAGATCCCACTTCTGACTGCCCCCCCTACCCTTGCCAGAGTGTGTCAGGTGTATCTATAAGGGGTGACCTCTCGAACACGCCTGCCCATTCTAAGGGGCAGAGGCATTTTCTTACTGCTGTTTTCTTACTGCGGTGAATAGTATAGCACAAGTAGTCCCAAGCGCCCATAAGATATGGTTACTCTCCTCATCCATCACGTTCCATTGAAGATAGTGACACATTGGAAGACTTGTCACACTGGTGCTGTGGGTTTCAGTGCAATGGGGATTGTTCACTCAAAGGCATTTTAGATGGCTGTTGTGGAGGGAGAGAGGCCTCCTTGCCCATTCCTCGTGGAAGTTTAGTCTTTCTGTCTATTGCGAGCTGCAGGCCTCTGGCTAGGACAGAGTGGAACCTCTGCCAGCGAGAGAGCGCTAGAGTCCTGCCTCTTAGAGTTGTTGTACCCACAACCTCGGTTTGAGATTTAGGCCTCTGCCTAGGGTGACCATAGAGACTGGTTTCTAGGGCAGAGTAGCACAATCCGCGAAGGATGGACTTGCAGATGGTGTTTGGGGTAGAGTTCCTGGCAGGAGCCTTTGTCTAGTGTAGCAAGGCCCCTGAAGTGCCGAGTTGCAGACCTCTGTTCGGGAGAGCTTTGCAGGCTTCAGTCAAGGTCAGGCCCCACTTGGGGTCGAGTTGCAACCCCTGTGGAGAGTAGAGGGGCAGGTCCCACTCTGGCACCCAGTTCTGGGTCTACTGCAGCTTTGCATGCCCCGACCTTGGGCCAAGCGCCTGCACCTGGTGTAGGGCAGAGTAGCATAGGCCGCCTTCTGGCCACTTCTAATTGGGCAGTACTGGCTCTGCCTTGTCCCAGTGGCAAGCGGGCTTCTCCGTGCCCAGCAGCTCCTCCTGGCGTGGAAGGGATCTCAGCAAGGGCTTTGGCACCAGGTGGTGGCATCTTTAGAGCTAGAATGATCTACGATGCACTCTCAGGACCATAAATCCAGAACAAAATGATGTCGCTTGGCAAGCCAGAGCCAGGGGGAAAACATAGTCAAAAATTGTACCTGCTGACCTGACGGAAATTTATGATGTTTGGGTTCTTCCCAGAGATGAGATCTACGGTCTCTCATTCATATGCAGCCTTCCCTGCCAGGGAGCGGCAACAGGACTCTATGACAAGCTTTACAAAGCTGAGGTGGAACTCGCTGTGGTGCCGGAGAGAGGTTTTTGGGAGATGCTGCAGGTGCTGAGAGTGGTGGGTGAGGTTAGTGGGATAATTTGTTGTTTTTCTTCCACCAGGATAGAATGTAGTCAGTCTTCCAGACGAGGTCTCTTCTGACCAGGTCCCTTAGGGCGCTTATTTGCCCACCGTCCTTTTCTACATATATATAAAACCCCTCCAGGTTTGTTTACTTTTTAAGTCGGGTTATACAACTGCTTCTACAAACAAACTGAAGGAGGTGTCAATGACCCTGTTGCTGAGTTGTTCAGAATGCTTCAGGATTTAATGAGCACTAATTTTCTCGAGTTTCAGGTAGTGAGTCAGAAAACTAAATCAGGACACCTCTGATAGCTTCACAGAAGAGGGGAGTGTTATCAGAGCGAAGGACAAGGTCAAAACTACGAGTGGTTGGAAATAGAATATGTCTGGAGAGTCTTTTGTTTAATGGTATCATCAATCAGCTGCCATCTGATATTAGAGACAAATTGAACCCCTGCTATTTGATCATCATGGAGCTCCCATCGCCAGAGCCATCATTGGCAGCAACCTTGACTAAAGTAATGCCATATATTCAGGGAGCTGTAAGTCGATTATTAAAAACTGCAGACCTTACTGCAGGACTATGCAGTTGAGGCAATTAAAGATAATGGCTCCCAGTTCAAGATGGAATCCAGCGCAGTCACTCACATGGTTCACAAAGAGGTCCATGTGTGGATCTTGATTATTTTGGCCAGCAATAGATCTTGACTCTAGTGGCAAGCTTCTCCTCAAACAACCTAGACTTTCCTTGAGCAGGTGATGGGGGCTTCTTCCAGAGGGCCAGGTCAGCCTGGATCCGAGCTTGTCCCGCTTTTGAAATATGCTTTAAACGTGTTTGTTTCAAGCTCAGTGGGGGCTGTATCCTTCTAGAGCTTAGGCACCCACGGCTGGTGTGGCGCTATATAAATATGATGATGATGGGTGCTCTCATTCTCATTATTGCTTCACCAAATCACTGTTACAGAAACACTCTCGCGATCCCAAAGGAACTCAGAGGTGCACTGGCTTGGGCTAGGCTCTGTTCCCCGATTAAATCTAAATCTTCCTCCCATTTTTTGGGGGGTGTTTTATATAGCGCAAACTAAACTCAAAGGTATCAGAGCGCTCTACATGAGCACCAGTTGCGTTAGATGGACACATTAATTTTTTTTAGGCACAGGGAGATTAAGTGATTTGACCAGAATCACAGGAGATTAAGTGATTTGCACGATGCCGCACTCCAGGGCATTAATTTTATATATACTTTTTAAAAACTTTTTTTTGGAACCATTGACACTTTCCAAGCATTTCCCAATATATTATATAAAATAATTGCAATATTATAACGGGATCTGAGCTAAACACTAGTTTTAAATGGATCTTATTGCTGATACCATGTTTGTCGTGCACTGAGCCTTAGAAATTCACCAATTGTATATGGTAATACATTCCGGGAATTGCAATCTCTCTTTCCTTTAATTGACTGGTGCACTGTAGATTAGGGCTTGTAATATGAAAATCCAAAACTGGAGAGCTGGCGCCCATCTGGTCGAACTGGCTCAGTCAAGTAGAGCTAGTAGATAGACTTCCCCCTTGCCTACCAGCTCCTGGAGCCATGTTGGGATTAAGGCCCTGGCACCAGGCACTGGCACGTGCAGAGGGAGGGTGATGCATGGTGCGTCGGCATCATAAATCTAGAACCGTGCACGAGCCAGCAGCAGAAGGAAAACATAGTCAACCGCGTGCCTGCTACCCTGACGGGATATTTATTGCATCCGGGGTGTTCCCAGAGATGGGATGCAGCCTCCCTCTCTCATTCGTATGCATCTCGTCTCCGCCAGCGGAGTTCCGGCGGGACCCCAATCAGGAAGATGTACGGGGCGAACGGAGTGGGAAGCGTGGTGCATCCTAATAAAGGCAGGGCCCGGGCCAGCGGAGCGAGGGGGAGAGTGAGTGCTGCAGTCACGCAGGGCTCCTAGGGGTGGGAGGGGCTAATCCGTGGGCGCAGCCAACTTGGAGGGGCACTGATGCCTGGCATCCGAGGGGTCTCGAATATGAATGTTGCATACTAAAAACAGATTAAGGGGGACGATGGGCAGTAATATATACATAAATATATAGCTGAAGTTAAAAAAAGCTTTTATACATACATATATATATATAGGACCTACTGGCGGTCGCCAGTAGGTAGTTATAGTTAGGATCGTTTTCCATAGGAAATCCGCAACATTCTATTGGGAATAACTTTGGCGCCGAATGAGGGATCTGCCTGTAATTTTCCTTAACTTTGCCTCGCTGCGCTCCGCTCCTTCCCTGAAAGTTTCGGGGGGGATCCGTCAAGCGGGGGCTGAGATAAAAGGGGGGTCCCAAAACGTGTTTTCCCCATGTTAATTTCCATAGGGCGGTTGGACTCACTTTTAGCCCGAATGGCTGAATGGATTTCCACCAAACTTGGCAAAATTGTAGGGACTGGTACCCCGATGTGACTTTGCTATGTCTCAAGATATATGCTCCAGTGGTTTTTATGAAAATTAACTTAGAAAAAATATATATTGGGCTACATTGGGCTATATATATGTTAGAGCCCAAATGTAGCCCAATGTAGCCCAATGTAGCCCAAAGATGGCCACCAGAGACAAAAAAAACAAATGTAGCCCAAATATCAGCCAGATGTAGCCCAACTATAGCCCAATGACAGAATGTCCCAGAGTGTTCTAAAGAACAACTAGAGCGCTAACAGTCTTACTTATGACAAAAGTATGGCACATCTGAAGTCATCTTGATTGGAATAAAGTGTTAACACTTAATACATTTAATTTGCAAAGGAACAAAATGAGGGGGTTCATTTTGCCATAGAAATTATGATTAGTACTGAAGAAAGAAAAATTAGGGCACGTTTTGAGTGACTTCTCAAATCCTCTTATATTTCACAAAAAAAATTCTGATATGCAGTCTCCCAAGATGGCCACCAGAGACAAAAGAGCCCAAATGTAGCCCAAATATCAGCCAGAAGTAGCCCAACTATAGCCCAATTACAGAATGTCCCAGAGTGTTCTAAAGAACAACTAGAACGCCAACAGTCTTACTTATGACAAAAGTATGGCACACCTGAAGTCATCTTGATTGGAATAAAGTGGTAACACTTAATACATTTAATTTGAAAAGGAACAAAATGAGGGGTTTCATTTTGCCATAGAAATTATATATATATATATATATATATATATATATATATATATATATATATATATATATATATATATATATATATATATATATTCACTGAAAAAACCATAGGTTTCACACCAGTTATAGTTAGGAATTAGCATTTAAAAAACCTATTAAATTCACTGAAAAAACCATAGGTTTTACACCAGTTATAGTTAGCTGGAAATTTTACTCGCATAAAACCATTGAAATTCCCACGTTATAGTTAGTTGGACTCACTATAACTTGCGCGTGCAATGCACTGCTGATGACGTCACATATTACATCACTCATGACATGGTCAGTGACATCACTCATGACATCACTGATGACACCATCCAGGGAATGTGTGTCTTTCTGAAATATAAATATTAGTGAGTAATGTTTAAATGTTTAAATATATGTATTAGTGTTTCACTTTGTGTATAAGTTGCTGCATGGGTTGGTGAGTAGCTACATGTGTATGTATATTGGTTATTAGATGTTTTTATTAGTATCAATATGAGTGTTTGTATGGTTTAGTGGGGGTATTACTTAGCACATAGATGCATGAATGACTGACTCTCTCTTTGTATGTGTTTTGAAGACAGCATATGTGCAAGACTGTATGGGTGGATGACTGTGTATATGTGTGTGTTACTGAGTGAATGAGTGTCGCACTAGTCTCTTTATCAGTAACTACATATGTTTTAATCTAGTGTATGTGAATATTGATGTATATAAGTGAGTATATCTAAGAGTAAGAGATTGTAAGAGTTCCTATTTAAATTAGTATGTGTTTCTATAAGTGATTGTTTAAGAGAGTAAGTATGTGTAAGTTTTCTTTGAAGTAAAGTGGTAGTGTGTGTATAGCTGTATATGCAAATAAATGGATGTTCAATAGTTTATTTGCATGTGTGAGTATGTGTGTGAGTAACTTTTGGATGACTGTCGGTGTGTAACAGGATGTATAGGTGTATCACTACATATGATGAGTGAGTATATGTATGAGTGACTATATAGAACTGTTGGTGAATCAGTGCATGTGTATGTAGATGGTGGAATTATTCAATTGGTTGTAGTAACTGGTATGGGTATCTCCATTTTTTTGAAAATGTTACTTTTTATTTTTGAATATGTGTTTCAAGGGTTACATTTCAGTGAAAGGAGGTCTGTCACTCTGTCACAAGGATGGTGTCATCAGTGATGTCATGAGTGATGTCACTGACCATGTCATGAGTGATGTAATATGTGACGTCATCAGCAGTGCATTGCACGCGCAAGTTATAGTGAGTCCAACTAACTATAACGTGGGAATTTCAATGGTTTTATGCGAGTAAAATTTCCAGCTAACTATAACTGGTGTAAAACCTATGGTTTTTTCAGTGAATATATATATATATATATATATATATATCACTTCAACTCGTGACATTAACTTCCCAAAACTGCATGAGAAATGACGAGGGTAGACCTTCTTAGTGCAAATTCGATTTATTTCACCAGTGTGCCATCACGACGCGTTTCGGCCGTCCCAGCGACCTTGATCACATGCCCTTTATATATATATATATATATATATATACATATATATATATATATATATATACATACACATACATACACACACACATGTATGTATACTTTGGATTGAGGGCGACCTGAATAAATAAAGAGGTGCCAAATCTGGAACCACCTCGAATCCGTCCGTGCAGGGCTGGACTGGCTACCGAGCAGATGTGTGTGCTGCCGTGCTGGGGGCTAATTTCGTTGATGGGGACCTGCGTGTGCAAAACAAAATTTGTATTGCTTTTTTTATTTCAAATCGCACGCAGGTCCCCATCAACGAAATAAGCCCACACCACAGAGAAATTAGCCCCTAGCTCGGCAGCACACACAACTGCCCGGTAGCCAGTCCGGCCCTGCGTCCGTGCCTTCTTCCATAGAGCATCTGTGGGAGGTGGTTGTTTGTTTCATATATATCCCCCACAACAAGTAGGTTCAGACCGGCACTAAAGGCAGGATTGCCGAAACGCATTTTTTAAAAAAGTTAATAGTCAATAAATCTATATTCAGATTTACCTACCTTGAGTGCTGGTCCAAATCTACTTGTGTTGTGGGGAGCTGTAATGTAAGAACGGCACTGTGCCTTTAGAGACCGAAAAAAGTTTGCTTTTAGGCTGTTCTTTTTCATTTTTAATGTAACATTAGCATGGGTCCAGCTGCTCCCCCAACAATAACGTTTTTATAAAAACCATAACAAGACAAGCATTGACAAAGCCAAAAGGCTGGCAGCTAATGCAATGCCAATTGGCTTTGCTGATGCTTGTTTTTTTCGTTTTTCCTGCCACTTCTTTCATGGCTGCTGAGAAAGTGGCAGGGGTGCCAGAGACAAGTCCGGTTAGTATCTGCGACTCAAGGCTACCCCGAATTGACATCCACGTGTGGAGGTTCATTACCAGTAATAAAAAGAGATAGTGCATACTTCCACTGCACATGACGGGTGAGACCCGCCTCTGAGAGCTACAGCTGGTCACTATCACAAGTACGTGAGGATCCATATGAGCCCATAGCAAGAGTATTGTGTCTGCCATGGAAGTGTGCTTGCAGTAGTTTGTTCAGTTTCAGAGGGCACATTTATTCCATTGTGCCTAGTTCTGGAACTAGTTTGTCACTCCATAATTGTGCCCAGTACTGTTACCTTCTGAGCATCTGTAGAATGCGCTATCACCGGGAGGATATCCTGGTGCAGTCTCCCAGTTCTGGGAGGCACACATGACCTATTCTACTAGTTTCCAAAAGCCACATCTGGAATACTCTGGCTGGCTGTGAAGGCCACACCTGGAGGCCTCATAGGTATAAAAGTCGACATTTGTAAAGCGCACAATCACCCGTAAGGGTCTCTAGGCGCTGGGGGCCGTCGGGAAGATTAAGCGAGCTATTGCCCAGAGTCACATGGTGCTGGGCTAACCTGCTGCCGGAGCCGGGGATCGAACCGTGGTCCCCAGATTCCAGCGTCAGTCGCCCTGGCCGCGGCGCCACACCTCTCCCTGTTCCCAGCGTTTGACTACACTTCTGGGGCACTGTATCCTCATTAGAGGCCTACAGTTCTAGAAGAAGACACCCTGAGTCCAAAGAGTCTCCGTGATCAACCTGACAGGGGACTCCTGGAGACCCAGAACTAGGGAAGATGCAAGAATTTTTGGCACTCGGGTTAGAACATTATATTGTTCCTGGAGCGCTTCCTAGCCGCTAGAAAGTAGATAAACCTTTCCGGCTTTCCCATGTAATATGTTGTTAACCTTTAGTAGTGGCCAAGCTGCTTCTTTTCCGTGTGCTATGAAAGCTGCGACCCTGTGAGACTTGAGTCTCTCGCTGTCTTGGAACACTCCGCGCACCGAAAGAGGCTAGAAGCCCAATGCTCCCTTTGTCCCAATGTGCACTATGTGTCTAATAATTAATTATTTATTTCCTGTCATTTGCTAATTTACTTTGGCAGTGGTGGTGTCAATGGGAGGGACTCTGCTTCACTTGCCTTAATGGAGCAGCTGCCATGGTATGCAAGTACGCCTGTGAGTATGTAATGTACGGACGCGTTACATGTTCAAATTTTGGCAGGATCAACACAATCTTTTGGCATAATGCTCAGGAGAAAGTGACCACCTTCGAGTTGGGTAATGATTAGACACATGATTTAAGCTTTTGGTAGTGTAATTGATGTTTTCACTAAATGTTTTGCCTACAAGGTGTTTTGTTCCATTGTGTGTATCAGCAGCACCCACGAAGGACCCCCGTCCTTTAAAAGGGGCCATTATCCCTCGCGTTTCCCTCATATGTATGTGCTGAGCCGGTCTCCTGGCTCAGGGAATCGCATTCAGACTCTCTCTCTCCAGCATCTAATACCTGTCAACTGGCAAGATGGTTAAACTGCTACAATCAGCCGGCTTACAGCAGAATAATGATAATAATTATTTCCTTTTATTCATGCCCTGATCTTGATTGCTCAAGAGGTGAAGGGGGCAATATTCTTTATCTTGTAACACCGTTCCGCTTTCGACCTGTCGGGATGGTTGAGGGTCCTTTTCTTTTGCACTCTAAAGGAACTAGGGATTATTATTACTAAATCATTAGAGATAAAAGGGGATGCTCCCCAGTGAACATCTGCAAACTCGAAGCCGATGCCTTGGTGCGAGGTTCCTCAATAGTGCGTGGGGCGTACATTTAGAAGAGGAATGTATAGCTTCTGATGCGCATGTACGTGGAGTGATTGTTCTCCAAAAAAGAACGAATAAAGGTTAATGCGAGGTTGCCCAAATTTCCTCTCTCCAGCATTTTTACACATGATCCATTTTGTGCTTTAAATGGAAATATATAAGTAGAGGTACTCATTATTTCGACTACCTTTTTGGATCTGAGAATTGTCAGTAATCTCCCATGTAATGCCTTTCAGCAGTGCTGAGAAGTGCAGGTGATGGCTTTTTCAAATGTAAGAAGTGTAGGTCTGCAGTACCGGACAGCACCTGCCCATTTAAAGCAATA
This sequence comes from Lissotriton helveticus, assembly GCF_964261635.1. Taxonomy (NCBI): domain Eukaryota; kingdom Metazoa; phylum Chordata; class Amphibia; order Caudata; family Salamandridae; genus Lissotriton; species Lissotriton helveticus. The sequence goes on from NC_136068.1 coordinate 1,113,425,183, forward strand.
GCGAGACTGGTATTCGCCCCGAGCTCCAACCCTCTCGGTATTGTGCCCCCAAGCCTCGAAGCAACAGCCTTAGGGAGAACAAGAGGGGCAGCCAGGGAGACACACACACCACCATGTAATGAAAAGCAGCAAATAACACAGACATTACATCGTTTCAAAGAAAGGTATTGCAACACATAAGATATAGCAGCAATGCAAAGAAGGTAGAAACATAGACAGTAAGAATATTCTGCTCCTCAGCGAATTGGAAGCAGATTGTGGAAATGACAGCGAAGCCTCGTAATCTCGCACCCCATTGGACAAAACAGCAAAATGGATGCCACCATTGAAAGTAAGGAAAGACTACAGAGCCATTTCAGTGCAGCCTATGTATGATGGTTCACCTACTCCTAGACGTCATGATAGCTAGTGTCGAAAAGAAGAGGGTGTATCTGGAATTTACTACTGGAAAACATGCAAATCTAGGCTCATTTGCCCATCATTGAACAGGTTAGAGTACATCTGGCAGGACGCATCATCATATTTTTGTATTAGTAAATGCCACAGTTTGTTAAAGCTTCTTAGACCAGCAAGTAAAAAGTGACACTATTACTTGATTTAACAACACTCAGCTTCTGAAGGATGAACAGCAGAATTGTCTGTGCCATGATCTGAGCTCATGAACTGCAGGATGCCTCATATGTCAGCAGCAAACGCTTAGCTCACTAAACTATCTTTACTTTGAGGTGGTGCCCTCTAAGGAAGAGGAACAAAAGAGGAGACAGACTCTGTTATTTGACACATGCATCAACGGGCTGCAAGGATCAGTAGACAATTTAAGGGCACCAGATCCAAAGACCATGGAAAAAGTGCCAAGGTAGTCAAAACCTGCTAGTTACCTCCAACCAGACTGATGTGTGTGTGGGGGAATGAAGACTGGGACTCGCAGAACACCTGTAAGGAGAGAGATTGGGACCCTATTGTAGTGTGGACTTAAGCCACTACTGTGGAGGCGCGAGGATATGGGAACCAGTGCCAGAAGAGCACCCCGAAGAACAAGAGGGCTATCAGGAGAAAGACCAGCAGGTTCAGATTCTAGGCACAGAGCAAGGAGTGGGAGAGCATGCATAGACTAAATGTACAGCCCGAGGGGCAGGCATACTCTAGCACAGTGGGAACCTTGGCACCCAGAAGACTATTGCACAGAGATGTGGCCAAAGTGCTTCATGTCAAGACATCTGCAAGACCTCAGTAGTAGCTAGACTGCCATATATTCCAGATGAAGCACAGAAGTGAGGTCAATAACTCTGCCAAATGTTCCAAAGTAGCCCAAAAATCAGCTATATGTTCTCTTTGCTTTGCAGTAACCATTGTCTATGGGTCATATGAATTCTATGCTGTGGTTTGATCATTCTGTTACTCACCGAGTTTTACTTTCCAGAATGCAGGCTCAGTGGCCATCACATGTTCTGGGAGCCATGGGGTGCCACACACTCTGAGCGGAGGTGAGAAATAGGAGTGATACCTGGTCAGATGATGGGCGAGACAAAAAAATGAAACTCACTGTGCACAAGAAGACACCATACCATTTATGCGCAAGATGAAGAGTAGTGCTCAGATCGTAAATGACCATTTGATGGACAGTTGAGGTGCAACATGTATCGCATAATGAGATTCTGTTGAAATTAGTCATCCAAGATATTCAAAAGATATACAAAGACATCCAAGAATCACAGCGTTTGGCTGTGGAATGCCTACTTCTTTGAAGATTTACAGGGGAGGAGAGCATCTGGACGAAAGCAGGCCACATTCTTAGCATCACATGCAACTTGGGAGTTACAAGCAGAATTTCAAGCCACCATTTGGTGTTACCTACACTGATCTCATAAAGAATGCCATCTTGGAAAAGCATGGTGGCCATAAAGGGACACACAGACAGGCGTTCAGAGATCAGTTTTCCTTGAGGGCAAGGCTTCCACCCACACCATACGGTGCCAGCAGATTTCTTAAGATTGAGGTAAACTCACGAGGGGGCCTGGTGCAAAGAGTGGTGTTCAATACATTTGTTGATGGTGTACCACCATCTAAACCTTGACACCACCCTAGAGAAACATGCTGCATAACAGCCAGAACAAGTATAGAGATGTATACACCAACTCGCATTGGCATATGGTTTACATTAGTGAGATCAAGGCAAACAGTGGACCGAGTGTTAATCTGGAGCACCCACTATTATTTCCTGGGTATCGCGAATTTCTGAAGAAGCATTTAAATCATGCCTTTTCTTTCTTTTAGCCATCATTCGCTCCCAACCGTGCTGGTTCCTTCTCATATAAAAATGAGGACCATCCACTACCCATTGAGCTTGACTTGCAACTGAGACCACCGCAGACCATATGGAGGGATAGACCAGGAATGATGCCTCTTTCCCTTTAGGCTCATTTGCTTCTGTGCTACAGCTGCATTTTGAGTGCTACGTCGGCACACAGTGCCTGGGTACCACCCTTCGGCAGCAGCCATGGGAAGGTGTCAGATGAGCCCAAACTATACTCACATTTAGTCCTTTGCCAGCTCATCTGAGAGCGAATGGCGGTGCCAAAGGGGATAACTTTAATTGATGTGTTTGAAAGCGAATCAGCTGCTCACAACAACACCTACTAGTTGTCCAATGCAGCTGATCTCAATTGTCCTTGTATTATCACACATTTTCTCCTTTTTTTGTTGCGTATATAATTCTATTTGTTCCAGTCGATGCCTTCACAAGGTGATCCTCTCAGCCTCACGCAGCCCTTGTGCCTGCTCACTCACTCATACCGTCATGTACTTGTCGATACAGCCCTGGTCTACCTGGGGATGCTCGCAGGAAGAGGTCAGAGTGGAAGGCAGGCAACCCTCTGAGGACGTGAGCAGATAATCAAATATCAATGAAGTTCTGCTAATCCCGTCGCCAACTGCAGGCGGTTCATCTTCCCGCTCGACTGGGTTGTCCGCTCGCCTTAGTCTCGAGTAGGGCGGCCGACGCTCCTTGGCGCTTCTCTGTGCGTGGTTGGGTCTCCTCGTTAACCTTGTCCTCCGAGGCGGCGTGGGTGTCGCGCAGTCTTATACATCATGTCTTCCAGAGTAGAGTGATGTGCCTGGATCTGACTGAGTGATAGGTGGCGCAGGAGGCTGCCGAATGACTCCGTTCTGAGGGAAAGGCAGTGACAAGTAGGGTGCTTTATTGCTCTTCAGCGTATTTGTGTGTGACAGGGCACATGGGGCTGGTAGTGAGATGTGCCCTAAGGCCAAGACTTCAGAGGGAGTGGACATCTAGCATGGATTAGAGAAGCTGAAACATGCTGTGTGCATTTGCATTGTATAGTCACACCATTTATACTGTATCAAAGCTCTTTTGGAATCTTGCCATCCATTCAGGTCCTCGGTTTCCTATTGACTGGAGTTAAAGTGGTCTACGGTAGGGTCGCGCTGGCCTTAGCGGGCATCGGGCCTTTTCCCGGTAAACTGGAAGGGTGGGGGCCGGTTTTGCTGCAGTGGGGGACTTTTTCTGTTACTGTGGGCCAGTTTTGCATCAGTGGTGCAATATCGTCCCCCCGTAACATAATCAGCAGTGCTTCACACTTGCACATCCCCCCCATCTGGGGGGTGGTTGATCCTACAAAATGCCAGGGCTGCTTTGGGTTCCCAGTCCGGCCCTGGTCTGCAGATCTTTTGTTTGGTTCCGTTGGGTGTCATGTAGGCTGAGTCATACTGCATAAAGGCCGGCTTGTTGAGTAGATTAATGTATTGTTAATGATTGATGAAATTAGAGGTGACAAGCAATATCCTCATATTGATCCTTCTGGAGCATTATTTACCGGGATGCATGTGCTGTAAGAAAATGTCAATTTCTTTCGATAAGCTCCGGTGTACAGTTTTCTATTGCTTGTCTTCAGGTGGCGGTTATGTATAAGGAATTTTTGCTATTAAGTACCTTTCATGATATTTCAACACATATGTGGAATTGGGATGTTTAAGTAAATGGCTTCTGAATGGTTATACGCACCATGCTACGGTGATTACTTCTGTTAGAATGAATTGAACGGATATACCGATGTGGTGGAAAGCGCTCAGCAATCTTGGCAGCTTGGATCTGAGTTGTAAGTGTCATGGTGCCAGGGGTTGTGTCTCATCTTTGCAGTTGGTGTGGGGTGAGGTGTATGACTTGACCTAGGTACGCTGTTGGGATGGTGAATGGAATTTATAATATTGTGCTAGACAGGTAGAGCTGTATAGAGATATCTATTGAGGCGGCAAGTGCTTTGCCTCCTGGTTGACTTGGAACAATGTTATACGCATGTTTGTCTCGGTAATTGTGCCTAATGAGTCTTTTTGTTGTTATGGGCTTTGCTGAGTAGAACTTATCAATTGGAGGTTTGTTGTGTGGTAAATGCAGGGATGGGCCTTTGGTGGCCTAATGGGTGGCACCCAGGATCCTTGCATCCAGTGGTTGAGAGTGGATGGTAAGTAACATAAAGGGGCTCTTGTGGTTGGAACTAATGCCCAGTCAGTGTCTGACCACTGCAGTAATGCCACAGGGATGTCACGGAGGAGGCTACAGTGCTCAGAGACTCAGAATAAACACAAAAGTTGCAGATGGGTTACTACTGAGACCTTGTGTGGGGATGTGGTATTCGGTTCAAGAGGACACATCGACGACTTTGTTATTTACTTCATTTATTTTACTTAGCCTTGTGTCATGATTTGTTTTCCAAACGTGTTTCATTTCATTTGTCCGCACACACAGCTTTTATGGAAACTCAGTTATGCACTTATTAATCAGTGACTAATCAACACTATTAAAAAAACACCAGTTACTTCAGTTAACAAACTATAATGTGTTCTCGCTCAGAAGATTAATTAATTCGTGTTATATACATTTTATGCAACAAAACTTTAGAAAGCCTTTACTTTATATCACAACTGAGTTATTTAGCAAAAAAGAGATTACGTTGTGAGTGTCCGAATATGATCTGCAGCGTGGACCTCCTGGGGGAAAAGGCCAGGACTGACATAGTCTTTTAATAAGTGTAATCGGATGGGTGGCCTGTCTTGGCTGACGTTTCAAACACCAGCAGCTTCTCAGGGTTCCATCCTTACATAGAGGCATTTAAGGTCAAGAGGGGATCAATACAGAAGATGAGGCTGCATTTGTAAATTAAAACATTAGACGCTTTTTAAAAGCAGGTGGGCACACTAGAACTAGTGTATGGAAGAAAGGGAAGCTAATGGGCAGACCAGCCTACCAGATGCGCAGCAGAGACAAGAGTAAACAACTGACAAAAAAGAAGCAGCCAGGGGTAGAAACTGAGTCAGGCCAATGGTAGGTCAGACTACATTAGGCCCTGCTCTGGCTTGACATTTCAGATCTTCGGTGCAGGAGGCACATCCCGCCCTGGAAGGAATGCGTCCTCGTAGTCAATTAGTGTCAGTTTCCAAGAACTGCTTCAAAAAGCATTTTACCAGCAAGATGTTAAGTCTAGAGCCCCATAAAAACGTAAGAACAATGTTGTCTGCCCCTTATTAAGAGCAGGAGCCTGGTTTAAAAGGTGCTCAGAAATGCATCTTTATCCTTAAAGCGTGTTCCCTATTGTTTAGAAATTGTTCATGTTTTACATTTAGTTACTTTAAAGTTTGCTACATTAACATCTTTTCCGGCTAACTTTCATACCCTCCAGGTCCGATCAACAGGTTTGACATCAGACTACAGACCTCTCTGTAGTCTTCCTTCTGCCCACAGTCCTCTGGTGTTGGGGTCTCCAGCACTCGAAGAGAGTCCACGACCGTGCAAGATGGTGATGGGGTGGCCTAGTGCTACTGTGCCCATACAGTGATTGTGAGGCCTAGTGCCACTGTGTGCCCATACAGTGATTGTGAGGCCTAGTGCCACTGTGCCCATTCAGTGATTGTGGGGCCGAGGGCTACTACATCTTGACGCTGCTCCATAAAGAAAAGGCACAGTCTACAATTACAATTAGGGACCACCAGAAGTATCAGGGTGTAGGAGTTGTAAAAAGGGGGCAGGGGGACTCCATACTCCATTTGCGTATTATCAGCTTCATCTGTTGGCAGATGGCGCTGCTGCTCTGGATGAACAACTTCTGGGTGTCGAGCCCCATCATCCTCTTCTAGAGGAATCTTCCTCCGGGATATAGAAAGGGTCCTGACCTCCTCTACTGGTGGGACAGAGTCCATGGAAAATAGGATTCTGGATGTCTCGCAACCACCTCTAGATGGGACAGCACGGTAAGAGGGAAAGCAGCCTCCAATGAAGTCGTACAGAGCTGTTCATTCTCCCTGTATTGTAGGAAACAGACATTAAACTTTCTTTGGCATCACAAGCAAATTGCAAAGTAGAATCTGCATTAAATGGGGAAAGGTAGATCTGTGATACCCAATTCAATCTCAAAATTATCTAGGAAAAGAAAACAGAAATGTTGGCATTTTGCGGCTCTTAATCGGACACTATTCATTTGCCTGTGAAACCCAAGTGACTTTGTTGCTGTGGAATGATTGGGCGTAAAATCTTTGGAGACTTCCATTTTAGGGCATGCATGAAAAATGCTGTCTTGTTCCTGTTTAGGGAGCACTTGAAGCTTAGGTCAAATCCCCATATTGCCAGTATCACTGGAATTAAACTACTTACACACCTTTCCTGACTGTGCCATTCCTCTCAATTAAAGTATTTCTTTGCATGGCCCTTGTCAGTAATGACCCTTTTCATGACCCGCATCCCAATGTATAATTAATGTCTCCCTTCACCACTTACCACCTTTTGCCAGGTCGTTTCCCTCCTGTCTTGTAGCCTCTCGTTCTTCCACCCTGGACTGAGCTATGTTTATTGTGCTTGCCTTAAACAACAATAATGTGCTACGCATGTACAAGGCAACCCACCATGGCAATTGGTGGGCCCACAGCAGAAAGACACTAGTACAGAAAGCTCTCTAATCCTCCTGAACCTAAATATTCTCTCCTTCTGATCCAACGTGTATCTAAACATGATCCTCCCGATTCTGCTGTGTCCTCCTCTTCTGCTTCTAGGTCAAACAATTTATGAGTGTGATCAAGCCTATTCCATCTCTTGCTAGATTCCCTGTCGCCTTCTCCGAAAAGATTTCCAACCTTTTGAACTTTGCTTCAGCCGTCCCATGACATCTGTCCGATCCTTACTCTCTTCCTCCAGCCTTGTGTCATCAGTTGTCATCCCAGCACATCTTCACCCTGCATCTTCCCCATCCCACCTTCTAAACCCCTCTAGATCCCCCAGAATGTGCCACTAGGGTTTGCCTAACACCAGCCCCACTCTCTACCTAAAGCTCTCTCGTGTACACTACCACAGTGAGTCTATTGATGTTCAACATCACTATCTCCCCCTTGGCAGTGCAACTCTGAGCTCCTGTCTCAAATCTTGTCTTCTCTCCAGTTTAGGGTGGTGGGAATTCCAGTCACCTGGAAATCAGGAGCACAGTCCTGGAATTCCCTTTTACAACCCACTGCAATCTGCTTCAGTGAAAGTCACGTAAACTAGAGCTGCCATGACCCCTCCCCTGCGCGCTCTGTTTCTGGCCCTCCCACCCCCCTGCTGAGGTACTGATGAAGGCTGTTAGATTGAAAGTTACCTGCTTTGCTTTTCATGCCTTCTATGTTGCAAGCATTGTAGTTGAGATGCAAAGCGACACATTTAATAATTACAGTCTCCCTGACTCTGGATTAATATGATTTAAAATTAGCTTCATTTATTATGCAGTGACAAACTGTTGAAAGCAATAACGAAGTTTAATGTCTCCACTCCTCTGGGAGGTGAGTGCAAAACAAAAAAAGTGCAACAAAAATGAAAGTTATTGTTTGGTGTTACAGTCGTGCTTGGAATCCAAAGTCTCCGTGAGCTCGTGGGACACTTCCTAATTGGTGAGCAATCTCTCAGAGGGTGATCATGGTTGCTATAAATCTCCATGAAATTAATGCAATTATGGGTTAGTGCCATTGTGAGCATTGCAATTACTCCAGATGTCCCTAAAATATCCACAGTTACCTGAATGCCATTTCAATGTCAGGGTTCTGGTGAGTGCAAAATACGTTTCCTCTGCTCTGTACCTCAGAAGATTATAAAAAAAACAACAATCCGTATACCTGTGCATTCTGGTTGTTTCTAGGGTCATGGAAATGTAGAAAACTAGGACTTCTTACTGGGAACTTCGGGGGCACATCACCTGCTTGTCTCCAAAGACTAAAATAGAATCATTCCCCCTACCGTCACCACGGCAGGAGGCGTAGGTGTTGACACTTGCCTGAGGGGGCGGGGCACCCTCCCGCCAATCACCCTAAAAGTTGCGCTGCATTCCTGCGGGGGCACATCACCAGCTTGCGTCCCAGAGACTAAAGGGGATACATACCTCCAAGCGTCACCGCACCAGGAGGCAGAGGTGTTGACACTTACCTGAGGGGGCGGGGTCTCCTCCTGTCCATCGCGCTAAAAGGCGGTCTGCACTCCCATAGCGTGGGACTTCTTGCTGGCAATTTCGGGGGCACATCACCTGATTGAACCCCCTTTAGTCTTTGGGAAACATTCACCCAACCATCACCACGTCAGAAGGCACAGGGGTTGACACTTGCCTGAGGAGGCTGGAACTCCTCCGGTCCATCGCACTAAAAGGCACCCTGCACTCCCGCAAAGCGGGACTTCTTGCTGGCAGCTTCGAGGGCACATCACCTGCTTGTCCCCCAATGACTAAAGGGGACTCATACCCCAAGCGTCACCACACCAGGATGTGCAGGTGTTGAAACTTGCTTGAGGGAGCCGATCCTCCTCCCGTCCATCACGCTAAAAGGCTCTCTGCACTCCCGCAGCACAGGCCAAGGGCTGGTCCGTCTTGCGCCTGTCATCGCCCGAAAGAGGTTTGCAACCACTCTAATATTCACGCTCCCAAAAGGTTTGCTTCTGTATTGAGATCAAAGTGATGGAAGAGCCCCCATTACGGCAACCCGGGTCATTCGCGACCACATCTCAGCCTTCCTCACAAATGAAGAGTCAGTCAAACAGTAGAGAATACAAACCAAAGGTATTTATTAGAAGTACACTCGAGTGGAGTCCAGTCTGACCAGCCTCCTTAGATTGCTGCAGAGGGAATGACTTCTGCCAACATTGTAACACATCATGTACATCTTCAGAACCACTAAAGACACGCCAAGATTGGAAACTTCCTGTTGGGAGCTGGTGAACAAAGGAGATACAGAAGGATGAGTTGCAATCCCAGGACCGGGTACAAACTATCTCAACGTCAAGGTTACTCTGCCTGTGCTTGCCACTCTAAGGGTAGGAGAAGGCCTATCTAGAGAGAAAGGTATGCGATGACAAAGAACAGTCTATTCATTAGTACAGCGAAGCTCAACCTTGAAGAAATACGAAAAACATATTGCAACTGCTCTCTGAGGCAGACAGAGTGAGACACAAGTTAGTTTCGATCATGGCTCAAAATGCCAGCTGAACACAAAATGGTTAAGAAAATGCTAACCTAAGTTGCACAATGAATAGAGAACTCGTCTAAAAGCATTTTTATTCCAACAAAACAAAAGCTACAGTTTGGTGGTGGCTAGCTGCATCCTGCGAGGGGATGGTAGAGAGAGGAAAGGTTTTTCTTTTTGTACCGGGTCACGCCTGGGGTCATGGCGTACATGGAAGCAGCTTAAAACAGTTTGCAGACCAAAGCCCTTATTACAAACAACTGTGCAGTAAAGGTCCCGAATGGGGAAGCGTATAGTTACAACTGGCACAGATAAGACCGCCTTCAATAGTACGATTGATGGCTTTTTGCAGTGAGCGGTGGGTGTTTTTAACAGAGGAATTGAGTCAGCTTGGAGGTGATTTTCTCTACCCACTTTATCCCATGGGTCTCCTAGCACTGCCCCAAACGCACACCCCGAGCAACAAAGGGAAGAGACAAGCCAATTCCAGCACTCAAATTGTAGCAAATCCCCACAGACTACCCAAAATTTGTAGTCTATTGTTCCTTTGAAATCTACAAGTTGATTTTTGCACAAAAGCGAAGTACCCTCAGAGAATGACAATCAACACAAAGGTAACGTCCGAGTTCGCTCCGAGGTTAACTTTAAGGTCATGTTGGGAAATCTTGCTTCCAGAATCATGGAGAAACCAGAAAGGATGTTCTGGCCTATATTTGAACACCTAATGACTATAAAGGAGGCTTCGGGAAAATTGAAGCCATATACGACACCAATAACAATGCTTAAGTCTCTCTCACCACCAGTGTAACACCCAAGATGTGCTGTCACTGACCTCCCTCTAAACGCTATGGTGGCTGAGCATTTGGAACAACAGCCTACCAATAGGGACAAAGAAGAAGTGAGCTGCGGGGCAATAGACATCCATTCTCGCAAGAGAGCACTGGGGGAAAGGCTCGACAAGGAACGAAATCTAAGGGGAAAATGAGTCCTTGCTGATGATGATTCATGTTAGTTTGAAATTTCATCTTGACCCTACTGTTACCAATCTTTCCCCTAAAGCATGTCCACTAGTCACGGTAATATTTAATGTACCAGGTTTGTCACCAAACACTGTAGACTCCTTTGTACAATTAAAAAATAAAGTTCTTTACTGGTTGGATTTGCATGCAAATTTCCTTATCAGAGGGCCTCTAATATACTAGGCTGACTTCCCAAACAATTCTTGGGTGACTATATAATTGTCAATTTCAGCTCCGTTGACACTGTCCATAAATTGTTCATGAATTGTAAAACTCGGAGTACTATGTCAAGTGGCTCGGTTTTGCGCCCGCTTAATTTTTTCTATCCTCCTTTGTGTCCAAAACTGAGCCCTACAGAAGCCCAAGGAATTAGACAGTTTACCTCCAGAATTGGTTCTGGAGTGGCTACAGATGAGTACCCAATAGTACAGAAAGAAGGGTGCTCAACCTGGCCTGAGAATGGCTGACTTAAGGGGGTGGGTCCCTCATATCCTATGATTTCTCCACACTTCAAACACCCTAGCAAGCAGCAGCAGTGACCATTAACTCCAGCACGTGCAGGATCTGATCCAGTTAGTGGATTACCAGGGATTACAATGCCTGTTTTGCAAGTGGAAGAGACATATAATCATGATGCCGTAATGGCAAGAAAGGGTTCTTTGGAGACATGCCATGTAGATATAATAGAGGAACAAGACCCGGTGTCGGTGCCAAAAGAAAATCATATCTCCCCGAAGAATGCACAAACTTTTCTTTCTGTGCCAGGAGGTCTCCCTCCGAAAGTACATCTGAAAGAAATGTAAACCCGCTTTCAGGGAGTATCAGTCACTAATGATGCAATTTCCATAGGCATCATGGCGGGTATTTCAAGATGGAAAATTGTGGAGATTTGGTTCAAATTAAATAATCCATTTAGGGGGGGCAATTTATAGATCAGTCCCAAATATGCCTGTTCCAGGAAATCTTGGTGCTAGATCCAATTTATAGAAATGGATACAAGAGTTTTTGCATTCCAGCTCATGGTTCAGCAATGCAGCGACCCTCAGACGGCTTACGTGTCTGGATATGTTTGACCCTTCATTATACAGTATCTTAACTTAACTTGGTATCCACTGATATCCAAGGGCCGGTGCTCTCTTTAGATAGGGAATTTCCAAACATTTAATCAACTTGTATAATAGAAGCGTGACGAAAAACAGCTACATTGCATTCACTGGACAACTTTCTTATAGGCTCCAAAAGATCGTATCACACGATCATTATGGGACAGTTTAATCTCACCTTTCAGCCAAAATGTGTTGCCCAGGATATAACCTGCAAGGAAAATCAAATTTAAGGTATTCTGCAACTCAAAATTCCCCCTAGGAGATGTTTATCAAGAGCAGCCTTGCTGGTAGTAGATATCACCCCGGCACATGGGCTTTGTGCTTGCAAAGGCCGTTAAGCTTCTGAAGCCCATCATGCTCCAACATTTAGTCAAGGGTCTTATAAAAGCCAAATTGACTATGTCCTGTTAGATATCAGATCATGGAATTATATGACTGACATGGCGGTAGGTGAACATGATGAAAGTGGCCATGACCCCCTCGTACTATTAATTACTTACATTAACTACTTCACCAAATCCCGGGGAATATGAACAGTAACTTAAAATGACTAACAATGGTAGAAATGTAAAATGGGAGGTGGTAAATCGTTCCCCGAGGGCAATTGCCACATAATATGTGTCTCTAACTGCCCATACGGAGGTCATGCTTACTTTACGCATTGGTATGATTGTGGATGATCATCCAGGAGTCCCTGGGATTCTATAACACACTGAAGGACCATTTTGTGTATAGGTCTTCTATTTCGGGCACGCAAATGTGTAACAGTGGGTGGTTTAATCAAAGCTCCAGGAAGGCTAAGCTTATTTTATTAGTAGCAATCAAGGCTGGAGATATTGGAGAGATTAGGGCCTCTAGAGCCACTTTCAGGCAGAAACTAAAGCAGGCAAAAAGAAATTGGGAGGACTAACTGTGGGCAGATTTATACGAAGCTGCCTAGAACAATGACCAAAGAAGTTTTTTGTGGCGTGTTAGCAAAAACAGCAGAAACTCCCAGCCCCCTACCGAACCCTCAGTACTTCCATGCAAGTGGACTGCCCCCTTTAGCAATCTTTATTCTTGCCACTCAGATCTAGAACACAATACAGAGATCCCCCCAATTTGATAGTTGTGAGGTTGTAACCCTGTTCACACTAAAAGAAACCCTAGCAGCAGTTAATGCACTTAAACAAGGGAAAGGCCCTGGTTTGGACAGAATCCCTGGTGATCTATATAAATCTAACACCAGTATATGGCTGCCATATATTAAAACAATCACTAATGCGATCACAGCCGGCGCTCCAATCCCCCAAACGTTGAAGGGGGCTCAGATCATGCCCATATTTAAAAAGGGTAGCTCTGGTGATCCATCAAACTTCTGTTCAATTAGCCTTCTGGATAACCTCCACAATATTTTCTTAAACAAATCTTAGACAGATTAGTGGAGTGGATTGATGAGAATGTAATTTCAAACCTACAAGCAGGATTTAGACCTTCAACTAGCTCTATTGACCAAGTATTTAGTTTTGTGCAGATGAAGTGCAAGACTGGGGCTCTAGGAGGAGGAGATCTACTTGTGGTGTTTGTAGAGCTCCAAGCAGCTGTTAATTTAGTTCCCAGAGGTAAGTTTTCGGCTCCTCCTCGGGAGATATGATGGCTATCGCAAAATGGACGACAGCTAACTGTCTTCAGTTGAATGCAAGTAAATCCAAGATCCTCCTGTAGGAAGGGATTCACATCTTTGGAGCAATCAATGGTGGCCTGCTGGGCTGGGAGTGAAAAACCTGGCAGTTTGGTTAGACTGTGCACTTACCTTTCAGGCACAGACAAAATCAGTGGCTGGCAGCTGTTTTGGACACTTATGCGGTTTGAAACCACTGCTCGGGTTCTTTGACACCCAGACAGGCCAGACCATCATCCAGTCTAATATCCTTTCTAAACTGGATTACTGTAACTCTCTGTACCTGGGTGCAAATAAGGCAGGCATTATTGATTACAGAGGGTGCAATACTCCGCTGCTTGTACCCCTTTGCCCTCCCAAAATCCTAACCTATCTTCTCGTCCCCTATGTACCGGAACGTGCCCTCGGCTCCTCGTACCAACATCTGCTATGTACGTCCCATGTTAGAAGAGCCCGGGCGGGAGGTCGCCCATTCCGAGTTTTAGCTGCATCTCTCTGGAATGCTCTCCCTAGCACTATCAGGAATCCACAGGATCATTGGGTTTTCAGGAGGGCGACTTGACTTTTCACATGATTATTCTTCTGTTATCCCCCTGCTCTTCGATTAGTACCTGCGGATCTAGCGCTGGTACGCTCTGTCGCTGGGGCAGCCATGTGCACTACAAATCCTATAACAACTTACCATGGCGGTCCTGAGAGAATGATTAAATGAAATATCATTGTACGTCTACACTAAGTGAGCTATTCGATATGGATTCGATATGGCGAACTAACTGACCAAGTAACAGTCAACAAGGGGGTCTGACTGTGCTGCGTCCTGGAACCCACACTCTTTTTGCTTTACATTAACAACTGCATAGGGTATCTAACCAATTGTGTAACTGATTCCCCTTCATTAGCGGGACAGAAATTTCAGGTTATCCTATGCTATCAACACCCGTCTTCTAGCTAAAACTGGGATGGGGCTGCATAATTTAGTGAACAGTTTCAGTGTATTTTGTAAAGACTTCGGCCTGGAAGTAAATGCTGCTAAGACCAAGCTGATGGTATATACAAAAAGGAAGGGGCTCCATGGTGTGGTCTTATTGAATAATGAGACATTGGAAAGGGTTGTTGAGATTGATTATTTAGGTGTGAGATTGGCAGACTCTGGGCCCTGGCTCCCTCAAATAGCTAAAAGCTCTCAGGCCACAAGCAATCAAGCAGTGTCCATTATTAGAATGGCAAAAGGCCATTATTAGAATGGCAAAAAAGCACAGTGGTCCCCAGTTAACAGTAGACCTCTATAAAATGCAGGTAAGGGGTGTATGAGGCAGAACTCTAGGGACACTGTAATTTGGGTACCCTGGGTGTCGAGGAGAATCATTTGTTCAGAGCCATTACGGGTGAGGGGAAGGGGACTCCATGGCTGCTCCTTACACTAGATCTTGGAATCCATCGTGTTGCTGAGCATGCAGCGTTAAGACTGCTATTGTAATGGGATTGCTTATGGACCACTAAAGAACTGCAAAGCTGTAGGTCTGGCCTTAGTGATGTTATGCAGTGTAAGCAGGCAATGCTGAAGATCAAGTGGTTAAAGAATATGAAGAATGCATGGTCTGAGCTGGGACTCTCAAAGTTCTGGGATCTGGGATGCCCCAAGGACTATCCCGATTAATGTTGCCCCAATGGTTAAGCAAAAATAATGAGTAAGCATATGAATCGATCATGACAGCCGCAGAGTAACACTGACCAAATATTTTTCAATGCATAAAGCTGTACCCAAGGCTGAAGAATTTTTGGATTACATTAGACCACCACGTGCCCGCAGTTTGTTTCTGCAGGTTAGGTAAGTACCCTCCCCATTGATGCGTTTACCGCACGCTGGGCTTCTTTTGTAGATAGTACAAAAAGTTGCCGATGTTGAGCTAGCACCGATGAAAAAGATAAACACCTACTTTTTTCTGTCCTGAATACATCTTGCCCTAAGGAAGTGGATTGCCCCTTTATGTAAAAAGTTGTCAATTACAGATCAAATTAACACCCCCAGGATCTGTTCGGGTGAAACAAGCTAAGTGGTAGTGGTTTCAGTCTCCACAGGTCCTTGTGCAGACCATCAGACAAAAAGAATTATTGAAACTTTAATGGCTCTTCCTTTGAGACCTTGAGTGACGCTGATATATGTACACTGCCTATTACGTGATTTTTAAATTATTTGATTTTCTGAATTTTAATAAGCTAGAGCTTTTTTTACCTGTCTAATTTCCATAAAGTTTTTTAACCAGTGTATGCAATTGTTGAAATGAACAGTGAGTTGTTTTTCTTTTTGTATGAGAATGAAATAATTTATTTCGACTTGTCAAGAAACTTTGAAACTTTCACTAAATTATGTAACATAAAAATAGACAATACTTATGGGCACGTGAGTTATGGGGCAGTGGAAGGCCACATTACTCAATAATTAAACTATGCGAAATGCTAATTATGCAGCACAGAAAAGAAAATTCTATGATATATTATGTGATTAAAGGTAATTTATGCAGCACATTCTGTGATATTGCTTTCTATCTGCTTTAAAATGCTAACACATATTGGATTACAAAAATCCCAGTAGTTTATGAAAGATACGTTTCTTAAGAAAGAAAGCGGCACACACATTCCACATATTAAAGTGATATTGAGTAACAATTACTTATTTTGTCTTGCATGAAAGTGCAGGAAAGCTTTTTTCTTTCCCTCACATGCTCTATTTGCCTCCCATAGTAAAATGGTTTGTTAAGCATGCATGCAGGACTCAGCAGAAAGCAAGCATGCTTAATGGAATACAAAGAACACCTCTTTCATTATTTTAGCACATGCCAGCTATGTTTAAAATTGACCTTACTTTTTTGGGCTTATTCTGTGTTCACACTACAAAGCTGCTTGGAGCACCTCTTCCCAAAAAATAAACATCTCTGCAGAACAGATTTGTATATTTTATATTTAGCGGGTAATTGTCTCCTTTAGAGTTTTAATACCACGTAGTAAAAAAAAAGATTGAATAGGACCTAGATATAAACTCCCATAGCTAATTATCTGGTTTAATCTCAGTCTCAAAATTAGAGTCTAAGGTTAGCTCTGTATCTATGGGAACACCCAGCTGTTTTTACTATATGAGTAAAATGATAACGTGTCTTTCCTGGCCTCTAAAAGGGCCTTTGATGGAAGCAAAATGTCTGCTATAAGACTGTATTCTTAGCTGATAAGGCCCTTCACCTTGAGGCCACATGAGGAGCTGAGGCTGATAAAAACTAGTCCTGGGCGGGATTTCAGTTAAATCGGAGAAATTGGAGTCATTTTACAAATTCCGTGATACTCTGACACAGAATTACGGATACTATCGAGATACCACCTACTTGCTAAATTAAAAGTAATTTGAGGGTTGTAGACCTGGCTGGTGGGTCAGGGATGAGAGAAACGCTAGGTTGTTGAGGTAATGCTGGTTTTATTTGGATTACACGTTTTGTGTTTAACATTAAAGTCCTCCTGGTTCTGAATGTCAGTCTTTCCCTGGCAAACTGACTCGGATCCGTTTTGGCGTTCTGTTGGTTTCCTGTTTGGTTTTCGGTGTGCGGTTCTGCTCTGCGAGGTCTGGTCTGTACGTCGACGTCCCGGCTTTGCTGACGTGTACGGAAGGAGGGTTCTCCTCCTCAGTGAACGCCCAATTAAAGGCGCAGTGTTCCTTTTCCTAAAGTTCGTCCTGTTCTGTCTCCCAGGGGTCCGTCTGAAAGGAAGGAGGCATCACGGGGTCAGTTCCGGGTGTCCACCACTCCTCGTTACAAGGGTAAATAAAGCCTGCCACATTTGACGAGCACGAGTGGCTACTCACACTCACTGTTCGTTTTCTGTTGCATTTAGTGCTATTTCTTAGCGTAAAATGCATCCTCGAGTCCATTTTGGGCAGGTGGGTGCATCTTGCGCTAGTAAACTGGCACTAAATGTGGAGCTGGCTGTGGGAAATAAATCCTACATCAAGTGCACATTTAGCGAGTTACGCCCACCCCATCTAAAACCTGAAGAGCCAGCGTATCAACCAAAGTTAATCTATTTTAGAAGCTTTCTCAGCCAATGCTGTTTGCATTTGACCCTGTGCTTTGCGTCAGCACCTTTTCGCAGAGTTTGCACTTTAAAGAAACCACAGAAATAATTGGAAATTATTGAACTCTTTGCCACTCTCCATCAGGCTTGAATGCTCTTTCATCCACTTTAAGTGCATCTTATAACATACCTTCTACAGTAAGTCACCCCACATGCCTCACACATCAATAACTGTTGTCTATATTGTAATTTTCCAGGTCTATAACAAAAACTTTTTAGTTCTGATCCCGACTGCTCATTGTACAACCCCCAGTTGCATGCGCTCATCCAGATTCCATATGTCACAGTGTTAATCATATTATTATTTTTAATCTTCACATTTTGCAAGCTCTTTAACGGTTCTAATTATTGGAAGCGTATTCAGACCATGAAAGGTGTCACAAGCTGTTAAAACTATTGTGTCTGCATAATATGAGCCACTCTGAGACCTCTAGGCCCTGTTTTTACTGATGTAAAGCTACGCAAAAACACAAACCTATATTGGAATCGGCCAAGCAAGAAATGACTCGGTTTTGCTGAGAATTAAATTCAAGCCAGGGGAATCTTTACCTGTACTCAGCTTCTGTAGAATCTTGATGTCATTTTGCTAATTTAACATATGTATCTGAATTAACTAGTCAAATTGGTCTATGAGTGAAGAGACACTGCCAATTCAGTAACAATAATGGGAATTGAAGGGTCCTTGGCTCACCGACAGGTAATATCTTGCAGTCACAGCTCCTCCGCTAAGGCAGAGAAGCGTCGCCCCACAGGAAAAATAAAATTATAATATCAATTTTATTATCATTTTATTTTTCACTATTGGCTGGTGCTGTAAAGGTCCGGGCAGGGCTGTGCTGGCCACAAAGTAGGAGCAGGAGTGCTGGGCACTCTGTAAAGATGCATGACGGTTTGGCCGACCGTCTTGGGCCGGCCAAACAGTCATGCGCACATTGCATGTTCCCCACCAGGCCGTAATACACAGCCTGGTGGGGAACATACCATGCTCCCAGTCCCTGTCTGAGCACTGAATCACTGCGCTCAGACCAATGTTGTGATTGACTAGGGGAGCCTGGGTACTTCCTGCTCCTGTGTCGTGGACGAAGCGGACAGAGAAGAGCCAGCCGCCGGGAAGGCAAGTGCATATTTCTTTCTTTTTTTACCCCCCTTTTATTTTTTTACTTTAACACCCCTGCCCCACCACTTTCTCCCTGGTAGCAGCAGCTACTGATATCTTGTGGCCATACCCTACAGGGTAAAATAGTCACTATATTTTTACCTGCGTGTGCGTGTACACTAAATTATTATATTCAGTTTAGTGGGTTTGGAAAGCAGTAGCACAAGAAAGTTCTATTTTGAAGCCCCTGAATTTCCAAACTTGATGGAGGACACACAGCTGGTCATGCTGTGAGGCGAGCGTTGATGAGGTTTGCAATAAACTTGATTTCTGAACTCCACCTTTTATACATATAAGTATTTGCCATTTGGTGGTGTTATACTATTCTGGGACGGCAATCTACTTCTATTCACCTCAATTCACTAAAATGCTGGGGGCTGGGGGAGGAGCGCAATTATCCTCATGCTACCTTTCACCTGATAACATCATACATTTACCTCTTGTCCCACCCAAAGCCCCTCAATAACCTCCCATCTGCTGCATAAACTGGATGGACAAGAAGTGGAAACTACCGAAAGTAAGCAGCTCTGCTTATGTTCTGTTCCCGGTGATGCTTCAAGACCCATACGACCAGTGGTAGTAGGGGAAGTGCCAGGTGGACCAAGGGGATAGCTAAGAGTAGCAAATTCTGTTCCTGGCTAGTGCAAACTGGTGTTTATGCCTGCTACGTTAATAATGTTTATTTGTTTTTCACGCATCTTTTTGTTGTCCACACTAATTCTTCCTTTTTAAATTTGTGATTAGTTTTTAATTACGTTTATGCCAATATTTTAGTTGTTAGGTACTTTTGAATTCTTGAATGTATTTCTACACTTATGCAATGCACACAATGCATATTTACCGTTATTAACAGCAATGTCACAGGCTTGAAATGTACCAAAGAAATCTATCGGCTCCTCCCAGAGTATAACACCTTAGAAACACAAATCTCAATGACCAAGCTGGTAGGGAAGGGATCTAAAAAATGTACCGCACTCTGGTGAATAATACTCCAGACATCAAGCTGGCACTGAGAGAGCGATGGGAACGTGACGTGGGTACCCTGAAAGAGGAGGATTGGGTAGAAATTAAAAATGCCCTCGTAGTATTGTCAGTCTCCATGAGATTGAGGCTTATTCTGTTTGGATATTTGCACAGTGTACACTACAGTCCCACGTGAGTAAGTGAAAGGAAGCAAGACCGAGACTGCTTAAGCAGTAAGGAGGAATTGAGAATGTTCTTTCATGCTATAGGGTAGTTCCCAACACTACAGAGATACTGATGCGGCATATGTAATAATTTATCCCTGTTCATGGGTAAGCCAGTTGTGTCAGAGCCCAAAATGGTGTTGCTGGGATTGACGGGAGAATGGGCAGGCGGACAAAATGCCAAATTATTGGCAGCTGTGAGACTCACTGTTGCCAACGAGACACCGCACAGCACTGGAGGTCAGAATCAGCCCACTCATAGAAGGGAATCGCGGGACGCTACTGTGCCAAAGCACAGAAGTTTGTTTACAAGTTAATGGGTTGACTAGAGGAACATGACACAAACAGTTAAACTAAGAGGGTCAAAGGGAGGGTTTAAAGACTACACACAATCATATTCCCCTGAAAAGCTATGAATACAAACAAATGATTGTGAGTCTACTAAGAACTAGTGAATGCAAGTAGAAACATTACAAGAGAATGTTAGGATTGTTCAAATACTACCAAACATATACTAGAGCAAACGGCAAAACAATTTCCAGCCTGCATGTTTTAATTATTTTTTTTATAACACTATTAAATGTATGAATTCCTTGAAAACGTTCACAAAGTTTAACAGAACATTGTTACAAGAGACATCAAGTACCACCTCCACTTGGCGGCATATGTTCAAGTTTTGCGTAAGCCACAAACATATATAACACACGTTAATATTTACAGAGTAAACATTCCAATCACCCCAGATCTTTTGGTGTTCCTCTAGTCAAGTAAGAGCTAGTGAATGGTTACGCCTGACTAACAAGGAGGGACAAATGAAACCAAAAAGTGATTCTATGCCGGTGTAACTATGGGTGACTCCACAGATGTAAAGATACCCATCAGTTTCTGATTGGTTCCGCCCTTCATCATTTGGGTCTCCTTACATCAAGGAGATTGTGTCTACCACTGTTAAGAGATTCCTCAGTGGTAGCCCTAGTAGGTGTGTAGCTGGAACCAACTAGGAAACTGAAAAAGCAGTGCAATGTGAATATGTGAGATAAGTGTAGGGAACATAAAATTGGAGAATGTAGGAGAAAAAACTTTAATGAGTGGCCCCTAGATTTCCAAATTTAAAATAGTGCTAGAAATAGTAGGAATATAGATATCTACTATTGTCAGTGTAATATGGTCAACATGTTTCTGCATAGACGGACCCAACCGGGTGTCCAGTTGCATTCATCAGGACCTACGCTAGCTACTGCTTGTTTAGATGTGATACAAATAAAAATACGTTACATTCCTGTCAGGAAAAGGATAGTCCTTGGACAGGTATGGCTCCTCCTTGCTGTGAATGTAAACAGAAAACAGAACATATATAATACAGGCACACCAGTCACGTTATAAGTGCACAAACATATCTTTAGTAGTTTTAAGGCACATTGTGGGTGTATAAAAGACACATCCCTTTATCAGAAACCTTTGGTTAAACATTCTCAGTGTAGAAATCTCATAGCCTCAGCTTACCTATTGGGTAGGAGGTACGCTCTACGCCTCACCTGGCTACGGCTCAGGTAGATGGAGCCCCGCACTGAAGAGATTAAAATACATAAATACAGAGTGTTAGCTCGACTATTGCCATCTCCTGAGCGCATGATATAGTTAGCGTCCATTGAATTTTAGCCAGTTAATGAAATTTTAAGAGGAGTGGTTGTCATGGTCATGCAGCAATACACATCCTGCTGATCAACTTTGCCCGGAACAATACTTGGGCACTGTAAAGTCCCCCCAGCTGCTAAGTAGAGTACGGGCAGCAAACTGTAGTGAATTGGTTACCAAAATAACAGTCACGGACACCCTGGTATGCAGAGATTAATGGGCACCTAATCGTGCCGATACACCAGCCGGTCAGATCATAAACAGTACCAAGAGTCCACTCGAATAACAAAGCGGGGACAAAAGGCAACTCATCAATTGACGCTAACTATATCATGCGCTCATGAGATGTATTTTTAATCTCTCCAGTGCGGGGCTCCACCAAACTCAACATACCACCATCAGTTCTCTCTTAAGGTCTCACTAATTGAACCATAGCCTTGAGAGCACAAGAAAGGGATGTTGGACAGCTTTGGAGATGACTCTGAGAGTATTAAAGTCAGTCGGTGCTGAAAAAGCAAACCTCTGTAAAATTGGGGTTATATGTGTGTTGTAGGGGACTCTTGCCATTACCCTAGTGGCATGACATTGAATCCTCTCGATTATAAGATCTTTTTTGGCGTTTTAACCAATGCCATGATTATAAACTGGAAAGAGTTGATGTGTGGATTCCAGAGGTAATGGATTCTCTGATTTAAGCTGGTATCACTTCTACAAATTCCGGCTATTATGAGTTTTTCCCCAGAAAAGGATTAACTGGTCAGGCCTACTGATGTGTGTTTTTTTCTGGAAAAGCTTGCATGTTCTACCTGCTCTGAGCAGTGAGGGTAGGGAAGCATGGGTGCAGGGCACACCTGTGCTTGTCTGGGGTGAACATCGTCTGCTCTCCCTTACCTGCTACAGTGTTGGGCGGATCGAGAAAAGGAATGGCACCTCTACCAAGGCCAAGGTTATTTAGCTCCACCCATTAACCTACATATGCAGTATACATGTACTGGGAAGGCACTGACAAGGGTGGTGAGCATATCTGGAAAAATTGTTTGCTTTTATGATGATCACCATATTTATCTTTTGTACTTTATTTGGGAGGAATATTTTTCAAAGTAGCAAACTTAACACATAAGTGAGCAATAGTCATCATCCTGGGGCTGGCAGGAGTGAAGATGGTGGTCAACATAGAGGAGAGTTAATTGTGGTAAGAGGCAGAGCAGAGGGAATCAACAAAATTAATGTGTTTTCTGCATTTCACATTATCCTCTCTTAGGCGTGCCATCCTGGCATGCACTCCGCGCAGCCTCGTGCGTGATTTATCGAGGCTTAAAATCGCCTGTCTTTTTTTACCTAAAAGGGGATTTTTCTTTTATTAAAAAAAGCTCTTATTTTCCTTTTAGTTAAAGCTGTCCATTAGTGCTGGGCATTGAGATCCATTACTTACATGTATAAGACCTCAGCTTTCTGCCCACCAAGGGAGAGCTCATCCCTCTGGTGCCCTTTTAATGCACAGAAAACCCTTTTTAAATGCCAGCTATGTAAATAAAGTGTTTCTCCGCAAAGATGTAATCCTATTAAGGGCGATTATTTCTGCTTCCCTCCCTCCCCATTGCAGCAGCGATGGCGTAAGAAAAACATGTTTTGTTTTCTGCCTTATTTGGGATTACAAATGGCCCCTAGGGTTACTTGTGGGCCCCTTGGGGGAGTGTTGTACAGGGGTAAGTCCTTTTCCAAGGGATGGTCTGGTGGGAGAGTGCGAAACATAGTTGGCCTCTTTTTTTGTCACATGTCTTTTTTCGATTGTTACATTAATATGCTGCTATAACGAAGGAGGCTCCAGCGCTTTGCAGTTGAATGGAGGGAACAGGGGCTACAGAAACAGCCCCTCCCCCTCGCCTCCCCTCCAGGGATGGCACTGCCATCAGATGGCCTACATGTTCACCTTCAGCAAGGTCACTTAAACAAGCTGCCCTGCAGATGTGACATCACGCATTCTCCGATCCCACGATGATACCAGAGTTAGTGACATCATTAATTAATGCAGTTTATGCTTTCTTGGCTGTTGCTTGCACATTATGTTTTAATTTGATAATTGCGAGTCAGAAAACCTATTAGTCACATTTACCAGTTTTCAGCTTGCCTATTGTCATTTCCACAGTCTGAAAACGTTTTGAATAGCAGATGAAAATGTCCCCTACTTGGCAGGAAGGAAGGGTACTCTGGGAACAGATCAGGGGTTTCAGCCTGGAGCATAGGGCATCACTTTATAGCGTGACGGGCCCTAATTAACATCACATTAACTTTTCAGTAAAATTGTGAAGGACATGAATGTTGGTGAAAATAATAAGTGCTCACTGTCCCATAAGCAAGGCCACTGGAATTGTGTATCAGAAGACGCCCCAAATATGCGGCAGTGTTGACTAAATTATGTGGCAAGAAAAGACAAATTATGTGACGTCATCTGGCACACTTTGTGACAGTAGTACTCCATTATTTTGTCTTTTTTTGCATGTTAACACTGTATGGGCAAAGGGTCCTCTTAATTAGTAACATTTTAACACTTAAATATATCAATAGATATTTGAAACCAATCAATCACACAATCATTCGGGATTTGTAGAGCATAGCTAATCACCCGCGAGGGCATCCATGCGCTAGGTTCTTGCTGGGGTAAACTTTGAGAAGGGACTCCTCTACGCTGCAAATAATTTTCCTGCATTTTTAGTAACATTTTGATTAGTTTGAGCTAGAAACCTGGTCTTTAGTAACATTTTCAAATTATGCAGCAGACAATGGATTCATTGGCAAATGTGGCTAATCCATAATTATGCGGAAAATGCCATGGCCGCAGAATTGCATAATTCCAGTTACCCTGCCCATAAGGCGGGTTGTGCTTTATCGAGACCAGAGGGCTATGCCACTGTCAACCCATGATTAGCATACAAATGTAATACATTGAAAGGGACAGGCCATCAGTGACATGCATTGTTATCGGATGAGGGGTCAGGCTTTCACCTCCAGTGATATCCTTTGGGATAGTATTGAGATCCCTGAGTAGCATTCATGCAATTGGATAATATTGTGGATCCGAAGACGTTCGTTTCATGCCACGTGAGCATTTCCAAGTGTTCTGCTTTTGTGTTTTATTTTTTTGCTTTCCGAAATTTGGCTGTTGGCTTGTTCCATTAAATCAAGGACCAACCTTAAAAGTATAAACTTGAAAAGTAAAAGGAGGACTGGATGAGCCACTTACACCTGAAATAAAACAACCTCGGCGTATTTGTGCACTCAATAAGTTGGAATAATATAACATAACAACACCAGTCCATCAAATAGGAGTTATTGGGGATCTGCAGGTGTGAGTAGGGGGCTTTGACATCACAGGGGTTCAAGAAGTGGCTAATGTCACTTTTGCCGCCCCTAACAGTTTGGTGAATTAAATTGTAAAACGTTATGGTTTTCCAGAGCTAACTCTGCAGTGAGCACAGTGGCCATGGGTTTACACGCTTGCCCTGAAATGGAACTGGCAAAGCTGATGGGGCTTCTAGGCACGAACAGGTGTTTTTGGAGCTAGTTTGCTCGAACTGGAGCATTGTTTTAGTCCATTCCACTTGCCAGCAAACAATAAGTCATGGCATAAGAATACAGGGACAGGTAACAATCTATAATTAAAATAGCTATTTGTAAACTACGTATTCAGATAGCATTAAACTGCCTCCAGGCAGAAGTGGAGAAACATTTAAGAAAAGTAGACAGAAGTGAGACACAGCCAAGTAGGCGAGGGGATAGCTGGAGACCACATGTTGCAGGTAGTGTTTGAATAATAAGAAAGCTCTTTTCTTCGGTAAGAGTGCCCTTCTTTTTCCATTCTTTGCAAACGCCTGTAGCGCCACCATCTTGAAAATTCTTCCTAGATTGACTTCCGCGACGCTCGCGCACCTTCCCTGCCTCATCAGCAGTGAGCCCGGCGTCTCAGTTACCACGAGAGCCACTCTCCATAATGGAAACTGGTTTCTGCATTGGGCTCCGAGGAAGAGGTCAGAGGGCGGGCCGGCTTCCTTCACGGCTGTCATGCAAATAGATGGTTTCAATTGTGAAGCCCCTTCAATCCTGCCTTGTGCCCCCCTCCTGTCGCTCGCCTGGCAGTCTCTACAAAGATCCAATCACGCCGTGAAAGAACCTGTGCCGCTCTTTCAATTTTCTGAACCGACCGAGGGAACAGCTTAGATTGGCATCTCGTCATGCGCCCTCCTGGCAGAATAGAATGTCAGGAAAGAGGGCAGAAGGTCCCAAAAATGGAATATATTCGAGGTGCTGTTCACAAATGCCACCAGGTTGGAGAGGAGTCAGTGGCGGAGGCTAATGGGAACACCAACAGTGAGCAAAGGCGGTAAAGGTACCGCAGCGGGGGTTAGAAGCAGCCCTACCTAGAAGGAATCAAAACACTGCCTCACTTTGAGCAAGGACACTATATAGGCCCCGATTACAATACCGGTCGGATGCACTTCCGACCGACATCGTCTTGGAATGGAAACCGACCAACTAGTAGTCAGCGGTTCCATCCAACAAATTAGGATGTGACTGCCCATGAGGTGGTCCGAAACATCCATTTCTCCATTGCGGCTTGTGCTGCGGCCAGCAAAGGACCACACCACAGGCCGCATTGGAAAAATTGATGTTTGCAAACATCCATGCACCATGTGGTGACTGGCACACGGGGCATGGATGTATAGGGGGCACCAAAGGTGCACACAGTCCTCACAGCGGAGGCCGCGGAGGGACGGGGGCCTTGCTCGGGACCCCCAAAGTCCATTTCCGACAGCCTTTTAATGATGGTTGGACTGCCATTCAAAGGCTGTATGAAAGGGACTTTGTAATCCATACGGCGGTGCCTGAGCAGGCACCACCCTATTGTAGTGTATTACATTCTGATGAATGATCAGATGGGCTCCTTGAGCTTGTCGGAAGTATTGGTTGGTCCCTCTGCCTTCAACCGTCGTGCATTGTAATGCGGCGGTCGGACTGTGGCACCAGATGTTGGGCTGTCGGTTGCAATCCAATCGACGACATAACAAGACCCATATTCTTGTCAACAACCTAAAAATCATGAGCTAGTGCAATAATGTTGTAATTTGCAAGATTGTATATTATTTTGTTGTTTTCTTTGAATACTGAAACTTGTTGATACAGTTGTGTAGTGCTTCATACCTCTGAGGCACCGAAGCACATTTGGTGAACAGGTAGTAATGTACTCCATAGGTTGAGCTTGGTTGGAACCGTGTGGGTTCATAGTGTAACTGCTGAGAGCTGACCAATAATGTTGTGCGTGATGACCAGATTGGCACCCTTCAGTGTGACCAGTAGCAGTGCTTAAGTATGGAGCAAAGAGAAGTGGCAGATATTGTTGCATGCACATATACATCATATTGCTATTTATAGGGAGGGTGGAACTCGCCGAGTTCGGGGGAATTCCACAGAGTTACATGAACCCCCTACAAGATTCCGCGGAGTTCCGCGGGCAGGCGGAATTGATGCGTTGCGCAGCTCGCGCTGATTTTTAGCTCTGGGAACTTGTTCTGCACTGCAAAACCAGCGCGAACAGCACCATGCAGCGTGGCAGAGGACGCTGCTTGTTTGCTGCCACCCGCATAGATTTTCTACTCGAGCAGCAGCTTTCTCACTGCGAATGGTCACGACTGCCCGTTACTGCCTGCATTGAGGAAAATCTTTCCGGGTCCTAGCACCCGAAAATCTTGGTAGGGAATGCCAATTCTCACTCGCTAACCTACCATTGGCGACCCACGTGTGAGAAAAGACTCCTCCACACAGCAGTTGGTGGAGTATTGCTGAAGCTTAGTGGGTGAACCTCTGTGAACTCCCCCAGCAATGCAAAATGTATCGCCCTCCCCTGTGGTCAGGAGAATAAGGATATTGTAGGGAGGGCTGCATGGCTAGCTGTTTGATTTGTGCTTGATGGCCAGGGATGCTCTTATAGTGTTTCAGCTATGTACTAGGCATGCTTAAGATGGGTTGCTACAAAGAGGAGAGAGAGATTGTTTCATGTAGTCTAGATCCTCTGGTGTCCTTTGTGTGAGTGATTGTTTGTGCTTCTTTAGGCGGATACAGCCCGGATGAATCTTTTAGGGAACAACCACGGCTTTACTGCCTGACTTAATTCTCAGTGATCTTAGATGTTTCCTACCTTAACCAGGGGAGACTTTTAGAATTTTGCTGCCTGTTCTTTCGGACAGCATGGTAACGAAAGTGTATTTAGCTATTTAGGCGCCTCTGGATGAAGCATTTTATTTTGTTGGGTAACATTCAAGGCTCACTCCTCCCTGCCTACGTCAGACTATGTGGTATTCAAGTTGTGATGAAAACATTGTACCCATGTCTACCATGTTTTCAGATTATTTTAAAAACCATGGGTATGCACGTTTTCTAAGGAGGACCTTATTTTGAGTTTACCCATTTTCATCCCTGTTTCCTGTATTCGTATTTGACTTGGAGAACATTTGTGAAACCTTTTAGCTCATCTTCTCCGCTTTCACTGGATAGTGATAGAACACAAAATGGTTCCGTACATAAATTTGCTGAGGGCCTCTCTACTATTTCAATTACTCTAGGGAAATTTGAATATGCAAAAGCCTGGGGTGGGCAAGTCAGGGATGGTGGGTGACACTGCAAAGGTCTCAGGGTCCCACGCTACCCTCCGATAAACTGCCATGATCGCGGCTTGTGTTAAGTGCACTTTTGTCCAGTCAGACGCTCTGGGGGAGTGAGAGCGCGATGTCGCAGAAGCATTACGCTGGAATAAGCCATCACGATCAATAAAGAGAGGATGTTAC
Organism: Lissotriton helveticus; assembly: GCF_964261635.1. NCBI lineage: Eukaryota > Metazoa > Chordata > Amphibia > Caudata > Salamandridae > Lissotriton > Lissotriton helveticus. Next base: position 1,113,453,375 of record NC_136068.1, read on the forward strand.
TCTAAAGAGAAATGCCCACTCTGTTATATAAACTGCACAATAAAAAGTCCATTTTCTGACCACAGTGAAAAGGCTATAACGTTCTTAACACTTTAAACAAACATTAGCAAAGCCAGTGTGTCACACGTTCCAAAGCGTAAGCTGACCTTTCGGCTTTGTTGGAGTTTATTGCTGATGCTGAACGACAACAGCCAAAGAAATAAATAAATAAAAAGGGCTTGTTACTAATGCGGAAGAGCAGGAGCGAAAAAAAGAATCCAGAATGCTCACCATAGCATGGTGACATCTGTGCACACGTGGGTCATGGCGGTCAGGGAGCCATTTTGGATTTTGTATATGTACTGTTCAAAAAGGGCAGCCTTAGAATGGTCAATTAAACAAAACACAGAAAGAGGAGCGAAAAGTACATTATAAAGAAAGAACTGTTTATTAGCAAATTGCAGCTGTCTGACTATCCCAAAGAGAAAAAAAAATAAAAATGGGATGCAGAGGTGTGAGAGAGCAACAGAGGACCTGAGGGTAGTAGGCAGGGCATGCAACAGAATGCCATCGAGTGATGGGAAGCCTAGCAGGGGTGTGTGGAACAATGGAGAGGGTGACAAAGCAGAAAAATTAAAGGCATGGGAAGCAACAGGCGAGTTGGGGGCAGGACGAAGAACAAAACGGAGAGCTCCTGGGCAGAGGCTTGGATGTGAGGGTGGAAGCGGGACATCAGAGAAAGAGCAAGAAATCACAGGCAGTCCCATGAAAGGAAAAGAAAAATGTCTTCCTCTACTGCTTACATTCAGGAAGATACAAGTCATCAAATTTGCAATGAACAGGACAAAAATCAGAAGAAGTAAAGCCACTGAATAAGAAACAAGCAAATGAAACAGGCAAGAAAGCCCACCAATCGTGAGCAGTGAGCTGACCAAAAGCCACTCCAAGTAACGGTATTGTAACTAATAGGTCGTTCTGCATCCCACAACTCAAAGCTGTGGGTGGGAAAAACCTAAACATGAAGAAAATGACAACATGATAATGTAAATTACATCAATGATTAGAATGATATGTACAATGTAACCACCCAGAGCCCACAAACTACAGACGTTCCATCACTCTAGTTCCAAAGCACAACAGAGAACTGACCGCAAGGCTATATGTGGCCTACGGCGCTTTAAACAATCTTGGAGGTGAGGCCTGAAGGTGTGAACAGGTGGCTTGTCGGTTGTGCAGTAAAATCGCAGCGCTTGCCCTGTTTTCTGTTGCTTCTACCTATCCTGGTGTCCCCTGGCATTATTTTTGTCGTCCGCGTGGCCTTGTCTCCTTTTACCTTATCCACACGTCACTGTCTTAGTTTGTTTCCCGCCACTGGCTGACTCACACTTTTTGTGCAGAGTGCGCTGCTCTTCCCAGGTGACGCGGAGGATGTCAGCAGAATCTGTTCCTAATGTCATGGGAGGAAACTTATCAGGCGCAGACGGTAATTAAGCCAGTTGTATATGTCAGGTGTGCCGCGAGTGGGTGTGACACTTGAAGGGGGCTATAATTATCCGCAGGCCTTACGCTGCCAACCTGCCAATGGTTTTCGCGCTGACATTTTCGGAATGTCCTTCCTCGCGCGCCACGAGGCAGCTGTCAATGCCTCGCGAGACAGGTGTAAAATGGCGGCATGTGAAAAGTGACCGCCAGCCCCGGGTTGTCCTGCTGACATGATGTGTCGTGTCTAGCGGCAGCGTCTGTGCGTGTGACGGGTTCGCGGGGAGAATAAGACGGGAGCCGAGGTGGCATTTTACCCCGCCAGGCCTATGTTTGCAGGGTCTCGACAGGTGTTGGTATTCGTAGTTTTCCGGTTGTGTGAACTCTGATCTTTCCCGCGCGTGGGCCCAGGCAGCATCGCCAGAACCATCGCCGCAGGGGTGCTGGACTGGCGACATGCGACATCCAGGGTATAATATGAACTGGCAGGCTGTAATTTCGATAATGCAGTTCCTTTCAGCACGGATGAGCTCTGCCTAACATTAAGCAGCAGGTGGAAGGCCTGGCAGGCATTTTTGATTTCAGCTTGTCAAAGACTCAGAGGTCCGGAGATGCTGTCTTGACAAAGTTGTTTGTAATGTACAGTTTTTTTAATATTACTTTTCTTTACCTTTACTGTGCACACTCTAAGTGAAGCCATAAGTCTAGAAAAAAGTGAAGCCGAATGTAAAATTAGTCACTTCCTAGGGAGTTATTTTATTCGGAAAACCTGGGTAGCTCTGTGTGGTGTTGACAGTTGGCAACACCCATGCAGTCCCACTAGACATCTCTGAATAGTCTATAGAAATCTATAATGCATCTTCTAGCTGCTTCTTTAAGATATGGTCTTAGGTTCAAATTGGCAATTGAATAATGCAATGTATTATTTTTGATTTGTCAGAGACTTTTGATCATAAGGGAATGACTCAGACTTTTTTTTTTTTAAGTCCAGGCTTTTATTTCCTCCTATTGCGTTAATGTCATCTTGCTTCCTCTGTGCAGATATCACATAATTGTACTTCCTGTATGTAGAGTTGAAAAGAAGAAGTTGCAAGTTACTGTTAACTTTGCACCTGCAACCGTGGGAGCATGAGGGTGTGTAACCGAAGTAGTGTCTGGCCTAACCCCGCTAGGCACTGCTAAGGGGCCTAGACATTGGCTGGAGACTGCAGAGCTGGGGAAGTGTGAGTGCAAAGCTTCATGTGCCCCTGCAGAGTACACATATTGGGTATATACAAGAGTCCTATGTTTTAAACATTTGAAATAAACACAGTTTGCTAATGATGGATGGTAAGCTATGGATGAGGGATGAATGAAAAAACATTACATGCAGGGAAGGAAGATTCAAAACCGTCGAGATCTGAGTAGCACTTCTACCCAAGACTCTTGGGTAGAAGTGCTACTCAGATCTCGAGAGTATGAAAGCGCAGGATAATTCAGGCTTCAGGAAGAGGTGGCTCTTTGAAGAGAGATTTGAAATATGCTGCAGTTCAGGGGGAAACTCATTGCAAAGTGTCGGCCAGACACTACCAGAGGTTTGCTTCCTAAACTTTGTTGCTGAGAAGGTTGATTGACTGCCATTTTGGCCTCAGCAGAACTCAAATCTCTGGTTGGTACTTGCCAAGTAAGAGCACTATTCATTGTGCTCCTTCCAGTTCGTGCACACATTGGCGCGGAGAGTCATCCTGTGAACTCGAATGTCAGCCAGCGAAGGAAACAGAACTTTGGGGCAGCATGGCCGAACCTGAGTAACCCGCAACAGGTCAAGCGGTCCGATTCTGCACCTTCTGTATGCATCACGGTGTGCCGTGCCTCTTACTGTGCAAGGGAAGGATTGCTGCTGTGTGTGTCAAGGATGTGTGCGCATCGGTCTGTGCTGTGCCTTTGCGGTCTGGTTGTAGGTCACCAGTACACCATTTTATCGTCCTGTGTTATTTTCAGGTCTGCACTTCCAATTGATTCAATAGCATCGACTCTTGACTATATTTACCAGAAAAATGGTGCTCTGACTCGAAGGGGTGAGATGGGATTGTGCCCCTATTGTTGTGTGAGAGAAGCTGGCACTGCATTTACTGTGCTGTACCTGTTGTTGGTGTACATTTGAAGACAATTCGTCTGCTCCACTTCTTTGCACCTTTCCGGCATTTTACATATAATGACAGTTATTTTGTGCTTTCTGGAGAGTGTGTAAACAATGTGTCCCCAGATGTGCTGTACCATCTGCTATTCTGTGTAGGAACACTGGTGACCACTGTTATTAACTTGTGTATGATTTAGATCCCAAACTGGCATTTTTGACAAGACAGTAGACGTTTTTCACCCCGTAGGAACAGTGCTAAGAGAATCGTCCATCAGTATGGTTTTTCTGCCGGCAAAATCGCGTTTGCAAAAAATAGCGACTTTCTCTGTGAAAGTTTTGTTAATTCAGTAAAATAAACAAGAGAGGCATGGAATAAGGCTGCTTAGGTCCATAAGGAGTTGTATTCCTGGTGCACCGGAAGTGGGATCTAGCAGATCGTGTTTCGCTTGTTTATATGTTGACGTAGTCACAAGGACGCACTTTAGAGTGGTATCTAATTTATTAAAGCGTGGGGGTTTAATGTGTGGTCACGGTCTGTTACTCCCCTGCAGCACCTTGTTTGTCTAGCTATTCCAGAGCCAAAGGAAGCTGATATGGTGATCATATGCCTCTAATTGATGGACAACATAATTTCTTGGCCGGTCACACGGTGGTCATCAATCCCTCAAACAAAAATGGGCCACCTGCTGGCTAGTAGGCAATTTGGGAATGTCTTTTGTGACTGGTGGCAGATGACCAGTGCATTTTCCTTCTCTAGTGAGGTACTTTGAGAGAGTAGGTCAAATCTCATGGCATTCAATGGTTGTTCTGAATTCAGGTCAAGTGTACGATTTTTAATTGGAACAACTATCAAAAAATGTACAGAAACAGGTTGAAAGTACGTCAGATTTGACTGACACTTTGAGCCTGGTTTCAATCAGTTCCGGTCACTAGTTTGGTACATTTTCCTTCAGCTGATTTAGTCATATATGACATAAATGTCAAAGTGCAATACACGTGCTGGCTTTATGTATAGTTAAGCTCAAACATTTTAAATGAGAACATTTTAATTGCTATTAACTTTAGTACCAATTATAACAAAGATTGATATTTGCCAATTAACCAAAACTAGAATGCATGTGATTGGTTAAAGGAGGTTGTAACATTTACTGCGAGTAATGGAAGAAAGAAGCTAAAAGTCTGCCTCACACGTGTTAAATAAAGTTAATGTCATGAATGACTTCACTGTGGTATGTTTGAGTTTTTCTGGTTGCTGCAATCATGAGACAAGCATGGTGAACATTTATGGGCTGAAACCATGCAAGCCTCCTCAGACATACATAGTGGTAGAAAGAAAATTAGAAGGGTTTTCTGCTCAGTCTAGACTCGAAAAATGATCATCGTCATTACAGTTCAAACTTTTGATCTACTGAAAGCAAATTCTTAAGAGAAAGAGAAATCGTGGCACAATAGTGATCACAAATACTTAAAGGGCAATAGAAGATAATGGTGGCCGTAAGCCACTGCAACCAGGTATCACTGTAATACCGAAATATTAATATAAACACAAATTCGAGGGAAAATGGCAAAACAGTGATCAACAAACACTTAAGGGGAACTAATAAAACAATGGTGGTCTTAAGCCTTGATGTACTGGGAATGACCACTCAAATTTAGACACATCTATTCTAAAAACAAGTAAGGAAGAAGAAAGTGAATGCACTCATTGGTTTGGGGTGTCAGGCATGAAAGCTGGTCTAAGACATAGACCAGGAAATGACACTTAGGCTTGAGCCTGCTGGTGTGGTCAAAGGGGGATGGCCACTGTGTGTAGGAGAATTACTCTAAAGGGTATCATAAAAAAACTTTTACTTTTAATAAAAAATCAATAATTAAGGCTTAAATAGTAGCAGTCTGAGAAATGTGCCAGCAAAAACAACATTCCACACTTTATTGTCTACAACACAAAACCTAAAAGCACTTGAAATTTACCATTTAAGATAGAAACCATCATGTGCTGCTCATGATCTCACACATGACATAAAAGATGAGAACACTGATGTCATCACTTGTGATACAATCACTAGCAGCTAGATTCATCAAAGACCCGTTTTGCGAGTCTATAATAGCGATTCATAAGGAATCGCTATTACAGACTCGCAAAATGGGATTCATGTAGGAATCGCAATATTTATTGCGATTCCTATAGCTTCCTTATTTGCGATTAGCTAATTGCTAATCGCAAATAAGGAATAACTTCCCATTCATTCCTATGGGCCTACAGGCCTACAGGCCCATAGGAATGAATGGGGAGTTAATCCTTATTTGCGATTAGCAATTAGCTAATCGCAAATAAGGATGCGAATTCAAGGGTGCCAGGGGTGTCCAAAGGACACCCTGTAGCACCCCTGAAATGCAAATTTACACAGGTGTTGCGCACACACATGTCCAAAGGACATGTGTGTGTGTAACATGCAATTGAGAAAAATGCACTAAAGTGCTTTTTTCTATTTTTTCGCTATTTACCACGAAGTCAGACTTCGTGGTAAATAGCGACCAAATATTGCGAATTCGCAATTTAAAAATGGTTAATGAATTGCATTTAAGGAATCTCAAATAGAGATTCCTTAAATGCAATTCCTCGCAAATATGCGATTTCGGTAATAGCGGTTTTTGCATTTGGGATGATGAATCCCAAATGTAAAAATTGCGCTCGCAAAGGGCCAGATTCGCTAAATCTGGCCCTTTGCGAGCCAAATTATCCTTCATGAATCTGGCTGTAGGTGTGGTAAGTACATGGACCCATTATGTGTACTTAAAAGACTTTAAGTGGAAATATCCAAACAATTTATTTGGTAGTTTCCCAACACATCGATTGAATATGTCAGGTTGACCACTGAATAAAGTTTTTTATGTGGGATACAACCTGGACATTTTTAACTTTTTTCACATAACTTTCACAAAAAACCAGCTTCGCAGTATCCTGGCGTGGTAGCACCCCGGGGAGGCATTCGGCTTCTCCCGTTGGGCCCAATGATGAAGCATGTCACCAACCAGGGTGGTGAGTGAGGGCTTCCTGAAAAAATCCAATGAGATTTGTTTCGTTCACCTTTCTCCCTTGCTTGTGCTTATACACACCTATTGAATTACACTCTTCTGTTGTTTGAAATACTTAAAAGACTCCTCACACAACAACCTGGTTGGTGTCATGCATCATCATTGGGGTCCCAAAAGGGTGGCCGAGTGCCCCCCCCGGTTGTGCTACGACGCCTGATTACAGCGGAGCTGGTGTTGTGTGAATATGTGTTGTGCCGTGAATTATTTAAGTTAAAAATATCTCTGAGAATCCTTGCCTCTAGACTTTATTATTGGCGGCTCAGGATATGGTTAAAAATATATGTGGTGCAACTATCAGGAGATTATTACCTATAGTTGACTGTATGTTGTAGTCTAAATGTTTCAGCCTGTAAAAGAATGTATGGAAGGGCTTTCTTCAGGACCAGGTTAGTGAGACTAGTGAGCGGCAAAGGTGAGAACAGCCATGTGAAAAAAGTGAAGTACCTACACACGCGCTAAGGTGTGTGGTCTGAGTGTCTGCGTACTTACTGACACTTGTCAAAAAACCTGTATGGGAGAGAAAGGATAAGACACATAGATTAAAGCAACATAAAATGCAATCTTAAAAGGTGCTGTAGTCATTGTCTTGGTGACTACCACAGCGATTGTTATGCCTGATCCAGAGAAAGTGGCGGCGCCTGCTGACGGCGATGTGCGGTGACTCGTGGCATGCTGCGCCTTCAAATTAGTTGTTGCTGGCTTCAAGTGAAGCCTTGGTGAACACAGGGCGCGCTCGCCTAGGCAGATGATGGCCACATGTGAGTATGTGGTCATATGGCGCGCTGTGCAAAGGTTCGTGGCATGCTTTGGGTCAGAGTAGGTGCAGGGCTCCAGTGTCCTTGGGTGTAGGCCAGTGAGGCCGCATCCTCTAATCAGGGTGATGTAAGGATTGGTGCCCGCACTGCAGCACCTGGTTGAGAAGAGGTCCGTAGCTGAGGACGTCAGTTTAGGAAAGTTTTTTAAATTTTATTTTTAATTAAAATATTTGACAATTCATGAAGTACGCTAAACGTATGTATGTATGTATGTATAGAATTTGTAGAGCGCTGGACTCGCCCCCGAAGGGATATCTCCGCGCTGAAGAAGAAGAGTATGTCAGGTCGAAGCACTTATAACGGAACAGTTCTGTCTTTAGGAGTTTCCTAAAGAGAAGAAGATTGGTGCACTTACGTTCCTCCACGGGCAAAGAGTTCCATTGTGTTGGAGCCAAGTAAGCAAAAGTTCTATCCCCGTACGAAGTTTTCTAATGCGGGGGACAACAAGAATCCCTTTACCTTCAGAATCCAGCAACCTGCCAGGAAGGTAGAGCCTAAGTTTTTCCACCAGGTAACTAGGGCTTCCGCCATTAAGTGCCTTGTGGACTAGGCGGTACAAAAGGGGGTGGTGATGGACGGAGCATCTGAACCTATCAAACACTCACACCCAGTCAACAGATCTTGGTTTAATCCATCACCGTTCTTTAGCTCACTCTGCCACCCCAGTTAAGACATGGCCATATGATCCCATGAGGCACAGGGTCAGACTGATTTGCATATGGCCATGTCTGAACTGGGGTGGCAGAGTGGGCTAAAGAACGGTGATGGATTAAATCCAGATCTGTTGACTGGGTGTGAGTGTTTGATTGGTTCAGATGCTCCGTCCATCACCACCCCCTTTTGTACCGCTTTTTTCGCCATAAGTTGGCAGGGTATGCTCAGACGTGAGTCCCTTGCTCACTTTGCCACTGGATTTAAGCAAGCCTGGCTGAAGACGGCTGAAATGCCAGAAACCGGTCCTAGGAAGCTTGTTTCTGGTCCAGGGAAGGCATGGCTTGGCAGTTCGGGATGGACTGTTCCCATGAGGCACAGGGTCAGACTGATTTGCATATGGCCATGTCTGAACTGGGGTGGCAGAGTGGGCTAAAGAACTGTGATGGATTAAACACAGATCTGTTGACTGGGTGTGAGTGTTTGATTGGTTCAAGTGCTCCGTCCATCACCACCCCCTTTTGTACCGCATTGTGGACTAGGCAGCAGATTTTGAACTTAATTCTCTGGTGGATGGGAAACCAGTGAAGCTGCTTCAACAATGTCGTATTGGTTTATTTATATGTGAGTGACAAGTATCAGCACATTCTAACTTAATTGTGCTCATATAGTTAACCTTGTAAGGATGAAACGTCCAGTCGGCCCTACTACCCACAGTGACAGTTCTGACAGGCAAGTAATAAGCAAGCAACTTCATGGACCACTCACTGGCGTGTCTCTGCTGCTGCCAGGCGCTGCAGTACCCCCAGTGCTTATTTACCAGCCTGTTTCCACCGAAGGCTGTCCCCCCTTGGCAGCTGCCAGCCGCCTTGGCGTTTCCTGGGCTGCCACCGTGACGGGCGCGGTGACAGCGCCGCGGCCCCGATCTGCCGCTCCGCCGAAGGTGAAAGCACCGACCTTCAGGGAATGAAATGAAGTGCGAGATTAGCCGCGGGGACGCGCCATCCCCAGAGATTGATTTGCTGTCGCTGCTGATGTCTTCGGAAGTGGCGGCGGTGGTCGGAGGCGCTGCTTTCCATGGGTGGAGGGCACAGTGAAATTCTGTTGCATGAGGTGGAAGAAAAAGGTAAATGTGCAACCACAAAAGTTCGAGATTTCGAGGGGAGCCTCCCTTTGAGGCATTTTGTGGGTTGTGTCAGAAGTGCCATAGCCCTGCAGCAAAGATGGCACATTCCCCGCAGGCTATTCCCTCCGGGCGCCCTTCGGGGGTAGCTTCGGCCTCATGCCAGGCTTCCATGGGACCGCACCAACGCTGATTAGTGCATCTACTCATGGTGTATAGAGCCAGCCTTGGCACTTCTCAGAAGAGCTGCATCTGCACCTTTAACGGAACAGTGGCAGCACTTATCAGATGTATAGTTGTACTGAGGCAGTCCGACACTTTTCTCTTTTTGGGAGGGCGCTGGGGGGTGGGGGTGGGGGGGGGGTTGCCTCTGTATCTTTGATGGACCAGTCACAGCACTTCCTATTAAATCTGATTATGTTGTAAAGAGACAGTCCATGCACTTCTCAGCAGAGCTGCCTCTGTACCTTTAATGGACCAGTACCAGCACTTCTTATTAAACCTGATTATGTTGTAAAGAGACACTACTGGCACTTTTCAGCAGGGAGTTGTCCCAGTACCTTTAATGGAACAGTGCCAGCACTTATCATGAGAATTGCTCCGTTGTAATGAGACGCTCCTGGCACTTCTCAGCAGGGACTGCCTCTGTACCTGTAATAGACAAGTGTCAGCACTTCTTATTGAACCTGCTCATGTTGTACTGAGACAGTCCTGGCACTTCTCAGCAAAGCTGCATCTGTACCTGTAACGGAACAGTGGCTGCACTTATCAATAGAACCGCTGGGTTTTACTGAGAGAGCCCTGGCACTTCTCAACAGACCTTGCACCTTTAATGGAACAGTGCCAGCACTTATCATTAGAACTGCTCTGTCATGGCTCTGTTTAGTAGGGCTGCCTCTGTACCTTTAATGGCCCAGCACTCCTTATTGGCCCTGGTTTAGTTGTAAATAGACAGCCCTGGGCCTTCTCAGCGTGGCACAGCACCGGAGCCTGAAGTGAGCAGGTACTGAATACCACCACTTCTTTCATTTGAAAGGAAGCACCACCGTATTACTGCCACTTTCAATCAGAGAGTACCAGCTTTTCGCAGTAGCAAACAGGTACTCCAGGTTAGCGATTACCCACGTTTCTTTATTGCCATTAAAGCTCTGAACGGTACAAAAGGGGGTGGTGATGGATGGAGCATCCGAACCAATCAAAACCAATCAAGCTCTGAACAGCACCAGAACTTGTCAATGGAGTTGCTTGTTGGACTGGGGCTGGCACTCCTCAGCAGGGTAGCACTGTACCTTTACTGGAACAGTACCAGCACTTCTCAATATTAACAATGAGTCTGTCGGGGCACCTCTGAGATAGGCTTGCGCTATCTTTAATAAATCAATCAATTGATCAATTGGTACTTAGATAGTGCAGCTATTCACCAGAGAGTGCATCCAGGCACTGAGAGTGCTGCTACTGAGGGCTCAGGTTAACATTCAGGGCTTGAGTCGTTTTGTGAATTGCATCAGAGAAGATGTGGTCGCAGGTGGAGTGGGAGGTTCTTCCAGGCCTTAACAGCAAAGTAAAAGTAGTAGTGTCCTCCACTGTTCCTCCGGCTTATGCGGGGGTGTGGGCGAGACAGGAATGTAGGTGTCTAGATAGAAGGTGAAAGTTCAGTCGGTGGTTGGTGTATGCTGGTGCCTGGTGGTGGAGGGCTTTGGAGGTGTGGATCGACATCTTGAACCGGCATCTCTTCTGCGTGGTGAGCCAGGTGCGCTTCTTGAGGTGGGGTGTGATGTGGGTTTGGGGAGGTCTCAGATGAGTGTGGCTGCTGCGTTTTGTATTGTTTGCAGTCTTTTGAGAGGAGGTGTGAGGCGATTCCTATGTAGAGTGTGTTGCCATAGTCCAGTCGGCTGGTGACCAGGGCTTGCGTGACGGGGCTTCTGGTGTCGATGGGGAGACACTTGACACCAGACCAAACCAGTGCCAGCTCTTCTCAGAAAACTGCTCTTGTTTTAATTAGACAGTCTTAGCACTTCTCAGCGGGCCTGCTGCCATACTTTTAACAAACCAGTGCCTGCACTTCAAAGCGGGCTGTCTCTGTACATTTAAACGAAGAGTATCTGCACTTCTCAAAGGAACAGCTCTGTGGTAATGAGACAACCCTGGCACTTCTCAGCAGGCCTGTACTCATTATACATTTATTGGAACAGCACCTGCACTTTTTAGTTCTCACTGCACTTGACGGTGTCTTAATGAGTTAGACATGCCACATCACAACAGGCCTGTCCCCACTCTACCTTTAATAGACCAGTTTATGCACGTCTCAGTGGCACCGAGGGGTGCTGGCGGGAATGCTGCTGCGCTTTTGTCACAAGGGGCCTATTTTGCAGCACTGCTGCAAAACCAGCGTCCACTGGTACAAAACTGGCCCCCACCCTTCCGGCCCAACGGGAAAAACCCCAGTGCCCGCTACGGCCAGTCCGGCCCTGGAGACAAACCTGGCACTTCTCGGCAGCCTATCCCAGTAGTGCCTTTAATGCACCAGATCTTACACTTCTCAGCAGCCCTTTAACGGGCCAGATCCCGCACTCCTCAGCGGATCCGCCATCATACACTGGTTGGAACAGAAAGCGCACTCCGGCGGGCACTGCAGGCCAGCGAGGTTGCACCTCAGACTCTGGTTCTAATGAAAGTGGCCCCTATGGGACTGGCGGATGCGACGAGAGGGGCTGGGTACACAGAGAATAATAAGGCCTATGTAAATTAGCTTCTAATTAGTAATTGTCTTTAAAAGCATTCGCCTTTTAGTGTTGGTAGTGCTCTACTGAGAGCTTTTTGTTTTGTTGTAGGTTTATATAGCACAAACTTGACCCAAAGGTATCAGACAGTGGCGACCAGCATGGCTCGCGGGTGGGGGGGGGGGGGGGGGCATGGGGTGTTGCGGGGGTCACATGGGTGGACAAAAAAAACTTTTCTTGAAGCCGGGCCCTGTTTCTCTGCTCTCCTGTCTCTGACTCTAGGAAAGGGAGGCAGGCAGCCAGGCTCCCACCTCTAAGCCAATCACAATGCTGCAATGCAGCATTGTGATTGGTCTGTGTGTAGTGACACAGCGCTCAGCCAGGGGCTGGAGGGATGGGCATGTTCTCCATGCAGGCTGTAATGCAGCCTTCATGGAGAACAGGGAAAGTGCGCGTGACTGGTTTGAGTGTCCCACGAGGGACGACCCAACAGTCCTTGTACACTTAGGAGTGGGGGAATCACTCCTTCACTGGTCTGAGAGCAGAGCAGCCCCGTCTGCCCGCAAAGCAGCAGGACATGAAGTATTACATGACGATAACTCTAAGTTATTATCATTTTATGTTTCTACTTGGCACTGCTTAAAATCAGTGAGGAGGAGTCACCACTGGATCAGAGCACATTACTTGGGCACCAGTCGCAGTCCAGACAGACACATTCATTTTTTAGGCGCGGAGATTACGTGCCTGAATCACAGGATGTTTGCGCCTCCGCCAGACTCGAACCTGGTTGCCCAGCTTTAAAGTCGGCCGCTCTGATTGGTTGCCGAAGGGACTGGGTAGTCTGGGCGACGCTTGTTTTTAAGAAGAAAAGGGAGTGGGAAGATCTAGCGACAGAAATGGAAGTCGGGACGCTGATGGCCGGAGCTTGAAGAAATAAATTGTCTTGTCCATCGGGGAGTAGAGGCCGTGGCAGTAGGAGACGTTGGCATGGACGTCAGCCCCCACCACCCCCGCGGGGACCACGGGCCCATCAATCACACCTGAGCTGCTCCAGCCGCCGCCTGACAGGGTGCCAATCACTCCGGAGCCCGCGCGCCATCTGAATAATGACATTGCCAGCTGCTATTAGCAGGAGCCCGGAATGGGACTTTGATGGGGTGGAAGGAGGGGGTCTCTTGACAACTTGATCATATGTCGGGACTGCTGGAGGGGCGTGGCCCGGCTGACGTGGCCCTCAACGAGACAGCTCGCCACTTGTGCCCGGGAAAAGAGTGAAGTTTTCAGCGCGCCGTCCGTTATTAATGAGATGCAGATGAGTGGAATCCGTCTCGTGAGCCTGTCATTATGAAATATTATTCCCATAATTACGCGGTTCGTAGTTCTGAAGCATCTGTCGCCTGCCGCTGGAAGTTAAGATTAAAATAAAGCCGTTTTATGAAGTGCCTTGCCCACACCTTCGCCCGCGGCCTCCCCTCGCCAGGAGGCTGGCCTCTCGCCTCGCGAAGACTTCCAGGCGCATCTTCGAATCTCTGGGGGACGCATGGGTGTGCGAGGTGGCACTGCACTGCACACCCTGCCACCTCACAGGCATCACGTCTTCACTGTGTCAGTCATTGCACAAAGCACATCCTAGGAATGAAAAGTCCTGTCGGGCATAGCAGGCACCCAGCTGGGTGTTGGGGCGAAGGGAGCTGGCAAGACGTGGCAGAAGTGTTTACTTGTGCACCCTATGCGCCGTGGGGCAGGGAGGTGCAAAATGTGGTCAAAGGCCGATAGTCATCAGCATTGATGCCAGGGGAGGGGATTGCATTTCAAAACTAAAGAAATCTCCTGGAAAAACTGTATGAAGATGAGGTTATGGTTGGTTTGCAAAGGAGGGCATTCTACAACAATATAACATTCTACTAAAGATGTCAGTAAAATGAAGATTGTGATTATAATCCCATCCACGGAAACTCCCCAGTTATGGTAAGCCATAGAACCTAACCCCCCCCCCCACACACACACACACACTTCGCTGTTCAATTTGTGAAGCCGTAAGCACACTCATAAGAACAACCTGTTACTGCAAGAGCGAGAGGCAGACTTGAATCGGCCATCGAGAAGAGATGGGTCTTTAGAGCTTTGAGAAATGCAAGATGGTTAGCAATCAGGACGGTGTAGACTCGTGACCTGATACATGACATCACAAATAACACAGTTGATGACATCACATAGGAGAACACGCTGATTCAGCAATTGGTTGTCTCCACATTTGATGCAGCAGAACCAATTGTCCTTATTACACTTCCCCGCACAGGTTAGGAAAGAACAGCTGTGCGGTGCCACCCACGTCATACATTACATGCCTATGTAAATCTGAATACCCCTGCCAGCCACTAGACAACTTCCAAGAGATTCCATACTGAAGAAAGGCTGCTGCAGGCACACTAAACTAACACATACCTTTGCAGACATTAATTGCAAAAGAGCCTGCAGTGTCATTCTTAGCAAGGGAATGTACTGTCAGTTTCAATTTTTTTTAAATAAGTCTGCCATAGTTAAGCTCACAGACAATATACATTGTTTAATACATTAGGTACATTTGCAAGCCTTCGGTACCACTGTCAACGCCATCGCTCGAATTATATACAGGAAAGAAGGCAGAAGTTTCAGCGCCATCTAACAAATTTGAAAGAATGTGGAAATGTTGGCAGCTTTGGCGATGTGACATGATGCTACTGGAAAAGTCCTATACTAGATGCCCAAGCATGTCTTTTTATCTGTGATGCCATCTATGAGGTCAGAGTCAGTTCCTTTGGCGTGGGGAGGTTTCTAATTGTAAGTGGATTTTAGCACTTGGATACTAAAAAAAATTACTTTTCTCCAACGGAAGTCTTTAGGGGCATTCTTACGTGTTCATAACATGCTACTTTGTAATCCTATTTGCTAGCCTCAACATTGCTTTAATAGGAAAATGTAGTTATATATCATATATACATATGCACATTTAGCTGTATATACATATATGTGTAAATATGTACCTGAATTTTGTAAATATAAATAATTATTTTTATATTTAGACACATGTTTAGAGTGTAATTATGCTAATAATTACCATTGTTGAGTGTGGCGAGGTACCACGACTCACAAGAGGCACGCATTTAACTTTTTTCACCCTGGTTTTGGTTGTATAACTTTTGTTAAAACAAATACACATGAAAATTGACATGGCATAAACCTTATATGCAGATACGCTGAGTATAAGTTGCTATTCATTAACATTGTTGGGGGTGTAGGGACATCATAACTGACTCGAGGCTTCCTATATCTGTGGTGCTTATGGCTGGATCGGGCACTTGCCTAATATATTCAGCTACAATGCGGAGTGCCAATTTTCGTGCAGTACTGTGCAGGGGCAAAAAGTTAAGAGACGTAAAAAAATGTATGTTTTCCCATTTTCTCTCTAATGTAAAATGTTCTTCACAACCTCTGCAAATACACTCAGAATGCTTAGTAGTTTTTGAGCTATTAAAGCTTGAATAAGTATCAAGCGAGCTTGAAAAAGTTTGTATGCCTTGGCCATTCTGTTAATTAGGTTTGATTTATTTTTTTTGTTTTGGGAATGTGAGTGGCTGATGAAAGTGTTGAAACTTTTTTTCACCATTTTAAAAGCACAATGTTTGTCAAAATCACCATTTCATCCATCATGCGACTCGGGTAGTCACATTCAGAAAGGAGGGCGGTCTCCATGCTTCTTCTGGGATGATCAGCTATTTGATAGTTCTCAAGGAGATTTTTACTCCAAATATGTAGACAGTTGGGAGACCACACCCTTTCAGATATTTTAGCCAGGAAGGATAATAGAGTGACAGCCCTATAACTGTCTACCACTTTGGTAGCCAGGGTTTCTTTGTTTAGAAAGGAAAGTAAATCATATTGTAGACAGTGCCTGTGTAGCATATGGGTAATAGTCACTGTTAAACCTTTGAAGGTGATAGTGGAACAAATATCGTTGTGCGATCCAGAGTTTGTCAGAATAAACAAATCAGTTATTTAGTACAGTGTGTATGGAGTGAAGCTGAACATCTGTGACTTATTATGGGCAAAATAAAATTATCAAGTCCAACAAGTCCAGTTGTCTTGGCCGTTTGAGATTGCTGAATTGTGAAATAAATATGTTGCATTTTCGTAATGAAGAAGAGCCTAAGGCATCAGAAAACTTTCGGGATAGGTTATTTCTATTTGTAGGTGCGTGAATGAAACGTTTGACTATCTCAAACAGTTTTTTCAAGAGTTCGGTGCAGAACGTATGGCCCTCTTGAAGAAATTGTATTGTTTCTTCCTCATTTGCATTCCTGCATACTCAGAGCCACATATTCCTTTTTCATTGCATGTTCAAACCTGCCGTTGTGTTTTTTATGATTTGGAAAAGTACACACTTGCACTTAGTTGATGTCTTATAGAGATACCTCAGTATTTCTACCAAAGATGGATAGCACTCATCCACATTGTCAGCCATTTTGGCACGTCTTGTTAGGCTCTCTAGTTTAGAACAGAGACTCTCTTGTGCATGCTGGTGTGGGGCAAGGCACATGGATGCCCTTGTTCTGTTTCGGCACATTAGTGTCAAAAGGGACTATTAATGGTCTGACCCGTAACTGTATGGTTTGAGGCGATTGCCAAAGTCTGAGGAAGTTAATATGAGATGCACTGTGTAACCTTTGCAATGAGTGGGAGATGATACTTCTAATTGGTTACGATCGAATGTAAAAAAGTTAATTTATAAACTCATCATCGTCTGATTAGACAAATCATATGCATGCAAATTGAAGTCAACAAGCAAGATCCACTTAGTTGCCGGGATACTAGCCTGACTTGCAGTATCTGAGATGTAGGACTGCCCACAACAATATTTACTCTTCGAGCACTTCCTAATGACATGAGGTTATGTCCCACAGCTCGCTCCTTTGTTACCTTTAGTGGGGTACTAACACAGCCCTACTGATACCCTACCCAAATCTGATCCTAATATTTAGTAAGAACCATACAATTGGTTTCAAATGTTGATGTTTCTAGATAAAACCTCTTCTCGCAATGTCTCTTGCACCTTAAATGTCTTTGTTTTGTTCTAGTTTGGGTTAATGCACATCACAATTGTATTTGAAGCATTGCTTTGTGGGGGACGACATGTATAAGCAGTAACAAGCTTTTCTAGATCATTGGCAGTGCCTTTGTTTAATAGTGTATAATTATGGCGCGGAGAACTTCACTCCCTGCCTAATCTAATGCCGCCCCTTAAAGAACTCCCCACAAAGAATGTAAATATAGATTGAGAGTTCTGGCAACAAAACACATTCTAATCTGACCTCTCTTCCAATTCTTATGTTTCTTTTTTGATCATGTGCCAATATGGTTCTTGTGCTATTGTCGGCCTAGAGATGTAGTTAGCGGCTTAACGGTTGCCCATTCCTTCGCATCTGTTGGCGTGCTGGCCCGCTGACTGAACCTAAAGCAAATTTACGATCAATGACTACTAAATATAGGGGACAAACATTTACAGCCACAAGTTTTACACTCCTCTGTAGTGACACAAGAAGGGATACAGATAGTCTCTGTGCTTGATAGATGACTGCATAGGAGTTTAAGACAATGTCCTTAATATTAGCCTGCTATAAGGTGTGGAATCTAAAATGTAAACATAGAGGTAGGAGGCTTTCAGAAATTTCAAGGTGGAACCAAATGAATGGGTTCGGCCCTCACATGTGTAACATTGCTCTGTTTTTTTGTGTTAAATATCCTTTAGATCAAATTCACACTCTTTCTGTGTGGTCCAGAACACTTTTTAGGACGTCAAAGCGAGGTATGGTTATGTACCCACCTCTCGTTCCATCTATCACCTGTAACAACAAACCGCAATGATGATGTCTAATGGTCAGAGCTTCAAACTGCGCCCTCCCCCATTGTGCAGCTACATCTCGCGAGGCTGGAAAAGGAGAATGAGAGCAGCTGGGCCTCAAGGCACTGTGGAAGAGCAGCATGCTGAGGTGCGAGAGCAGGTCACCAGCAGGTTCTTACATGGGCAGAAACGTATGCCACAGATGAGAAGAGGTACATTAATATTGGAGACTAAGCATCCCCGTGGCGGCAACTCAAACTGAGGAATGCGCTGACGCATAAAATTGTGTTATTTTGCCCGAATTCAGCTGGACTCATTTTACGATCCTCGGAAGTATGAACGTTTCATCAGCTCGCTGCAGGTTACTCATAGTTTCCCGTGAACCCTCTGCTCTCTCTAACCAATGGAGGCGCGCGATCATGTCAGCTCCAGGGTGAAGCCTGCTGGCCGCCCGTCAGCGGATACAGATGTTACGCAGAGGACAGGTGTTCCTGCAGGTGTCTCCTTGCTCATAGACACCCCCGCCAGGCCCAGCCCTGCCTGTCACGACAGCGAGCTGACCGCCATTAGAGCACGGGGCCCCGGGGGCACCTGTCAGCCCGCTCAGGAGCAGGACTGAAGGTTAGAGGGGCGGCAGGACCCCAGCTGGCACCATTTGCGCCTCCATGGAAACCATGCGACTGTGCCTGGCGCTTTTGATGTTATTTGATGTTTGACTCGCGACCCTAACCGTGGCTCTCTCCTGAGCACGAAAATAAACTTGATACAGGAGAAGTTAGGCTTCATTCTCATGGGACTCGTTTGTGAATGTGATCAAGGTGTGCTGTGCATTAAATGCTATTGCCTGCCTTTGAAGTCTTCCACTATCAAAGTGTCGTTTACGCTCTACTGTCCCCTGTCAATGACATCCCTCGAAATAAATAAGTGTGTCAAAGGGAGAATGGAACAGACAGTCGCTGGGTCAGCGAGGCACAGGGGTGCCAAGTGACAGAATCAAGGAGACACGGCGACAGAGCGACACTGGGACAGAGAGCCCCAAAGAGCACATGGTCTGGGAGATATGGGAAATGAAATGTAATGTGTTTTTTGTTTAGCACATGTTCACCTATTATATGCTCTATTAGCGTGTTGGTGCAGAGGGGGTGGCTTTGCCCATGGGGCTTGTGGCCCATTGGAGGCAAAAAGGGGGGGTGATGGGATGCACACCATGTTTTGTTCATTTAATCCATTTTTGTCCCAATACTCGAAGAGTGCGTGCTGACTGAATTTGTGCCTTGCCCTCTTGGCACTGGAACAATCCAGTCGCACAGCTAAGTAATGTGATTACACCAATCCTTCATATCAACCAGTTATATTTCATTTTCAACCAATGTTAATCCAAATTTCTCATCTTTCTTCATTTTAAATCCACATGAATAGTACCATGCTATTTCAACAGCTTCAAATGTTCAAGTTGTGCCCATAGACCTCGTTCAAGAACACGATGGAAACGTATGATTACTTCAAAGCTGTGTTGTTTTTATTAAAACCCAATGCATTTCGGGCATCTCAGGCCCTTCTTCAGGGGTAACTGTCAATACTCGCTTCCGACTTCCATTTTCAAGAAAAAGCAGGCCCATAGACATGCCCAGGCCAATGAATGAGTGCACCGTAGAATAATTGCAGGGTTTTCCCTGTGGATGGGGGTCTATAGAGGGTGTAGGCAGGGCCGTCTCTAGGCTCACGGAGGCCCTGAGCAGGGAGTGTAGGTAGGGGGCCCGAGGCCGCCAAATCCCTGCCAGGGGCCGCCACGCAAATACGTATCTAAGGATATATATTGGCGTGGCGGCCCCTGGGATTTGGCGGCCCTGTGCAGGTGCACAGCTTGCACATGCCTTAGGCCGGCCCTGGTGTAGGTCTTGAGCTGATACGCCTTGTGTGCTTGTCTCTGCGGGATGTATCCCAGTGTGTTTGAGGATCTTCTGACTCCCCTACCTAACCCGAGTCAGCTTGGAGTATCGCTTGGTGCTAGGGGTCTCACGGGACCCTGTACTGCATGGGTTGGTGAATGCCTTTGGTTTGTGTTGGTGAGGGATCATGCCGCTGATGGTCACACCTGATTGTTTCTTTAGATATGGGAGTAGATATGTTGTCTTGCTCAGTTAGGAATCTCAAATTCGTCCTTTTATCTGAGGAGTGTCCTTGCTGAACATGGGTCCTCGGTTCCCCTGTTTTCCTGTACCCGTGTTCGCTCTTAAATTCCGGACGCCTGGTTCATAGTCCCTCATCCCTGTTGGAAGGTGTTTGGGTGACGAAGGGCGAACAGTCAGTCCTGTAGGAGAGAGGCAAGGCATGCTTGATAGTGAAACATTGGCAGTTCTAGAATCCTCACTGTCAGTCTCTGGGTGATTAATGAACACTGTAGAAGAGGCACAGCATAAGAATGTAGGCTCTGTCCTTCACCTATGGTATCTGTAGTATTTCCTATTCACACCCTACTCCCCACCAACCATTCAACTCAGAAGCGATGAGACACTGAGAAAGGGAAAGACTGGGCCTGGAACACTGCAAATGGGATGCACTGTTAAGGGCGACACAGTGACCTAGACAAATATAGTGAAACTCAGGGACACTGGAAACACCAACCCTGAGGGCCTGACGTTCTGGGAGATTGGAAATGCAACACTGAACATCTGTAACCAATTTCATAAGAAGGGGATCGTCGAACAAGGACAACCATGGTCAAACCTAAGGCTGAAAACACTTCTGAGGTTAGAGATAAAAACATTGGCCAAATGTATTACACAATTCAAGAACATCAGATAGTAATTTACAAAATTATTTCAGCACATAATAAACTCAGAACAAATCAGAATATTTGCAATATTCACTAGACATTGAAATTCCAATCCATCCGTTTGGTAGACACATGGTTGGCCCAGCAACAGGTCACCTCTGCATGAACAAATCCCACAGTACATGAAAAAATGAAGGTGCTCTACCAAACTCACAAATTTAAGGTAAACAGATCCCCCCACCAAGGAGCAAAGCCCACACATATTTGGCGTTGAGTAACCATACTTGAGGCAACCACTTCAAGACCCTTCTGAGAGATGTGTCTAGACAACAGGGTCAAAAGTTGTTCTCCTGGTGCAGGCCTCAACACCCCCCCACTTCAAGAGGCATACTTTGGTGCACCCTGGAGAAAAAAAACTCAGTACAAAGATACACAGGCAGGAGTCAGCTGCGGGTCAAAAGCAAAGGAAGAGGTCACCTGACTTTTGCCCATCCAATGTAAAGAGTCACACTGGTGATCCATCGTAAATAACAGCATTACCCTTACCACAGAGGCGAATGGTCATCTGATGGATCTCTCTCCACTGATAGGAGGGGACCGAATTAGGGGACTATACTGTACAAATAAAGTATTGCAATGGGGAAACTTAACCTGCTATTGAAATTGTCTAACTAGAATGATACACACTAGAAGCTCTGCTACTGCAACACAGAATAAAAGAAGCAGAACTTGATATTCTGAAAAGTCACTGATCCTCCGTACAACGCATTTAGATCAAGAGAGTAAATTAGCTCAGTTTCCAATAAAGACCATCAGGACACAATAATAGACTCAGGCAATTTAGATAGTTTAATTATTGTATTAATGTTCCAAAATCGATACAGATAAGCAATTTCTTAATCATCTCAGTCAAGAATATTAAAGCATGTAGTACAATACTACACATTTAGTCAAACGGCCAAATCCAAAGAGGATGGTTTAAAATAAACATCAAATATGAGGTTACAGATACATACCACCCATAAAGGCAGAAGGATAGATCAATTCTCTTTAAAGGCATCCAAAGATGTGAGGCAAAGAAGTAAAATGAATCAATTTTAAAGTCCTCTCTAGGCAAATCCATAAGCATGGACAAAAAGGGGAAATAAAGCAAACGTCAATTAGTTCAGCAAGGAAGGATTCCAGGTCAACTTCATAAGTGCAGCTGCATCAGCAAAAAAAAAGGCAGTACACGACAGAGATTTAAAGAATGGTTATAAAATCGTAGGAGAAGAGTTCCGTTCTCTCCCAAAGGAAGAGAAAGATAAAACTGATGCCATGCATCAAAAGGAAAGAGGTATGGCGTGGAGTGGATGTGTGTTCCATCGCAAGAAAAATGATTGCGCTGTATAGTATTATGTTAGTTGTGTGTGTCTTGCCCCTCCTTTGGTGTTTCTTACTTTTTAGTCCTTATAACACCTTAATGTGTGGTGTCACTCCACTAGTTAGTCTATTGTGGATTAGTTCACGTATGTAGTCACCAAAAACATGTTAGTTACTCCCGCATTCCATCCTAAGCACTTCCTGTGAATGACTTGGCCTTCTGGGCCTCACAGGTTTGTCAACGGTAAAAAATATACAATGTAACAGACTATGGCTGTGGATTAAAGTTGATTTTCCCACGAGCCACCTCATAGTGAACTTCAAAAGAAGGTCCTTTGTATGTAAAAGGAAACATGCACAGAACAAATATGCAACATTTGCAGAAATGCCATTTAACTATTATGCTGGCTAAGGGAAAATGTGCATCTCAAGAAAGAACATGTTTAATGCTTAAATGCATTTGCAGCTTTTAAATGAATTCAACTTAATTGGAATCACATATAATGCATCAAACCATCATTTCATAATAAGCAAGGGTAATAAATG
This sequence comes from Lissotriton helveticus, assembly GCF_964261635.1. Taxonomy (NCBI): domain Eukaryota; kingdom Metazoa; phylum Chordata; class Amphibia; order Caudata; family Salamandridae; genus Lissotriton; species Lissotriton helveticus. The sequence goes on from NC_136068.1 coordinate 1,113,475,919, forward strand.
TTTCACCAATATATTATTACACGGAAATGACTAACATTTGCTATGGCCTACTGCCACAATTTTCAACATCCATATAAGTAAATTATTCTTACATTTTTTTTACTAAAATAGTTTCCAAATGTTTATAATTATTAGGGTCTCTACTATCACATCTGTAATTTTCAATTACCTAACTTCTTTCATTGCATAATTGCACCTCAATATATTCATAATGCATTTACAATGAAAGGCAATAGAATTGTTAGGCCTCATCATTAGATTAATTAGTTTTCATCAGTACATAAATAGTAAAACATCATTTCATGAGTAATCGTGTTGTGAAAATCTGTTAATAAGCACTATAACTATTTAGCACTGTATTTTCTTCCTTTCTAACCATTACAATCACACTTTTACGGTGTTAGTTTACTTGTTTATATTAGTGTATAACTTCGTTCATTTTGTGCAATGAACACATTCTGTTTTTTGTGTCTAAATCAGAAAAACTGTCTTGGAAAATGTTTTTGAAATTTAAGCGCTATCACTGGTTATGCTCCAACGTGCCTCAAACTCCCATGCTCCCAACCCACCCTGTGGGTCGGCTGCACCTAAATAAAAGATTGCAGGGAACAACACATTCATTTAGAAAGACACCTGCAACACACCAGAATATTATAAGGAAACATTTAGCTAGGTACTAATTAAAAAGTGAACCTATTTGTTATTTCTCCAAAGCAAAAAAGAAGAACCCACCTTATTACAACAAAATGGCTATACACTAATGTATATATCAAAACATATTAATTTTATTATTTTGTATATAGCTCATATTCAGTTTTGTTATTTATGTATTTCATTCAAAACAACATAGTTGTACATCAATAATAAACGATAGACGAGAGGATGATGGAGGCCGTGCGGCAGGTGTCAACTACGCGCGTTTCGGCATACATGCCTTCATCAGGTAGCCGTCTATTGCACATATATGATGTGATGCTTGTATTCGATATTATAATGCCGCTTTACTGTATCTTGTGTTTAACGCCTGGTTAATAAGATATAGTATATATCGCACGTTGGCTAATACCCTCGTGATATCTGAGTTAGTATATTTCTTTAAACCACATGACGCTGCCGAGAATGTGGCAGAAATTCTAAAACCGGCTGTAGTACGGAGAGGGTATGGCCCTATTTCGGGGGCATATGGTATTGTTCACCTCTCTTGCCGTCACGCCGCATCTAGAGTCACAAACAAGTTCTGAGCATCCAGAATATTGTCAACAATGCAAGGCTATAGCAATGGAAGAACTTTGCAAAACATATTCACAGTAGCAAAGCATAACATATTGCAACGCTACATAACATAAATAAACTAATTGGCAGTGATTCGATCTAAACCGAGCTGTGTAACTTAAACATCCCATCACCCTTAAATGCGACAACACACAGACAAAGGCAAAAAATAAAGTACGTCAGGGCTATCTAGTCTGTCCATTCTCATGCCCGCTGGTGCGTAGTTAGCTTAGTCCTCAGCTGTGTCTCTGCTCCAGCACAATGGTTACTTTCCAGTTTCTGCCCTAAACTATTTTGAATACTGGCATTAATTTGACCTTATTGCTCCTGCTGGAGGGCAGTCCCATGCAGAGAAGAGCATTCTTACATTACACCTTCCTCAATGATTGGCGCCTCCCTTCTCTGATCTTGTGTTCTAGATCTCAGTTCCTTAAAGGACTCTATGATGCTGCCCTACTACCCCCGCCAACTACAGAAGGAAGCACTTGTATCTTGATTGCTTATTTCTGGGCTGTCTCAGTCTTGTTTTTACCCTTCTTAAGACATTCTCTTTCAGATCAACCACTAAAACTCGCCATATAAGGTTTGCAAATCACTCCTGAAATGCACAGACATGCTTGGGTATTTTAGACCGATGACTGTTCTGCACAGGGAGTAGATCTGGGCCATTTCAGTAAACTTTCAGAACAACAGACCTGGGTTCGGCCAGACTTTGATCGACGAGAACCCAGGACACCTTACTTTAGATCCGGCAACGAGTGGTTGCCCATTAGTTTACCTTTAGTCTGGTGAGGCTACAGACATCAGTCTTCAAAACAAAAAAAGTTCTCGGAAGTCATGTACAAAGACACATAAAACAACAGCACCTGCTACGAGCCGGTCCTGTCCTCAAAACCATTTCACCCTCTGTTTGCTGCTGTAATTGGGAAGACATCAAGGGCTGAGAGGTGAAGTGATTTACCCTATATTGCTTAGGATACTGCTGCAGAAGAGGAATGAACCCCCAATCAGCAAACCCCCTCCTGCCTTTCAAGTGAAGGAAGAGGCCTCTCTCCCACAACAAATCTGAAATGTGTTCCTTCCTTTCCAAGTGAATAAAACATGACATGTAAAATAGGAAGCCTCTTCATTCAGATTTCAGGCTTCATCAGAAAACTTCCCGTCACCCCCTGCCCTGACACACAGAGGAGGGTGATTTCCGGCATTGATCTCCGGACATGTAAATTGGTCCCTCTTTGCAGTTACAAAACATGAAAGGGAGCACTGGGAATTACATAACAAAAAAATAACCATTTTCTTCCTCATGCCATTTCTCAGCTGGGCCGCAGGGTTTATTAATTTCTGCTAATTTCACGGCAGCCGCTTGCTTTTCATCTTTTTTTTCCCTCAGAGTTAATTGAAGTGTTTTAGATGTCTGCCTACCTGTTTGCAAAAAGGGACGGGTTGGTAGAAATGCTTTTGGGGTGCGAATGACAAAGCTGGGTAGGAGAAGCCTGGTGTTGCTTAAGCCACTGTTTTCAGTGTCCGTCAATTCAGCTGAAGCAAGAAGTAGGGGCCTATTTATTATACCAGCTTCTATGTCCCTGTGGGCATCCAGGTTGGACCAGCTTGTAAGCGAAGCTTGGTTTGTGCCTCTAAAATGCTGTCAGGTCTGTGACTCTGTTCAACAAACATATACATTACCAGCCTCCTGGATGCAATGCTCTGTTGGTTTAGCTCCCAGTTTACCTACAGGCCACTCCAGTCCTCGTCAGTTGGATTGTTGAGTTTCAAGGCCACTCTTCTGGCCACCTCACACCTCAAAGTTCCAACTGGTTTTTGTGCTCTGCTGTTTTCTAACCATCATATAAAACCTGCATTTATCTTTGCCAAAAATTGAGCAATATAAATTGGCCCTTTCTTCTTCTAGCAGAGAATGGAATTAGGTCCAAAGTTAGCTGGTTAACAAAGGCAAATACCTTTACCAATTAGATTTTGATTGAGCATTTCATCTTGTAGCTGAGGGTTCCTGTTGCTCTATCTTGGACGCCGTGATCTCTCAAAGGTGCAGCTGGAGAGACCTACTGAGATTTCTAGGTCTTGAAAGTGTCTGGGAGACTCGTTGTTTCTCAAAGAATCATCTTCTAGTTGGAGGAACATTCACAGAGGAAGTTGTTTTTTTGTATGGATGGGGTAGGGTGGACATATAGTTCTTCTTGAAGAGACAGAGAGACTCCTATAGTGTTGGAAAGGTTACTGAGGTCATGTGCCTCTGAAAGATAGCTGTAAAACAGAGTCAGTCCTCTGTCATTTGGTTTGTTGCAGGATTAAAACATCTTAAATATAGTACATTCTTTAAAAAGATAGCATTACAGATTTGCATTGTGGTCAAGCTACATCTAAATCATTGTGTTATGGTAGTAAGCAGTATCTTAAATATTCCTTATTCATTTGTCTGTAATTCTCATACTATTTCCATGGCGTATTTGTCTCCAGTTTTTGCTTCTTTATTTCCTTCTTTCTATCTCGTCCCTTCATAATTTATTCTCTCATACTCATGTTAGTCGTAGAGCATATCCATCACTCGTCACACTCATAATTGACAGGTATCCACACCCCATTATTGCCTGAGCCCCTCCTATTATCTTATCAAGCCCTACAACACTAACTAGATTTCTTTCTAGTCTAAGGGTCTGTAAATGTTGCTCCCCCTCCATTTAAAGTCTGGGTCAGTGCCGGGTTTACACCTGTGGAGCCTCTGCTGTCTCTGTAACTGTACATGTATGACCTAGCATTCCATCTGCAGAGGTATGCTTGGCCACAGCGAACGTCATCCTAAACTACTAAGGGCATGTCAACCAACCCTATTTTTCCCGGGACAGAGCTTCCATTTTTGACAAGGGCAGAGCAAATGCAGAATGGCCCATCATGCACAAGGTGGAAATTCTCCGTCAGGGCCATTTAAAAAAAAAGAAAACAAACTCTCGTTTTGGAACTTTTTTTCTAGACAAAACAGTTTGTCAGGCTCATGCTTTAAACATGATTCCTGCTCGGCAGTACTGTGAAGGGAGCTGCCTCCGTGACTACTCTTTTCAGAGCAAAGAAATATCCACCAGGCATGCTAGGATCTCAGAGAATTTAGGATACTTAATCCTCGTTTTTAAAACTGCCTGGCCCACTTACCCCCACCTCTGCCATCCTATCTTGCACCCTAATTGGTCAACTCACCGCTCTTTGCGGGTCCTTCGCCCTTCTCGAGGCGGCCATCTTTGTTGAGGGGGAGCAGCGCGCAGTCAGTCCTTTTTCTACCTTGCTGGTTGTGCATAAAGGTAGGCAACCCTGCTCAGTGCGTCCTTTACCAGCGTGTGGCGCTATTCGTAGAAGTGTGTGTGGAGTGGTAGCTCGCTCGTTTTTAAGCTCCCGTTTTGTATTTCTTTTGTAGTTAATTTAGGATACTTAATCCTCGTTTTTAAAACTGCCTGTCCCACTTACCCCCACCTCTGCCATCCTATCTTGCACCCTAATTGGTCAACTCACCGCTCTTTGCGGGTCCTTCGCCCTTCTCGAGGCGGCCATCTTTGTTGAGGGGGAGCAGCGCGCAGTCAGTCCTTTTTCTACCTTGCTGGTTGTGCATAAAGGTAGCCATGCCAACGCGCAGCGGTCACGCGCAGCGGGGACGCCGAACTGACGCCGGAGTTACGCCAGAGTTTAGCCCGTCTGTGCCCGTCCGGGCCCAGACGGGCTCAGGGCCTATCATCATGCCCGACTCTTTGCCATCTTCTACTACCAAGCTCCGTTATGGGAGGGACGCTCTCATCGCCTTACGTCCACCGCACCCAACTGTTTGTAGATTTGCACAGGTGGGGACTAGTCCATTTCTACCGTGTAGAGCCTGTTTCTCTGGCCTTAATTCAATTGCTGTGAAACATGCTCTCTCTATGGCCCTACTTAATTGTCGGTCTTTGTCGTGCCATGCCACTGAAATCCATTCACTTATTCTGGACCACGAGCTCGATGTGTTGTTTCTCACTGAGACCTGGCTCTCCCCCAGTTCTGGCCCTGACATGGTTAGAGCACTCCCTCCAGGCTTTCATATACTCCATCTTGATAGACCGAAAGGGAGGGGAGGAGGAATTGCTGTTCTTTATAGAGACACGCTCGCTTGTAAGATCCAGAATGGAGGGGTAACTGATTGTGAGAGCTTACAGTTCTCCCTTCGGCTGTCACCTACAGTATCTCTGGTAGGCTTGTTGATTTACCGCCCCCCTGCACCCCTGGGTAGCTTCCCTAACTCTCTTTTAGAAACCACCGCACTTCTTGCCTCTTCTACTGCCAACTTTGTTGTCCTCGGGGATTTTAATATCCATCTGGATGACCCTACGAACATTGCTGGAGTCGATTTGATCGACGATTTCAACTCGTTTGGAATCTACCTGGTCAACTCGGGCGCGACTCATGAGAAGGGCCATCTGCTCGATCCCATACTCTCTAACCTGGACCATCTTGTTCCATCTCCGGCTCTTGCCATGCCTTGGACAGACCACTTTTTGGTGCCCGCGACTTGGCAATTCGATAGTCCAGTTGCGGTAGCCCCTAGGGTTCATACCCTTGAGAGAGCCTGGTCGAGGCTCCCAGTTGACACTTGGGCGGTACACCTGGAGGCCACGCGGCCCCCTCAAGGAGCCAATCCAATAGTCACTGATGCGAATTTACATACCTGGCTCGTGCACTCTCTGGATACCCTCCTTCCCAAAAAGAAACAACTTACAAATGGGAAGAGAATGGGTTCGGCACCTTGGTATTCGTCGGACTTGAGAACCTTGAGGAAGGGGTGCAAGAAGTTAGAGCGGTCCTGGAGGAGAGATTGGAGTGAGGCGAGTCGCAAAGAATATCGTACGGCTCTAAGTAGGTATAAATCCGCTATACGGGTGGCAAAATCAAGATTCTTTGAAGAGCGTATAGGTTCTGCGGCCAACTCTTCTAAAGAGTCATTCAGGGTTATTAAGGAGCTACTTAATGCCCCTGAACCCCGGGTTTTACATGAGGACCCTCGCAAAAAATGCACTGAACTGGCCTCGTTTTTCAAAAGTAAAATTGATAACATACTGGCCTCCCTCCCCCGGCTAGGTGAGGTCCCCGCCTTGGTGGACAATTCCAGCTTTCAATCTAAGATGCAATCGGTGGAGATGGCTTCCCTGGGCCCGGTTACTATGGAGGAAGTTCTGGCGGTTCTGGGCTCAATGAAGAGTGGCTCTCCGAAAGACCCAGCACCTATTAAATATCTCAAACAGGTGTCCTCTGTGATTGGTGGCCCGGTGACGGACTTGATAAACCTGTCCTTTGCCCATGGGGTAGTCCCCCCCAGTTGGAAAGGAGCGGTGGTTAAGGCCCTTTTGAAGAAGCCTAACCTTGATCCCGCTGACCTCGCCAACTTTCGGCCTATCTCCTTGCTGCCGGGTATCAGTAAGGTGGCTGAGAAGCTGGCGAACAGACGCCTCTCGGACTTCTTGGAAGCCAATTCCCTCCTGGGCGATTCCCAAACGGGTTTCCGTCCCGGTCAGGGGACTGACACTGCCCTGTTGGCGGTCGTGGAGAATGCCAGGAGCATGCTGGATGCGGGGGGATCAGTGGCAGTGATCCTCCTGGACCTCAGCGCTGCTTTTGATACCGTGGACCATCAGGTGCTTCTCCAACGGCTGTCAGGGGTGGGGGTCACGGGTCTGGCCCTCAAATGGTTCGCTTCCTTTTTGGAAGATCGTTCATTTGAGGTGTGGGAAGGCCATGAAAAATCATCTTCAACCCCTCTCCAGTGTGGTGTGCCACAGGGCTCTTCACTGAGCCCTACTTTATTCAACGTTTACATGGCCCCCCTGGAGAGTGTGGTACTGCCGCTGGGTATTAAAATCATCAGTTATGCTGATGATACTCAGCTGGTGGTAGGCCTTTCCCAGTCGGCGTACCATCCCGACCGGCTGCACACATGTCTTGAGAAGATCTACACGTGGATGTGCAGCTCAGCCCTAAAGTTAAATGGCTCCAAGACGGAACTGATGCTGCTGGGGAACTCCTCTCCATCTTTGTCCCCCAGCAGCTGGCCAGACTGTCTGGGACCGGTTCCCCCCTCCAAACGGGAGATCAAGAGCTTGGGGGTATGGCTGGAGCAGGACCTATCGTTTAAAACTCATGCCAAAAAGACTGCTGGCGTGTGCTTTGGCCTGCTCCGTGCAGCCCAGAAGATTTTGCCTCTGCTTCCAGTAACCACCCGAAGGCTTCTCATCCAGGGACTTATCATCCCGCGGCTGGATTTCAGCAATGCGTTATTCCTGGGTGCACCCGAATCTACCCTGAATAAACTGCAGCAAGTGCAGAACGCGGCAGCCAGACTTCTGACGGGTCTCCCTAGGCGTCAATCTGCTCGCCCGGCGTTGAGGGCACTGCACTGGCTCCCTGTGAGAGACAGGGTGAAATTTAAGTCACTTTGTATCGCTCACAAAGTCCTGCACGGGGTAGGTCCACCTATTCTGGGGGAGATGGTCCAGCCCTACAAGGCTCCTCGCTCTCTTCGCTCTGACGATCAACATCTCCTTCAGGTTGGCAGGGTGAAGAAGGCAAGAACGGGTGGCAGAAGGTTTTCAATAAATGTGGCCTCTTTGTGGAACTCGTTGCCCCTACAACTGCGCTCGGAAGCTAGCCTGCTTCGGTTTCGAAAACTTTTAAAAACTTTTCTGTTTTCTGTTTAATCCCTTCATTCTTTAGTAGTGTTATGTTCTGGTAAGCGCTGGGATGCCTATAGGTAACCAGGCGCTATACAAAACTCAGAATAATAATAATAATAATAAAGTAAGGTGGACGGTCCTTCACTAGGGTGTCTGGGGCCTTGGTCTCCACCCCTGGGTAGACTGGTGCAACATCTGCCAGGATCTAGATGGCCCTCTAAATGTCACTTCTTTGCCCAAAGTCCCAGTCCTAATGCTGTCTTGTCTGGCTATAGTTCCACATACGATAATGCTCCTTAAAAGTAAGCAACTCAATCAGACACACTTCTTTTGGCATAAGACATCTGTCCCACCAATGCTAATTTTGGTCCCACCAATGCTAATTTTGGAGTCCAGTTCCATTCCATCAATGCTATTTGGAAGTAAATAAACATGTGGCATAATCAGGGAGAGACTCAAAACCAGGTGAGAAAATCATCTACTCATTCTGAATGTTGCTCCTTGAGTCAACAAGAGTACACCAAACCTCTCTTCCAATGAAGCCTGACAACAGTTGGACCTTGAAGGCAGCTTCCACACAAATTGGTTGTTCGTTCGCTCAACAGTAGGTGTGGCCTTACCATGGCGGACCATTTGGGCACAATCTGAACCATAATATGATTGTGGTTTGGTACCTAAATCTACATGCGCTTACCTTGCTTACTACATTAAAACCCACAGAGATGATATATGTACTTGGATTGCAAAGTTTTTGTAGTACATCTTCTAGGATTTCTTGCAGATCTTCTAAAATTGCTTTTTTGTGGGAGGGATTTAATTCCCAAACTGTTGCAGTCTGAAGCAAAGCCTATTTTCGGCATGGTCTCTTCAATATTGGAAATGATCATCTATGGGGATTAGTTATATGGGGAGCGTGTGGCATGGGGGCAAAATTTATGGAATTTGATTGTACCTGGTATTTTTTGTGGTGCAGCCACCTCACTCTTTTGAGTTTAACCAGTGATGGGTGTTAAAGCCGTCATTTCCCATTTATCCATTACACAAAAGTCTTCTTTTCTGTTCTGGCATCCTTGCTTTCACTTTTCTTCACCTTTCCCTCTTGCTTTCTCAATTCAATTCCCCTTCTCGTATTTGCCATCCTAATCCAATCTTCTCCTTTCCATCTGTCTATGCTACCACTTCCCCTTTTACCTAGTTTTCTTTTTCTTTCTTCTCTCCTTCTCTTCATTGCCTATTTATCTTCTCCATCTTCTTTCCATTCTTCTTACCACTTACCCCCTTTCTTCGAATTCAGTATAATTCTCTTGTTTTTCCTGTCTGTTTTTCGCTTCTTTCCTCTTTTCATCCTTTTCCCTGCCACATTCTGCTTTTTTCCGTATCTTTTCCTGTATGTAACCACCTTCTGTTACTTTTTACTTATTTTTTCTCTTCCTTCTTCCTCCTTTCTTTAATTTTCTCTCCCATTTCATCCACCATTTTCTTTAACTTTTCTTTTTTCTTCTCCCTCCAACGGAGCCTCCTCACCAGCCGCACTGCGCCCTGCACACACCCTGTCTGTGCGTTTCTCCCCACTGTCACGGAGTTGTCCATTTTTATTCAGTTTGCCATTAATTTGTAACCAATCCATTTTGTCTTGTTTATTTTCCCAGCTCAACTCCCCCAACCCCCAATACCACAATGATGTTCTAAATAAGCTTTCCTGGCAACAAAGACATTCCAATTTTCCCCTCCAATCTTGCTCACAGACTCACAATTACCCGGCAATTGCAGCCGGTCTGCACCACCGAATGACTGGGCTGATGTGTAATGGGAGTCTGAATTGTTTTTGATTAACTGTTCTTTTATATAAAAGTGAAATGAATGAAGCGGCAGTGTTGTTAGGTCAAAATAATGGGTTTTGTTAGGAAAAAGCGCTTAATTGGTTCCATAAAACAGGCAAAAAACCCACATGGCATTTCGGGCCAGCAGCCTCTACCGAGGTAAAATGACAGCGTTATCAATACTCCCGTGTTTTGCTGAAAATATCGTTTTTTGTGGCAATCAAGCGAATGCAAGCCACGGTGTGTGTTGTACTGACACAAAAGCTGAGACGCTGGGGACAATGAATACGGTCCTCATTAAAGGGCTGGGGTGACTGGCTGAGGGCCCGGTGTCCGTGGTGCCATCTAGCGGCATCCGTAGGAATGAAGCCTGTGCATGCAACACATACATATTTATTTATTTATTTATTTATTTATTTATTTTCTTATATAGCGCAGGATTCGACCCCCGGAGGGTAATCTCCGCGCTTGCGCTTTTTCCAGAAAAACCTAATATTGTACCATGAGCTGTGAAAGAGTAAGTATTTGTCGGATCTTAGGGAGCCGAAAAAAGATATGTTTTTAAAATCTTCCTAAAGGACAGAAAGTTGGTAATTTGTTTCAGAGTCGGGGGAAGTGAATTCCACAGAATAGGACCTTAATAGGAGAGAGCTCGGCCTCCCTGCCTAGCTTTTCTAATCCTTGGAACCTGGATCAGTTGCTGACTACCAGAGCGCAGAGTGCGCCTAGGACTGTAGGGGTTGAATTTTTCTTTTAAGTACTTGGGTCCTGTACCTAGCAGGCATTTATGTATTGTGCAGCAGATTTTATATTTTACCCGTTGCCTAACCGGCAGCCAATGAAGTTTGTCCAGGAGGGGACGCGATGCAGTCCTTGGCTGAGCATTGAGAATGAGTCTCACTGCTGTATTCTGGACTACTTGCAATCTTTGTAGTTGTTCCTCATTGGCCGAGATGAACAGGCCGTTACAGTAGTCCAGTCTACTGATTACCAATGGCTGGACAAGTGTTTTCCTATGGTTGTCTGGTAGGAATGGAAAGACACGTCGTAGCAGTCCGATAACACGGAAGCAGGATCCTGCTACTTGATTTGTGTGTTCTTTAAATAGAAGTGTCTTATCAAGGCCGCACACCAAGATTTTTTACGGTCTGTTTAGGAGTTGGTACTGGTCCCAAATCCGGGGGCCACCATTCTGGGGACCACAAAAGCGTGGCCTCCCCGAACAACATGACCTCCGTCTTGCCTACATTGCACTGGAGGCAGTTTAAAACCATCCAGTCCGATATTACCCTCATTCCTTCCGCAAAAGATTTTTGTATTGCGGGCGAGAGGGTCTGAAAGGGGAATAAAAGCTGAGTGTCGTCAGCATACGACACCGGGGTGAACCCATAAGCTCTTGCAATGTCTGCCAAGGGGGCCACATACACATTAAAAAGTGTGGGGCTTAGGCATGAGCCCTGTGGCACTCCCTTGGTGAGCTCCCTTGAGATGGAATAATGGGAGCCCAGTCTGACTCCTTGCGAGCGTCCCGAAAGAAAGCTCTCCAACCAGGATAGAGCCACACCTCCTATACCCACCTCCCTCAAACGACCGAGAAGTATTTCATGTGACACCGTGTCAAAGGCAGCGGATAAATCCAGCAGCACCAGAATCATACAGCCTCCTCCATCTAGTGACATCCTGATGTTATCGGTCACAGAGAGGAGGGCAGATTCGGTGTTGTGATTGGGCCTGAACCCAGATTGAGAAAAGTCCAGGACCTCCGCTGCCTCAATGTATTTAGACAAATAAGTGTTCACATGTCTCTCGGTCATTTTGCTGAGGTATGGCAGGAGGGAGATGGGTCGGAGGTTTGAAAGGTCCGTCCAAGGAAGTGCTGCGTTCTTTCGGATGGGGTTCACCACTGCTTTTTTCCACTCTATAGGCACACGTCCTTTCCTGAGAGAATGGTTTATTATTTTTCGGATATAAGGTCCAAGCAAGGTACTCAGGGGGGCAACTATTTTAGCAGGCAAAAGATCATCTGGAGACCCCGATTTTATGTGGCTAATAAGGGAAGGTAAATCTGAGTCACTGACTGCTGGAAATGTCATTAATGAGATGTCTCTCTGCGTGGGCGGAGTAGAAGGAGTGGAAATAGTAATTTTTGGGCTCTTTTGGCTGGAAGCCTTCATTATTTTCTCATAAATCAGATTGATTTTATTTTCAAAAAACAATGAAATGTCGTCACATAGGAGTTGGGAAAAGTCATCTGGGCTTTCACATGCTACTGGTTTTACAAATGCTTGTAGTATTTTATATAATTCTGTAGAGGAGTTACCCGCCTCTGCGAGTTGCTGAGTAAGGCTGTTCTTTCGTGCAAGTTTTATATTTTTATAGTAGTTGGACTGAGCTTCATAAAATGATTTCTTGCTTTCCTCTGTTCGTATTTTAGTTAGTATACAACTAACTAAAGGGTTTGTTGCGACTTCCCTGGGAATTTATTATTTCCAGCTGCAACAAAGCCCATTTTATTGACATTGGAAGTACTTAAAACTGATCTGGATACGACGACGTGCATGTGAGCCATAGAGCTCGGCACACGGCACCTTAGCCCACTGAGCTACCCACATCACATTGCTTCTCAGTTTTTTTATTGTGAGAAAATACATCTAGAATATAATGTATACTGAGCCTTAAATTCTAGACTGTATGCAAGTGTCTTACCTGATAATATATATATATATATTTTTATATAGCGCCTTATGCCATTCTTTTAGTCTTCTAGGCACTGTAAGCAAATCGAATTTAATGACTATATTAGTCTCAAAGTGATGGAAACCTGGCTTTCCTTTCCGCGATTCTAGTTTAGGACTCGGGTTGTAAGTCGCAGACGGATGGCAGCAGTGAGTGCTCAACTTGCTGAGCCATTGTAACTGAAAGGATGCACGTGGCACCCATCGTTACTCTTGCTAACAGTGTATTGTTGGTCCCGTGTCTGACCAACATTTTTAAAACGTTACTTTAGTATGGGAGGTTTCATTCATCCCCTGCCGTTTCTTTCCTTAACCATCATCACATGGATGGTTATAAAAAAAAACTCTCCTCCGTCCACTGTGTCCCAGATAAGATAGCTCGGTGGGTTGAGCCCACCCTGCAGAGAAGTCTATAATCTAGGATCAGAGGTCTGAGTCCTCGCAGTGTGTTTGTGTGATGGAGAGGCACTTAGGCCGCTCCAAGGCTCTCCACTCATTCTCTGTACAGGATTAACACCCGGCCTTTCTCTTGGGAAATCTCTGGGCCCGGCGGGGAGGCCGTCAGTCCTGCAGGTAGAGCGGAACTCCGTCAGCTCACAAATAGCCGTGAAGACAGCTGGGGCTCCCAGAGGGCATTCGGGATGGATATAAGCACCAGAGGCAGGCCCTGGGGAACCCCCTGTCGCTGGGTTTAGAATTGGTGTGTCAAGTGACCTGGAATTAACTTTTAAAAATGAAACAAGTGAGGGGAAATAAGGGGTGGGGTGGGGTTTGTCGAAGGGCCAGAGGAAGCGATAGGTGCAGGCGTTGTGATGCAGAGGGAAGGATTGCAATAGCGCGCCCTTGGTGGCCTTTAGGGACATAACATTACTTGAAAGACAGGCGGAAGCCTCTCTAAGAGCAGGGGTTGTGATAAATTAATCTACCTCCAACCATACGACTGAATCGGCTCCCGCCCCATCGATCTTACAGGAACACTCTTCGTCTGCTTTCAAAGCTCCAGGGAGACAGGGGGTGGAGCTAGTGCTGGGGTAATGGTGCATTGTGTGTGGCATGTGCAAACATACTCCGATTGTAACTTACACAAAAATACCCAGTTTTCATGCTACTACGCCCGCTACCACCTCCGAATCACAACAGCTTCTACAAACGATATTTAAAAAAAATAAATCTGTTTTAGTTCTATAATCGGGGAATTACCTACTTCTAGAGCAGCAGAACCACAGAAGAGCAGCACTTCTTTCATTTTCTTAAACTAAAGACATATTTTTCATATCCTCTTAAATAGGTAGTGAGCTGCAGCAGATAGAAATCTGGCTGCGGACTCAGTGCTTAATTTGAGCCGGTGGGTTCCAGCACATCATTGTCAGCACCAGCACTTAATTGTCAGCACCGGCACTTAATTGTTAAGACTAGCACTTTGACAGTTTGCCACATGGTGGCGCTGTTTGCCCTATTTAGAAATGAGCGAACAACAGTTGTTTATTAATTCAAAATACATTACAAATTACAACTATATGCCGCCCAAGTCATTCTTATGGCTTTGAGGACCTGGAATTGTCTGAATTCTCCCACTTGCAGGAGTGTGATGATTAGCATTTGTGTTGGTACTCTCACTGGCAGCACTGGTATGGCAATGGGTGGTACAAGCTGCAGTTGCCTCTTGACGAGAGCCCTGGCACTTATTGTTTTATAAATTAAGCACTGCTGCTGATCTTCAATCCCTCCCACCCGGACCTTCATCAAAACAGTCTCTAATAAGGCAATTCCGGGTTATGCCCACGGCCAGCACCAAAATGTCCACAGCATTATACCACTGTTCAACGGATCGGCCGCCATCTTGACCCGACCATTCTACAAACTGCTTCTAAAATATGGTTATGGAAGAGCACTCCTCAAACTCATTAGCCGAGGGATGCCCCAGGGTTATGTTCTCTCTGCACCAGAGGAGATTATCCGCACAAGTGACCTGTGGGGCATGCAGTAGTGTGATACATAAATCTCTCAGGAAATTAAAGGAGAGTACTGGGGTCATGGAAATGGGATGTAACTTGAATATTAACTCTAAAATATTGTTTGACCATACTTTGTGCTCACATTATCATGACTGCAAACATCATGGAGGCAGATTATATTTTATTGACACGGTCATGCAATTAAACAATTGTTTTTATATGTGTTAATATTTATGTGTTTTGAGTTGTGGATGAGTTTTAGGGTAAGAGTGGGTAGTGCTTGTTTTTTAAGTGACTTATGTTATGAGTGTTTAGAACTATTCATCACATTATTCTAATTACATTTTAAATATGTTTAATTTGTTAAAACATCTGGTTAATTTATTTTAGGATATATCACTAAGATTTCTTTTATTATTAGTGGTTTATTGGAGGGTAGGGCCAGTAGCGTTTGGGGGGGATTCAAATGTATGTATAGACTTTAGCATTTTTACGTTTTAGAAAACGATGATACATTATTTGGGGTTAATAATTTTGTGGGTAGGGTTGGTGAAGGGCTCAACAATATGTGGTTTATAAATTAGTTCATAATTGCTTTAAAAAGGTAAACTATTTTAAATGAATTTTATTAATTGTTTTAATTTACACACCAAAATAAAAGCAATATTAAAAAAATATTGAGGTTCCTGTATTTTTGGCTTTATAATTTTGTTGTGTTTAAATTATGGGTTAGTCAGTTTAATGGGGGGGTTGCTTTAGTGTTATTTTTATTTCAGTAATTTCAAAGATTTTTTGTTTTTAAAAATGTCTTTTACATTGAAATTAATTAACTATTATTTATTAGTAAAATGTAGCTTACATTTATTTAGATTCGTTAGTATTTAACATTTCAAACTGTAAAATGTTTACAGTAGGGTATGTTTTATGTTATTTCCATTGACTGTTTTTCAGTGCATTCATTTTACTATAGCCTTATAGCCCGTACCGACTATTAAAGGCCTGCTCGGCGAGGACCTTTAACAAGGCAGCGGGACTTTAAAAGCCGGTATAGTCCAGCCGCGAAGGGCTACAAGGCTATTAGAACATTCTGCCACTAGAGGGCAGAATGTTCTAACAAATTAAACAAAGGCCTCTCAGAGCCCGAAGGGACTGAAATCCCCTAGAGCTCTGTGAGGCCACTGTTTAAACAACATTGGAATGTTGCTTTGCGGGCCTTTACTTGCCCCTAGAAGCACGTAGCACTCCATTGTCTGCAATGGAATGCTTCACATTCCAATGTTCTAATATGTAATATATTTAGGATGTTTATTTTAAAATGGAAGTATATTTAATGTGAACCGTAAATCTTTTTCTAGGATGAAAATAATAGATCTTACTCTCGACTAAGAATAATAGATTTCACCCTCCTCCCACCCCAATGTTTTACACTTTCCCTAATATTTGTTGAACTGGAGTTAGAACAGTAAATGGCAGCTCAACCGTATTGATGTGCTTCCCACAATTTTTATGAGATTGGAGTTAGAATAGTAGATTTGACCCCTTTCATTTTATTCACTTTCCTCGTGGGGGTTTTTGAACTGGTGTTAGAATAGGTTATAACTCACACCTTGCATTTATGCATTGCCCTAGTTTTTCCTGTATTGGAGATGGAATGGTAAATCTCACCCTCTCCCATGATGTATGACCTTTCCCAATGTTTGAAGGACTGGAATTAGAATTGTAAAACCCAATGGCTATATTTGTACATTTTATTAATTGTTGTTGGACTGGTTGTAAAATGTTAAATAGTGAAATACCATATGCCACCCCTTTCATTTATGCAATCCCTCCTAATTTAGCTGGATTTGAGTTTGAATATTACATCTCAACCCTTAATGCACCTTCCCGAATTTGTGATAGATTGCTATACTGCTCATCCCAAAATTACATGAGGAGCGCCACCTTGTGGCAGACTGCCCTAAGTCTGGTGTTGACAATTAGGTGCCGGTGCCGAGCACCGGAAACTAATTAAGGGCTGGTGCTCAGCACCGGAAAGCACCAGCTCAAATTAAGCACTGCAAGAGGCCCTCTTTACATGGGACCCCTGGTCAAAAGCATCACTGGGCTCCTGTTTTCTTGACTCAGCACTGACATTGAGAAATACGTCAAATAAATAGGCAAGCCTTTATTTAAAGGTTAATTGAAGTGAACAAAAGGAAATCACTAGTTTATTCGGCACCTTCTGACTTTAGAGGTACCTTTATTTTAAAGATATCTTGCAGCAAAAGTGTAAACATATAATAAAATCTCTTCCAAATTCAGTGTATTTCTTTAACATAAAGAACTGTTTCACCTCAGTACATCACATTATATCAGTGCATTGAGAAGTGTTTTTTAAAAGCGATACGTTTCAAACATTCATTCTTCCCTCACCCTGACAACAATGTCAATAGTGAATCAAGTTGCAAGTCAGTTGTTAAGTGCACTCTTTGGGCTGGGTTCCTATTATACACGAACAACATTTTAGTTTATTAAACCAAACATAGGTAGGTTTTGCACAATGCATGCCCTGAAGTCATGCATTTCGACGTCCTTTTATATGTGATAATGAAGAAAAAGGAGGGAAAATGAAATAAACAGTTGCCTAGGATCACACAATTTGGTAAAGTGCTGAAACCAGGACTAATTCCAGGTTTTCTGATTACACATCCTGCAATTCAGCAGATGTATATGCTTTGCTTTCCCTACATCCTCTACCGGTACGCCCCCACTCCCCCCTGTAACTTCACCCCTCCTGACCGCCATCATGCAGGCTTCAATGCTGCCCTTAGCTGCAACACAGACAAATCTTTTAGCCCCCAGGAAAATGTTTGTGAGTACCCTTGATTTAGACTTCCAAGTTTCCACCTCCTAAAAATAAGGGGTGGGGACTCTTACAGCTGGATTAGCAACCATAAAGTAAAATGCTATCTACTGGTAAGGATGTCCATTACTGACGAGGCTAGCTACATATAGGTAGTAATAGGAAGAATGAATATATCTTAGTAAAATATTATATATATATATATATATATATATATATATATATATATATATATATATATATATATATATATATATATATATATATATATATATATATATATATATATATATATATATATATATATATATATATATATACATACATACATACATATATCTATATATTGATTTATTTAAAAAATGTAAAACACTCGCCCGAAGTCCTCTTCACCTCGTATTATCACACTGACAAGACAGAGCACACCGGCTCAGAAACTTTAGATCCTATTTCATTATATTTTAAATTGTTTTTATTTTCATTATTTTTTAATTCATTTACATCAATTACAATGTTAACCCCTCGCTGCCCCCTCAGAGTATCAGCTATAGTGAATGCATTATATGTTTAGTTAGAAGTTGCTTTAAGTTAATAATTTATAATTTATTAATTGCCATTTGTTAGCATTTAAATTGAAGTAAATGTAGTTTAATGGTTAAAAAATAAGATATTCTAAATTAAATATAATGCAGATGTTAGTCTTATCACTACCTCTTTTGATATCTATACGAGTGTGTTTCAAAACCATGTGTGGTGCTTAGCTTACTCCAAGGGACTTCTTGAGTACATTTAGGTGTGCTTCTCATCTGTATTTACTACACTAGACATGTGTATGTTTCTAAATTGAAATTGTCCTTCAAATTTGTGGGTGTTTTTTGTGCCAATATGTCCTTCTCTAAACCCCACCCATTTATTAGTAAATTGTCTCCATTTCCGACCCCTCTCTCTTTTCCCTCCCACAATTCTGTTCTATTCTATTCTATGCAGCATTTATAGAGCGCATAGCTACCCGTGGGCATCCCAGCACAATCAATGCAACATTGACTAAACCAAAGTGCGATAGAGAGGTATGTTTTCAAATAGACAGGTTTTTTAAATTTCTGAAAAGATAATATATTGCCGGCTGTCCGCAAAGTGTGGGGGAGGGTGTCTCATAGCTTGGCCACATTATAGCCAAAGGACCTTCCCCCACTTCTCAGCCATCTGATGATGGGACCACTGCCCATCGGGCATTGGAGGATCGAAGAGTTTTACTGGGAGTGTAGAAAGAAATCAGCCGAATAGGGAAAGTAGTCCTGAAGGGTTCTGTGGGCTATGCGGAGGGCTTTGAATTTGATTGTCTGAGCAGCTGGGAGCCAGTGGAAGGATGCTAAGGCCTGTCGGGGTGTGTCGTGCCTGAGGATATTCAGCAGAGCCCAGGCGGCGGAACTTTGTACTGCTTGAGGTGTCCTGGTGACAGATTTTGGTAAAGTGAGCTTCTATAGTGCTGGTAGGAAAGAATCAGTGCCTGGGACACAAGCTTTCTGGTGAGTGGGGGACCAAGTACATGATATTATGGAGCATTCTAAGAATGCCATGACAGCTGGCTGACAGCTTTGTAGCCTGGGCTTCCATAGACAAAGATTTGTCCAGCCATACTCCCAGGCTTTTTAATAATCATCTGGGGGGCGGGAGGCACACCCAGCCAGTTTTAGTAATGAGGCAGTTAATTACTAAAACATATTCTTCTATTTGAAGAGATCTGTACCGAAAAGGTATGAGAGGCAGAGGTTGAGATCCCTGACTGGAAATTTATGAATTGCAATTTGGAGTATGCAAATTACTTAACATACTCCAAAATAGTGGCTGCTGCTAGGGACCAGAAGTGGTGGACAGCTGGGGGAAAGGAGTGTGGGGGGTTGAAAAGAAAAAGAAAAAGATCACTAAACTGTCTATGTCGGATGTCTCTCCTCCGTCCTCTTCTGTTCCCGACTCGCAGAAGGCCACGGGCTCCCAGACTCCCCAAAGCCAATCATAACGCTGCTGTCATGTTGGTAATAGTATTACCAGCATGATAGCAGCATCGTGATTAGTCTGAGCGAGGTTTGTCGCTCAGACGGTGCCTGGGACTGATCTCCAACTAGCTGTGCAACACAGCCGGGTGGAGAAATACTAAGTGTGCATGATGGTTTGGCCGTCCTAAGACGGTTGGCCAAACCGTCATGCGCACCTATGGGGTCCACCACTCCTCCCTCCTGCTGCTCTCCATTAGGACAGCACAGCCCGGCCGCACCTCACTACAAAATAATAAAATGAAGATAACCAATTTTATTTTCATTTGATTTTTCCTTCTTGCACTGCTCAGAGAGGAGTGGGGCGACGCTCTTGCTCATTAACGGAGGAGCCGCCGCTGCAAAACGAGTTTTCGTGCCTAGGGTCCACAGTGTGTGGGGCTGCTCTTCTCTCTGTGTTCCCAGTACGTGGAATGAGTGCTTGATGAAGGGCATCTCTTTTACTTGGCTGTGGCTATGGGACATTTTTCTAGTCTTTGGGGTAGCTCTGTGTTCTGAGC
The DNA here is from genome assembly GCF_964261635.1 of Lissotriton helveticus. Taxonomy (NCBI): domain Eukaryota; kingdom Metazoa; phylum Chordata; class Amphibia; order Caudata; family Salamandridae; genus Lissotriton; species Lissotriton helveticus. The sequence continues at coordinate 1,113,495,789 of NC_136068.1, forward strand.
AGGGCCGGTCCTAGGATTCGTGGGGCCCCGGGCAGGATAGGAACATGTGAGGCCCCTCTAATTTGCATAGAATGTAGTATCACAGCAAGTGACATCATAAGAAGTGTCCACTGACTAATCATTTTTTGGCACTGTTGAAGTAGCTTTGCAAGAAGCTACCTCTCTAATGTGTACATCACTGAGATGGCTACAAATACAAATAATAGCCCTAATAAAATAAGTGCAAATATTTTAAAGCTGTATTATGTGGAAATGCAACACGTCAAACGGTGTTTAAAAGCTAGGCCTCTATTTCTCCAAAACCAATGTTTCCAGATTAGTGCATGAATAAAATTCCAAGACAGACTGTCCCATAGCTATACAGTGGATCTTCAGGTGGCTCCCTGATACTCCAGTTGCACCAATGAAGTTCAAGGTTAAGGCATTTAGTTTTAGCAGGCATGGACATCAAAATAAAGGGATCCATGATGGTTCGGGTGAGCGACCTGCAAACGCTCCAGTAAACAGAAAGCACAAATAAGAGGATGAGATGGCACTTGGAAAATAAAGAGGCAGGTAATTGAAAACTTTGGCAGAAGGCTCAATGTACTTAGCAGCACATGCTAGTTCAAAGACAATTTTACCTCTCCTCCAGCCTCCTACTTTTTTTTGCTGGTTCTGCCCACTTACATTCACCTCTCTCCTCTGTGCTTTACTTCCATCAAACTCTACTACGCTATCTTCACTGCTCATCTCTCCCCCAGCCTTATAACTTTTGTCACTGGTTCTGCCCCATTTCCATCTTCTCTCGATTTTCATCCTCTTGAACACTCTAATCTTTTCTCACAGATTTTTCCTCTTACACCACCTATTTCCATTCATTATTCATTCATATTATCATCTCTTCCTCAAACTTTATTTCGTGGATTCAGCCCCTTTTACATCAATCTCTCTGCTATCCCCAGCTTTGTTGCTTCTCTTTCTCGTTATGTCCTTATATCCATCTTTCTCCTCCATGCTGTATGCCTCATCTCCCCCCCGCCTCTTACCTTTTTCACTGATTATGGCATTCTACATCCACATCTCATCATTCCCTCTCTCTTCTCTGTATAAGCTTTCTTGATTGTTCTGCCTCTCTTACATCTACATACCGCATCCATGTACTGCCATTCTTCTCTCATTTCTTCCTTCAGGCTCCTAAGATTTCTTTGCTGGTCTGTCCCCTTTGCATCCACCTCTCCTCTTTGATCCCCTTACCTCTTACCTTGTCTCACTGTTTGTCTCATAAATCCATGTCTCCCTTCCATGCTCTACACTTTACTTTATCTTAACTACTGTCTCTTACCTTTCTCACAAATCCTGCCTATATTACACCCACCTCCTACCTACCTGCTGAGCTCTTCACCTCTCATCTCTCTGCAGTCTCTAGCCTTCTCTCACTGGTTCTACCTTTCTGAAAGTTACCTCTCCCCTGCCTCTCTACCCTAGCCTCTTACCTGCTCTTGGTTGTCTTGCCCTCTTATATCCAACACTCACCATTCCCTCTCTATGACACTTAAGTTTTCCTGAGGGTTCTGCTTCTCTTATATCTACCTCGCCTATCCAAGCACTGCCTTTCATCTTTCTCTTCTACTTTGTTCACGGGTTCTGCGTCCCTCATGTCCACCTCGCCCCTCCATGCTCAACTCTTTTGGGGATATTCCGAAAAAAGTCATGTGACGCATCGCAGCCTCCCCCCCCCCCACCCGTGCGGCTGCGCTGCACTGCGCGACAGCCAGGGAGCAGGAGAGCACCATATCTTCAAACACTTGGCTCTCTCCTCCCCTTTCCCTTGCACCGTCACTCGTTTCAGCTCTGTGCGCCATGTACACACCTTAGCGCTGAAGCGCTAGGGTGTGTGCATGAGTGTTGCATAGGTTTTGTACAGAAGGGTACACTTCTTGTGCAAAATACTATGCTGGGTACGATGCTACGCTTTTCCCACTTTGCATACGTGCTGCGCAGTGTAGTGCGCATGCAAAGTCGTAAAAGCGCATGGAGAAATGAAAGCATTTCTTTGAAGGGGCGTTAACTTTTGTCGCAAAACCATGTTCACAAATTTTGTAAATATGGTTTTGCGTCAAAGGGCATGGGTGGTTACATGGGCACGCCCATGTACCACCCCCTCGGCGCAAAGTAACGCAAAGCAGTGCTTTGCATGCACTTCTTTGCACTACTTAGAGGGTGCTTTCCAGCACAAAACAAGTTTTCGCTGGAAAGAAAATAGCAGCAAAAAAAATGTGCGCTGGTTAACGTCACTTTTATGACGCAAAACCTGCACAAAAGGTTTGAAAATCTCCCCCTTCATGTTTTATCTCTATCACCTCTACTCTCCATTCACTGTTTCTGCCTCTCAAGCTTCCACCTCCCCTACATACCCTGCTATTCACCACTCTTCTCTCCGGCCTCTTACCTTGCTTCACATCTTGTGCCTGGGCGCAATACAGTCCCCTGCAGCACAGATGGGCCCACAACACTTCTGAGGGCCCCATCCCTCCAGGAGCCTCCCATTCAGCCTAGGGCCAATGAATATCTGTGAGATGTGGGAGACTCTGGGGCCCATTATCACATTCTGCAGTGAGGGACCCCATCATTTTGTGTTACACAACTGCTCTCATATTACTTTTCAGATGCGTAAACAATGAATGGTGAGTGGCCTGAGGGGTTATATGACTTGGGTGTATCTTGGAGGGTTCATTGCACTCCCCTTGGGGTGATAAGGATGGATGTGGGATCACCCCCCCCCATCGCTTCCCCTAACTGAATGTTAGCATCTCAACTTAACTTTTAAAGAGCGAATTGCTCATTCTTCCTTCGGTTCATGTAAATTACATGAAAATAAAAAACACCAAGCGCTTATAACGAGTTATTATTTATGTTCAACTCCTTTTATGTTTGTTTTGGATGAACATGCTTCTTTGAGAAAAAAAACAGAGTTGCAAAAAAAGAAAAGAATAATAAGCCCTTTATCTATTTCTTCCATAGAAGGAGCAGCGCCTTTTGTAATGTGAGATCACTCTAAGTTTCTGTGTTGTGAGCCCTGCAGGTTGCTCTGCGTTTCTTTCATGCAGGGGCAGGGCTCACTTCACACCTCACGCCAATTCAAGCATCTCCCTAACTGCTGTTATGCAGATGCAGCGATTAGGCTGATCAGGGCCCAATCTGCACTGCAGCATCTGAAAGGGATGGGGTGTCATATTGCACTTTCAGTCCATGGCAGCCGGGGAGTGAGGGGGCCCCCGCCGTGGGCCTCGCGCATTGCACCACGGCTGCAAACCCCAAGGGAGGGGGCTCCCCACCTGTTACTCTTACAATGGCACCATTTCAAAGGTTGATGGGCCCGTGGGGGGGCCCCCTCACAGTTACACAGCCGCGAGGCCCTGGGCGGCTGCCCACTCTGCCCATGCCTAGCGCCGGCCCTGGTTCTGAGGGCTGAGCCTGTCCTTGGTGGCTTTAAACTTGCATTGCAGCCAGTGTGTGACCGTATGTGATACCTACATGAGAGCTCAGCTGCCCGAGCCCGGGTCTGTAAAAAGTGAGGTATAGTATATGCCTACTTTCAAAGTCCTCTGAGCCTTACTGTTCCTTTCATCTGAATTGTTGTCCTGCTGTCTGAGGTACGCGACGTTGTGTAACTCGTTGGCTAGCTCTGCTGTCTAATTCTGCGAGAATGTAAAATCTCTCAATTTACAGTTAGAGCTGGTGCCTCGTTTCTAAGCCATTCACATGTGGATAGTCGTCGAGATAGCTCATGTAATTCCATTTTGCGGATGTAGGTGGTATTTACGCCGGCAGATAGCCGCGCCACATACGTCCATGGCACCAGCATCTTTTATTTTTAAAAAATATAGTAGAAAACTAGTGTTTGAAATCTTATTGAAATGCTCAGTCAAAATGATGTATCTATTTTGTTCTGAATAGCACTCAACCCTGCGGCTTAAACTATTTCCTCGCGCTCCCAATTGAGCGAGTTAAGAGAACTGCGACGCAGGCAACTGAAGTCATATTAGCCCAGGATCACACAATTGGTTCAAGGCGGGAAGTTGGGATTAAAACGCGCTTTTCCCGGTTCAGCAGCCAACAATTTACCCACTAGACCATGTTTCATGTATGAGACAAATAGAATATGCTCCCGGTGGGCGCTGCACTGGCACGAGCTCAGCTCGTCATGATACAGGGCGCCCTGGAGATCTGAATGTTGATTGGCTGCCAGCGAGCTTCGCCTGGGGCTTGCTCGCGTTTATCTTCCTAATGCGCAGCCTAGCATTGGATACCCCATGTATCCCCATCTCCCCCGGGGCCTGCGACGTCCCTGCCAAACAACCATGTACAAAATAAATTATTCCACGCCACCCGGAGCCGGGCAGCCCTCAGGTAGCGTCGCTGCTGCTCCGCACGTAAGTGCCAACATCAAAGATTCAGAACGTTTAAGTTGACAATTTTTAGTTTGTTCAGCCTTGAGTCCCCCTGGGGGGTCCGGCGAGGTAATCAAATATAGATGACATGCTGAAGGACTCGTGCAGCACCGACTGCAAGGCTCCGAGCTTTTCATGGACTGCGTTTGAATACTGGCTTCTACCAAGGAAGAGCCGTATGGACTTACAAAGGACCAGGGCTTGTTGGCTAGCCGTGTCTCTGAAATTGTGGCAGGGCTGGGGCAGAGTCAGTCTCATTTGTAATAGGCTCATGCGAGTCTTTGAGATCAAAGTCCACCATTTTGAAAAACTAGTTGGTCACAGTGCCAGTTTGTTGTGAAAAACGTCCTAAACATTTGTTTTTAAAATCAGCCAGACCAAATGTGTGAACGCTCATATACAGAGTGGCTAATTTGACACAACACAGTGTACTGTGTGATCTGAGCTCTGGCCTTTCTGCGGTGCAAATGAAATATTAGGGGGTTTGTTTATCTGCAACGTTTTCTAATCCAGGCTGGCTGCGTTGTGGAGGGGAAGTAGGAAAAGATGATTTTGAAATACTTTGCTCTTAATGTGAACAAACATTCCACCAGAGAAAAAAAAGCATTAGGAATCCCAGGCAGTCTCACTTTGCCTTTGCTTGTTGTTTGTCAGTATTGGACATCACCACCCCCTTTTGTACCGGTTTGTCAGTATTGGCTTTGACAATGCTTCTGAAGCATTGTCATTCAGCTTCCAAGAGGTATTGGTTCTCTGTCAGAAAAGGGGGAATGAACCACATAAGTCTCAATACCAGAGTCTCAGAACTTTTTGTCTTGGAGACCCTCATCCACACGGTCACATCACCACGTGTTCAAAGACTGCGGTGTATGTAATCTCTGCTTAGTGTGGTTACGTGGATAGCGTCATCATTGGGTCTTGTCACTTGAGTGTCCCGTTCTACAAGTGACATCAAAACCTCCACCAGGAGGGAGACTGTCTGTATGTAGACAACGGTGAGTGGAATAAAATTCTCTCCCATCCTGTAGGGAAATCTTTCTTTCACTAATGCTTATCTAAGGGAAGATAACGCTATCACCAGCGTCATCGTTGCCCATGTTTTTTTCAGTATCACACTGGGTGAATTGGGAAATTGGCAATGTTTGTTTTATCATGCAGTCTATTTTACTTTGTTTCACTCACAGTTATAGTCCTAAAGACAGTACCTACAACCGTATTTCATCTAGAGCAAGGTTTGCTCACTGACGAAGATGGGTGAGTGCTTCCACTCACTTATAATACACTATCCGGGAAGCCCTGAAGTATAAGGCCTCCATATATATTTCTTTGGTCCTGACAAAGGCCATAGAGCTGTAGGGGCTGTTCCAGGCCGAAACATGTCGATCCGACCTCTAGGAGTCGTGAACCAGTGACTCATCCACTAAACACTTCTTTGTTTTTAGACTTATCCCTATCCTACTCTTTGCCCCCCAATAATGATTTTCCTACATGTTAGAAGATAATTTGAAACCACGCACCACTGTCAACATCCAGTCAGTATTCCTCCTGGTGGAGGTTTTCTTGTCACTTGTAGAACGGGACACTCAAGTGACAAGACCCGATGATGACGCTATCCATAGAATCACACTAAGCGTAGATTGCATACACTGCAGTCTGTGAACGTGTGGTTGCGGGTCTCCGAGACAAAATGTTCTGAGACTCTGGTATTGAGGCTTATGTGGTTCATTTCCCCCCTTTCTTATAGATAACCAGTACCTCTTGGGATTTCTGAAATCCGGGGCCAGTGTACCGCATGAAGCGGAAAATAAGGCTGTCCGGACCACCTGCGGCTCAGCAAAGCTTTACCCTGAATAATAAACCAGATACAAGTCACGCCCCAAGTATTGTCCTGCTGGATATATTATTTGACAGTGGAGGGGAATTTGTGTAAAATTGTAAATTTTTAAAGGTGTAAGGAGCCAATAATAACAATATTTAGGAAGCATGTTTGCTTTCCCCCACACCTTCTCAGGGTATCTTCAACTCACTGCAGATATTTGAATGTGGTTACTGCATCAGTTAGTCTTATGCCTCACTCTTGTTTAAGTGCATTCTAGGTCCTGTGGTAGTTTCCCATTTAGACCTTGGGATGCCATATGTATCAATCACAAAGTTTACTGTTGCCATCTTGGAAAAGGCAGGACTCCCTGCATAGACTTTCTGAACAGGGAGGCTCTGAAAGGTGCCGCAGAGTCCCCAGGGAAGTCTACCTGCTATGTTAGATGTAATTTCGTATGTAGGAGGCTCCTGCCTGCTTGCACCCAATTGTTACCACCAGTCAAGCCGGGACGCTCTGGTAGATATATATGATTGCTGCCACCCGCCTCTCAATGTGAGAAGGAATGGTGGCACTGAAACTGTTCCTTTACTTTTGCTATTCAGTCATTTGCCATGATGGATGATCTTCAAAGTTGGTGTGTTCAAATTATGATTTTCAACAAAATGAAAGTTACAAACTTAATTGCTTACAAACTTAATCGCTTTGATACACAAGTGAAGCCCATACAAAACATCTTATGGTTGAAGCGGAGGTTAAGGCATGTGTCCTCAGGCATGCACAACATCTTCATTACAGTTCCACAAGTCCTAAGGGATATCAATACATCAGACAATGTTACATGGCCCCAAGGTCTATGTTTTGTTGCTTGAAAGCAGAATTTTAAGGTTCTCTACCTTTCCTCAGCACTATCCTCTTTCTCAATATCGCCTTTAATGATTTCTCAGAGAGCAGCCGGATGATTTCTTGCAGGTTTGTTGTTCATCTTCATTATTCTGCATTCTGATATGACTTTCATGCTTTGAAGTTTTTCTAAAAAATAATGACGGTTCGGAGAAAATGTTAAACAAATGGCATAATATTTTATTTTTACTTGTGTGTTACTTGGTGCGACATTATTGTGAATGATAGCACCACTTTCATGCAAATATCTGACTCAATGCTTTTATTTATTTTCAGTTTTATATGGCAGGGACTTGGCACAAGGGTATTAGAGCACTTTACAGGAGAGCAAGATATGTTCAGGATAACAAGCATCAAACAAGCATTTGCAATGCAATAGGTTTGGCAATTGCGAGATTTTGAGCTATTCGCATTGAAAATGAAAACGCCTTTTATTTGTATTTAAAATCCTGCATTAGTAAAAGGCATTGTCATTTACAATACCAATAGGTAAAAATTTCTGAAATGCAAGACATATTGGATTGCAAATGCTTGTTGTTTACCAGCGCCCCATGGTGCGCTTTCACCTTAATAGAGGCCACACCCCTTTCTTTAGATGAGCCTTGTCTAAAGTCCATGGCGGCTATTAAAGTGAAAGTGAGGAAGGGGAAGTTTTTACGTTAAGAAGCATTTTTTTGCCAAGTTGACAAACAAATGATTTTTTTTGTAAAAGTGCCACGTGAAAGCTTGCAAGATGCGCTTAATGTGCTGAATGTTGCAGAAAAGCATGTAGTGCCTGCAGTCGAAAAAAAACATTAAACAAATAGTGCTTACAGACTAAAGAAGACTACTGTGTAAGAACTGAAGTAAAAGGGCCAGTCCTCATGGGAGGTTACAAATGAAGACAAGGCGTTACTAAGGTGGGACTAACAAGCCTATTAAGGAATTAGAAGCCAGCATTTACGAAGGACAATAACACAAGCCAATGACAAATATGGGTGGAGAGTGTGTGGGGCTTCAAGTCCATACTCCAATACAGCATGGCTCACAGAGCAGTGAAGGCGCTGCCCAGGCTCGGCCTAAAGAACTTAAAGGGTGATGCATGTAGTCTTAAATTGGGCTCCTGTCTGAATGATGAGCCATTGCTGAGTCTGGAGAATAGGAGAGATGTGGTCAAATGTATTGTGGCAAGATAAAATGTGGGCAGTTGCATGCAGAAAAACATCAAGGGTGTGAGATGTGCTTTAGTGAGACCAGAAAGGAGTGAGATGTCTTAATCCAGCCCAGTAAGAGCCAATGTCTTGACCGCCAATTTCAAGCCTTGCTCGGGAACAAACTAACTGTTGCCCCAGAGCAATCTTAGATGGTAGCATGCACTTGTGGCCATTGTCAAGAGGTGCCTGTGATAGTCCAAATGATTGGCAAGTGTAAAACTGAGTGTTACACCTGCACTGTTCAGTCGTATTGTAGATCAGAGATTGTTCAATGGACTATGAGGTTGAAGACACTGCTCTGCCGAGGGAATACTGAAATAAAAGGCCTATGATCTTGGCAGATGGGATACTCCATCACTAACATGATGGCTATCCCATCTGCGATATTACGAGTTCCATAGGACATAATGGATTTGTAATGTTGCAGACGACATATCCGTCATATTTGTGACAGAGTAACCCTGTCCGACAAGATTGTAATCTGGCCCTTAGTGGTTATAGGTGGAACTCTGTCCTTGAGAGTTGGCAGTCTGATGCGCGGACCACACCAGAAAGGACCTTCCTCACTGTTCCAGCGGGACAGCAACCTACAGACAAGTATTACTAAAATACATACATTTGGGCCCATACACCCCTCTCACTTACAATATCCGGTCGATGAAACATTGCTGGGAAAAAGAGGATAGAGAGAAAAGGCACATTGACAAAATACAACGATTATATTTACTTAGGATGGTGCAAGATCAGACCCCTCTGGCCAAGAGTTTGGGCCCTTGAAAATTACAGGTAACAGGTTCAGGACAGGATTCAAGACAGGACAGGTTACCTCTTCCAGATTTAACGCCAGCGTCAAACCCCTCTCTGATGCTAGTTTCCCTCCTCGGGTTTCTTTCGCAAATCTCGTTCCTAGTTCCCTCGCCTCCTCGAGTTTCTTCCGCAAGTCTCGTTCCTAGTTCCCTCGCCTCCTCGAGTTTCTTCCGCCAGTCTCGTTCCTAATTTTAATTGTGGAAATTCTAAGTCTGCTTTCAGGTATTTTGATCAGCATTCGGACAGCATCTCTATCTCTCAGCGTACTGGCAGCGATCACGCCACTTCATTTAGCTAACTATCCCAATTATACCTTTTGTGGCATGTTCCACCCCCAAATGTTTCAAACGGAGTAAATTGTGAGTTTCTGATTGGACAAGCCAAGGGGATGATCATCACACCATACTAGTTTATTACTTTTTTCTTAAGAGGATTGTCTTATATTCCCGCCCATTTAATTTGTTTCACCCAAGCTTAATTTCCACCCGTTTTCATATTACTTTGTTAAACATTGTATAACATTTATACATTTGTTCATTGAGTCTTCAGGATGTTCCGTCATCTTTCAGTCTGTGAGAAAATGACCGTGTTCCAAGACTTGACATCACGACTCCAGAGTTGGTTCTAATGCAGCTGCGTGCATGGACCACGTGATATTTAGCCGCATTTCTCAATGTAGGCCCAATTATCAACTAACAGAGAAGTAAAAAAGACAGGATGTTAGATTTAAATAAAATGATTTCACTGTATACCACTTATCTCTACTCTATTACCATTTAATGTAAATAATTCTTTATGCATTAGTACTTAAACACAGTTTAGTTTCGAGCAGAGCAGATGCTTAGCATGTGATTTCTAAAGCGGACATGTTTGGTGTTACTGCTCAGAAGCAAAGCTTTCTCTCCCAGCATTTATGATGACATGCAGTTGGTGCATGCGCTATTCAATTCCCGCGTTTTTTTAGCGCCCATTTTAGTCTCAATCCGGTTACTCGTTAGTAGACACATAAGCCTGCTTCCCATTCTTCTACATTGTGTACGGATTTCATGTAAATTAGTATTAGAAACATATATTAGTACTTTATTATGAATTTATGAGAAGATTCATCCAACAAGTTGCTTACATGCAAATCCTTGCTCCATCATCACTCATCTCAGCATTTCACGGCTGTCGCACCCATAGAGACATGGAGCAGCGAGAGCATGAGGCGTGTTAAAATAAATCAAATACTTTGTTTGGAATTAGCATATGTGTCAGATTCCTGACCCTGTACTGCCCATTTTTTACCTACACTGCTTGTCTTTGAGGATGCCATATTGTAACAAATAAAGAAGGCCACTGCTCATCTTCTCTCTTTTTTTCCTTTACAGATGACGTTCCACCATACTTCAAAACTGAACCTGTGCGTTCCCAGGTGCACCTTGAAGGCAATCGTCTGGTCCTTACCTGCATGGCAGAAGGCAGCTGGCCCCTCGAGTTCAAGTGGCTGCATGACAGCAGTGAGCTGACAAAGTTCACTCTGGAGTACAGGTAAGCCTCCAATGCTCAACGTGTAACACACAGTCTTTCCTATGATTCAAGACCATGCTATAATATGTTGCTTTAAAAAAGAGGGTGTTTTCTTACCACAGGTACTTCTGTAGTCATTACCTTATTTTGGATGTTAAACCATATCACATGCCAGTGATTTGCAATTTCTCCCATCTAGGTTTTCCTCCACATGATCACCGAACCCTATTGTAATCTGCAATATTCCTGTAATTTGCTATAGGATAGTTCTTCCTGTATAATGCATACTATTTCTTAGACCAGTAAGTTGATCATGTTTAAAAATAATTTATGGTGTTATTGTTTTTATTTTGACTCAATATAACTTTAAATAGTGAACAATATTTAGACAGGAATATTGGATTCAATCAATTATGTATTGGATAAATTAGCCGGTGGCTACAGTACAAAAATATTGAAAGTTACTAAAGAGTTCTGTGACCATATAAAGCATTGAGGTCGAAACAATTCAGAGGTGACTTTTAATATCCTTTTCATGTACTGCAGAGGATATTCTATTTCTTATAATTCATGGACATACCATTACCCTTTTTCATGGGTCTTTTGATTCTTTATTTGATTACATATGATTGTAGACATGTAAAATAAAGTTGGACTCGGTGCAAAATAAGACATGCCAATATGAGCATGAAAAAATAAACATGTTGCTATAAATGCCACTCTTCTGGTAATGATTGCTCATCGCATGTTAACTTATAAAAAAGAGCTGGGTAGCCTGTTCTTGTCTTCATTGTTTAAACAGAAGTTGTAATTCTGCTCAGTGATCTGCCTTTTGCATTGTCTGCTGGCTCTGGCAGAAGGCATTGTGATGTCACTATATAATTACAGGAGTTCATTCCATTTGAGCAGCCACCAGTGATGTCACAACTAAACTGAAGTGATAAAATTACAGTCAGGGTTTTATTCATGGATTGCAGGCATCCGTGGTATATATATATGGGATAAAGTACCCCCTGATGTGCATTATAAGGATATAGGAGGAGTCCCATGACCATATGGAGAAACAAGGCTGAAAGCAGTATCCTTATCATTTGGCACAGGTTAGTTTATTCCTTATAATACAAGGTCACACCATCATCTTTCCCACAAACCACGTACTTTCTCGGAGAGAGCATGTTCTTTAACATGAAGAATAAAAATAGAATGTCTAGTGCAAAATAAACACATCAAAAAAGCTGTCAGATATTTGTTGCTAAAAATATAATCAAATCGGTTTAATAAGAGTCAGGTTTTTTTATACACAAAAAAAGGAGCTCAGTGGATCGGAATGTGAAGACGCATGCAGACAGATTTAAAATATTCTATAGTTACCTTAAGAGTGCAAAAAATAAATGTTTTGCCATAAATAGCTCTGTTCTGCTTGTCACTGTATGACCAGAAAAACAGAGCAGAAGAAAGAAAAACAATGTTTCGTTTTTCGTCTTTTAAACAGCTGCTATAATTAATCATGCTCCATTACCTGATCTGCCTTTTCCCTCGTCTGCTGGCTCTGGCATCAGGCATTGTGACATCAGAACTCAACTGTAATAAGTTATTTACAGTTGAGCAGCTACATCATTTCTTGTCTATTATATAGGGGAAAATGTAACCCCTCTCATACACTATAAGGATATTGCAAGTCACCTACTGCCATAACAAAACTTGAGGGTCCACCCTGCAAGGTACAAGGAGCGGCCCCCTCCAGACTCAATCAGGAGCTCTCCAGCCAGAGTAATGTGCTGATGGGACCCCTTAGAGCTTGGGGCCTCCCCGCACCACGGGAGCTGCGGGTGCCTGTGTTACTCCACTGAAGTCACCGAAGAGTTCCATAACCATATAGAGGAACGAGGCCGAAACGTCCCTGGCACCCTAAATGGTAGTAAACCAAAAAATACCATCTGACTTTTATAAATCATTAAAGAATCTTGACGTACCTAATCACACACTTAGGAGGATAAATACTAAAGTCACCAACAACAGTTCTTGAGGACACAAGTGACAATGCAATCATGTTTAAATGTTCCTGAGCCTGCTACGCTGGCACGTGCTGTACTCGACTCGAGGATAAATTATGGCAGTGCATCTAATTCTGGTAAACCAAACCATTGAGGTCAAGACTGCAAACAGTTCAGAGGAGAAAGCAAACACACATATGCTCCAAACTGCTTAAACTCCTTCGGTTACGCATTGAAAAGGCATATTATTTAAAAGAGCTACCATTGTAAATAAGGTATCCCTTTTCCACTTCTACATTTAAATGAACCTACTCTTTAGTGTGTCTGTCCCTAACATAAGTCTAAGATCCCAAACCGCAGGACATTTAATCACAAAAAAGGCTCTAGTTAGAAAGGCACCACTGGTGGCAAATGTTTCTGGACCTTGGGATGAAGATCTGGAATAACATCCTGTCAGAAATGAAAAAAGAGGAATCCCCAAGATTTTGTAGCAACTGGATTTCCCATGCATGCATCGTTTGCTTGCAGCGTAGGCTATGTGTGACCTGACAGATGCTTGTATACCAGTGTATGTTTGTAGCGTTGCAGACAACCCTCATTTTAATTAACTGGGTCTGGAAGCATTAACAGAGCTGTGTGCGGGTCTCAGGGCGGAACAGCAGTGGAGGTTGAGGTTAGCAGAGCGGTGGTGAATCTCATGCTGGGATTGGCAAAGCTGTGTGTGGGTTCTGTGCTGGAACAGTAGGGTTTGCTCCAGGTAATGTTTGAGGTGCTCTGGCCAGAGTTGTGTTTGGTATGTATGCTGAAATGACGGGTGGCTGGGAGGGTAGAACTGAGACTCACAAGCAGGGTGAGGGGCAAATTCTCAAACCTGGCTTAAGATGCGATGGAAGAGCAATATGGGCACAATGTTGAAATGTTAGGGATTGCTCTAGGTCAGGTTTGATTTGCATTGGCAGACCAGTATGTGAGAAACATGCTTAAGTTTTAAGGATTGTTTTAGGCGAGGTTTGAGGTTCATTGGCAGACCAGTATGTGAGAACAATGCTGGAATGTTATGAGTTGCTGTCTGTTGGGTTTGAGGTGGATTGGCAGAGCAGTATGTGAGAACCATGTTTGAGTTTTAAGGATTGTTGTAGGCGAGGTTTGAGGTGCATTGGCAAAGCAGTATGTGAGACCATGCTTGAGTTTTAAGGATTGTTGTAGGCCAGGTTTGAAGTGCATTGGCAGAGCAGTATGCGAGAACCATGCTGGAATGGCATGACTTGCTGTCGTTGGGTTTGAGGTGCATTGACAGAACTGTGTAAGTGTCCTTGGCTAGAATATCAGATTTAATCTTTTTGACTGGAAGTGCAAGGGAGTTACCAGCTGAGTTGTGAAGTGCATGCTTTTAAGCGATAGTTAATATTTTTTTTAATGCATTACGTATAGTCTGACCATTACTAAAATCTAAATTTTGGAAGCACCATTTTATCTTCAAACGTTTTGCACGTTTTGTAGCATTCTATCTTATACTTTGTTTAATGCAAGTTTAAGATAATGACTTACATATTCACAGTGCTTTCCATCACAGGTTGGGTCCTTGTAGCAGTAAAAATATACAAGTCACTATTCTGCACCAACAAAGATTTAATTCTGTGGCTCCCTAGTTACACGTTTACCTCTGCACTGCATTTAACTAATAGAGGTTTCATAATGTATTATAGTGCATTTCCCACTGATTAACGTAACTTTTTTCATTTATTTTTTATTTAAGCTGCACGTTATTTTATATATAGTTCCTTGACTATGAAAGACAAAAAACGCATACAGAATTTTTTTTTGCTACACGTTTGACCCCACCGCCACGCTGACCCCGCCCCATTGCATGCAGCATCACAGTTCCCATACTTTTTTTCTATGAACTTCGACCGCTGCTCAGGAATTAGGTGCATTTGAAGAGCTATTTGTGGGCCCCACTTAGGAATAGAAGGGCCTGGTACATATGGTGGAAAGTGCATCTGATTTCCAGAATTATCGATGTTTGCCTCTGGATTTGATGTACAAATCTGGCTGCCGAAACAGTGCTGCGTTTTGATATCCGTTTGAATCAGGCGCAGTGTCAATCTCCCGGCCACCATAGGAAACAAGAGCCCACAGACTGACGTAAACTCCAGCAGCCGAGAGAACATTTAATCTCATTTGTGGCCATATTTTAATTCTTTTTTTAAACCAACTGAAACAAAGTGAGTCTGAAAACCTTCAAGAATGCCGAGTAGGAAAACGAATCTGATTCAATTTTTAAACCCACATCCCCGGGCTGTGAAAGTGGACCCTCACCCCTCCCTGCTCCCCACTTGACCCTTCTATATGCTGCCTGCCAATACAGATGAAAAGAGAAGATTACAGGAAGAGAGGGGTGGAACTGACCTTGGCTCACAGGTGGAAATCTAAACGTGCTCCTTCTAAATACATCCACCATACTGTCTTGATACTCTTTGTCTCTGTTCTTCCTCCTTTTGCACTTTCTCCCTCTCCTTCATGTCAGTCTTCCCCGCCACACTCTCCCTGACCAGGGGCGGCCTTAGGCATGTGCAAGCTGTGCACCTGCCCAGGGCCGCCAAACCCCACGGGCCGCCACGCCAATATATATCTTTAATATAATAATCCTCCAAGGATGGATACATATTTGCGTGGTGGCCCCTGGCAGAGATTTGGCGGCCTCCAGCTCTGTTCCACTTCCAAATACCCTGCCCCCTCCCCCCTCTTCACTGGCCTCCGCGCCTGCGTTCCTCCGGGGCCCCCTACCTACGCTCTCTGCCCAGGGCCGCCATGAGCCTAGAACCACCCCTGCCCTGACCACTCTTGCAGTACGTTGCAGGTATTAACCTCTGGGTGAGATAGGAATGACTGTTCGAAGCTTAGCTCTGGTAGTGAACCTCAGTGCCGCATGAATGCAACGTTTACATCGCAGCTCTACTCAGGGCTTTAAGTGGGATGAAAAAACTGGGCGGGGACTCTCAAAGGAGCATGGCCAATGTAATTAAGGGCGTGGCTTAAAACACCTAAGCTAAAAATCTGTATTTAGCATATTGTACACTTGTATTTTTCTGTGTCTGTCATTGCATCCAGTTGGATGATACAACAAATAACATCATACCTACAACAAGTCAGGACTATTGGCTTTGTCAATGGTTGTTAGTTGCATAGGATAAATAAGCAGCAACTATGGCTAGTATATAATATTGAAAAAGCTTCCACTTAAAGCCCTGGTGACACCACGACAATGTGTCTTCTCCTGAGTTTCAAAAAGAGAAGGGAAATCCAGAGAGAAAATGACTCTCCTTAAAGGATTTCCCTTTCCCTATAACACTCACCTGCCATGACGTCATGCCCTAACTTCTCCACTAATGAGAAGTGAGGAGTGTGAGCAGCGCACATCGACGTGCCTGCTGTCACTGCAGTTCTGGGGAAAAAACGGACCGCCTGTGCCAGGGCACAAAACAGAGCCCTAAAGAGACCCGTTTCTAGCCCTCCTTTAAAACACTGTGGGTGCTCAGACCCGGTGAGACCCGGCCCATTTAAAGCCCTGGCTCTACTGTTGACGCCGAGTGTGACCTGAGGCCAACATCCAAGCTGTAAATGTTCAATTGGCAAGGAGAGGGTTCGTATTCAAGCTGCAGCTCTGCTGCCCATTGGCTCTAGGAAAACCGGGTAATCACAGCTATGTTTTTGACCCCCGGGCCCGGTGTGATATGGGTCAAGTAAGTACAAAGAAGTCAGGTGGAGCCAAGTTAGCCTGGTTCGAGCCCTGCCAGGAGCATCAGTAAACATTAGGAGATGCATCCATCACCAGGATCACACTAGGTGCCAGGGGTGGAGCTGCGATTTCAACTTCTGTTATGTTCACAGGTTATTCTTCCCTAGTGCGCACTGCGTGCCTTCTGGATGGCTCGTCACAACCACCCGTTGTCTCTTCTCCAGTGCCATTCAGCCCAGCACTCTCGTCCACCTCTCTCACCTAATCTTTGCAAAACCTGCTGCGTCGTGACATGCGAGCTACTAAATAGACCAGAGACGGTAAGGCATGGGCAAAGTGGGCCGTGATACAACCACCTCTGTCCCGCAGAGTGTAGACCCGATGACACGGGATCATTTTTAAACTGTTTTAAACACCGTTTTCCTTCAGTTTAATTTTAATGTGTGTGATGTGTGGAATTCTATTACAGACATTTTGCAGAGAAATGTTACTAGCAACATCCTTAAAACAAGTTTATTTTACATCAAAAGCTGACCTCACAAACGAGACATGGGTGGGGGTTACAAAGATTATTTGCAATAATATTAGTGAGTTGCTGCTGTACATTCTAATATCGAAAACCGGTCAATATCCTTGAATATAGTATGCAAACCCATTTTGAATTTGGACCAGGGTACCTGTGCACTGTCAGTGACCCGTCCAAAGAGGGCACGAAAAAGCTGAAATTGGATCATAAATCCAAAGCTGTTCCGAACAAGGGTCCCCAAAATACATTTGGCCCAGATCCCCCGAAATCCTTCGGATGTCTCTGAAACAGACATGATTTTAAAAGCATGAGGGGATGTCTTCCCCAAACCTTTGTCTCGTTTCAGAGCTGGAACGTGCCCATTTTGCGGCCGGTAAGAAAGGGCGCACGTGACGTGAGGCGTTGCCCAGGAGACTTCCAGTCACGCACAGGGTCCTGAGAATGCAGACCTACGCGTCCACACCATGAGGGGAGAACAATCAATGGGAGCCCCCATTGTCAGAGGGGCCCTGAGGGGCGATAAAGCAGCCGGAGCGGGAAGGGGTGGGGGATTCGACCATTGTTCTCACACCAAAACTTTCTCTTCACGCTTGAAACATGTCTTTAGTCTTCTAGCGTTGGGCGTTTCATTGGCTGCGTGCGGGCTTCCAGGGCTTAAGTCACTTTATTACCCTCAGAACTGAGGCAATCACGAGGCTTCATCTTTGTGCTCACTCTCGACTCTTTATGCATCGCTTGATTAAAATAACCTCTCTGCTGTCGAGGACAATACTTTCACCTCAACCACCCCCAGCCGCTCCGTGCCACTGGTGTGTGGGGTCCCAGAGGCGCTAGATTCTGGGCCAGGAGAGCTCGAGTCAGCAGACTTATACTTTCCTGTCTCAACGGTCGATTGGTAGACACTGCCAGTAGATTGTTTTTGCTCTTCCCAACCTCCTCCACCAATCACAGCCACCCTTCACAGTCTGGGGTCATCAGCTCTGAGAGAACTCTGACTTTCTGCGTTGGGAGTCTAGCCTGGCTATCTATCTCTTCTGAGCATTCAGTGATGCATTAATGATTCTATGACATGTAACAACCAGAAAGTATCTCTGTAGCACCAAGAGGGCCAGTTAGCACAGATTTGGTGCATAGTAAATTCACTAGTAACAAAGGCCAAGTCAAGCGCATTGTAAGCTTCACATGTCCCACATTACTCTGGGAGCAAGTTCTAGACACCTTTGTCTGTTTACTTAGTTTTTTCCTGGCGAGAAGTGCATGCTTGAGGCTCTAAGAGGCTAGCGTGTGCCACTAAAGACCAAAGTATCTCATGTCTTGGGATACTGGAATTTTCCGGCAGGGTAGGGTCAAATTGTGTCTCAGAGTTGAGTAAATTACAATGTACACAACAAGAAAAGGCAAATTATGTGGCGTAGTGATGCACATTTTGTGATAGTATTGTTATTATTTTGTAATTTTTACACTTGTTAACAGTGTTTAGGCATTGGTTGCTCGTCATTAGCACCAGTTTAACACCCAAATGTCGCAACAGAAAGGTGGCCAGTCAACCTTTGGGAAGGGCCTTCCACTGCACAGCAACACTTCTTGCTGCGTTTTTAGTAACGTTTGAACCGTTTGAGCTACAAACGATTTTTTTGTGTTAAAATGTGCAGATTTTGGCACAGATGATGGATTCTGTGGCAGATGCAACAAACCTATAATTATTGGGAAAACTCTGTAACCGCACAATCGCTTAATTCCAGAGGCCCTGCTCATGTCGCCGCTCCTTGTCCTCCACCTTGCTCTGGTGGAGCTGGAGACCATCTTGTGTGTGGTGGGCAGTTTTGTTTACTGATGACAGGCAAAGGAACTGCAATCTTCAACCGGCTAAGGCCTCTTTCTCTCACATAACAAAGCAGACCTTTGTTACCCAGTCCTGTTGTCTTTCCATTGGGACATATTCCATTTGTGATTACTGCTCATTTATGCTGTTCTTCTCCTCCACTCCACGAAGGCTGAATCAATTGTGAACTCGTGTTTCTCCTCTGAGAGGTCACCAGGATGCACATTGTAAGTGTTTGGAACAGCCCTTGTCTTATCCCATCCTACATATCGTTATGTTTTCTTCCTTCCCATCACTATCCGTTTTCTTTATGAGCATTCTATGCAAGTGAAAATAAATGACATCAAATGCTGCATGTTCACTCATCAATGTGCATCGTGTCTTCGGGGTACAGCTTTTAAGCCAACACTGGAAACACTGACTGCTGAGGCAATGGATGCACTCGATAGGTCCCGGAGAGTCTTCGAAAGGTAGATTCTTCAATAGTCCTGCAGACAGCTGGTGCTGATTTTGTTATCCTCAATACCTGTTGTCCATTCCCTAATGTAACATTTTCACCTCCAAGTTGGAGAGTGGCCTGGAGGAGATGGGTTTCTGTAATGTCACCAAATCTGGCATTGAAGTCATATATGGGACTGATTACACATGGAATTATGCAGTGGATCATTCCTCCGACCCAACGCACAGGCTGTACTTGAACCATCGTATGTTCGATCTTCCAGCGAACAGTCATATTGTGGATTGTAGAGTGCGCATGCAGTTCTTCTGGGATGTGATGTTTATCCATAGACCGCTGTGCAGTGTTATACCTTGTGCAAGCATAGCGAACCTAATAATCTGCTCTGGAATGTGCCTTACATGGAAACTCATGAACGTCTGCTCAGACCACCTGTTCTTAACTCCAAGGGTAAACACACCTGTGACATTAGTTGAAGAAGTGGTCCACAGTACCTCTGTTATATTGGTGTGAGGCTGATCTTTATCATGTTCCAAGGCTCTTTTGAGACATTATCATTGTTATTGAATCTCACTACATTATTCAATAAGAACCCATGACAATTGATTGGTCAGATGAATATATTACCCCTTTCTCTGTTGCTATCCCAGATGTCCCCTTGAAAGACAACCAAAGCTTAAATATGAAAGGATGAGAACAAAGAAATATCTTGGTAGAAAAACACAATTCAATAATCAGTGCATCCATTCCCCTACACTCCACTCTGGAAAATGCCTACTTCCTTGTGGAGAACTGCAACACTTCCAGCTCTGCAACCCTAGACACTCTCTCACCCAAATATAGAATAGGCTTCAGAAATAGAGTTAACAAAGGATAGTTTTCACCTAGCCTAAAAACCCAATAACAAAATCTATGATCCCTAACGTACAAATGGATAAGCACTCCTGCCAAGAACATAAACCGGTTTAAAACATGGTTAATATCTTATATACTGAAAAAGCTTTCTTTCAAGACCAAATCGAACAAAAAAAAGAAACACGAAATATGTTCACAATAATGAGATTGAAAATTAGTAAATCCTCTAAAACAAATGCTCAGCTTAAGTGGCAACATTGCTTGAAGTGAGATGCATGCAATGCATAAAGAGACCGTTGATAGCATAGCGATCTTCTGCGCAACAGACATAGATATCTACTGTAAGTGTCCGCTAACAGCTGGACGTCCTGTCCCCCCCTTCTTGTAAGTGAGGACTGGAGGACGTATTCACTTCAAACAAGCTATCCATTTATCAACTGGACGCCATTCCCCCTAACCTAGATAAATCAATAATCCCTTCTATTCTTCATCTGTTGGAGAAACATTATGCCTATTTCTGTGGAGCAAAGCACCGTGAACACCTCCCTAGGAAGGAAATGGAGAAGCCTATTCTCAAAAACCCTAAGATTGACTATGATCCAAGCCTCTATACTTTGTATAAAACAATCAATATAATATGGAAGCCGAGATCAAATCGCTGTTGGAAAGAGCTCATCACCAACTCAGAGCCATTAAAGCGATGAAGAGACTCATTCCTAGGTGGTCCCGAGACTAGACTCACTCTCACCTCACTGTCCCCCATTATCTCTGTCCAGACCATTGACATCTCTCCTCAGTGTAGCTGTAAGATGGATTGCTGGCACAAACAATTGTGAGCACATCCCACCAATATATGTCAATCTCAAATGGCCCCACTCTATACTTTCACCTCTGTCGGCACTATATGTAAAGCTCTAAATCGAAACCGCGGAAGGGTTAGAGCATCTTTTCTGCCTCTCGGTAAGTCACAAGTGCATCCCCCAGGTGGGTTCACAGGCATGCACATGCAAGGATTAGAGGAGAACCCATGTGTCAATAAACGGCACCTGCTCCCACCACCATTTTAAAGCCTTCCTTGCCTCATCTGGCCAGTGCTGTCTCTTGTAATGAGCTGTATTCACCTTCCTTTTCTGTGACAAAAGAATCAGGCAGATGGTGGGCGCTTTATATATGCTGTCAGTTAGTCATTCATCCTCTTCCATGCTGGGCATACAGCGCTTCTCCTCTGTTCTGCAGTTTCGAGCTATATTGGACGAGCGGGTTGGAGTATACGTGCAGCTTGTTTGAAATAACCAGAATAATTTATTCGCCTTGTACTCTCTCTGGTGTCTGGTCCCTCGGCCCTTGTGAATGCAGCACGGCTCCCCATATCACACGGCCCTGCCAGAATATGTTTGCACAATAAATAAGATTTCAATTCTCAGATGAGAACAGCTTGCATATGGCGCTTCATCCTGCCTCCCACGCATGCATTTTTTATTCCTCAGGAGTCAAGCTGTTTCTTCCATCTTCCTGGGCTGGTTGTGAATAGGGCCTAACTCAAAGGTAGCCGCTGGCCCCCCTGAGAAATTAAAAGCCGCTAGCCTGCATGGGCTAGTGGGAGTCCTTTCTGCACTGCTCTGATGTGTCCTCGTGTGGCGGAGACGCGTTGACCACACGCCTCCCCTGCTAATGTGGGGTGAGAATTGCTGCTGATAAAAGTGTAGAACAGGCAGCAGGTGGGTGATAATCCTGGTAGCAACAAATCAACTTTTCTTCCTGCTTTTGCTGAAAAATGAGTATTGATGAGTTGATTAATAACAGAAACCTTTTCATTTATACACTGATGGATAATACAACCTATCCAGTGAACGTGAACGTGACAATTTGGAAATCAAGTATTGTACAGTTACATTAATGCATAAGACTAAGGGGCCGATTTATATATAGGTTGATGATGTATTATCCGTCGGCATGGAATAGTACTTGATGACTGCCATGTTGATGGTACTCCGTCCCGATATTTAGATATGTCCGTCGGGTGAGCAGACGTATCTAGCTTTTTCAGGAACCGCCATCACTGCGTCCTGGAAATCCATGGAGAGTTTGACAGACGGTACATCAAACTTCCAAGTTTTGATTTTGAAAATTATTTGGGTAAACCAAGAGGTATTTTTAGATTTTCTATTTTTATCTGGATCCCTGCTTATCCAGTCAGAATGTATCTAAGAACTCCAATCTCTTTGATTCAGTCCACCCTGGTGGTACCACCCTACCAGGATGTGGATAGGCAATAATGATGAATTATATCATGATAAAGTGAGTGAGCCGTCTATTTCAACATCTTTGGATACCCAGGAAGTAGCATTCTTTTTGGATCCAACTCCGTCTACTTCCATAATCCTAAAACTGTTTTTATTAAGGCTAAAACCAAGGGTAGCAAATGCACTGCAGGGTTACCAAAGGGCAGGCCCGTGTTCACAGCTGCTACCCCTGTATGATGTCCAAATAGGATGCAGAGAAAAAAAAAGCTGCAGTTATTTCAGCCTACTATGTCTCCAATGAGAATAATTGTCTGGATTCAATTTAGTTAATTGCAAAAAGCTGGAAGTAGCCAGGTGCTTTGATGTCCTTTAAGCTCTTCATCAATGGATCTAAGTCTTTGTGCTCTTTGACCGTCATAAGCTGCGGGGCTCTATGGGCCTGATTTTGAGTCTGACGGACTGTACCCTGTCCGTCAGGATGGTGGAGGACATTACCTCCACCATTCTATTTGGCTACTGTCCATCAAATTTAAAGACGACCGATGGCCCAGCATTAATCCATGTGCCATCACTGCAGCTCCCTCCAAGGTGCAAAAAGTTTGGTGGACAGCCACCGTCGGAATGGACAGCTGTCCCCAAAATGTGAAAAATAAAACACTAATGACCCACCACACCCTTGTAGTTTCGTCCCAGGTTGTGGGGTCAATGTTTTCTTTTTATGTCCCTCAGAAAAACCCCAAATAGATGCCTACATTGACAGAAATCTTACGGTTCCCCAATATCTATCAAAGAGATTGGCAAACAGGGTACTCTGGTTTGCGACTGAGTACCCCGTCTGACAAACTCCAAATCAGGCCCTGAATCTGTATTCAGTACTATCCAAGGAGCTGATGGCGTCAATCACTTTGCCTTGAGATTGTCCACATTCAGAAGCACAAGGGTCAAACACACGTCGGCAACAAGTCTGTTAACTTCACTTTTTTGGAAAACCAGGATATAAGCTGACAAAGAATTAGTGCAACAACTGTACACAACAGCAAATGAAAGTAACAACTATCAAAACTCAAACTGTAGTCTCTTACTAGTGTCTACAGGATTAAACCAAGGACAGTACAACTGAGATAAGTCAGAGGTGTCAACTCAGAAAACTAGGTCCATCCCTAGTCAAGGTTTTATTTGCACCACAATGACGTCTAACAAAATACGAGCCCAAATAACCAAATATTAATTCTGTACAGCTCTATATAAAGCTGCACAAAAAAATGCACGAGCAGGCAGATGCTGCAGGGCTTAGGCATCAGTCTAGAGCTGCTTGCAGCGGCGGAGCCTCCGTTATGGCAGAGGAGCGTCGCCCTGCCTGCTGTGAATGCAACATGCACACACATTAATAAAGTGGCAATAAATACCATTTTTTAATGTGTCCCGGGCTTGCGCTGTTACAGTCCAATGGCAGGGGGTAGGGGTGATTAGTGCAATTGCACTATTAATGCAGCCCCCTGCCAGTGCACATGTCAGATTGTCCGGCTGACTAGAGCCGGCCAATCTGACCTGCGCACTTCAGAGCCTGCAATCCCGAGGCTGAGAAACAGCTGGGGAATTGCAGCAGCAGGCCCAGCCTTAAAATGAGCAGGGTTAGCCTTCTTCAACCAATCTCAGGATTGGTTGGATTTGCATTGTCAGTCAGTCAAAAATCTTTATTTCGATAAATGAATATCAAAAAAAGGCACGGTACAAAAAGAAATATGCAATGACAGTAAAAACAGACATTATACAATATTAAAAAATATTAAAAAGCCCACGGCATGTTTACAAAAAGACAAAGACAACAAGAAGTAAAAAAAATATTAAAATCATCACTAAATTCATAAGAATTTTACCATAAAATATTTAAAAATTATCATTCCTCCAACAGCCTAATTCCTGATATAAAGTGCCGTTTTAACCAGTAAAGTGCAAGGTGTAAAGCATCAGAACCATGTGACCAATTACCCATTCCCCATGAGTCTTTTCTTTGTGCGCACCGCACGCACTAAATAATTGGCTACATGAGAGACAATGCTGGGGTTATTTAATAACTGCAGATAGAGAAGTGCTGGTCTAACTTGCAGAAACCCTGCCTTTTTAAGAATTGGCACAAGGTATTTCCTCCTTTCAACTATAAAGTGCCCACAAAACATGGTGAAGTGCATGGTATCTTGAATAGAAAAACTATCACAAGAACAAGGTGAAAATTCATCTGGTTTACACCACGTTGTATACTGACCTAATATCAGGTGTATCATGTTTAGGCGAAAACGAGTTAATAAAAACCTATGAAAAGGGTGGTTAACCAGAGTAAGGTTTGCATTGTACAAGGGAGGAAATCCTTCCCTTTCTGCCCGAGTTAGATCTTAGCGCAGTCCAGGAGGATGAAGTAGACCGCTTCCAGCGCCTGCGCTGCAGCGATTACAAAAAGAGCGTCGGTGGCAGGCATAGGGTAAGTTCTTTTTTTTTTTTAAATGTGTATTTGTTGTCTGCTTTTCCCACCATCCCTCCCACTACCGCAACCCATCACTCCACCTGCACACCAGCCGCTACTGGGCGCTTTCCCTAATCATGCGATAAGAAACTCAGTAGCAGCAATGGAAACAAGGGACCGGCAAAGCAGGGTGGGATGACCCACCGGATGATCTTTTCCCAGCGCTTTACTCAGAGTGGCATCAGAATAATTGTTTGAGTGGCCTCCAAGGGCCCATGCACTTACTTGGCCCAGGGGCATATAGACTGTGGATGTAATGGTGTCTAAAGGACGGCATACAGCCCCTTTCATGTTAAGGCCTCAGGACTGGCCTTTTGGTGCATATGCACTGCAATTTGTGATTTGAGAACTCTGCCTTTGAGAGACCCTTAGAATCATCCATAACCCTTGCTATACGTCCCCTTCACTTGCGGAACTCTTCACACTGACTATGCCTTCCCATGCCATCTTGTATATGACTGTCTCTGTCTTTTTATTCAAGCGTTCTGGTGCCCCCTGGCACATGTCCCTTGCAGTTCATTACCTGTGCCCTGAATCTGCTCACCCAAGGCCCTGGTGTGAGTGGAGTATGCACTGCTTCCTGTGCCGCAATACACATGTGTGCGTCTATGTGTTGTGTCCACTACCACTTTTTAATCTGAGAAAACATTTCACCATAGAAAATCCAGAAGGATTGGCTTTGTCATTGCTATCCTCTGTGTTCCACGGCTGCAGCCGGGAGCACGGGATGATGGCGGCTGTGGGCGGAGTCGTGGTGTCACCGCTGGGGCTTTAATGGAGATGTTCATGGCAGGCAGCCAACGTGCTCGGTAGTAATTAAAAGTTAACGAGTTTACGAACGGATAAATCCTCAGAGGAGAAGGTTGTGTTCCCTCGCCGCATCACCGGGGTGTCCTTTCTGTGACCTCTTTATGAGGATTAAGCCTAGGTAACAGGCAGGCCCAGTCTGCTGGATTCGAAGGTGACCTTGACTAGAAGGCGTCACGCAGTGCACGTGCATCAGTTGTGTTTCAGGTGAACATCATTCCCTGTCGAGAAGGCACCCCAGATAGGTTTGGGCTAGTGGCTGGCCGACAGTAGTCTCAACAAAGTATGCGACTTAAGTCTGACATTTGTCAGTATCTACCTGGGACTGCCCTCTCTAGATGAACACTGCTATTACCAAGTGTGGTGATAGTTAAGAGGGAGCCAGTTTACAAGAGCTTGTAGAAGTCTTTCTTCCAGTTTCATTAGGCCGTCTTCACTCATGATCGGAGACTCCACCCGCGACTATGACTCAAATATACTTAGGGCCCGATGTAGGTAATCCCAGATTACCGATTCTTAAATACCGAATCATACCGATTCGGTGTTTAAGAACAGGCAAATGGGATGTAGGTAATTTTACCGAAAAAATTACAGAATCGGTAAGTTTCGGTAGTTACTGAATCGGTAAATACCGATTCGGTAATTGGCATTCATTCCTATGGGCCTGGAGGCCCATAGGAATGAATGCCAATTACCGAATCGGTATGTCCCGATTCGGTAAAAGGGGGAAACATTGAATGGTGGCAGGTTGTCACTTTGACACCCTGTTGCACCCCTCAATTGTGTGTGGGTGCACATGTTGCAGACATACATGCCATATGGCACTGTTGGAAAAGCAAAAAAAATGCTTTTTCCAAGGTTTTCATTATTTACCACCAACTTGTAGTTGGTGGTAAATAACGAATCCTAAAAGGGGAAAAGCACTCATTTGAGGGCTCCCTACATAGCAAAATCGGTAATTTACCGATTCGGTATTTTAAGGAATCGGTAATTTACCGATTGCTTAAAATACCGATTCGGTAAATTACCGAATCAGTAAAATGCCCACCTACATCTCATTTTCCAAATACCGGTCGGTAACGGCCGAAATTACCGAATTTCGGCCGTTACCGACCGGTATTTGCCTGCCTACATATGGCACTTAGTGACTTGTGGGGCGCTGACAGTTCGATCTGGCAGTCTGGGAAAGTGTGAGCTGCCCCAGCCTCACAAAGCGGTCAGAGTTCAAGATATGGGAAAGAATAGAGATTCTATACAGTTGCTCAGGACCTTCTTATCCTCAAACTGACAACAGGCCATCGGTGGGAAGAATAACCTCTAAGGAATGCATGGGGGTCCCTGCTTGTTAACATCCTTGTTGTGAACTGCCTGGTAGGTGAGGAATGGCTTAGCACCCAATCACAATGCAATGTAATGCAAATGGGAGTTGAGCTGAATTACAATTTTGCTTTTGTGCAAAGATGGGAAGGAGCCTCTCTAAAAGTCATTGCCCCTGTCCCCTACTTCAATAACAATGTTTGGGCCAGACTAACTTCAATGCCACGCAACTGACTTCTTACATTTCTTTAAAAAATACGTATTTACATCTTAATGCATGAATCCTCTAACATTCACTTTTTGAAACGATAAACATGGAAGTAGTGCTTTTAAACAAGATCACAGATGGTGCTCGTTAGCCATAGTAGCATTTTCATTTATATCTTCTGATTTAAGACTAGAAACCTAGGCATTGCGCCACCACAGTACTTCTTACCACAGCAATCCAAGGTTGATGCAGCGATGTTGTTTAGGATTTATTCAGATCAATTTTCTTTGCTACACAGAAAAGCATACAAAGCATACAAAAGGTTCATGCATACATAGACGCAGTCATGTATATTCACATTGTCTATTTTAAATGAATAATTCCAACTTGTAATACCATAATTAGACTAAGTTTCATAAAATCAGGAGCGTTCATTGTGAAAGTTTCAAATGTTGTACTTTACAAATTGTAATGTTAAAATATATTCCCTTCATTTAACAAGGTAGACCATCTATATATAATAATAATCTAATCTTGCATCTTCAGCTTAAAAAGTGGACTCATTCTGTCAGGGTGCCACAATACACAGCGATGCTCGCTTGTACGACAAAATACACACGAAACGTTCAATTTTCGATGTCGGACAGAAACAAGAGACGGATGTATGACGTTACAACGCACACTTTTACAACGCATACCTTTACAACGCATTTTTTACACCGCAACATCCATTACAACGCACACCATTACAACGCATACCATTACAACGAATTCCTAAAAAATACCTTTACAACGCATTCCACTACAACGCATACTACATTTACAACGCATACCATTACAAAGCATTACTTTACATTGCATATAAGGTAAGTGTTGGATAGTGTAGGGGTTAAAATTACTATTCTAACTCCAGGGGGTGCAACAGTAGGGAAGGTTTTGGATAGTGTAGGGGTTAAAATATTATTCTAACTCCAGGGGGTGCAACAGTAGGGTAAGTGTTGGATGGTAAGTTTTGCGTTGTAATGGTATGCGTTGTAATGACTGCGTTGTAATGGTATGCGTTGTAGTGGTGTGCGTTGTAGTGTCATGCGTTGTAATGACTGTGTTGTAAATGTATACGTTGTAATGGATGTTGCGTTGTAAAAGTTTTGTTGTAATGGTAGTGCATTGTAAAAGTTGCGTTGTAAACGTTGTATCCCCAAGAGACAGTTTTTCAATCGTATCAATAATGAGGTCATTGGTTGGCAAACATCGTTGGCATAAATATCTAACTTATTTCTACAGCTAGCCTCAACAATAAATGCAGTGCTAGCCGGCACAGATCAGGGGTGGGGCGGCAGGGGGAAAGGGGTTAATAAAATTTAAAAAAATAAACTTACCTCCTCACCGCGTCCCTCCATTCCTCTCTCCAGCCAGAGCAGAAAGCACACAGGAAGTGGCCTGGTTCCCAAACGCAACGCTGCAACTCAGTATTGTGATTGGTTTGAGTGCCCTGGTTCAGCGTTCAAACGGGGACTGGATGCCTGGGCCAAGTCTCCACCCAGGCTGTAATGCAGCCTGGGTGAAGAACATGCTAAGTGCTCATGAATGTTTGGCCGGCTCGAGACGGCTGGCCAAACATTCATGCGCACTTAGGGAGTGAAAACTACTTCTCCCCTCCCCTGTCAGCGGAGCAGCCCCACCTCGCAAAGTTGCAAAGCCTGCAACAAAAAGAAATGAAAAGGTAATAACATATAGTTATTATAATTTTATTTTTCCTTACACTGCTAAAAGACAGTGGGGCGATGCTCCTCCGCCTTAGCAGAGGGGCCGCCACTGAACAAATATTTTTTCCAGCAGTTTTGTCAAAGCTATATTTAAGAGAAAAGTTCTTGGAGGACAAAGGGATCATGGTTTATTTTATCTGCTTAGTACTGAGCACTAAACTGGAATTGTGGCTGATATTCATTCTGCATGTGCAGTACTAACTGGGCCAACAATCACACAGTTTCTATTTTCAACTTCTGTAAGGCAAGCCGGATGTGAAATATTTTAGCATAACTTTTACATGTACCAGTCAGGCACGAATTACATAGAGCCTCAAAGAAGGATGAATGACACACCCACTCAAAACATTTCCATAGGTTTCTCTCAGTACCTTCTAACAACGATGATTTTCCACCAGTCTTTCATTATACTAATGTTGCAAAAAGGGCTCACTTGGATGGAAATCAATTCTTATTAGTAAAGCCAACCCACCAAACACAGTTTTTTTATTCTCGTTGTTTTATACAGCGCAAACATGACCCAAAAGTATTCGGTACCAGAGCGCTTTACATGAGCACCAGTTGTGTTACAAAAGAACACATTCATTTTATTGAGGCATGGGGAGATTAAGTGATTTGTTATATTTTAAATTGGGTTTGTGCTTCTCCAGACCAAGCACTCTTAAACTATACTGTCTACCAGTCGGGATAACATGTGACTCTTACACCTTGTAGTCTCTGTCGGATGTAACATTTCCAATACACAGATTTACACACTTATGATCCCTTGTCTCTGTGTAATGTGTAAGTGATGTAAGGTCCCCTTACACAGGTATGAGTGGCACTATTCAATAAAAAAAATGTATGAGAGATAGTGAGTGGTTATGAAGAATTGAGGGGCCCTGTTAAAGGGTGGTAGTGAGGGAATCCATGGAGAAGGAGGTCATTGGGGGCGCCAACAAACACTGTCATGTGGTATATAAATAAATAATACCGGATCTATTTTTGAATGAATGAATGAATAACAGATAGCTCAATAAAATAAGAGTCAAGATTCGAGGTAGTAGGAGTTTCTGCAGGTTTATTACAGCATAAGGACAGGATCAGGACAACCTGCATAGAACGGGGGTAACAGGGCCCGGCAGCTGCCGGGGCTAGGTCTGGGATGAGCGCGCTAACTTTTAATAACAATACATCAACTTATATACATAACGCAAACACATAGCATTACATTGCAGTAGGCGTAGCAGTGGGTGGAGCAGAAGGCGTGACGCATAGCAGTCGCGAGAGATAACAGTGAAAGTAGGTGTAACTGGGCGTATACATAGACATGTGGTGCAAACGTAACAGAATATGTCATGAATGGGGCGGAAACATAGGAGGGGGCTACCTAAGGAGCCGGGACCTCTAACCTAATGGTGCGCGAAAACTGGCAATGACGTGTTACTAGGAGAAGCTGGGGGCTATGAACTCTGTGCTAGGAGCAGAGACTAGAGTCTGGAGGGTCGGAGCGACATGTACCTAAACCCTATCTGGTATCTGATGTTTAGGGAACATGTTGATATAAACTAGAAGTCATGAGGGGAAAAGCTAACTTGATTCTAAGACTGGACCATACATTATTCTACATGAAGTGCGTGATGAAGAATACTAAATGACCAGTAAATGCAGTATTTCTCTAACATGGAGACGAGAAGGCTAGACAATGACGGAAACTATTGATGCAGTTCAGTAGCTTAGGAATGCAGAGAAGGAGGACTGAACTGATAACTGGAACTATAACATACTCTTGGCAGACTCAGAGGCAGAGCCAAGCTGCACCGGGCACTGCGAGGCAGGAAGTAAGTGAAGGGTCGAGGATACAGGTGGGGGCTGTATCGCTCCTCAGCGAGGCTTTCAGGAGACAGGAGCTGAATCTGATGTCCGGGCCCTATTGAGGCCTAGAAACGGGGACTTTATAATGGAATAACGTGCACACTGAGAAACGTGGCAACATAACTTTACATAGGCCTGATATTCGTAGTATTCACGAGGACTGGAAACTGGCATACTAGAGGTGGACACAACTGTAATTGCGTCATTAATCGGACATGGGGAATAACATATGCATATTGGTCATGCACACATAACATATGATGGATGAGGCGTAGGGACACAGAACATGGCAAAATTTACTTTTCCACATTCCCTCCTTGTCACTACGTTTCCATCAGGAAACATCAATCTTCATGATACCATCTATCATTTCATACAGTATCATTTGCTCGTCTCGAATTGTCTTGGAACGGGATTTAGAACGGGGCTTGGGACTAGGAATACAAGAGGTAGCACACATGCTGCAAATCGCAGGGCCACATTGTATACAGAGGCAGCAGCTAAATATGATCGCTACTGCAATACCTAGAAAGGACAGGACTTTCCATCCCCATGCGGAAATTATATTCCAGAACCAACCGGACCACGTCCAGGTGCCTGGATCTTGGTGTAACAGATGGGCAATTTTATGGAGTCTGGTTATAGCTGAATAAACAGACGGCGCGTTATTTGGAATGAAAATGCAGCAACTAGATCCGATGACTCTACAGGCCCCGCCCCTATCG
The DNA here is from genome assembly GCF_964261635.1 of Lissotriton helveticus. Classification (NCBI taxonomy): domain Eukaryota; kingdom Metazoa; phylum Chordata; class Amphibia; order Caudata; family Salamandridae; genus Lissotriton; species Lissotriton helveticus. The sequence continues at coordinate 1,113,527,281 of NC_136068.1, forward strand.
GCCAGTATGACGTCAAGGACGAGACGATTTTGCAAAACGACAAATCTCATAGCAGATTGTTCTTCGGTTAAGTTACCTAGAGCAGAGGCAGTCTCATTAACTACAGCTTCAAGGGTTCTTGTTAACCTACGAATTAGTTTACTATTCTGGACAGGTCCTACGAAGAAGAAGAAACCTTTATTGAAATCTGTATACTGTTCTAGAGTAGTTTCAGTATAATCGACAATTGGGGACTCCCTTCTATGTCTAATGTGTACTAGATGTGTGTTTCTGTGATAATCAGATGGGGCTAGGAAAACAGGTGGCAGTAGGAAGGCAATGTAACAGGTTCCCTCCCAATCGAGGGGCAGACGAACATATGCGGTCTGACCACAAATAAAATAAGAATGACGTGAAGCTTTGAAGATAGATTTCCTACTGTCACTATACTTGACAATAGTAGTACAATCACTATGTCCTACGTGTACGGAACCATAATTACGGACACATAATTCACCTTTGACTGGTAGTACTGAAATAGCAGGTAAGTCTGGAGTAGTATCAGACTGAACATTCAGGACCATGAAATTCGACGAATAATTACCTAAATTATACACTTCATTTTCTAGATCTAAACCTGTTCTGTGGGGGAGACCTTGCTTGTCTGGAAAACATGTACTGTTAAGAAAAGACATATCTGTTGAGGATGACGTTAACGTGGACCATGCTCCACACGAACCATTGTGTGAGAATGGATAAGGAAAGAGTGGCAGAACTCCCTTCGGTGTCTGGAAAGGGGGAAGTCGACCACACACCCAACAATTAGTGGCATTGCTGGTCTGGTGGGAATAATGTAACATACGGATAAATGAGTTGTTGCGCATAGCGAGGCGGTATGAATATTCGTGAGGAGGCAGATCACTAAACGTGTGCTCTACTGTAGCATTAGCAGACATATTTACATAAGGAACTGGAAAATACAGGAAGAATGCATAACTGGTGCAGGAAATCATTATGCTGAGGAATAATATGAAACTCAGAAAAACGATACATTGAATTGAACTTCGACTGACTCTCTCACTATGGGGGTCTATTTTATACATGTCAGAAACAGTCTAACCGTTTCACCTAGGGGAGGACTTATACAATCAAACTGACTGACTTATTTTACTAGACCTGAGCTTTAACTTATACTCCTGTTGCGGAGTTTTCTCTAACAAGGGAGGGGTTGTAATAATGTCTTTTGCGGGACAGTCCTTTAAAACAATGTTCTGGCAGTCTTTCGAATCCTGGGAAATGTTTTTAGAAACAGATTTCAGTCCTTTAAAAAGTTTAACATGAGACAGGTGGATCCATCCTTTTCTGCCTTCCAACTTGACGGCTGTACGGGTGGTGAGGAGGACCTGACGGGGCTCCTTCCAACGAGGCTCCAGCGGACTTGATCTGTCAAAATTTCGGACCATCACTAGGGAACCTGGAACGATTTCATGCGGTGCCACCTCGGTATTGTCTGGAAAGGCGGCAGCAACCTGTGAACGACATGAGTTGAGGGCAGACATCAAGGAAGCTAGGTAATCTGTCAGCATATTACATGAAACATCGGTAATACTTCGGGGTCTAGGAGTACCCCACATGTTAGGGGGGCGGCCGAATACGACCTCATACGGGGACAGACCTGATCTGGAATGTGCAACCATGCGCATATAAAACAAAGCGACTGGCAGAGCTACTAGCCAGTCCACACCTTTTTCTTTACAGACTTTTGCAATGCGGATTTTCAGGGTCTGATTATGTCTCTCGACCAGACCGGCTGCTTCAGGATGGCGTACACAATGGAACTTCCACTGGTACCCTAACAAAAGGGAAACGTGCTTCATCAGTTCAGATGAGAATGGCTGGCCGTTATCAGAATATACGACTCTAGGGAGTCCATATCTAGGGAAAAACTCACGAACCAACTGCTTGGCAGTGGTCGCGGCTGTGTAATCTGGGACTGGATATGATTCTGTCCATCTGGACAAAGCGCATACAACTACAAGGACATACTTGAAACCTCGACATCGCTCCATCTGAATATAATCCATCTGGAGGACCTCAAAAGGGTGGTCAGGAGGCTGGAAACCACCTTGTTCCACCGGAACACTTTTACCTGGATTAAACTGACAACATATCATACAGGTACGGACTTTCTGCTTGGCTGCAGCTCGTAAATGCTTGTTGAACCAAATATTCTGGATACTGTCTAACATAGCTTTTTCTCCTAAATGTGCTGGACTATGTGCGGTATTGATAATGACTTGAACCATAGAGTCGGGGAGAAACCATGTGGCTCTACCCTTCGTTAACCATCCTTGATCTGTCTGGACCCCTCCTTGTTCAGACCATTTCTTGATTTCATCGGGGGTAGCATGTAACTGTATATCTATGACGTCTTGTGTAGGGTCCTTAACTGTCATGCATGTAATCGGATCTGGAGTATGTGTCATGTTAACTGGAATGTCTGGAGTCTGTGCTGTAAGCTTGGCTGTGCGATCGGCTAGATCATTACCCTGGGAAATAATGTCAGTAACTTTCGTATGTGCTTTGCACTTCATGATAGCGATAGATGTCGGTAAATGTATGGCATCTAACAGGGCTTGAATAAGGAGACCATGCTGAATCTTGGTTCCATGAGAAGTCATAAAACCTCTCTCTTGCCAGAGCACTCCGAAGTCGTGTACAACTCCGAATGCGTAACGTGAATCTGTGTAAACATTAACTTTCAGGTTCTTGGCGTGTATACAGGCTTGTGTCAGAGCGGCTAGCTCTGCTGCTTGAGCGGACAGGGTATCAATACGGTGTGTTTCAATAACTTCAGTGTCAGTAGTCACTGCATACGCGGCGACTAGTTCTCCTGTACTAGTTCTCATACATGAACCATCCACATAAAGTGTCAGGTCGGGATCTGGTAATGGAATGTCTGTCAGGTCTTGTCTTGGCTTTGTCGTAATATTAACTACTTCCACACAGTCATGTGGGTCAGGATTTAAACTAACTGATGGTAACAGTGTAGCAGGATTCAGGACGTTGCAGCGTCTAATATCTATGTGTGGCTGGAACAGTGTCAATTCATAACCTGTTAAACGTGCAATTGTCAAGTGCTGAGTTTGTGTTCGGTTTAAAAGAACTTCCACGGAATGTGGGACTTGTACTGTCAGGGAATGTCCTAAAACTATGGAATCACTTTGTCTGATAGCTAGTGCTGTGGCTGCAACTGACTTGAGGCACGCAGGCAACGCCTGGGCGACTGGATCTAGTGTGCTCGAAAAATAAGCACAGGGCTTGTATTGTCCTGCTTGATCTTGTGTGAGAACAGATAATGCTGTACCTTCACGTTCTGTAACAAAAAGTGTAAAAGGCTTACTGTAGTTCGGTGTAGCTAGAACTGGAGCTTGACATAGGGCTTTCTTTAACTCGTTGAAACTAAGTGTATGTTCAGATGTCCAAGGGAGAACAGTCGATACGGCTGCCTCCTGTGTCGTTAACTGTATCAGTGGCTTGGCTAGAAATGCATACTGGGGAATCCATTGTCTACAATAAGAAGTAAGGCCGATAAAGGCACGTACCTCCTTCTGGGTTCTGGGCTGGGGAAGACTCGCTATTAACTGGATACGGTCGGGTGTCAACTGCCTACCCCTCTTGGACAGCAAGTGCCCTAAGTAAACCACTTGCTGGACACAGAATTGAAGCTTCGAAGGTGACACCTTGTGCCCCATCTCGACTAGAAAATACAGAACTGTAAGGGATGCTCGCTCGCAGGCATGTTCAGAACGGGCTGTGATCAGTAGATCATCGACATACTGGAGCAGGGCAGTGTCAGTTGGCATGTGAATATTGTCTAGTTGTCTCTTGAGTGCTTGACTGTAAATACTAGGACTTTCTGTGAAACCTTGAGGAGCGCGTGTGAACATATAGCTCCTTCCATTTAAACAAAATCCGAAAAGAAACTGGCTGTCTGGATGAATTGGAACACTAAAAAATGCATTCTTGAGGTCAATGACAGTGAAGAACATGGCTTCGGAATCAATGGCTGTTAATAGGGAAGAGATGTCTGGGACAACTGGGTACTGAGGAATAATACATTTATTAAGCTCTCGTAAATCAATCACTAATCGATATACTGGGGGTGCATTTGGATCAGTACGTTTCATGACTGGAATGATCGGAGAATTGCATATATTGGAGTCAGTTTCTACGACTACTCCTTGAGCCATGAGCTCGTCAATAATTTTGGATAAGGCTGCTACAGCCTCAGGTGGCAATCTGTACTGTCTGATTCGGGGTAACACTACACCTGGTTTGAGAGTCACACGATGGGGTGTGATTTGCATATAACCTACATCAGTTGGACCTTGCGCCCATAAGTGCTGCGGAACATTAGACAATCTGGAATCAAAATCTCGTAATACATAGTGACCCTTAAAGTCACGTAGGAACAGACGTATTCCCTCTGGGGGGAACAGCATATGACTGCACCCAATTCTTTCAGTGTCTTAATACCTAATAGGTTTTCCGGACATGACTTAGTAAGTAACAGATCAGTAGTACGGGACAATGGACCTACTTCTAGAGTGACTGGCTTTGATATCTCATTAACTATTGGCTTTCCTGAAAATCCAAGGGAAACATTTCTTGAGCCTGAGAGCGGAGCCCCTGGGACTTCGGCATGACTAATTGTGGTCCTACTTGCCCCTGTATCGATCAAAAACTTTCTGTCTTTCCCTAATACTTGACTGTGAACATAGGGACCTTCTTGATCTACGGGTATCTCGATGAGAGGCAAGCCTACCTCCCTCTCTAGGCTGTTTCATGAATATGGCTGATACTCTGGATACTCAGACTGTGCATACTGATACATCTGTGATGTAACGTGCTGTGTTGCAGCAATAGGCTGCGGTGCGGAAACTGTCTGTTGTGCATTCTGTGACTGAGGAATCTGTGAAACTTGTTCTTGTCTAGGCGGACGTGGTCTTTCTTTAGTCTTACCAGTAGCTATGTTGTGTTTCAGGACTGCACACTCGTTTATAAAATGACCTGGCTGTTTACAATAATTGCAGTTCCCTTTAACGGGAGCTGCAGGATGACTGGCTTGATTCGGACCCCTCTTCTGACTGTCTTGAGGAACAGATTGTGCAACTAGCACTTTCATTTTCGTATCTTTCATACGTTTTCTCTCGTGTTCCTGCTCTTCCCTGATTCTATTCTGGTGGTACTGGAGCATCTGGAGCATCTGGGACGGAGTATTTGCTTGCCAGGTGCTTTCGACTTTCAAAACTCGATTTTTAATTTGTGGACTTGAATTCTCGACTAATTTAGTAACAAAAAGATGAGGGTATGACTCACTACTTGTCTTGAGACCACTGTTGATACTGAAACATTTCTCAAATCTAGAATAAAAATCACTAATATCTTCATCTTGTTTCTGTTTACAGGCTGAGATTGCATCCCAGTCTTCTTTTCTAGTTGTCAATAATCTGGGTAAGACTTGAATCAATAATTCTGGTAAATCTTTACATTTATCTCCAAGACCGGTACCTGGTACTCGTGCCTTGTCTTCAGCTTCTAGAACTGCCCAATCGATCTTTTTCTCTCCCACCTCCCATTCCTTTTCCTTTAACTTTTCATACACCCCTGCGGGTAACAGGACCTTTAACATTTTAATGATATCTGGGTAAGTGTATTCTCCCATACGGAGCATGTCTTTTAATTCTCTATGGAACCCCGCTGGATCTTTGTCATGACAGGGAATTAATTTCTTCATTTCAAGAAGTTCCATCTTTGAAATCGGAGTGTATACAAACACTCGTTGCATTACGCCACCCGCCCCTTGGACTGGGTGGACTTCTCGTAACGGGTTCTGTCTGTCTATGTAGAATGATTTACTTTCTGGGGGTGAGACATGAACAAAATGCGGGTTCAGGAACGTTCTATATTTGTGGCGCTGTTCTAGAATGACACTCATTAAATCGGTACCTAGACCTCTCCATTTATACTGGAGTAACTCGTTCAGGACATCGTGTAACGGGCCTGGATCAGAATGTTGACCCTCATACAGAGTAATGAGGTGCTGGATCATATACATACCCACCAGTCGCTGCTCGGCTGGGGGCAATTTCAGAAACATTTGTGCCACTATTTCGTCTGGAAAAGTGGTAGAATCAGTAATCCATCGGACTGCTGATCGGGCTAGTTCTTGTTCATGCATAGTACTTAATTCGCTATAACCGATTCGTGATTTCAGAATGTGATCGGTAGCTTGAAATACTTGTTCTAGAGAACCTTGTTCTGGTGCTGAATGATGAAAAATAGACTTGGGTTCTAGACGTAAATGGCGATCTGGAAATCTAGATTTTCCTACATACGCTATTCTGGCGGGATTCTCGTCGTCTTCCTCTTCAGGTTCAGAGGTACTTTCTTTCTCGCTTACTTGTGCTGCTTTACGCTGTTCGTGTATCTTTATTATCTCTTTACGGATTTTCTTGTACATACTCTCCATAGCACCGACGGTCTTGTGCTTACCCTCGGCTATATTATCACTCCACCTTGTCAGGATTCTCATTTCGGCGGAATCTTTAGACGGATAATCTTGTTCTCTTATTAGACAATTGATCAGGAACTTTAATATCATGAGCTGGATCTCAGCTTTCCTTTGAGACATGGCATCACTAATACTTTCTGGATCATCCCCTGTACGGATGAAACGATATATTCTGTCTAGATATTCTTTCATATTCGGCAAGGTGACTAGATACTCGGTCACTCTCCTTATACGTAATGAATATAAAAACATATTATATTCGCCTGGAACTGGATCATAGACACATTTGTTAAGGGTTTGCCTGATTTCTGTGACAGACTGATGTTTAGGCGTACGCTGTAACGCTTGAGCATGTAATTCGAGTAATGTTAAACGCTTGTGTGGCGGCGGGGTTTGAGGAAGACCTCCTCCCGCGGCCCCTAAACCAGAATCATCAACTGATGCTTTTCGTGCTGGCAGGGTCGGTAATTGTAACGTGGGCTGGACTTGTATGGCGGGCTGACCCGGGGGAGCTGTTAAGGGCACCCCGGTGTCTGGAGGAGCAGGAACTACCTGATTTACAGGGACTGGCGGAGCGCGAACAGGATTTGCATATTCGGGGACTGTGTCGTCCAGATAGGACGAAATAAAAATATCAGCTGCGGTCGGTTTGTGACGTAGCTTGGTCGGAACTAATGGTGGCGGGAAATTACTAGATGCCTCTGGGGTCGCTTTTGGCAAGCCCTCGGCAAGAAGAGGATACATACCCTTAATAAGGGCATGCCTCTGTCTGTCTGACTGTTCGGCTTTGACTCGTTCACCTATCTCGATTAATTCTCTTTCTTGGGCTCGTTCTTGGGATTCTCTACTTAACTCTGACTTTCTGACTTCCTTTTCCGTTCTTTTATGAGCTTCTTTACGCCATAACTCGATGGCATCCTTCTGTGACTGTCTGGCTTTCTTTTTCCATAATGCTTCTTCTACTCGCATGATACATTCGGGATCCCATGTACCCGATACGGGCCATCTATACTTTTCTTCTAACTGTTTGGTATACTCTACCCATAAATCTAGATATAATATGGCGCTTATGCCATGTTTCTGATACATAAAGTGACCTGGACTGTCCCTAGGCGGGACAGGAACTGCTTCTTCTAATAAACCCTTTCTAGTTTTTAGTTGACGTAATCTTGAAAAGAGCGGCATTGTAAACTTGAATCGGAACACAATACAATACACGAAGAACAATAACAATTGGGAAAACAATTCAGGCATACCACGACATTGGAAATACATTAAACAATATCATAACATAACAGTTCGAACAGAATATTACCTGAAAATACTGAGAACAGAAACAGAACAGATTTTCTCGAGAACGGAACAGACTAGAGTTACTGGATGCACTGCTGTAACAGTACGGAACATACCGGTCCCATAAAGGGACGCATCAAGACCCGTATCCACCTAGGTGAACACTTCGTTTGTGGGCTTGGGTACCACCAACCCACGGACCAGAGTCAATTTAGACTGACCCTGTCTAGATACTACCCCAGTAATGGTACTCACCGGGCAGCAAGAACGGAAGGCCTCGGACTGGACTGGACGGAAGACGAACTTCGGACTTCAGTTACGGGTGGGCCTCCGGATACCTCGGACCTTGGACTCTCGGCTTGGGCTCTGGTCGGGACTCGCCGCGTTCCTCCACCGTCTCGTTTGGATGCTGGACCGCCTCCTCCGTCTCCTCCGTGGGCCTGAGGGATACTTGAGCAGAAATATCTGCCACTGCGCAGAAGAGTTCCGTCACGACTGCAGAGGGTCAGGGGGTCGGCGTGGCTTCACCGACGCGTGGGGAAAGGGCAAGTCCCTATTCGGGCGCCATTATGTGGTATATAAATAAATAATACCGGATCTATTTTTGAATGAATGAATGAATAACAGATAGCTCAATAAAATAAGAGTCAAGATTCGAGGTAGTAGGAGTTTCTGCAGGTTTATTACAGCATAAGGACAGGATCAGGACAACCTGCATAGAACGGGGGTAACAGGGCCCGGCAGCTGCCGGGGCTAGGTCTGGGATGAGCGCGCTAACTTTTAATAACAATACATCAACTTATATACATAACGCAAACACATAGCATTACATTGCAGTAGGCGTAGCAGTGGGTGGAGCAGAAGGCGTGACGCATAGCAGTCGCGAGAGATAACAGTGAAAGTAGGTGTAACTGGGCGTATACATAGACATGTGGTGCAAACGTAACAGAATATGTCATGAATGGGGCGGAAACATAGGAGGGGGCTACCTAAGGAGCCGGGACCTCTAACCTAATGGTGCGCGAAAACTGGCAATGACGTGTTACTAGGAGAAGCTGGGGGCTATGAACTCTGTGCTAGGAGCAGAGACTAGAGTCTGGAGGGTCGGAGCGACATGTACCTAAACCCTATCTGGTATCTGATGTTTAGGGAACATGTTGATATAAACTAGAAGTCATGAGGGGAAAAGCTAACTTGATTCTAAGACTGGACCATACATTATTCTACATGAAGTGCGTGATGAAGAATACTAAATGACCAGTAAATGCAGTATTTCTCTAACATGGAGACGAGAAGGCTAGACAATGACGGAAACTATTGATGCAGTTCAGTAGCTTAGGAATGCAGAGAAGGAGGACTGAACTGATAACTGGAACTATAACATACTCTTGGCAGACTCAGAGGCAGAGCCAAGCTGCACCGGGCACTGCGAGGCAGGAAGTAAGTGAAGGGTCGAGGATACAGGTGGGGGCTGTATCGCTCCTCAGCGAGGCTTTCAGGAGACAGGAGCTGAATCTGATGTCCGGGCCCTATTGAGGCCTAGAAACGGGGACTTTATAATGGAATAACGTGCACACTGAGAAACGTGGCAACATAACTTTACATAGGCCTGATATTCGTAGTATTCACGAGGACTGGAAACTGGCATACTAGAGGTGGACACAACTGTAATTGCGTCATTAATCGGACATGGGGAATAACATATGCATATTGGTCATGCACACATAACATATGATGGATGAGGCGTAGGGACACAGAACATGGCAAAATTTACTTTTCCACAGTCACACCAAGCGCCACCAGTGCTTAATCGGACCCGAGTGCATGAAGTCGATTTTTCAGTGCCACTACGTAAGTGGTACCATGAGCAACACACATGGTTGCATTCTCCATGGTTGCATTCTCGAGCCAGAAGTAAGTTCTCAATAGCAAAGAAAGAATTTGGCATTTCCATTTCAATCGACAATTCTGGATAATAATATTCATGTATGATTTCAGCTTTTTCTTTATATAAATCAAGCACTATCATGCCTTCATTTTCAACACCACTTTGTTTTCTTCCAGTCAATTGTAGAAATGTTTTCATTACAGTATTGCTTTAGTTTATAAGAAGAGTGAGTAAGACACATCTGAGTGAGGCCCATTATTAATGTGTCATCAGGGCCTCACGTGTGCTAAATATGTGAATCTATTAACTTTGGAGGCAGGCACTGCTGTCAAAATCTCTCTCACCCTCACCCAATTACAGTGCAACCCCTCAAGTCACAGCAACACCGTTTACACAAAGCCATGTGGATTCTCATATGGATGATGCCTTATGCTTTCCAAACTGATGACATAAGGTCACGGTTAGGGTGAGGTCTGAGGCCACAATGTGTATGAAAGGGCAACATTCTAAGACGTCCTTGTTATACATAAACCTATAGGTATCCAGAACAGCAGCTGTGATTTTCATTTGAGATTTTCATATAGATGTGTTAGCTGAGGCTTGGAAAGCTGGCACAATCACTTTCAGTTTATAGTTAAACATCCAAGACAGGAGCATTTAGTGGATCTGGCCAGAATTGCAAAGAGTGTCTTTTCACACTACATTTAAATTCACAACAACCAGTTTCCAAATTCTCATTGATACTGGAGTTGTTCGTTTTATTAAGAGACAAAGTGCATTAAATGATAATCCCTTCTCTGAAACGTAGCTGCAGCCCTTGCAAAATTGTTGCGTTTGCAAGCTTTTTCCATCTTGTGCAAGATCACTTTGCAAATTCCTCAGGATACCACACGGGGTCCATCTCAAACCTTCACTGTCTACCTTTTGCGTGATACCTTTCTGGAGCGAGCCTCTGGGCTCTGTAGTACCTTAGCACTGAGACCTCTACAGCAACAAGAGTTTGGGATGCTTGATAACCAGTGCTTTAAATGGGCCAGTGCTGCCCGATATGGAGTGCCAGCACTTTTTAGTTTGAGAGGGAGAGTACCAGCACTTCTCAAGACAGACGTAATACGTTTAATTGGAGAGTACCGCCACTTCTCAGAAACAAGCTGGTACTCTGGTACGGGGTACCTGCACTTCTGTTTTTCCATTTCAAGCCCTGTTGACAACGTGTAGCACAAACAGCATTGTCTAATGGATGCCCTTGTTTTAACATGCATTCTACACCTGTTGACCAACACATAAGGTTCTTTGAAGAAGACTTGGCCCTTTAGGGAGATTTTGGAAGAGGCTGAGGTGTATTTATTTCCTTGTACAAAAGACTGAACCTAAAGCTATGAGTGCATGATATGATTTGATTAAAGGCATTGCAGTAGGACTGATGGATCGAAGATTGATTGGCAGGTTTCAGATGATGATAGCAATGTTCTTCAGAAGGACTGGAAGTTGGTTTATTAAGACAATATACATTGAAAATTAATTTTACTAGCTTCTCATGCCATTATTATAGCTTAATAAAGCATAAAATAGTCTGAATTGTCACACTTGTAGGAGTGAGATGGTTAGGTGTTATGCTGGTAATGCCTTTGGCAGCGCTGGCTAGTGCAATGTGTGGTGCAAGCTGCAGTGGCCTTTCGAGAAGGGCCCTGGCACTTCATTTTTTACAAATTAAGCGCTGGGGTAGACGATGGCGAGACACCTTAGAGTGACTTGATAATTAGCAATCAGGCTACACACCATCCTGGCCACGAACCTTAATGTTAGAATGCCAAAGAATAGTCAGTCATTCATCTCCATCAAGGTGGTCTCACTCATTTCTCATTTACACGCATTCACTGACATTAGCAATGGTTTTTCCATAAGGGCAGCTATTTGGTAAAAGGGCACAATTTACATCCAGGAAATTAATATACCCGTTTTGAAAAAGGGGAAATATGCATCTCCCTCTGTAGAAGACACATGGTAGCTCTGCAGGAGGAGATATTAAGTGCTTATCAGATTACTTTACTTGGGCTCCTGGTACAAAGACATTTTCCTGTGTCGGATCTGTGGAAAAGGTGTAACACCCAGTAGCAAATGTTAGATATTTCTACCTGTAGGACGCCTATTCACAAAGGCATTTTGGAGTATGTAAATTAAAGTAATAGTACAGTAGGTCAATCAATCAATCAAGGGCTTGTAAAGCGCAACTACTCACCCATAAGGGTCTCAAGGTGCTTGGGGAGGATGTGGGTGAGAGAGCTGCAGGTATCTTCATGGCACTCGGAAGAGACCAAAAAGGTGGCGGTCAACCACCCTTGATGAAAGTGTGACTACAGGGGGTCGTCCTCTACTTCAGTGCAAATTCTAGCCCTAATCATAATAAACTTGTTATCTTCTGATGAGTAGTGTTTTCAAAAGCTACAGACTTACAGGTGGAGTAATACCTAGTACAGTGGATTTACTAGAGGGCATTTTTTAAATGGAAGAGTAGCATAGGAATCCTTGTCCTGATGAATGCCGGTCAAATGATCGGAATCTGGCAGAACCGTCGACCTCTATGCAGAACGGAGGGGTGATGAGGACCTAATCCATTCATATCAGCACCATCCGAGAGTATTCCAAGACCCTTTTTATATCTGACTAGAGAATCGAGGAATACAATTATTATTATGATATCTTATAGTCAGTTTTAATATCACTGTTAGTCTGCACCATTTTTGGAACCCTTTCTTTTCTTTTCCTTTCTTTGATTGTTTGTCTTGTCTTCCCCTCCCTACTGCTCCGCCTCGAGCGTTGGGTTGCACAGAGGCGAACAGTAGCAGCCCTATAATGAAGCATGTCACAACTTGTTGTGGGTGAGGGAAGTTTTTAACAAAGTGTTTGCGCTCCCTTTGCTACGACACATTATTTACGTAAAATATTTATTGCGACTGTTTTTCGCCTTACCTCCTTTTGTGCATTCTATTCCCTCCTGGTACAAAGACATTTTCCTGTGTCGGATCTGTGGAAACGGTGTAACTCCCAGTAGGAAATGATAGACATGTCTACCCGCAGTACCCATTCACAAAGGCATTTTGGAGTTTGTAAACTAAAGTAATAGAACTGTAGGTCAATTAATCAAGGGCTTGTAAAGCACAACTACTCACCCGTAAGGGTCTCGAGGTGCTTGGGGGAGGGGAGAGGGTGTAGGTGAAAGAGCTGCAGGTCCGTCAAAGGTGCTGTGGTTCAGTCGAAGAGCCTGGTCTTGAGGTCTTTCCTGACTTGAAGCAGCGCCCGAGGTGGGGAGGCAGGGAGTTCCAGGTCTTTGTTGCGAGGTAGGAAAAGGATCTTCCTTTAGCTGTGGTCTTTGGGATATGTGGGACGGTAGCCGCCAGTTGAGCGGAGGTCTCTGGTGGGTGCGTGGAATGCGAGGTGGTGGTTGAGGTACGCAGGTCCCGCGTCATGTAGGACTTTGTAGGCCTTTTGCATACTCTTACATGACTTTTATCACACAGTATATCCGTTAGTACAAATTCATAAGACTGTGTCTTCTTTCCACTTTTCCTAAAAGTGAGTTGGGCATTTCATGGCTGACTCCGAAAGCCCTGTAAGAGTACGTACAATATTACGGCTGTAGGACGGCTTTCCATAATTATATATGTTTTAGTGAATCAGCCCTAAATTGGTCTCACTCTCTAGGCTGGCACGGTTTAAGACACTCATCGATATTTTTAGACAATTATTTTTCTGTTCAACACCATCAAAATGCATTACAAGTAACGGGCACAGATTGTAACGTTTGCCCGACACTTTCTAGTGCTGTTGGTTCATTTTTGTCTTTTTGAGGAGAGAGGTAGCAATATAATTGACACCTCATGGCAGGGCTATTTCCAGAAGATAACGGTGGCGCGCGCTGCATCTGGAGTCCTGGCAGAGCACTGGCGAGGTCTGACGTCGGTGGAAATCATGGACTCGTGAGTGGCACTGTGGCGCTGCGTACCGTTCCCAGGGGCAACGGGCGGGCACACCCTGCTGACACTCTTGCCATTTCAGAGGAGATCCGTCACCTCCATTTCCTTTCTTTTCCCGTCATTCTTGACATTTGGTGTCTGCGCCTTCCTGCCTACAGACATCAGGCAAGTGCGGCTGAGCGTTCAGATCTCCTTTCGCCCTGATGCACTCTCGTTGGCACCTTTGTCTCTCTGTCAGCACCTGGCATCCTGTGCCAAAGTCGTACCCGGAGAGAGCGTGAGCTCTGTTCACGGCTCCTGCCCAGCACTGACAGGGGGAGAAAAGAAATGCATCAATTGTTAAAAAAAATAATCCTCATTGCCTGTGTCTTCTCCATTTAAGCTGTCGAGTCGCATCTTCCACTGTCTCCAGTGACCTAGGAAGGGGGATGCGGTGGGTGCAGGCCGCCCCTGGTGCCATCACTGAGGGGGGTGTCAAAATGGCAAAAATAACACTTGCAACTGTAAGTATCTTATTTTTCCATCTTTTAATAATTTCAATGGGGGGGGGGGGGGTGACACGAAATTTTCTGCACCGGGTACCCCCTGACCTTGCTACGCCACTGACTGTCTCAAAAACACTGGAACCACTCCTCCTTTTTCACTGTTTCCAAACCTCTATTTTATTCAAGCCTTCCTTCTTCTGCTCCTCCGTGACTCTATGCACTCCTTACCTCCTCCCTTTCTCTTATGCATCATTCATTCTTCCCTCTCACCCTTCAATATCCCTTTTTATGCTGTTTCTCCCCTCGTTCTGTCGCTCTTCTTTTCTCCTCATCATTTCACCTCTTATCGTCTCCCTGCTGTCCTGTATCCGGGTGCCTTGCCCTGTGTGTCTCAGGAGGGCCGGGTGCATGCTAGATTTTCAGGATATGGATATCCATGTGAGATATATATGTAAAATAAGAATTGTAAATTACATTCTTTTATATGGTTCAGAGAATTTCGACAATAGGCTTTGATGCATCACTTCTGGACCTTTGTGGGACATCCCGGCGCTTTATTCTCCGTGTGTTGTTCTTCTCCACCTCTCTCACTGCTTCCCTCCTTTTCTACCATCATATTCCTTCTGCCCTGCTCTTGTACCTCCGGATTGGACACCAAAGTCCACATACAGCCAATGGCGACCACTATGTATTTTAAACGGTGGAGCAAACTGCAAATAACCTGTACCAAACTCAGCTAGGCCGTATCACCTTCAATCGATATCTGATATTAAAGGTTCCCATCACCACCTTTGGTTACAGTGATTTCGATAGGGCTGGACTTTCAGATTCCTTAACATTCCTGCACTGGTGCAAGTCCATTGCGAATCTTGATGATTACACAACATCTGCCTTAGATTAAAACCTAATACACAAAATATTTATGGGTAAAAGCTGCACTCTTGAACAGGTTCTGCTGCTGTACAAACTGTGGGACAAAAGATTGTTTTTGCTTTTTTGGCGAGTAGCACGCTACTGTGTATCACTGGCCTATGCAAAAGACAGGCAGAAGCTGCATTCTGTTTTGTTAAACTGCTTGGGGTTGGTCTCAGCAAATGTAAGCTAGGCACTTCTCTTCCCACTGCTTTCTTTCATTTTAAGTGTTGTCTCATTCAAACTACATATTAAAGTAGTAATCGGTCTCTTCAAAATATCTCTGGACTCCCAAGGAGGTGAGATCAGCAACTCTTTCTGTCTCTAGACCACGCTTTGCTGTGGCATGGAAGTTCTGAATTTAGATTTCCTGCTTCTCAAGGAGTTCTCTTTGGCTTCTCCTGGTATCTCTAGAATCAGGCATCATGATTACACTCCTTCCCTATCTTTACTACGGCTTTCATTGCCTTTACTGCTACTCATCACCTCTTCTCCCTCCTCGCCTTTCTTGTTCCTTCTGCCTTCTCCTACCCACTCACCTCATCTCTCTTGCTTCTTCCAGACTCCTCGGGCCATCTTTCCCCACAATGCACTGACTCCCACCTGAGAACACAACTTCATTCACTAGGTTCCTTCATCTTGGCCTCTCCAATCTTTATCCCGGGCTCCTCTTTCTATCTCTCTTGTCCTCCCTCAGCCACTGGAGAGGAACTTACAGCACCAGGAAAGTTTTCACAGCTACCTCACATAGCATATCCGGTATTATTACTGTGTTTTGTTGCATCTGAAGCTAATCTTCCATGCAACCTCCTGTGAGTAGCAACTACTCGATCACATCTGCCACTGGAGGGAGAGAAACAGATCACACAGGCTGCCCTTTGGCCGCATCAGTATCTAGTACTGATCGAGCAGGCAGAAGAGGCAGTTTCATCTCTGATTCTGCCCGGTCCCTCTTGGCACCAGGACTGGGGTAACCCGCCAGATGTCCTGCCCTGGAACCCTTCCTTCCCTGTCATCTATATTTACCCTCTTCTTCTCACTCTTCTTGAAAGGTGGCTTTTACTTTTGCTTCCGAAATATCTTTCTTCATCACTATTGTGTCCTCCCCTCAAATAGCTTTTTCTTTTTTCTCATAGTCACCCTTCCCACCCCTGCTGTTCTTTATTCATCCTTCATTTTGCCCGGTAGCCTCTGACTATTATAGACTTTAGCCGAGCATGCCTTGAAGGAGGCAAAGCTGTCAAAAATGTGATGAGACAATCTTGGAAGAAATACCAAACTGGATCATATTAAGTTGCCAGATTTATGCAATGAAAGCTCTTTAACCAATATACGATTCAAACACTCTATCAAAACCCAGGCTGTGAGGCAGAGAGGATGACAAAGAACGAGGAAGCTGTGATCACATGGGACACTCCAGAATCAGCACCTGAGAAATGAAATACTTAAAAACTAGAAGAGTAATAAAAGTAATAACTCGATTTATAGCAGTGTCATTGGGTCTCTATGATTACTCGTTCCTTTGCACACAGGTAGAAGATTGCAAAATACTAGGACGTGTGGTCAGAGGATAGCTCAACGTGGAAGAAAACGGCATTGAGAGATAGAACCTGAGCGCATTAAGTGCATTGGAGTTGATCAGCAAAGACTTCCCCAGAGGTCCTAGACATTCTGCTTTAAAGTGTATATCATATGCCCACCCGAGCCCCTCACCCTCCAAAAGAAAAAGAGACCAAGCAAATCAGAATTTCTTCAAAACAAGGGGTTACACCCTTGTTTTGAAGAAATTCTGATTTGAGTGGAAAGTTCAGTTTCTGTCCAAATCCTGATAACGAGTTTTTCAAGTAATCCATGCACTAACATACCTTTACAATTTGCAAGGTAAGACACAGTGAAATGTGCATCTGAAAAACTGCGGTGAATGTGGGGGAAACATGAAATCAGTTACCAAAAACCAGTTTCTGGAGTTACCAAGAATTCTAGGCATAACCTCATAATGATGGGCTAATTCCACACCAGGAAATTACCCTTTGCTGTAGTATCCTGCAGTATGCGCAATACTGGCTGACATATTACCCCAGTGAGAGTCCTCAGGAGCTTGCACTGACAGTTAGTTTGAGAAAATATTAATTTAGACCATGAATCCAACACTTGACTCAATAATAGGTTGATTCCTGTCATATGGATGCAATAAATTTGGAACAATAACTGTGAGAGAACCAGGCGTGTACGATGTTCCTGCACTGGCAGGTGGTACTGGACGGCAGTCCAAAGATGCACCCAAGAGAAAACAGGAGGGCTTTTGGTTGCCCCACACTGGAAAACCACAACAAGTGAATATCAACATAGAGGCCTGTGATGGTTTATTTACACCTGGGACTCCATAGTGGTTGAGGTTTCAATTCAACTCAATTGTGGGAATTGGCCCGTCCCATTTAAAAGATGAATGCTAGTTGGATCCTTAACATGATTCTGAACTCCAGTGACTTGCTCTTGGCCTGTATCTAGCCAGACTCTGGTGAATCGACTCCCTGTTATCATTGACTTTGGTCCCGGATCTTGGAACAGCAGTGACTTCATTGGGGTAGTGTCCTTGTTATTTGGGTGGTGGGTTTATGGGCTGTGAAATTATTGTGGGGCATCCTTAATTAAGTTTTGCCTAAACAGTGAGTGTGCTGTTTCTTGTGAGACATCTAGCAAGCTTACAGTGGGCTTTGGCCCACCCATTACCTCCCATTGGTTGGCTGTATTGTCACTCTCATTTGCTTCTACTTATTGGTTATCTTCTGTGTGCTTTATTTCCTCTTCCTGTGTTTTGTCTTTACCTGGAGTATGGCAGAAGTACTTCTATCCTTCCAGTGCTCGCATTTTGGTAGCTGTTTTTTCTTTCCGTTTAACCTCTCGATGAGAGTGCATGTGTTTTTCAGTTGTCTCCCTCGTGCTTCTTTGCCCCTTGTGCTCTGTCGCTTTCTCCTACCCACGTGCTTCTGTTCCCCACCCACATGCATGTTGCCTTCTCTCACCCTTGAGCTTCTGTGCCCTTCCTTCACTTTATTTCAATGTTGTGCTTCAGTCCTCCACCCATGTTCATGCCGCCTTCTCTCGACCAAGTGCTTCTGTGCCCCCCACTCTTCTCCTCCATGTTACTCTTCACTTATTAGTGTTTTCCCCCTCCATTGCCACGCTCCTGTCGTTCTTCTATGTCCTTCCCACCGACCTCAGCCCCACTAATATTTTAAAAATACAAACACAAAGTAAACTAGATACCAGCAAACAGCTTTAATTTCTGATATAATGGTGTCTCAATCAAAAATATGACATAACTAAAATATGCTTTAAACACACTTCTAAACTATATTTGTCTGTCATTTAAAGTGCAATATCACCAGTTCACCTGTTATGACTATATAAAACTTAAAAGAAAGATTCACACAAATAATTTGTCACGATAAATTGCACATCAGAAAAGCCTCTAACACGATGATGCTGTTGCTGGGCAGCATCATTTTGTAGGCGTGTGCACATTTGCTAATGACATGCACACGCCTGCAAAATAACACAGCTCAGCATCTGCTTCATCATGCTTATTTTTTTGTCTTTTTCTTTTGCTTTCCTTTATGCTGTAAGTATTTGTTTTAATGCTGTAAAGCATGAAGGAAAAGCCATTGGCAGAACCAATAGGTGACACATATTGGCTTTTGCAATGCTTGTTTTTTAGCACTGAAAATTGCAGTTGATACCTCCATCAACTAATTTGTCTAGTTTGGTACTAAAGGTTGCGTCTGTCCAAACGTTGGGTCCAGACTAGATCCCCCATCAGTATCCCTTGCACAGACCTGAGTCCCTTGTGAGAAACAAGTTCTTGCTCCTAACAACAAACCAAGGGCCGTATTATGGCGATTGTGCATTTTCATTGTTTGCGCTGGGCGCACCTTTAAAAAGGTGCGCCGTGCGTAAACAGTGTAAATGCTCCCTATTACCATAAATGTGCTGCCCCCAGGGCATTCGCGAACTCGTGCTGCCTGGGAGCAGCACATTCCTGTGAAAGACAGAGCGGCTGTGTGTTTTCACAGTGCAGGCGGCAACTAACCTGCATTTTTTAAGGGGATTAGAGATCCCCTTGCAGGTGGGTGCAATTGGTGGCTGCACCCACCTGCAAGGGGATGTCTGGGGGGTCCATAGGACCCCCTCTAGAGGGCTGCCATCAGGGGGCGCACTGACAGTGGGCCCCCTTTTAGATGGCGCACTCTCAGTGCGCCTCATGAGGGCTTCTTTACCTCTGCACCCACGTCAGTAACAGGCACAGGCAGTGGCGTAACGATAATTGAGGGGGCCCCCTGCCAGGTACGTGGAGGGGCCCCCTCCGGACTCTATTAGGAGCTCTCAGGCCAAAGTGCAGTGCTGAGGGGGCCCCTTGAGCGCCGCCCCCCGCACTGCGGGGGATGCGTGGGCATGTGTTACGCCCCTGGCGCAGAGGTAAAGGGATTCCCTCATCTGCATATGGAACGCCCCCATGCAAAGCGTGCACCAGTGCTATTGGTATTACAGAAGGGACCACACAAGCGTTTGCAACCCCTTTTGTAATACGAAAGTGCTCCGGGTGCGCGCAAAGCAGGCGCAAATGCCCGTTGTGCCCTCAGGGCTCTTTATGTAATATGTCCCTAGTGTTCTGAAGAGCCCTTACTGCGATAAAGCAGAGCTGCATAGGTTAACACTATCTATACAGCGCGGCAGTATACAATATAGGAGCTGGCCTAGCACCTATAGAAATGTTTGTGTTTGTTCTGGGCCATAGAAGGTGCTAACATCGTACCTTTCCAGATAATAGATTTAACCATTCTTTTTGCCGGCCTGTACATAAATGTTCTCTTCTTCCAAATTAAAGCACTGGCTGGATATTGAAGTTACCGAGTGTTGTTTACGGCTGAATCTGAGTTATCCCTACTACTGTCTTCAGTGAGCACTCCTGCCCTTGCTATCTAGAGAAAACCACGTGCTCATAGGGAGAGCTGGGAAATCCAGTTGGAGCGCATTGGGATTGTGCCGTTGGGTTATGGATGGCGACAACAATGTCCACACAGGATTCTACTCGGTAACTGCTAACTTCCTGTGACAGGACACAGGACTGTTCCTGTCTCACCCCCTTCCCCTTGCAATCAGGGGCATAGCTGTCAATGGGACAGCAGGTGCGGTGGCACCGGGTCCTTGGCGTGCGAGAGTCCCCCTCCACACCAGTTTTGGTTATCGCGTATTACAGGGGCATTTTCCTTGCTCGCTTTAGGACCTTTTGCGCTCTTGCTACTTCACTGCTTACAGTAAGCCATTTTAAATAGCTAATGATTTTTCTAGCCAGACATAGAAAAAGTCCCCCATCGTGTTTGCAGGCCATGCCTGGATTTGGCTTTTTGAAGACAGTGACACTTTCCTGTGAACGAAAGGGCGCGCTAATGCTAAGAAACATTAAACAAACTAAGCAACTACTGCGGCTGGGTGATGGGGGGAGGGCGGGACGTGTAAGGGTAGGAGTCAAGTGCATCTTTAAATCTGCTGTTAATGGAGTCTGATTAAAGAGGTGTGAAGTCCTGCGGTCCTTACCACACAGCTACGCCTGAGTAATTATGCCACAAAGTCTAATAAATTGTCTCTTGGAGGAAAGCTAGGAAAAAGATCTCCTGACTTTTGCTGAAAGAATCGCCATAGCAACCATCCTCTTTAACTTAAATTAGTGGAGAGAGGTAATTATTGGTGTGCAAAGGGTGCTTCAGAGGTGAGGGGAGATGGGCAAGGCGGGAGATGGAAGTTGCTTACCTGCGGCTGGCATTTCAGTGACCTTTCTAATGAGGAGCAGGGGAGGGGCCCGCCTCCATTAGAGGGGTCCTAGAGTCACCTGCACGTGCACGGCTCAGAAGATGGAGGTGAGGTGCCCGGTGCTGTAGAGGGGGAGGCGGGCTGCTGCCCTAGCTGAGGGGTGGAATGAGTGAACAAGAGAGTACGGCTCAGTGAGTCTGTGGAAAAGTGACGGCTGAGCTGGCGCCGTGGGGTGCTCCTTCTCTCTGCTTCCCCATGCAGTGTCTCCTCTCTGACTTCTTTCCCCATGCAGTGTGTATCTGTTCTCTCACTTGCCGTAAGGTATATTCAGGGCACCTGGAATTATGCAGTGCGGCAAATTATGCGGCAGGGTTGAGCAAATTATGCAGCAAGAAAAGGACAATTATGAAGTTTAATGCTGCACTTTTTTATCATAGTATTAAATCATTGTTTTATCCTTTATACACTTGTTAACACTGTATGGGCATTGGTTGCACCTCATTAGTTCTAGTTTTACACTAAAATATAGCAATAAGCAACGTAAAGGTGACAAGTCAAGCTTTGCACAGGGCGTTGCACTGCACGGCAATGTGTCGTTGTGCTTTTAGTAATTTGTGAACCGTTTGAGCTTGAAACAATTTTTGGAGGGAGTAAAATCTGCAGATAATGCAGCAGATGGTGAATTATGTGGCAAATGCGGCGGATCTACAATTATGCAAAAATGCAACGGCCGCACAATCCACGTGGCCCCGAGTATACTCTGGCTTTACATTGGCTTTTTACCTGCTCCTTGACTTTCGCTGTATTGTGTTTGCTCTCTGATTTTCCATTTAGTGTGTGACTACTCAGGATTTTTCCATGCAATGTCTGATTCCTCACTAATTTCCCATGCAGTAGCTGACCCCTCACTGATTTCCCATGTAGTGTCAGCTGTCTGCTCTCTCCCTTCCCTCGCAGCGTTCTCTGATCTTCCACTCAGTGACTGGCTGCTCCTTCTGTACACTATGGGGCCGATTAGGATCGCGGACGGACTTGAGTCCGTCCGCGACCCCTGAGGAGGAGGGAACGTCCGCAGGGGCTGCGGCATTCCCTCCTAGCAGATTAGGATGTGACCGCCGGGGCGGCGGTCACATCCTCTATCTTTAACATTGCGGCGGGTGCAGCTTCAAGCTGCACGCGCCGCAAGGTTAAAAATGCATGCATCGCATTTGCATGCACAAAGCGGCAAGCACCGCGCGGTGCCTGTTGCTTTGTGCACGCAAATGCAGGGGGTACCATAGGTACCCCCCATGTGCACCCCCACCCCTCCTTCACCTAGGGGGCCCGCAACGGGCCCCCGAAGTGAAAGTCCGTATGCTTTTCCACGGCGGAAAAGCCGCCGCGGAAAAGCATACAAGTGCAGACATCCTAATATGCCTGGCGGTGTCTGATAGACACCACCAGACATGTTAGAGCTTTTCCGCCGCGGTCGGAAGGCGACCGCGGCGGAAAAGCGGCGGACGGTCTTCCTGACCCCCCCAGCCATCCTAATCTGGCGGGGGGTCTTTGAAGGCTCCGCTATGGTTTTTCCGCATCCTCCGGGCCGGCGGACACTTCAGCCGGCCCGGAGGATGCGGAAAAACCGCAATCCTAATCGGCCCCTAAGTCTGCTCTCTCCCTTCCAAAGAAGTGTCTGTCTACCCTCTCATTCCCATGCACTGTTCTCTGATCTGACTCAGTGAACGTTTGTTCCTTGTCTTTCTCTATATTGTGTCTGTACTCTGACAGTCCTTGCAGCACTTATCAGTTCTCTCACTTCCCTCGCAGTGGTCTCTCATCTTCTACTCACGGAGTGTCTGCTGCTTGTTTTCCTTGTTTTTGTTTTTCTTTCTGACTTCCCTTACAGTGTCTGTCTGCTGTCTCAATTTCCATGCATTGGTTTCTGATACCCACTCAGTGAGTGTCTGCTGATTGTTTCCCCTGGTTTTTGTTTGCTTTCTGACTTCCCTTACAGTGTCTGATTGCTGTCTCACTTTCCGTGCATTGGTTTCTGATACCCACTCAGTGAGTGTCTGCTGATTGTTTTCCCCTGGTTTTTGTTTGTTTTCTGACTTCCCTTACAGTGTCTGATTGCTGTCACACTTTCCGTGCATTGGTTTCTGATATCCACTCAGTGAGTGTCTGCTGATTGTTTTTTTGTCTGCTTTCTGACTTCCCTTACAGTGTTTGATTGCTGTCTCACTTTCCGTGCATTGGTTTCTGATATCCACTCAGTGAGTGTCTGCTGCTTGTCTTTCTTTACAGTGTTTTCCTGCCTACTCTCCCCATGACCTCTCTGTATGATGTATAATTTCCTCTGCAGCGTTGCATTTGTCTGACTGTTTCAGTGCATATATTCACAGATATGTTCTCGGATGTCCCTTGTAGGGTGTGTGTGTTTTTTACCTAGATGCACTGCAAATGAGACTTTGTTTGAGTCCTGCAAGTCGGTAGCTCTATACTTTACATATATTTTTATAACAATTTGAATCGTTTGACCAGTGTTTAGCCCTAACAGACTAATGGAGTGGGCCAATGCCTAAGACAAGTCTGGCAAAAAAGCAATTATGTAGGTAGGGACTTCTGTCACATCCTTTCCTCTGAATATCTGGCTGGCATCCTTGGTGTCTGCCCTCAGCTAGTGTCCCAAGTGATGACTGTATAATTCATTATGGAATAAGACTTCACTTTGGACCCTCGGATCTTTAAAAAAAAACTCTGTTATTTTCATTTAGGGTTGGCAAGAAAGATATTTACATTTATAAACTTTGCACACAGGGTTGGGGTTATCATGGCATTAGCAGGGCCGGACTGGCCGTAGCTGGCACCAGGCATTTCCCAGGTGGGCTGCCGGGGTGGGGCCGGTTTTGGGCCCCTGGGAGGTCGTTTTTGTTAGAGGGCCGTTTTTGCAGCAGAGCTGTAATATCGGCCCCTGTACCAAAATCAGCCGAAACTGGCCCTGGCAAACAGCTTGGCCGCACCCCTAGCCCCCCCGAGGGGCCGGCCGAGCACTTTGCCAGGGCCAGTTTTGGTTCCCAGTCTGGCACTGGGCATTAGTCATTTTGAGACTAGATTATGCAAATGGGGCATCTGTGGGTGTGCTAGACTACCTTTTACACAATCTCGAAGAAATCCAGGATGGTGCACAGACATAATATCGACTCCAAAATATCGTTTGGACAGAATATCGAGTTTTAAATATCGTTTGGAGAAAATATCGACAGGACAGAATATCGACAGCCAAAATATCGTTTTTAAGGTAAGTGAAGTAATATCGACTGTAAATAATATCGAAAGTAAAAAATATAATTTTTTATATAATATGTAATTATTTATAGTGTTTTTATGTTATAATATGTGTGAAAAGTGTCATTTTATGTTATAATTATTTTTAATTAATGATTTTTTTTTAATTATTGTGTAATTTTATTCTGTAGCGGGTTGTGGGTTTATAGGTGAATAGGGTGGGAAGTAATTTAATTATAATTAATTAAATATGTAAATTTATTAATTGGTAGTAATAATTAATTAATTGGTAATTAAATATTATATGTTAATTATTTAAAATTTAATTGGTAATTAATTTAATTTAATTGATTAATTGCTAATTATGTAAATTAAAATAATGTATTTCCTGTAGCGGGTTGTGGGTTTATAGGGGAATAGGGTGGGAAGTAATTTAATTATTATTTATTAAATATGTAAATGTATTAATTGGTAGTAATATTTAATTAATTGGTAATTAAATAATAATTGCTAATTAATTAAAATGTAATTGGTAATTAATTTAATTTAATTGATTAATTGCTAAATATGTTAAATTAAAGGGGTATTTTTAGGGTTCAGGGTCAGTTTTTAGTTTTTGGGTAAAGGGGTATTTTTAGGGTTCAGGGTCAGTTTTTAGTTTTTGGGTAAAGGGGTATTTTAAGAGTTCAGGGTCAGTTTTTAGTTTTTGGGTAAAGGGGTATTTTTAGGGTTCAGGGTCAGTTTTTAGTTTTTGGGTAAAGGGGTATTTTTAGGGTTCAGGTTCAGTTTTTAGTTTTTGGGTAAAGGGGTATTTTTAGGGTTCAGGGTCAGTTTTTAGTTTTTGGGTAAAGGGGTATTTTTAGGGTTCAGGGTCAGTTTTTAGTTTTTGGGTAAAGGGGTATTTTAAGGGTTCAGGGTCAGTTTTTAGTTTTTGGGTAAAGGGGTATTTTTAGGGTTCAGGGTCAGTTTTTAGTTTTTGGGTAAAGGGGTATTTTTAGGGTTCAGGGTCAGTTTTTAGTTTTTGGGTAAAGGGGTATTTTTAGGGTTCAGGGTCAGTTTTTAGTTTTTGGGTAAAGGGGTATTTTTAGGGTTCAGGGTCAGTTTTGGGTTTTTGGGTAAAGGGTTTTTTTAGGGTTCAGGGTCAGTTTTGGGGTACAGGGGTACAGTGTAAAAATAAAGTAAAATTAAATTTACATTAATTTAATTTAATGAAATTAAATTAAATTAAATTATATTTAAATAATTTTAAATAATTTAAATTAAAAAAAAGTATTATATACTTACCAATACTTACGTTGTAATGGTAGTGCGTTGTAAAAGTTGCGTTGTAACGTCATATATCCACTGTTGCACTCTTTGCAGTGGGAATAGTAATTTTTACTCTTTTGTATTTGTACGTTAATAATATTGGCTATTATTTAATTACATTTTGTTACTATATATATATATGTTTTAAGAAATATGATTAAAAAAATATTATTTTTTTACTTTCATTAATTATTTAATTATTAAAAGTTATTTTAAGTATTGTTAATTATATTTTAGTAATTAATTTTTTATATTAATGTAATTAAACATTGTTTTTATTAAAGTCGATATTTTTTACAACTATATTTTTGTTAACGATATTTTGTACTCGATATTTTTGTACTTACCTGTTTGTACATACAAACTCGATATTTTGGTTGTAGATATTTTCTCGTCGATATTTTGGGTAGTCGATATTTTGGTAGTCGATATTATTTCAGTGATCCATCCAGGATACAAGGGTGCAAGGGTGCAAATGCTCTTGGGCCTGAGTTTTCTGAACTGTCACAAATTGGGGTATTAATTTGGGAGAGCGACAATGCTGCTAACTTAACAAAAGCAATCTGGTTAGGCCAAAGAATAATTCAGAGAGAATTGTTGCTCAGTACGTGGTAGCTATAGCAAAAGCAGCAGGCAATCCCCCCAGAAGTGTGCGTTGAGTTCAAGCAGTATCAACAATTTAAAGTCAAGAAAATAACACAATAACATTTCCAAACCAAGTTATAAAAATTGAGAAAGCTGAAGAGAGCACCACAGTTATTAAACTAGATTGAGGAGAATACAAGAAATGAAAATTTGAAGTTTCAAGACAAAAAGTGCTAGGAAAAATTAAGCACTATCGAAAAACATCAATTTACATTGGACTGGGACATTGACAATATCAGTCTAACTTCAATGGAGTGGATGTTGGATACACCAAGCAGGTCATAGCTGTTAAATATTTTACCATTATACTTAGTTCCCAACTATTGGGAAAGTTCCTTCTGGTCAGTCCTGCAAGCCTAGTTCCTCAGTGCAGGCTTCTGAGCACCAGGCCTCTCTCCACCCAGGTCTTCTGCAGTTCCAGACCTGTGTGGTAATCTGAGCCCTTTAGAGTCTGGAGACCTTCTGCTTTTTTTGGTGTCCTTCAAGAAGTAAACAGCAGGCCAACCACTTGACCCTTGGAGAGCACTGCACGCCTCTGGGTGCCTGCGGGATTCAAGGGTCCTTCAGTGGGTCATTGTATTCCAGTATGACCAAGAGTCTTTTTCCAAAAGGCCTTCTTGATGTGAAATTTCACGAGGTCCAGGAATTTCCTGAGGAGGGTGTGGCTGAGATGACAAATGTATTTTGTTCACTAGCCAATGACTAGATAAATTCTACCACACAGTCCAAAATATTATTTCACAGTCCCTCTCCCTTATTTTGCATCACTTCCTTTTTGTTTTACTGAGGTGGTTCTAGGAGCACATGTTTCAAGATTGTAGAAAGCAGCATCCAGCTGCCGCCAGACAGGCCTGTCTTGTGCTCCTTAGCCAATCCCTTATTTAGATGAGCTCTCCTCCCTTCTGTTGGGGGCAACACTGATCCTGTTCCCTTCTATGACTGCCTTTTAGGAGTGTTCAAGGAATGAATGTGAGAATCTCTGTTGTTCTTCCAATTGTTCCTATCTTCCTAATCCCTGCAAAGTACTCAGCAGCTAACAGTATTTGCGTTTCCTGGATTTAGGGGCCGTTTGTTGATATCGGAGGCAATATTTCCATTTCTCCCAGTCAAGGAAGTGTATGCCAGCTCTGGAGATGTGATCGTTGGCAGGCAGAACTCATTTTAAGCTCATTTGGCTCAGGCAGCCTTAAGTATATTTTTACAAAGTTTCTTTTCTCCTTCATTTATCAAAAATATGATTTCACCATTTAATCAGATTTTCAAAATCAATTAGGGAACAACTTGGTTGCATTTTCTAACATTGCCCAAAGGGAAGATATCATACAAAGATTTTAATTAATTCAAGGCCTGCTCTTGGTAGCATCTAGCAATCTAGAAATTGGGGACTCCTGGTCTAGACAGCCTGGGCCTGGAATAGTCCAATTTAACATATCATCAATTCTGGATAATATAAGTTTTAGGAAGTTCTGAACACGTCTCTGTTTATGTTACTATGAATTAAAGGGAGATGTACGTGTGTAATAAACACAATGTTACATAAGAGCCTTTAGTGCATAGAGGCTATTGGGGAAATGTTTCAATTGCAAAATAAACATGCACTGTTTGTCTACCACTTTCTATCACGTCCCACAGCACCTTCCCTTCACTGATAAGCATGTCCACTTCTTCTGCTTCATTCGAGTAAATATAAAATCAGGACATTTTGTGCAATACATTCAGTTTTTTGCAATTGAAACATTTGTTCCCCGACCCTGTGTACATTTACCGTTATAATTATCTAAACAATATTGTTATGTATGCAATTTATGTTTCCCTGTTGGTGAAACCTCACAAATAGCCGTATTTCCCTATGAGCCAATGTTTTTGTGAACCCTGGTTCTCCTATTTCTAGAGGCCATTGGGGGCACAGCCCAGTTCTTTACAGCACCATATTAACAAAAACAGTATTTGCTTCCTGTCCTCTCTGGAAGCAAGTCCGGTCTCTGGTGTCCCAATCATTTTGTACAATTTCTCTGTAACGTCCAACATGAAGTTCTTTTGCCCTTATTTTCCATGGACTGTGTTTTTGTTATAAGGCGTGTAGGTAAGTGCAGATTAGCGTTGCATTCTTCTAAGCACTAAGAGCCAGATGTACGTAGCTATTTAGCATTTCTTAACTGACCCAATCACTATTTCGGCCTTTAAGAAATGATAAACACCCTTTTGACTTGTACCAAGACCTAAAGGCAGTCGCAAAATGTGATTTATAACCAGTAGAATTTCCATTTTGTGATTCTTTAAAGAGGAAATTGCACTTAGGGATTACCTACTTGCGGTTTCCTAAGCATATGTATAAAGCATTTCATAAATGCAAAATGGGCATTTAGGAAATGCTATTACCATCAACTCGAAGTCGATGGTAACCATGTGAAATTTTGAAAATGCATTTTTTCCTGTTCTATAGAGCACCCACTTGCCCTGAGGGCAATTGAGCGATCTACACAAACACCATTCTTTTTTCCCCTTTGATTTACGGGAGGGATTAGGCCCAAAGGTAGGAATGCGTTTGCATTCCCAAATTTGGGATTTCCAATTAGGAAATCGCAAATTCGGAAATGTATAACCTTTCGTACCTTTGGGCCTTAAGTATATAGGAACGAATGAGTTTGCATTTCCTAAATAGCAAATTCCTAATAGCGATTCCTACTCTGTATAAATTTCTAATAGGAAATAGCTACCTTTGTATATTCCATTTTGCATTTCCTCAATAGTAGATTCTTAAGATTTGCTACTTAGGTAATGCAAAATTAGAATTTTTTACTTCTGGCCCTTAATGTGTTTTATTTAGCAGAGGTTAAAGTTAGATAATTAGGCACCAAATATGGGTGGGTGGAACTCGCAGAGTTGCATACCAAATCCCTGAGATTTCGTGGAGTTTCGCCAATGGGCGGAAAATATGCAGCTTGTGCTGTTCATGCTGCAATTTAGCATAGGTAGGGAGAGCAGCACTGAAAAATCAGCACAAATGGCACCATGTGTTGCGCAAGCGCATACGGCCATGAAAGTTGATTTTGCTCCAGCTCGAGTAGAAAATCTACTCGAGCAAAATACTCAAGCAGCAGTTAACCTTCTCCAGTGGCAGCTCTCTGACCGCTGCCACGATTATTAGAAAATCATGCTAGAAGGCGCCAAATCTCACTCGTGAAAACACTAAGGAGTATAGAGGGAAAAACAAAACTACGGCGCCCTCCACTCAATACATCATTACACAACCAATGCCGTAGTTTCTGAGGCGTTTCTCAATTTTTGATCAGTAGACAAGCCTGGATGGACCACACGTGCTTCCAGGAAAGCTCTAACCTTTAGAGACTTTCAAAATTGTCTCAGTCTTACGCTTTAAATAAAATAGCCCCTCTCTGATCCATATACATTAAGACAGCACATGACCCACAAACATTTAACACACATGAAAAAAGGTGGGGAAGGCGAGATGGCACCTCGCGGGCGCACCACCAATGGGACCCCTGGCTGGTACTCACCAGGATGGCCCTGTTCTCATCATTGGTGTCATCAAGCCTTAACGGAAACGTGTCTAAACCCAGGGTGGGGAGACAGTGAATGGTGTGAAGGATGTGAATACTACCCATCGATTCACACCCTACTTACAGCTGTAAGTAGGGTGTGAATCGATGGGTAGTATTCACATCCTTCTTTTTTATACTTATGTGTATACTGTCTGCAACAAAATAGAACACGAGTAAAGGTTTTTTTTGGTTCTAGTTGTACAGTAACTTTCACGTTGTATGTTATATGTCTATTGTTGTAAGTTTTGTCACATATAAGTTGTGTCCACTGCACCATTCACTGTCTCCCCACCCTGGGTTTAGACACGTTTCCGTTAAGGCTTGATGACACCAATGATGAGAACAGGGCCATCCTGGTGAGTACCAGCCAGGGGTCCCATTGGTGGTGCGCCCGTGAGGTGCCATCTCGCCTTCCCCACCTTTTTTCATGTGTGTTAAATGTTTGTGGGTCATGTGCTGTCTTAATGTATATGGATCAGAGAGGGGCTATTTTATTTAAAGCGTAAGACTGAGACAATTTTGAAAGTCTCTAAAGGTTAGAGCTTTCCTGAAAGCACGTGTGGTCCATCCAGGCTTGTCTACTGATCAAAAATTGAGAAACGCCTCAGAAACTACGGCATTGGTTGTGTAATGCCAAATCTCACTCGCCAGCTTGCATTTTCTGAAGCCTTGTGAGAGAAGAGTTCCACCATGCGGTGGTTGGTGGAATTTGGCCGGAGCTCTATGTTAAAGAGTAACGCAGAGTGATCAAAATTCTGCCAATTAAGCAGGCGGAATTGCACATTCCTCCCATCCGTAGCGCTAAACATCAACTCTTTGGCAGTCCTCCTTGGTGACATGTTTTACTACACACATAATCACGTAAAATAAATGCATTACCCAAGAAAAGTAGCAAGAAGCAATGGGTGGGATGCTTAAATTAATCTTTTGCACTGGCAATTGTCCATCACTTTTAGGTTTTTCTCCCTGACATGCCCTTAGGGAGACTGGTATGTCCAAATATGTGTCTCATAACTGATTATGCAACAGAACTCAAGATGTACTCTCCTGAGGTGGGCCAAGAAGGCTGAAATTGGTATGGGAGTACCTTGACTCCTGTCCATAGGGGATATAACTAGAGTATTTAGACTGGACTGTCCCTATTGGAGAAGCAATGCATTTGATTTGCATATGGTTGGCACATGTCTGTAGTAATAACACAATGGGCAACGAAAACAATAAACTGAGTGCAGCTCAAGTGATTCTCAGTGGTGGAGGTTAATTTGTACATTCCATCCCTCACCTGTTTTACTCAGGTCAACAGTGCATTGCTACAGTCTACCCCTTCCTGCAGCCCTTCCCTCAAGGGGAGACTTTCAGTAGTTCTGTGTGTTGGGTGTCAATTTCAGTAGTTTAGCTTGCAGGTTAAGCTCTTTCTTGAGTTAGATAAAGCTGAAATCTCTCGTAAAAGTTAAGAGGCTAACCAGTCTCTGATGTGTGTGCTGAATAAATTGTTAATATTATCGATTCTCCCTGTGAAGCCAAGAAGTGTTTTTTACCCTTCATCCTGCACCCTGTTCACCTTTTGCACACCTGTCTGAGAACTGCAACCCCTGGAAGTGTCAACGTTCAGAAACGTGGTTGGCTACAGTACCTTCTCACTTTCCGAAAGAGAGAAGGTACAGCAGGCTTATCTGAGGAGATGCTTGGGGCACTGCTTGGAACTGCAGAGCGAGCAGCTATTTCTAGCTCAGATAGGGCATGATAAGCAGTCTAGCCATCCATCGGTCTGGCTCGCGTCTCCACTGAACTGCCCTCTTCTCCCAACTGCCTGCTCCCATTATGTCTGTCCATCCATGATTGTGTCTAGAATGCCGCATGCAGCTCCCAACTTAGCGTCCTCGATTCACAAACTGAAAATAAAGCTAAAGGGATAAAAATAAATAAGATATGCTTCGTGTGGGAATATGGATACCTTCTTTGTTTTGGTAAAAATAGCATTACACTTCTTAAAATGTCTCCCTGCAGAGACAATGACATGTCATAATAAATGCATTTTCAGTGACTCTCCATGATCACTTCCAACAGTACCCCGGGGGCATGTCAGATAGCAGTTCTCTAAGTGCAGCACCAGCAGGGCATGGGCTCTAGGTAACATTTACAGAGGATGGCCTTGACCATTACCCTTCACCCCAGTTACTGAATGGACACATGGCACTTTCAATGTTAGGACCCTTGACCCATATCTCTAATAGAAAAAAGCTGGACTGCAGATCCCCGAATACAAAGTGCTGTTGTCAAAACAGCTAGGGCAGCTAAGTGTCAAAGATGGCCTCTTGGGAGCTTGGAGTAGTTCTGAAAGCAGTCTTTCGAACAAAGGGTGTCCAGCATTTTAAGAATCTCAGACGGTGCTGCACCTTTTTTTAAGATCCAATATTTTGAATCATAAATGTGAAATTTACTGACATCATGAGCTTTCACTGACATGTTCAGCCAGGGCGGGCTTACTGGTGCAGGCGGCACTGACCTTGAGGGGAACTGTGATTAGAAATAACATGCTTTCTTTGTATGTTTAGAAGTTTCCAGGCAGCAATAAAAATGAGAAGATAATGTTGATCAGTGTCCTTGCTGGAGAGAGATTGGAGTTTTGTATGGTGGGAGTTTTGACTCATCATAAAGTAGCGCAAAGGGTTAATATGCCTGCTGCAAAGAATGTGAACGATGCAGATCACAGACTGTATTTTAAGTGTGTAGATCAGTTAGTTATTGCTTTTGTCAAAGAAATTATTTTGTTACAAAACTAATATAATGCATTGACCTATGAACCATCATCAAAGAGCTGAATGCAAACTGCATGACTTAGGTCATAACGAAGCTTATCTTTTTTCCTAAGAAGGGTTCGTCTGGGTAGAAATACATTCTTATTATTAAAGCCAACCTCAACCAGAGAGGTACATTTTAAATCATGAGTTTTTGTTTCTCCAGATCAAACACTCCTAAAACAGTGTGTCTACTAGCATGGATGGCATGTGATCCCTCCACTTTGTCTTATGTAACATTTCCTATAGACTGATTTACACATATGCTCGGAATCATCAATGGTAGCCTCTTTGGAAACCCTATTTCTTCACTCTCCATATGGCGTTTTTGTATAACCATGTCCCATTATGATGTCTGCAGGTGTAGAGACGTAAAAACTATTGAAAATAAATATTAGATGTTAATAACGTCCTGACTTCTAAGAACTGAAACAGTGAGTCTGACTCCCGAGGCTCAGGCAGTGACTGATGAATATATAATTTGGCTTTGCCATATATGTGTATGTGTCCTTCTGTCGTTCTGCTTTGCTGTTTTTCTGTTCGTCTGTGTGTGTGCATAGGTCGTTTCTTTACATCCTTTGGACAGTTTGTAACTTTGTATCTCTGACAGAATGCCATTGACAATGAAATCCATTAAAACAGCTCTCTTTTTATTACATATTTTGCATAAAGCAGTACCACTAGATTATACTTTGGATGCTTCCCATTTTTGCTAGCGCAGATATGTCCACGGCAGGTAGCACCTAATTCTAATCTCCAAGATGTATTTTAAGCTGGAGTCACCCTTTCTGCATACCATCTGTTGTACACCACTGTTCAATATTTCTGGGCCTACTATTAAGTTATGATTTGGAAGTCAATTGCAAAGCCATAGTAGGATGGACCATGGGATACCATTGGCAAACCACCACAACCACCACCCACAGTTATGTTATGTTATGGGTGGTTTTATATTGCGCTCAAATACTCTGGAGTATCCTGGCACGGAGAGAGAGTTGTGAGGAGGCAAACACTACAGATAGAGGAGAAAGAATTACAACGACATTTTGAAAAGATGGGTTTTGAGTGCTTTCTTAAAGAGGTTAAAGTTCTGATTAGCTTGAAGAGCCAGAGGTAGAGAATTCCAAGCAAATGCTGCTTTGACAGCAATAGAATGTCCACCAAGGCGAGATCGTTTGAGGCGTGGAACAGCCAGCCGGTATTGAGTGGCAGATCGAAGGGGGCGGGTAGGAAGATATAGAGAAAAACGTTTCCTCAGGTAAAGTGGGCCCTGATCATAAATAGCTCTGTGGACAAAAGTAAGTGTCTTAAATGTGATCCTTTGAGAGACTGGAAGCCAATGCAGGCTGCGCAGATAGTGACGGACGCTAGTCTTTCTTGTTAAAAAGGAGTCTGGCAGCGCATTTTGTATTATCTGAAGGCGGTTAGTCAGGTATGCCAGGATGCCGATGAACAAGGCATTAGCGTAGTCAAGGCCAGAGAGAATGAGAGCTCTCGTCACTGTTTCTTTCGCCGCTCTGGGAAGAAGAGGAAACAATTTGCGGAGAGCTTTGAGAGTACCAAAGAAATCGCAGGTGAGTTTTTTAATATGTTACTCAGATTTCAAATCTTCCCCGAACCATACCCCCAAGTTTTTTGCCGGATTGCCAACGGAGCTGGGAGATGGAATGTCCGAAGGCCACAAGGATTCTCTGAAATGTGGGGGGAACTGCCCATAGAGTAGAATTTCAGATTTGTCTTAGTTACATTTGAGCTGGGCAGATGCCAGCCAATTGAAGACTGAGGAAAGACAGGTCCGGGCAGATGAGGTGTCCAGATCCGTGGCCGACCAAGTGAACAGCAACTGCGTGTCATTAGCGTAGGGGCTCAGTAGACCTTCTCTACCATGTGGCTCCTCGAAGTGAGTCTGACACACTGGATCAACAGAGGGACAGAAGACGACCATAAAACACTGTTTGGGTCATTACAGTCGTAACTTCATTATAACCACATTTTTACAAGAAGATTAAATGGAGCCTAGAATTTCTTTAATTCAATATAGTGCACATAATAATACTAAGGGCAAATTGATTGTGAACATTTCAATTAATGTCTAGCTACGTATCGACATTTAATCTAACCACACACACCTCACTTCTTTGAGATCTCTTCTTGGTCTGTCCCTGCGATTCCATTAAGCTTCCAATTTCCTTAAAGGTCTCTTTCACTTAGTAGAATACCACCATTTTCTTTGGTTGTTCTGTCAATTATCTCAAATGTGGAAGTCCGTTCACTGTATTGCCTTTACCTCCCTACCAAATGTGAGTAGTTTGTGACCTATAGATCTTTTATTTATTTATTTATAAAACTTCTATAGCGCACAAATACCTTTCGGTGTCTCGGCGCTTGAAAGTCCAGGTCACAGATTGCAGAGGGATTCCATAGGGAAAAGTTTACTGATTAAAAAGCCAAGTTTTAAGACGCTTTCGGAAAGCTAACAATGAAGGACTGAGTTTGATGAAGGGAGGAAGCAGGTTCCACAATTTTGAAGCAGCAACTACAAAGCGTTTATCTCCCCATGTTGCTTTTTTTGTGCGTGGAATTTGGAGCTGTTGGGCTGCAGAAGAACGTAATGTTCGACTAGGGTTATATACAGTAATTGCCTTTTTGAGGAATTCTGGTCCAGTATTGTTCAATGCCTTGTATATAATACACAAGGCCTTAAACTTTGTACGGCTTCTGACCGGCAGCCAGTGCAATTGACGAATATTGGGAGAGATGGATGAGTGCTTAGGTGTGCCGGTTAGGATCCTCGCAGCAGCATTTTGAACAAGCTGTAATTTGTTCAAAACGTGCTCCTGCGCATTCAACAGTAAGCCATTGCAGTAGTCCACCTTGGATAATACCAAAGTGGACATTAAGGTCTTTCCTGCATTTGGGGGAAGAAATTGAAGCAGTTTCTTTACCATTCTTAGGGTAAAGAAAGAGGCTGAGACCACTGCGTTAGCATGGTTGACAAAAGCTAGCTTATTGTCGAATAGAACTCCCAAATTTCTAACTTTAGATACTGGAGATGGCGGGCTTCCCAGCTCCGAGGGCCACCAGGCTGGGGACCAAGACGGGGTCAGTTCACCAAATACCATAACCTCCGTCTTGTCAGAATTTAGCTTTAAACAATTCTGGTCCATCCAGGTACTGATGGCTCTCATGCCCTCCTGGAAGTTCACAGCTACTGCTCCTCCATTTTTGTGGATCGCCAGGACCAGTTGGGTGTCATCGGCATATGATGTTAATCTAATACCGAATGACTTAATCACCCTCGCCAAGTCCGACACATAGATGTTAAAAAGATCAACACGTAGGCCCTGATTCTGATTTTCCCAGAATACAGGGACTGTTTATCACTCCAGATATTTAACGACATCCATTTTATATATATATATAAATAAATGTCCCTCGCTTCTCCTTGAATGAAGGAAGATTTGTGCCATATATATATATATATATATATAATTTATTGGATGCAATAAATAGCACCTATAGACTGTCGGGAGAATAGCAAGCAGATGTAGGTGCTTGCTGCACCAAATCCTGCCTGGTATGATAAATACTTAACACTCTTTGCCTTGTTAAATGCCTGCAGGTTTGAACAGCAGAATTTAGGAAGGGTGGGAGATTAAAGGCCACTGGTAATTGATAATTGCTGGCTGCGGTTATCACCACCCAGCTCATATTTCCATATTTGCCATTATATTGTTACTATATTTCTCTTTATTAATAGAAGTTAGAAATGACAAGAAATCGAGTAACTCAAGATGGTGCTCCCCCCCCCCCCCCGCAGAGCGTGGTGAGTGGCCCCTGATTCTCCCATGCTCCCGGATATTCATTGACTTTGGGCAGAACGGGCCCCTGAAGGGTTCGGGCCCCTCCTGCGCTGTACGGGGGCTGCATTACACCTCTAATGACAGCAGGCATTTGTAGCACACTGAGTGCCTGTTGTGTCCTTTAGTTCCAGCTTGGGAGCACAGTAGTTTCTATACCTATTGTTATAGATTATTTTCAATACACGTAGATTTGGGTTTGGTTCCACCCAGAGAAGTATCACTCTCCCACGTCCATCCTTCTAGGTGTTTGGCGTAGCCAAGAAGTGCTTCCATTGCAATGTATGAGCGATTATTTCACATCTTAAAACGACACTAAATCCTCATGCTGTTTGTCACATTCAATTATTTATCTCCTATTTAAAATCCAAACAGAAAGCTACCTTATGTTTCCTCTTTTCCATGCTTTGGCAAAGCCAGCTGGGCAGGGTTTAATGTAAGTAGCAGTAGTTTTACATGCAACCCCTAAAACCGTATTTGTGAAAGTTTGTTTTGCATCTGATGACACATTAATTCCGGATCTAATAGCTTTTCAAATGGCTGTTGCATGCGGGTCATGGGCCCTTGTGCAGGGAAGCATATTTGGCCCCTGGCTACAGCTTGAATTATAGAATTCAGCAATAGTCAGGGTTCAGTGGGTCCCGGTGCCACTGCACCTACTGCACCAATTGAAGCTATGCCTTCGCTTCTTTTCTGTTCTAAACCAACTTGTCTACTAATCCCTACTTAGTGCTGCTGTTGCGTTTGTCTCTATATTATCTTAAACCTTATCTTGAAAACGAGATGTTTATTTGCACGACAGCACACAGTACTCTTGTATATGAAGACATATTTCATTTGCCTTTTGTTATCTCCGTGGAGATAGCATTGAAGTTACTCTGTGACCCTGATCTATCTTGGACTCTGCTTGCAGTCCCTGCCTGATACCCAGGATGCCTTGCATATGATAATTTCCCAATTATGCTTGGCTCTATTGTCTGAGTGAATCGGTACAGAAGCCTGAATAACTGTCCAAGGCCTATAAAATATGTCTGCTGATAATACAACAGCGAGGCGTGCTCGAAGGGTGATAGGAACTAAGAAATACCAACACGCGCTCAGTCATTTCGAAATGTGTCGCCGGCAGAGGTGAGGGTAAATACGCCACGATTTTTTTTCATTCCCCCTTGTTCGAGTGAATGTTTATAGCACTCAGAGGGCTTGTTTGGTAAGTTAAAGAGGCACTATTTTGTACTTTCACATTAAGACCCTACTCAATTAGAATTGGACCTTCAATTTGGGAGGCCTTCTGAGTGATTGCAGTTCTTGGGATTGACATATGCCTACGTTGATACTTTAATGTATAATAATGTTCTTTGTGGATCATTATTGTTAAAGCGGTGTGATTGTAGAGCACAGAGTAAACATGACTCTGATTTCCAGGGACCAAAAAAAAAAAAAAAATCTGGTGCGCAAAATAAAATTCACATTTTGCTGCCAGTTGCATACATTTTTAGATGTATTCCTTTCTTATTGCCAACTATTTTACTTCAGGACCAGGGAATATTATTATTAATAAAAAGACCTTCCTGTGCTTCCATGTATGGCAGAGACCGTCAATGGGAGTTGCCCGGGGCAGCTCCCCTGATAAAGTAGACCTCTGGGCAACTGCAAGTGGCTTGGTGTCTCCAGCCCCAGTAATCTTAGGTGGGAAAATATCGGATCTGATGTTACTCAGTACGAATCTGCAGCTAGTTAAAGTGTGTATTACTCCAGGCAGAGCCTACAGACGGTGGCACGGCCCATGCCCAACCCCGCCTGCACCTCGGGTAACCGATAATACCCCGCCGCGGTTGCTCTACCCTTCTGTACTCTCCCCACACGCTTGCTTCAGAACCCTCAGCACTGACCCCTTTCCATTCACCACCTGCTAAAATGAGTTGGTCAATGGCCTTGTAAAGGGCCAGCTACTGGTCTCATGACCATGAAATGCTTAAATGACCCGGTATTCCCAGGTGCACGTGTTAGTACCTATTCTAAGGTCAGTAATTTATAATGTCTGTTATTTTGTGCCAGGATACCAGCTGGAATTGGAGAGCCCTGCTCCCCGGCTACCCTGCACCAAATAACGGGCTACTTGCAAAGAGGCCCATGCTATCATTAAGGGTGGCCCAGAATACTTTCCTCAAGTAGCAGACTGCTCTTGGCCATTCATCTTTCCAGTTGTCTTAGGACCTGGAATTACCCGGCCTGCAAACTCCAGACCCACCAATTGTGGGTCGTTGAGATACCAGATATTACATCAAGCCTCTGCTCAAACAGCAGCATGGCAGGAGCAGAAAATTACCGCCCCTCGGCTCTCCACTCATACCTCCAGCACACCCTTTGCACCCCGCCCTCGCCACCTCAGCACTCAGATTAGCCCAGCTCAGACCTGAAGGGGAAAACATGGAGAAAGGTACCCGGCATTTTCTGGTATGCATAAAACCAGAAATTTCCCGGATTAGTTTTGCTTGTTAAGATTCCAGACTTTCAGATCCGAGCACCAAAATTCGGGGAACTCATAATGAGTACCTAAGTCACTACCTACTAGATGTTAAAGATCTTAGTTTGGGATAATTAACCCTCTGCACGGTGCGATAGTTATTTCGCATTACATTGGATAAGCTCTTAAATTAAAGGCAAATTATGCAACGCTTTTTTGTGATATCTTCTATTGAAAGTAGAACTCTATTGCATAAAATTATAGAAGAAGAAGTTGATATATTGTTCGGTTACTAAAAACCATTACAATAATAAGTTAGCATTGCATATCTAAACTAACAAGAGTGAAAATATGAAATAGTCTTTCAAAAATCCCAAAAAAGATTCTCAAAATATAATAAATGTATCATTATGCTAAAACATCGTACTAAGTACATTATAAGCAGACTTAATTGAGGAAAAACTATAAGGGTTAACACTGACAACCAGATTTTACTCCTTTAATACAAATGTAGAAAGGTGGAGGGTAGGCCACCGTACACCCCCCGAAGGATCAATGTAATCCCCAATAGAGTACGGCATATCGCGAAGAGAAAACGAGAAAGAACAGAAAGACTGTTTTGCTAGTTTAAAGAACACGTACAGGACCAGAAGCTGGACGCCACCGGACTCCTGCTGAGCTTAGAGGGAAAGCCATCTCTTATGAGAGAGGAAGACTCGCACACTTAATAGTGTCATGCTTCATCTTCGGCATCCTCTCCCCACCCTGGTAGGACAGTGCCACCAGGGCGGACTCAACATCTTAGAAGTCTTAAAAGTAGGAGGGGCTTCTTAGATGAAAACTACTGGACAGGGCGGGACCGAGATAAACTAAAATACCTTGAAGTAATGAGGACCCCAGGTATGCCTAGAAACAAAGACAAGAGGGTACGCTGAGGGCAATGGCTCACAGCCTGAAAGGCCTGGGGCATTCTTCAAGGCTTTGGACCCTTTAGCTAACATAGGAGGCTCTAGTCCCCCAATTTTTTATTTTACCAATAACCCAGGTGAATCCTACCTGAGTCTCCCTGGGGATGGGAGTGGAGACACGTCGGTGATCAGGAGTCATGTACTTATTGATGAATGTGTGACTACAAAGGACATTACCCCCCTACTTGATCAGGAAGCTGGTATCCCCCCTCTAATCTAGGATTCATATGTTTTTATATATATCCAGACTCAGGTAGGATTCACCTGGGCTATTGGTAAAAAAAAATGTTTTGGGAACTAGAGCCTCTTATGTTAGTTAAGGGATCCAAAACCATAAAGAATGCTCCTCAATTTATAGGCTAGAATAGGTGGGCAGAAACTTGCTGGCTGCTTTAGACATAACTGGGGTTCTCACTAATAAAGGAACCTCAAGATATTTTTTGTTTATCTGGATCTCGCCTTGTCCAGTAGTTTTTATCTAAGAAGCCCCTCCTACTGTTAAGTCTTTGAGGAGGTTGAGTATGCCCTGGTAGCACTGTCCTGCCAGGGTGGGGAGAGGATACTGATGATGGAGCATGACACTATTATGTGTGTGAGGCTTCCTCTTCCATAAAAGATGGCTTTCCTACTGTGTTCAACAGGAGTCCTGTGACATCCAGATTCTGGACCTGGGACCTTTTCTCACAGCTTAGAAAACAGTCTTTCTGTTCTAATTTATTTTCTCTTCATTAGCTACCTTACTCTTTTTAGGATTAAAAACCAATTTTTACTGCCAGAAAACCCCAAATATTACCAAACCCCTTTGCCGCTCAAACATTTGGGGCTCAAAGTATAACATATGCAAACATCAGTGGCAATTAATATTTGGACAAACTTTCACTAAGCATATAAAGCAGGCTAAAATCTTAAAATTACAAAAATCATCATAACTTAACAGTCCCTCGTTCAAAAAAGTCTGGGATGGCGTGTTGCCCTTATTGTACAGGCAGGATTAGCGGTTGTTGACAGGTGTAGCCTTTGAAATTATGAATTGTTTGTGGCGCCACACCTCATTGTACAAACAAAGAACTGGTTACCTCCACTTGTTTGTAAGATTGTGTTATTATTTTTTGTAATTCATTGTGCTTCTCCATATTTGTTGTTTATGTTGTGTATATCAATTTAAATGTGTTGTTTTGCTTTGTCATGATATGTTAAAAAAATCGAATACTCATGTTTAAATTGGATTAATTCATGAAAGTGTAATAAACACACAAAACCACTTTAGCAGCTTAGGTGTTCTTGTATGAATCTTCTTCATTTAAATAACATGCATCCTGTCATCTTGTTGTTTGCACTTTTAGTAGTGGGCATTTCTGTGTGATATGTGTCTTTGTGCCTGCCTGATGTGTATTGAATGTCTGGCTCTGGAGTGACTGTGGCTGGGTGAGTCAGCACTAGGCTGAATAGGCAAATCTGCATTTGGAGTGGTGGGAGGAGTAGCACCTAGGCCTGAATAGGACAGAGACTGCCTTCCACAATGCTGGCTCCGCCCCCTTAAGTGTGTCTGGGGCCAGGACCTACACTGACAAAGGGGGTGGTGGTGCACCTTTAGAAAAAGATGTGAGTGCCCCCAGAACTGGTTTG
Source organism: Lissotriton helveticus (assembly GCF_964261635.1). Lineage (NCBI taxonomy): Eukaryota > Metazoa > Chordata > Amphibia > Caudata > Salamandridae > Lissotriton > Lissotriton helveticus. The sequence continues at coordinate 1,113,568,693 of NC_136068.1, forward strand.
GACCGGGTGCAGAGCCATGTGGCAGGGGGAGAACAAAGACACTAGGGGTATAAGTATTTGGATGTGACCCCATGAAGGTTGGGTGCTGCTGGGGCTTACTTGAAGCCTGCACCCATCAGGCTGCTGGAGCTGAACTGGAACTGGAGAGGACGCTGCGCTGGCAGGGAATCACCACTGGGACTCTGCCTGGGGAGCTGCTGGCTGGAGGATTACTCTTCTGCCCAGGAACCATGTGTGCTGGCCTGCTGCCTGTGCTTTGCAACTGAGGACCCAGCGCAAGAGGAGCGCTGCAGCCCCCCTGCTGCAAGTTTCCCTAGTAGGAACAGACCGAGTGTTTTTGGTCCAAGAAGGGTTGTTGACCAAAGCCTGTGGAGCCGCTAATCGTGATGGGCCCTCCCTGGCTCTCACATCCAGAGGAGAGATCGTGTTGGTGGCTGTGCAGCTGGGGATCTGCTGCTTGGCCTTGAGCTGCCCGTCGGCACCAGGAGGAGGGCGGGGACCTACCCCGCATTATTGTGTCTTCGTTTACCTGTGGCAACTGGAGCAGCGCGCCGCCAAAACCGGAAGACAGGTAAGTCAGTGCCTGACTGTGGGCGGGGCTCCCGTGAGCGAAGGGGGAGCCCCGGGAGTTGTTGGAAGTCCATTGAGCAGCGTAAAGAAGGTCTAGGGGGAGTAGGTGGGAAGAGCTGCAGGAAGGAAACGCTCTCACTCGCCTTACTGGTGATTGCCGTGACAGGAGAAGGGCCCCCCGGAAGCCAGACAGAGGCTGCGCCTGGTTGTGGGTGTGGCCTGGCTGGACACGCGAGGCTGTACTGGCACGTTCCTGCCCGCGAAGCAGTGGCACTGCAGGGTCAATGCTGATACGCCAGCCAAGGAGATGGCTGGGACAGCCGGTGAGTGAATTTGCAGGGGGACCAGAGCACCTTCGGCCCCAGGCTGCGCCGTTGTGCTCTCGGCCCAGAGGGGCCATTAGCAGAATGCATGAGGATGTATAGGGAGCACCAAGGACATCCCTGCACTTGCTCTCCTTGAGTGCAGCTGCACCGCAAGGTCGCAGGTAGCTGCGCGTTGCCGAGGCAACGGGGGCAAGTGGGTCTTAAGTGGCATTGCAGGGGAGCCCAGGACGGGTCCCCTGATTTAGAAAGTACTGACTTGGGGCAATAATTAGGCCCAGAGAGCGGGGTGGAACCTCGACGGAGGCACCCGCGTTTGAGTGGAGAAAGGAGCTTCCACCCAACTACCGAACAGTCCAGGTAGAGAGGGCAGAGGCACTGCGACTGTAATTAGGGGGGGGGGGCAGTGGGCTCTCAGGAACATAATGCAATGTGGGGCTATGGGCACCTTGTCTGTGAATATGGTACACCAATGACAAAATCTATATTTAATGCTTTTGCCTAAGTTGTGCCTCTGAGAGTGGGCACAGTGGTGCACTGTTGCGAATGGTAATGCCTAATAGGTTGGCTCAGTGTACCTTTACCAGTAGTGACTGGTTGCTAATCATCTGTGGTGGTTATGTCTAAGAGGGGCGTAATGCGATTATTATTTTTTGCATAATATGCTGTCCTAAGTGATGCATAATGTTGTTTTATGCCTAATGTGATGATGCTAAGTACAGTATTTTTACCAGTAGTTGCTGGTTGTCTTATATTTGCTACTTGTGCTTGGTGATGGTTCTGACAGTGGCCTGATTGGCCCTGTCATGTATATAATCCCCGGTGAATTTCTACCTGGTGCCAGTTGGCACAGTGTATATTTTGTGATTAGGGTTCTAATGTGTTTATGATAATACAAAGGCTATTTTTTATATAACCTTGTGTGGAGTTTCTTTTGTAGTGTGCCTAGTGTGACGCTGCAGTGTATGTGTGTTGCGCAACCGCTTAACACATTGCCTCTGGGATAAGCCTGACTGTTTGTGCCAAGCAACCAGGGGGGTGAGCAGGGGTTATCTTCAGTGTGTAACTCCCTTGCCCTGCCTAGAGTGGTGGTTTCTGCCTGGCTTAGGCGCTTGCCCTAGCCAACCAGAAATCCCATTTTTAACACTCACCCACCTGCTTCTCTCCGGTCTGTAGATCTTTAAAGTTATTATATCCTCCCTCATTCGATTTCTGACTGAGCCTTGCTTGTTCTTAGTAGCTCGCTCAGTGCTACTCCTAAGCGTGCTCTATCCTTCCAAAGATGACCATGTCATGGGCACATTACTCCAGGTGACGCCAGACAACTGATTAACACAAAGGAAATACAACTTCCGGATTTCTCTGCTCTGCCACATATTGGTTTTGAGGTCTTGAAAATCGTCCAGCTGCCCAGGTCATTTTCACAGACCATTGTAAATGTTTTTCTTTTTTTATGAAATGTTAGAAATTGTCCATTTCAAAGCTGTTCTCTGTGGAAATATTATCAGTATCTGTATTAAAAAGTGCTCCCTTCTATGTCTTGCAGTGAGCTTAATGAGGGGGAAGGAGAAAAAAAACACAACAAAAGGATAAGGCATAAACAAGGAAAAAATAGGAACAAAAGAAAAGAGAGAAGCAAGGTTCAGGGACTAGGAGAGGCATCAGTAGAGTCAAAGAGCCAATACATTAAGGCGGCTGGGTAATTTTAAGGCTTTCTCATGCAAATCAGGCATTTTAATGCGCCTGGCGGATTCTCATAGAGCAGAGAACCTCATGTGGCTGAGGATTGAAGTCTTCACTCACAAAGAAATTGAACATGCAAATGAGTTTAGGGGCCCATAATTTACCGGCATCTTAACACGCCGTGAATGTATTCATGGAGAGGACTTTGAGAATGCCATCCATCCTTCCTGGAGGTGCCCCCGCTGCGTCTCCGCGCCCCACAAAAACACGAGCACATCTGGTTCAGGGATCCAGCGGCCAACCAGAGGATTTCCTAAGCTCGCTTACAATCACCAAGGAAGACTTCCGTTCGAAGCTTAGAGACCACAAAAAGGTAATTAGATCTTTCTCTCGTTCATTAGTGATTACACGGCGGCGGCTCAGACGAGCAAGTAGCTTAAAAAACAATTGTGCTTGAATAACCAGCCTACCAATCATACACTTGCCATTTCAGGCCAGTCCTCTGGACTATCCTTGAGATTTCAGTAAAGTCGGCCTGGGAAATGAAACTCCCCCCTTCCCCCCCCACATCACCACCACCACCATCTCCATCCCCCCACCAAACCAACTCTCCCACCCACCACTTGTTTATGCAGTTTGCTTTCTCTTTTAATCCAAGCAAATACGCAGTATGACCTCATCTCGTATAAGATTTTAACTGAGTATTATTTTTGTGCAAGATATTTGGCAAATCATATTGCCATGTACTGGGCTAATGGATGTAGTAGGGCAGGCGACTTTTACTGATTTTGGAATGTTTCGTTTTTGCCTCCCACATTGCATTTGGGCTGTTAGGGGTGTTGTGGCCTGTGTTTGCTACCTGTAGTGGACCCGAGTGCACCCCCTAACTATTGCTATTGGTTCATTGCAACTAGTTAGTGGTCATAACAGTCATAGTCTTTTCTCCATTTTAACACGAGTATTTCATTTCAAAGTCTATTGTTTGTGTCTGTGACCACTGCAAATGAGTCATTCCTTTATTACTTTTGATACCCATTCTCGCCTATAATGTATTAGCCATATAGTATATCTAGATAGCTGCCTATGAGCTACATATATGAGCCATCTAGGATATCTCTAACATGTAAATGTTTAATGTTGTTCAATTCTAAATGTCCTTGAATTCAATATATTATTGAAGGAAATAGCAAGGTCCAATTTACTCATCTGCCGAAGTACCCTCTAAACAAGATTAAAACAGGAGTAATTTTTGTATTTAAATTTCCAGCCCTAGAATCGATCAATCAGTCAGTCATGCTACAATCTCACCATTCCTAGCTTCCATTTTAAACTCCTTGAGACCTCCTTTGCCTCAACTCTTTTTATCTCACTCTTTTCATCCCTGACTCTGGGCCTGGTCTTCACATAGGGTTATAGACATTCACACCTGCTATGGTTGTTAGCCCAGCCATATGGACCAAGATGTCACTAGAGGCAGTAGCGACTGTGCAGTATAGTCCATGGTGATGGAAAATACTCCAAAGAGTTATCATCTGAAATTAAACTACGTACTGCTTACTACAGCAACTGCCTCGGTGAGCAAACATAATGGAAGAGTTCTACTCCCCAAACATTTTCACTCGCTGTTATATGAAGGCAGCGCTTGATTTGTAAAAAATATAAGTGCCAGGACCCAAGGTACTCGTCTGTAGCCAGCACCACACAAAACTCCTGCCACTGCTGCCAACTGGCAGTGTCAGTATTACATATTAACTATCGCACTTATTGCAGGTCACCCAAAACTCTACTTTTTACTTGGACGGGCTAGTTATATAATTTTCTAAAACTTGCATGCTGTGCTACAAAGGTAGCCACAAGTGCCACCATGTGGTGCACTCTCCTAAACAAGTGCAAGTGTGTATAAATAAGTGCCGGAGCCCAGCACCAGCAAACACCGGCACCAATTAAGCACTGTGTGCAAGCAACTATCTATGACACCGGTGTGCATAGCTTTGTGGACCGAGGGAATGATCACGTACTTGTAAGGCAACGCAGAGAAATGAGGGTGGTGGCAATTTGCTGGTGGGGCAGTAGAGGAGCTTTTAGAATTGCAGATATTGTATGCGTTGTTTAGTTATACTGGAGGTCTTCGATTGACAAATTTTCTGAAAGTCATTGAATCATATCACACACAGCAGACAAATAACCTCTCCTATCTGTAACAGAAAGAAGAGAAGATATTTCACAGAAGAGATAACTACGGCACCTTTTTCCTGTATAGGGACTTGCACGGTTTTTAGAAGGCACCCGCTTCTACACCACCTCTACCTTGATCTCGGTGCTGATAGCGTCAAATGATTCTACTAATTCTTGACAGGTCAAATCCTACTGGTGAAATCGGCACTGTTCTTTAATATGCAATGATCACCTTAACTGAGGGTACCCAATAGGTGTGACATTTCTGTGGTATTATTCACCACCCGGTTACACCTATTATTCGATATAGGTGTCACTGTAAAGATGCTCTACAATCATACACAAGGTTTTTACTAGACCCTCAAACATGCTTAGATGTGTTGCTTATGCTTCAGGACATCCACAATGCTATCTCCAAATAGACCAATCTAAAGCCGAGCACATTATCTTCAGCACTAAAGGCAGATCCTCCTTGCAGCCCCTTGAGACCCCCCAATATCTTCGCATTAAAACTGGAGCTGACTGGTAAGGTAAAGCACCTGTATTTCTTGTTTGATGCAGAAAACACTAGTTGAGGCCCAATAGGTGGTCAGAATTGCTCTTACAATATCAAAAGACTTGAGCTAATTCTACTACTCTTATCTTTGCATAATAGAGAAGTAGTGGTAAGGCCCACTGTAAATGCAAGCCTCCTCCATGGTAATGGCTCCATAGGAAGCTTTCAGATGGACTTCACAGAGCTCACAATGCAGCTATCTATGTCACATCTCACATGAAGAGAAGTGATCATATGTCCTGTGATCCCAAATCATTTCAATTGCTTTGAGTCCAAGACAATATTACGTTCAAAATGTTTCACATAATATTCAATTATCAACACCAGGACACTCCCACCAACCGGAGTCTGAACGTTACCCATTACGTTTAAACTCACAATTTTCTCACCAAACATCAGGACATGTTACTTGTGCCCAAATACAATTTTGGGTCGTGCAAATCTTGGTCGATCCAGGTCCAAGCACCTCACTTACACAATGTTTTACCACTGAGTATCAAGCACTCCCCCACACGTATGTGACTCAGAAGCAAGCTGAAGTCTTACCTGTTAGGGTAGGCAGTTCTTAGACCAGTGCTGGTGCCCCTGTCCTGGTGGTAGTTGCTATAGTAATGCTGTCATTCGCTGACTCACAATTCTGTGGCCCAAGATTTGTTGCTGAAAAGCAACTTTAGTGTTGCTGGTGTACAGAATTGTGTATACTGTCAATTACAGTCCTCCCATTTGATACCAGGGGTTTATTTTGTACCACACATGTTTTTATATGAACTGCATTTTAGTGCGCTGTATTATTTATTTTGGTGGGGGGATTGAAATTAGTAGTTTTTTTTAATTGAGAACTGTAACAATTACATTTCTATTTATATGTATTAAGAAAATATACTGAGATGTTTTGTTTTTAATCAAAGCTTTATGTGGAATGTCTTCCTTGCTGCTATGTATTTTGACAGTTGAACCCTCGTTGATGTGGTTGAGTGTAGTCGATTGACTGGTGAGATACACCCACTTGGTAATACCCTTGGCTCCAAGGGGAGTTTTTTATTCTCTACTGATCTGTAGTGCCCTGTTCCCTTGTCATGAGCAGCCACCTCTCTCTTTTTAAAGTACTTACATGTTCATCCATTTATAACTGGGAGAATGTGGAGCTACAAAGCGCTAGAAGAAATAATTTTTATAAGAGAATGTGATTGCAAGCTGGAAGGAGAAGGACTTTGAGTCTTTTCCCTGCACAATCAGTATCTCCTTAGCTATTTATTATTTATTTTATTTTATTTTGAAGGTTTTATATAGCGCGAACAAGACTCTTGCGAGTATCAGAGCGCTTTACAGGTCATAATTAGAAGGCAAGATATAATATACGAAGAACAACATAATAGGAAAAAAGAATAACGATGGATAGACAGAGATGAAGTGAATTTAGCCATGAGGATGGCTTATATATGTCATTTTATTTACCACCACTCTAGCTACAAAGCAAAGGAATGCTGTATAGAAAAGGGGCACATTGTAGACTGGCTGTGGGTTCAAAATGGAAATGGACGAGGGTCAAGGCAAGTGGTCCAGGCAGGGGTGAAAGGAGGAGACAGCTGGGCAGGTAGGAAGCAAAGCCTAGAACTGAAGGGTAGATTTTTGGACCTATTTGATCCGAGGTTAGCAGATATGGAGCTAAACTCTGAAGAGACACTACTGGAAGAGCTGTATGTTTAGCTCTTTTCTGAAGTGAAGGATGCAATGACCATGTCGAATTTTCGTTTTTTTCTGAAGTGGCGGATGCCTTGGTTATTATGAGTCCTAAAGAGTTTCTATTCCACACTCACAGGCCGTATTAGATGAAGGCTTGGAGTGTTTTGTAATCTCTTTCTTGCTTCTCCTTGTCTTAAGTCTGCTGTTGCTAAAGATACAGTACTTTTGGAGATACTTTTGGATATGTTCATATACCTTGTTTTTGGACGCTAGATACTGTGGGATACCAATTTTCACTACTTTGAATGTGGTATTGTGTGTTCTGGACAGGATGTTTGTGGGAGGAATGATCCAGCATAGGTGTTTGAGTGTCAGTGTAGTTTTCTTACATATTTTTTAAATTTCTGATGAAGGGTGCCACAGTCTAGTCCTCTACCTGTTTTCGGGGACCAGGTGGGTTGCGACGAGTGAAATGTTACTTCTGTTAAAGAGAGAAAAAAAACTGTAGCTGTTTTGGCGGATCTGAAATCAACTTCCGATAGGAAAGGTTGAACTTGGTGAAGCAGTAAGAGTTGATTCCTTGCCATATTTGTTGTGGGTACTATGAGTGCTCTGAATGTGAGTACAATGTAGATGTGGAGGCTGAGAGGCGGGGAACTCCTTACAGATTGAGGCATAAAATCTTCCATGTTCATCTTGTCCTGTAATCTTTGGACCTGTGGTCCCCTGGTATTGGCGGCAAGCATGAACTTTTTTCAGATTTATATGAAGATACAACTACATCCGAACTTAAATGGTTGTGAGGCCGGTGTTCAACCAGCAGGTTTAGTGTTCTGATGTGCTTCTTATGTAAAGGTGGGTGCCACCTATGTATTGATTGATGCTTTTATCCTGATCTGCTAGAAGGTCTCCCTGAGCTTCCATTTATAGAGTGGTGATGAGTAGTGAGAAGATGGCACCTTGGAAAAAGCTGTCACAGAAATGGACTCCGATATTGAGGATTCCATCTCAACCATCTGGGCTTTGTTGTCTCAGGTTGTAGGAAGGTGCCTTCAAAGCCGTTCATGTGAACTAGGACATTCAGTGGGATATCTTGATTCTCATTGATAGCTGGTGTCATCCAGCTACTGTGGCATATAATTTCTAGACAACCACCATGGTCTACTGGATGCAACTGAGTTTCTTCTATGCAGCTTTGATGGTCCCACATACAGAAAAAGAGCGCCATTATTTCAACAAGGTGCTGTCTGTTGCCTTGACAGCTTACATGCCGGCTAATGTTTATATGATGCCTAACTTCAGGCTAATTCTAGTGACCTCAAAGACATGTAATATTCGTAGAACCATGACTACCATTGATTTTGTAAAATATGATCTTGTATTCACAACTGTAAATCGTTGTGCCTGCTACACCCGGCCCTTCTGCTATATGAGCAGGGAACTGTGCTCCACTGGGACAACTAATCTCTGTCCCTGGGACGTCACCATTTAATTCTGTAGCCATGTTGTCATGACAGGCATGCCTCGGAATTTCTGCTACTTGCATCAATCTGGAGTCCTCCCCTGGGCCAGTCAGTGGGATTTTTGAAGACTCCCTTGATATTTTAGTTTCTGTTGTTGGTGTGAAGGCTGTTTTCCATTTATCTCTGGTGGTAGTCGCTCTTCGAGATGAACACGTTATTGTGTACATGGAAATGTATTCCTGCATAAAGGATTTCCCCGTTAGAGTGGATGTTGTGTGTCTAATGTAGCTATTTGCAATGGAACAGTAAGGGTAGAGTGCTTTTTGAAGTGGGTATTAATAATGAACATAAACTAGGCCACTTTTGAGCCGACGGACATTTCCTTAGGCGCCATGTAGACAACACCAAGTTTACCCCCCCCCAACTACTGTGTGCCTTTTGTTTTAGTTTGTTTTTTTGTGCAAAATTTTAAGGAACAGTTGAGGGATAGGAATTTGTGATTTCAAAAGCAGGTTACGCTGTTCAAGTTAGCACTGTGTAGCTATGTTAACCAGTGTATTTTGCGATTTTAAGGATTTGCACTATGGCTTTCCACTCACTCAGCATAAGTTTTTTTATAGGAATTGGTTTATTGTTCATATTACATGGCAGCCTTTCCGGAAGGCCTAGGTGGGGTAGATTGACATTTACAGAGGTTATACTGATAAGTTTTGACCATGTAAAGTATTTCTCTGTTATGTAGCGCTGTGCATCTGCATTAAAAGTAATGTGATGTGGGGCTAATAAGTCCACCTCCTAGAATCATACAGGAACCCAACCAGTCTAGGGTTGTTAGTTTCTTCTTTCTGCTTCAAGTGGTCACTGTCGCCGAACCTGCATTGTTCCCTGTTCCTATTTTTGCTCCAGTCTCACAGTTCTCTCTTTTGGGGAGCTGGGGAGAGCCAAGAAGTCTTGCAAGAGCAACTGCATTAGAAATGTTCACCATGCAACATGCTGTAAATGGAGAGGGTGCCTTGTGAGGGAAGGGTAGGGTAGGTCAGATCACTTAACGCTTGTCAACAGATAGAGAAAGTGAGGATCTTGCAATGCAAAGCATTGTGTAGCTCTCGCGAGAACTCTACTCCTCCAACCCTTACTATATGCCAGCAGTACGGCCACTTTTGAGCTCTCCTACTTTTTGCAGATATATGAACCGGGTAACAAGACGCATAACAGTTTTCCTTGAGCCACAGGATTTGTTCATATGTAATGTAATTTTATTTTGTAAAGCGCAACTTACACTCCACGGAGCATCTTGGCGCTATACTGAAGTTATGATTAAAACTCCGAACTCTTGGCTTTGTAGTCGACAGTTTAGCCACAGTTCAAAACAAGTGCTTCAGTAGAGGTGGAATTAGAACCAGAATACTGTTCCTCTGGGACCTTCGCGTTCCAACTCTTGCAGACAGAGCTTCAAGGTGCGAATCACCAGCAGCAGAGAGAAACTCTGAGCACACAGACGATGCGTCTGCCAAGCAATCATACGCGCTCTGACCTGACTCAGTGGTTAACACAGGCCTGTTCTTTTATTATTGAGGCCAGACCTGGACAGTAGCCCAAGTCTATTCTCTTTATCAAAAATATGTTTCCAGACTTGAAAGACTCACACAGTTTGCATAAAAAACTTGTGCGTGCAAGAATTCTACAAACTCTCCAAGACCACCATGACTGAGCCTGTGTGAGTATCATGTTTTACTCTTGTCTGAAGTAGGCCGATCAGGTTAATTTCTGAGCTAAAAATAATTTTTTAATAATTTTAATCGTGCCTATGTAAACTACATCTTGCGTCCTCGCCATGTCTTCTCCTCCTCAATAGTTTCACTGCAAATGTTGCAGTGATATTATCAATGATGTCGTAGAAGATGTCATGAGTGATCTAATATGTGAGGTAATTAGCAGTGCATGGCAAGGGTGCGAGCTATAGTTACCTTCAGGGACAAGTTATAATTACTTGAGATAACTATATCTGCGGAATTTCTATGATTTTGTGTGTGTAAAATCTAAACCTAACTATAACGTCCCTGTAACCTTTGTTTTTTTCAGTGAATTTCTACAATTTTTTTAATGCTATTTCGGAGCTTTAATGTCCCTGTAACCTTTGTTTTTTTTCAGTGAATTTTTACCAATTTTCAGAGCTATTTCTTAACTATAACGTCTCTGTAACCTGGGTGTGTGAGTGTTTGGTGGATGAGTCAGTGGGTGGGTGTGTGGGTGATAGTGTGAGTCTGTGAGAGGGTGTGTGAGTGGCTGTATGTGGGTGTGTGAGTACCTCTGTGGGCCTTTGAGTGGGTGTGTGAGTGGTTCTCTGGGTATCTTTGCGGGTGTGTGAGTGGTTGTATGAGTGTGTAAAGGGTTGTGTGAGTGGTTTTCTGGGTCTCTTGGTGTGTGTGTGTGAGTGGTTCTCTGGGTTGGCTTGTGGGGTGTGAGTGGTTGTATGAGTGTGTAAATGGGTGTGAGTGGTTTTCTGGGTCTCTTAGTGGGTGTGTGGGTGGCTGTATGGCTGTGTGAGTGTTTTTCTCAGTCTCTGAGTGGGTGTGTGAGTGGCTGTTTGAGTGTGTGAGTGGGTGTGTGGGTGTTTGTGGTGTGGGTGTGTGAGTGGCTGTAGAGGTGTGTGAGGGGGTCTGTGAGTTCCTGTGTGGGTCTGTGAGTTCCTGTGTGAATGGTTCTCTGAGTGGGTGTGTGTGTGTGGCTGTATGGATGTGTGTGTATGAGTGGTTGTGTGGCTCTGTACATGGGTGTGTGAGTGGTTTTCTCAGTCTCCGGGTGGGTCTGTGAGTGGTTTATGGGTGTGTGAGTGTTTGGGTGTTCGAGTGGGCGAGTGACTGGCTGTGTGGGTGTGTGAGTGGGTGTGTGAGTTGTTTTGTGGGTCTGTGAGTAGGTGTGTGAGTGTTAGTGTAAGTGGCTGTATGAATGTGTGAGTGGTTCTGTGGGTGTGTACATGGGTGTGTGAGTGGGTCTGTGACTGGGTGTATTAAAAAAAATTATATCTGAATCTCTGGATCCATTGCAGATTCACATGGGGCTGTGCTAGAGCGCTGCGGATCCTCAATGGGCCAACAAGTACTTTTGGACACTTTATTGCCCTCACAGACCCCTCCATCAGTCCAATGGGGCCACGATACCTCTACCATGACCCATTATATCCTATTTCTACTCCGTTTCCCCCTCCCCCATTTTGACAAACTGTGGACTCTTCTTTGAAAAAACAGGGTTCCATTATGGCCCTGATGCTCATTTATGAGAAATTAAACCTCAGCGGGAAGCACTTGCAAATCTAAACACAGCAAGTGCCTCAATTGAAGCTCCTCTTCTGTAAACCACAAAGTATCCTAACTTCTTGGACTTGGTGAAGGCCAAGCAAGTGTGTTTCCTCTCTCATTCCACACTAAAAAACAATCTGAAATCCTTAATGGAGATTAATGTATAGTTGAACTACTGGAGCGCAATTTGATCTGTAGTGACTGTGACAAGTGGTTTCTTTCTTGTCTTGAGAGCAGATTCCATGATTCACTTTTAATTACCCTGAGAATAGAAATACCCCAAATCATCTGCAAGGTCTGCACATTAGGCCTCACCCAGTTTTCCTCAGTAGTAGGCAGAGGTCTTCCTGCCTTTTCCTACATTGATGGACAACTTACCAAAAGGTCTCCTAATGTGTTTCTTTCCGATTTTGGTGATGCGTTCTTGATGCAGATGAATTTTGAGGACATCGCCGCCACAAAAAGAAGCACTTACTTCATATAGTTAGGAGGAAGTACCCTTGTTTGGTGGAGATTCCCCTCTTTGTAGTCTCGTCCTCTTCTCTAGATGAGGATTCATGTTATCACAGACTTGTGGATCAATAAGCTCGAGAAACACTCACCTTACTGAAATTACATGCACACAAGGTCACTAGGGGCTTTTCCTCGTGGTTCATTATGCAGCTGTAGTGTAGAATATACACTAGTTATTACCCAATGAGGTAGCTCTTACTAATTAACCATTAGAAAGTACTCCAGTTGGGTACACTTTTTCTGCAAAACTGTGGACTCTTGTTGGCTAAAGAGGCGGGTGAGGTTCTGTTCTGGCCCAGTAACTCACACAGCTACCGATGCACCCTCACAGACACTCAGAAACCCACTAACACACCCATTCAGCCACCCTCACATAAACTCATGAACCCACTTACACACCCATACAACTAGTCACACACCCACAAAACCACTAAAACTCCCACTCACTGACCCATCCAGCCACTCTCTCACCCACACTCACACCCACATAACTCACACATGTCCACTCACAGACCCAAACAGCCACTCACAGACAACCACTCACCCATGCTGCCACTTACACACCTATACAACCAATAACACGCCCACTCACAAACAGTTACATCCACTCATAAAACTGGTCACACCCCCACACAGCTGCTCATGCACCCACTCACAGACCCATACAGCCACTCACACATCTTGTCAATGACCCATACAGTCACTCACAGAGCCACTCACACATACACTTCCCAACCTATAGAGCCACTCACACAGCCAGTCTCAATGTTACAGTTAGGAAATACAATTTAAAAAATCTTAGAAATTCACATACAAAAAAACCAAAGGGTACAGGGATTTTATAGTTAGGAAATAGAATTTTTTTTTAAAACTTTGAAATTCACTGAAAAAAACAAAGGTTACAAGGAGGTTAAATTTAGGCGCAGATTTCACTTGTAGAAAACCAGTGAAATTCAGTGGTAATAGTTACATGAGCTAACTATAACTTATTTTATTTATTTATAAAGTTGTATATAGCGCGAACATGATCCCTAAGGATTTCAGAGTGCTTTACAATTTGAGGGAGAGGAAGTTAATAGTGCAGTACAGTCATCAAAAGGAATACGAACCCAAACAAATCAAATATGCATATCAAACAAAAGGTTATGAACAAAAGGGACAAAAAAGGGAAATGTAATTAATTGGACCATACAGAACTGGGAGGGGAGCAAGTGACTAGTAAAGCAGAATAATATCAAAGGCAGGATTTAGGGTGTAAGTCCAGAGCATTAGAGCAGGTGATCCGAGACCCTTTTATGTCTCCCGCAATGCACTGCTTATGACCTCATATATTACATCACTGATGACTTCTCAAATTACATCACTGATGACATCATCCACACCCTCACATACCCACCCACTCACACACCATGCAACCACTCACACAACCACTCACAGAGCAATACAAGCATTCTCACCCACACAACCACCTACATACCCTTTCACATGCCTATGCAATCACTAACACACTCACACATCCAACCAGCTACTCAATCTGTTACTCACACACACATGCAACCACTCACACACCCATACAACCACTCTCACATCCAAGAATAGCACTCACAAACCCATTCACAGACCCATACGGCCACTTGCATGCCCACTGACAGACCAATACAGTCACCCACACGCCCAGTGATAGATCCATACAGCCAGTCACACAGCCATACAGCCATTCAGACACCCATTCATACACTGATACAGACAGTCACGAAGCCACTCAGATGGCATTTGTTTGAAACTGTATCACTCAGTAGTACAAAAAGAATGGTCATTTTACTTATGCTGTAATTTAGTATATATCTTTAAGTCTCAGAAACGTTTACGAAACACACTCACTGGATGATGTCATGAGTCATGTCATTTCAGATGTCATCAGTGATGTCACTAACCATGTCATGAGTGATGTAGTATGTGAGGTCATAAGCAGTGCATTGCGGGGAGCACAAGTTATAGTTAGCTCAGGTAACTGCTGAATTTCACTGCTTTGTACGAGTGAAATCTGAGCTAACTATAACATCCCTGCAAACTTTGTTTTTTTCAATGAATTTCTAAGAATTTTGTATTCTATTTCCTAACTATAACGTCCCTGTAAACTTTCTTTTTTCCAAACAAAGGTTAAAGGGACATTATATTTAGGTGAAAATGTCAGTTGAAACATTCAATTTTAAACTAACAAAACCACTGAAGTTCACCCGTTATAGTTATTACTATTCACCAGTTATACTTATCAAAAGTAACTGTAATTTCTGCATAAAGTAACTATAAATTGCACCCTGCTAAACAACAAACGTTCACCAGAATTGCATCAGTTAACTAAGACTTTCGTGAATAAACTTGGTTGTCCATGAGTGCAGGTGTTGACCTCCTTTGTGTGGGGATTGCAAAGATGTGATAAGCGGGACAGCGCCCGCTACCTTGCACTGGCATTTTTAGGTGGGGGAACCCACATCTTGGAGGATTAAAAAAGAGCCACTGGATTGTAACAGCTAAAGCTACATTTTCGTAGGAAATAGTTTAATAACTGTGTATTGTGAAGCGTTCTTATTCCCTCGTGGATCATTCTTTGTTGACTACTAGTCACCTATGCTATCCAGATACTACTATCTACCTCTTTTGTACTGAATGGCGAATACCGAATGTATGTTTACTACCTCAACCATCTAATGTTTAATAACTGCATATTGTAAAGCGCTCTGATACCCTCGTGGGTCATGTTCGCGCTATATAAAACTTTATAAATAAATAAATAAATATTTGGGTTAACTAATAACTTTGGTGCCATTTGACAAATCTTCCCAAAACGTTTAAGAAAATAATGATATATCTTAGCAGATTCCTGAAAAGGTTTGGGATTATCCGTCAAGCTGGGGCTGAGAAAGAAAATGCATTTTCCCCACACATTTTTCTATTAGAAAATTGAACAGTAATTCAGAAAAACTGCTGAACAGAATTGCACCAAATTTGACCCAGAAATCATGCTTTCTGTGATCTGGTGTAAATGTGTTCAATAGTTTTTGAGAAATTAAGGTATATTTCTTGTTATGGTACACCATGAATCTACCGCAGTGATCCACGGTACGACAAGCTCAAGTCCCGCAATCTGATTGGCTGGCAGCAACATGAAGAAAAACTTGCAGCTGGCATATTATGACTCGGTGGCTTGGTGTCTATGTCCCAAAAATATATATTTTTTTTTAATTAAGAGGCCTGTAAGAAATTGGCCTGTTGGTTGACTGGGGTGTGAGTCCTGGTCAAGCAGCAAGGTTGGAAGATGCCGAGCCCGGTGGCGGCTGAGTGAAAAAGCTGTTGGCCTGCTTTTTCATGTAGTGTACTGGTAGGAGTCCAAATGGTCCTGTGCATCCCAAAGGTGGAAGTGGGTCCCCATGCCCTGATGAATATGCCAAAAAATGAAGTGTCAGTGTAACATATCAGCTGTTCAGTTTAAAATGGCCTAAAAATTGTATGTTTTTAGGATGAGTAAAGACAAATGTATTGTGTTTTCCCGTAACTCAATTTTAACTTTTGGAGTGCCAGAGAAGGTCTCTCTCTTCAATGGGGGTCTGTAGAAAATGTATTATTTAGATGTGCACAAAACTATTTTTTAGGTCACACACAGTGTGACCTAAAAAATAGGGTCATAAAGGGGATAATAGATATTCGCTTACATTTTGGGAGTTGGTTTCTGTTCCTGTTTGGGAAAGTGTCAATGATGAGAAAGTGAGCACCTGCCAATTGCTCCTTGGTTGTTGCTTACGTGAGGTACTTCCCAAATATATCACATTTCTATTTGTATCTAAACTCTTTTCAGAATCACCTTGGGAGGATAGGACACATGGTGGGTTTATGAATAGATATCAAACCCTTCCCCGGTGAAGAGAAAACGTGGGACACCCTTGAAAAGCTTGATGTTCACGTGTAATGTGCAATATCGTTTTTTTTTGTCAACACTGTTGAGTGGAGGGTGCCCTTTGTCTGCATGTTTTCCCTTCAAAGCTACTCTTTGGTTAACGTCCCTTTCCACAAATGCTTGCACACCCCAGGTGCCTCATTTATGAGGCCTTGCGTGGGTTTTGCGCTTCCGATGCGTCACTTTTTGTGACGCATCGGCGGCGTAAAACATGCCTCCTGATGCGCACTATTTACAAAGTAACGCATCTAAGCAGATGCGTCACTTTGTAAACCCCTGCGCTACATTATACCTGCGTCAGGTATAATGTATGCAGAAGGGGCGTTCACCCGCAAAAAGCCTCGTAATAGTGACGCAGTGAAATCTATGAGATTTCACTGCGTCACTTTTAGGACGCTGTTGCGTCAAAATCTTGCGCCTGCCTCACAGCAGGCGTAAGACTGACGCAAGCCCTTTCACATGGGGCTTTCTCCATGTGAAAGGGAGCATTGCTGGAGTTGCGTCACTTTTGTGACACATTCCAGCAATGCGTGACTTTTGCGCTTACAGATACGTCAGAAATACTGACGTATCTGTAACTCCTTGCGCCATGATGCGTTATACTGTAAATATGACGCATCATTGGTCTCGCAAGGAGGGCGCAGTGAAAAGTGACGCATCGCTGTTTTCACGCAGCGATGCGTCACTTTTCATAAATGAGGCCCTTGGTATTTAGCAAAAATGCAGAGTTCCTGCTTGGACTCGGGTTGCTTCTGAAGCGTTTTTCCATCTTATTTATTTGCGTTCTTCATCTGTGCTGCACCAGTGTTAAAATGTCTGCCCCTACTTCCAGATACCCATTTTGTGTATTTGACGTCCCCTTTTGCTGTCACTTTGTGTGGTATTTTCTGTATTTCTGTGATAGGTCACATAGCACCAGTGTAGCCCTTTAAATGTGTGAAGGGGATAATAGATATTCGGTGATCATTTGGAAAATACTGAGGTTATATTTAAGATTCTAAAAGTTAAATTTTTCAAGTCACAATGGTTCACAAAGTTTCTATGTAGTTATGTAGTTTGTCTCAACCAGATGTTTCTCAGAGTAGTTACACAACAGTTTCCGTTAAAGCTAAGACGTTTTCGCTTTATTTTGCTCGCCCCCAAACTCCCTCCCCCTCCTGCAGCCGCTCCATAAACCTGGTTATGCCAACTTGACGTTGGCGGATTGGTGCCAGCGTCGGACTATTTCCAGCTTGATTCTGGCATGTGGGAGCCGCGCAGGGACGTGGCTGTCGAGGAATGTCTTTCAGTGTTGGGCTCCAGGGAGTGGCGGACGCTTATCAGTGGCGGGGACGTGGGAAGGGACGTGTGCGTCCAATGAGGTGAAACAGTCCGGTGCCATGCACTGGAGGGTTGTGTTCCGCCGGGTGTTCGCTGACATCATGTCTATTGTGTCTGCCGCAATGCCTGGCAGCCTGTGACGCCGGCGGGAGCACCTACGTGCAAGGTTAAAGTAAAAGGTTCGAAGTCCCCCCACATACATTGTCTCATTGGGTGATATTGGACCGCGTCCCTCTGACACCCCACCCCAGCTGGCTGCGTTCTTTTTACAGCATGCACAGGGTGCCGTGATGTCACGAGCATGTGACGTGTGAACCATGTCCGAGATAAAATATCTTCTGGTAATGGCCAAAAGCAGACCGCTCAAATGTTAAGGGGCTCATTTCAGTCTGGTGCGATTCCAGGTGGTAATTATTCAATTGATCAATATAGCTACCACCCTGCAGTATTTACCAAGGGTGCCAATATTGGTCCTCGGAATGGGGAATAAACCGGTAATAGACCTGAAGTTAAGACGTCCTGTGTTTGAGATTCAGAAATTAAATATTAGTCCGTCTCTGGTGTAAGGAAACCGTGTGCCTTGGCCCTAACTGACCCCTGAGGTCATAAAGGTCTGCCTATGAGAGATCCTGGGATTATTACGGTACTCCTTAGATATTTGTGTCAGAAAATTTTAAATACTTAGGACGCTCTGTGTCTGAGACTCTGAGATCAGTGACCTCGCAGTTTAGGAAGACCTGTGTCTGACACTCTGATATTATCACCCACTGTGGTTAGGCAGGACTGGCCTGTGTCTGTGGCCCTGACATTATCACCCACTGTGGTTAGGCAGGACTGGCCTGTGTCTGTGGCCCTGACATTATCACCCACTGTTGTTAGGCAGGACTGGCCTGTGTCTGTGGCCCTGACATTCTCATCTGCTGTGGTTAGGCAGGACTGGCCTGTGTCTGAGGCCCTGATAATGTCATCCAATGTGGTTCGTCAGGACTGGCACTGAGATACAATGATGTGCACCTGTAGAGCAAAGATTGACCGCGAGGTTATCAAGGCCTGCACCGGAGGGCATGACATTATTAATGCCCAGGCTTCAGGACATCTATGCTTTAGGTATGTTATTGACCGCGAGGTTATCAAGGCCTGCATCAGAGGGCATGACATTAGTAATGCCCGGGGTTCAGAAGAACGATGCTTTAGGTGCGTTATTGACTGCAGGGTTGGAGCATGACATTATTAATGGCCGAGTTCAGAACATCTATGCTTTAGGTATGTGGTTGACCGCAAGGTTATCAAGGCCTGCACCGGAGGGCATGGAAAATATTGGGGGTTTATGATATCTCTGCCTTAGGTTCGTTATTGACCCCGAGGGTTTCGAGGCACGTGCCTGAGCGCCTGATATTCTGAACTTTTGTGGTTGTTCAGGCCTGTCTCAGGAGACACTTGCTGGATCTAACTCCCACGCCCGGGGACAGACAGCCCCGATGAAAGCGAATTGCCGCTCTTCCTCCTGTCACAGGTGTCATAGGCAGCCCAGTAATTACCAGATCATCTCGCACAAGTCGTCGCCCCACTTACCGGTGGCATAAAATTGCTGCCGAGCAATTTCCCGTGTCACTTGGGCGCTTGGCAGCTGACGGAAGGGAGCGCGGGGTCCACGTCTCGCACTCTCCAGTCGAACCCTTGTACGTCCTGACGGGCGCGCGCCAAAGAGACAGTCTCCCTCCTTACGTGCATCTCTCTGCAGGCCCAGTGCCGAGAAGTCACGCGCTCTCTCGAGGCGCACGGGTTCGGGACGTGGCTCTAGCTTCGGAAACGTCAAGTCGGATTAAAAAAACAACATATGATTGAACTTGGACTGGAAGTGTAGCTCCCAGGCTACCTCAACACTGGGACGAAGTAAAACCCGTACTTTGTAGATCCTGGGAAGTGGTATTTTTATCAGGCCTGCAGTCACATTCCGTAATTACCACAAATGTGAGTTCTGCACGAATTCAGTAGGACAGTGAGAAGTAATGTTAACAAGGATTATGCACGTCGTTTACTTCCACACATTATATGTTATGTGGCTTCATGGGGCACACTTATTTTCATTGTATAGATTTTGCTATATGCTTTGTTATAACTTAAGTCACGTTGCGTGATATCATACCATTTCTGCTGATAAATCTTATTAGGTGCCTCGTTTTTACACAGATATATTAATCTGCAAAGATTATCCAAACGCACGCTGCAATGCCACCCCAAAGGCAGGTCGTGTGCTGTGCACATGGCGGTAACATAGCTGAATATGGAGAGCACATGTACTTCGAACAGCTAAGGCTTACTAGAGGGTATCAGCTAGGTAGCTCAAGAGGTCCACAGAGGGATGGAGACAGATGATCATAGGATTATGTGTGAGCTAGGTGTGTCCAGAAGGGGGAGGTCCTAAAAGATGAAGGATGTTGCTAACAAGTGACTCCGTCCACCTGCAGCAAAACTACCTGTAATGTTCATCACTTCCTATTATATGCACTTTACAGCTATCACCAGCACATAAGTCAATCAAAAAAGATGCTGCCACTCCAGCAGCTCTTCAACTGGATTTGCTACCTGTTGGTAAATCCTCAGTCATGAGCCTCAATTCTCCAAAATTCCAGAGGTAGCGGAAGTGACATCACATCAGTCGCGGCCAGCATGCTCGCGGGTGGGAGGGCGGGCATGAGGGCATGAGGGGTCGCAGGTGGGGGGGGGAGATTCACAGGGGTTGTCGCAGGGGGGTCACAGGTAAATTAAAACAATATATATATAACTAAACTTACCTTCCTATCCACCGGGTCGCGCGCCTTCTCGGCTTCTGCTCCTGCTCCCCTGCCTCCCACAGGAACAGGAAGCAGGCAGCCAGGCTCCCTCCGGACCCTTCCCTAAGCCAATAACAACGCTGCAAGCAGCATTGTGATTGATCGGGACGACGCCCAGCCAGGGGCTAATGGGGTGGCCATGTTCTCCATGTAGGCTGCTATGCAGCATGCATGGAGAAAGGGCAGAGTGTGCATGAGTGGTTTGGGCGGCCTGGGAGGGCCGACCAAACAGTGTTTGCGCACTCAGGAGTGTGCAAACCACTCCTCCCCTGCCCTGCTCCGAGAGCAGAGCAGCCCCGCCCACCCGCAATGCACAATGGAAACATAAAATGATAATAACTTTTAGTTATTACCATTTTTTATTTTGGATTTCTCGTACTGAAATGGCACTCATTAAGTTTTCTAATCCTTATGTGGTGTTCAAGGCCAATAAAACCTTACATTCCCTAGGAGTTAACCCAATTTTTTCAAAATGTGTTATGGATTCCACTATATTTCAAACATTTATTATATGGTGCCAGGACTAGCATTTTGTCATGAGTGAACCATCAGCCATGGATGCCTCCAATAAGCCAGAGCTGAAATTTTCCATTTTTGATATCCATCTATCACTGGTGACCCTTATTGTCAAAAATATCCTCAGTATATCAGGGCTAGCGTTTTTTCATGGCTGCCGCCCTCCCATATGTCAGGTTGACCTCCTTTGTGCCAAGAAATACCCCCAATGTGCTTGTACCAGCAGTTTTCACAGGGGCCTCATATGCCAAGAATTACCTCTAGTAAGTATTTACCAGTATTTTACAATGGGTACAAATGATGCAAAGAATTTCCTTCGGTGTGACAGTGCCCATCATTTTTTCGCAGGTGTCATGATAAGAATTGCCTCAAGTATAGTAGCACCCATATTTTACCATGGGTGTCTCTATTAGACATTAATTACTTTCAGTATGCCAGGGCCAATGACATGATTGCAAACATAACATCGCTTTACTAGTAGAATTGCCCTGTGGGGAAAGTCCTAATACCATCCATTACTAGTGGGAGAGCCCTACAGGGAAGTCCTAATACTTACCATTATCAGTAGAAGAACCCTCCTGGGAAGTCTTAATACTTGTCATTACTAGTAGAAGAGCCCTGCTGGAAAGTCCTAATACTTATTATTTCTAGTAGAAGGACCTTGCTTTAAATAGCTCTTGGAAATTCTTGTATTGTCTAGTACTAGGAGAGTCGTGGCGCCGCGGCCAGGGCGACTGACGCTGGAATCTGGGGACCACAGTTCGATCCCCGGCTCCGGCGGCAGGTTAGCCCAGCACCATGTGACTCTGGGCAATAGCTCGCTTAATCTTCCCGACGGCCCCTAGCGCCTAGAGACCCTTACGGGTGATTGTGCGCTTTACAAATGTGGACTTTACTTTACTAGAAGATCAGCCCTGCAGGGATGTCCTCGCATTGTCTATTACTATTAAAAGATCCCTTCGGACAGTCCTCTGGGAAGCCCTTGTACTTTCCTTACTAGTAGACAAACCCTGTGGACAAAGTCCTAATACTGTCCATTACTAGCAGACGAGCCATGCACGGAAAGTCCATTAGTAACAGGAGAGCCTTGTAGGAAACTCCTAATACTGTCCATTACTAGTGAAATATCCCAGCAAGGAACTCCTAATACTGTCAGGAAGTCTTCATACTGTCCATTACTACTAGAAGAGTCCAGTTGGGAAGCCCTAATACTGTCCATTTGTACCAGAAGAATGCTGTGGGGAAGTCCTAACACAGTCCATTTCTAGTAGGAAAGCCCCGCGGAGAAGTCTTCATGTTCTCCATTACTACTAGAAGAGCCCTGCATGAAAGTCCTAATAATGTCTATCACTAGTAGGAGAGGCCTGCAGGGAAGTTGTAACTCTTCCCATTGCTAGTAGAGGATCCTTATTGTCCATGACAAGTACAGCACCTCCTCTGAGAACTACTTGTAACATAACTAATAACAGTCTTGTTGAGGGATCCCTCTGCTAAGGTAGAAGTGGCATGATGGGTCTCTGAAGTACATTGCACCCTGGCAGCATAATGGCTGCAAGTTTTAATGATCTATTGACCCCGGACCATCATCCTCTCTCACGTCATCTCCTTTTCCTAATAGAAAGTTTCCATAGCAATTTTTTTTCATATCCAGCTCTGGAATATATTGCCTTTTCCCTTATGTTATAAAGCATTGGTTAAAAAAGACACAGAGCTGTTATTACATGAAGCTGAAAGATGAAGAAATGGCAGATGTCCAAGCATCAACCCCCGCCTAGATCAGCCCTTTCCTTAAGACACTCAAAACTTGAAACACCGTCACCTGCTTGCCATTGGCATGCAGAAAAATCAGACCTACTTCTCCTGACTACCTTGCCCGCAGGGAGGCAGTCCACTTAACAGGCAAAAACTGTCTAATGGGTACCTTTGCAGCAAAACAAACCTACCTTGGCACTTCCGATCTGTTTTTGAGTTGGACAGCCATATTTGTAAGCTCGACGCACACAAACACACTTCCCCCCAATTAACTACACTCTTCACCCCACCCCAAAAGCTCAGACACCCGAAATGCCCCAATAAAATCCATGTCATCAAAGCTTTGAACAAAACCAGTTTGGGGTAATTCCTGCATATGTTCAATAAATTCCTCAGCAACTCAGTTAATTATTCCAAGGTTAAAGGTTTTCTCCCGGGCCCTGTTCTTCTAGTTTCCCTGGCCCACCCCTCTAATATATTGGCCCCCAGTTCCCCTGCCAATGGGGTGTATCCCCACAAACAATTCCCCATAAACGCAATGCCTGCCAATTTACCTGCTATCGTTACTCTGGACTGCACTTTCTCAATCACTGGACCGAACTGGACAACATCCTCTGTCCAAGACCAAGCATTCCCTCCACTGCACACCTCTAAGAACTGCCCCCAAGCCTGACTGTAAGCCCACCTTGTCAACAAGGCCAGCGACTCTAACCCCAGTTGAAGCATCCTTTGGCGCCTACCGATGATAACTCCGGTCCTTACGCTGTCCACTTCCATGGCCAGCCCCTGGAATCGCTCCCACTGTGAACAAGACAAAGCATCCAAAATATCATTGTCCACAACTGGCATATGCTGCGCTCGAAAGATAATGTCAAATTTCAGGCAGCTTATTCCAAAACCCGTAGCAAATCAAACACCTGAGTGTCCCTTGCAGACTGCCTGTTGGCCACTTGAAATCTCCCAGCGGGGAAGTCCTAATACTCTTGGGAAGCCTCATACTGTCCATTACTACTAGAAGAAGGGAAACATCCTTTACAACGCAACTTTTACCACGCAGTGCCTTTACGACGTAACTTTTACAACGCAAACCATTACAACGCATTGCGCTGGGGGGCGCTCAAGGATAGGGAATAAGTTTAATTTACTATCCAACACCTTCCCTAGTGTCCACGGGGACTGGAGTTGGAATAGTAAATTAAACTATTCACTATCCAGCACCCCAAAGCGCTATGCGTTGTAAAGGTTTGCGTTGTAAAAACCACGTTGTAAAGGCATGCGATGTAAAAGCATGCGTTGTAATGTCATACATCCCTAGAAGAGTCCTGTTGGGAAGTACTTACACTGTCCATTAGTACTAGAAGATCTCTGTGCGTAAGTCCTAACACCGTCCATTACTAGTAGGAGAGCCCTGAGGGGAACTCCTACCACTGTCTATTACTAATGGAAGATCCTTGTGGAGGAGTCTTCATAGTGTCCATAACTAGAAGAGTTCTTTTGGGAAGTCCTGATACTGTGCATTACTAACAGGAACGCCCTGCAGGGAAGTTCTAACCCTGTCCATTGCAAGTTTAGGATCCTTAATGTCCGTGCAAGTCTAGCACCTCTTTTGAGAATTGCCGGTAACATAACAATAATAGCAGCCTTGTCGAGGTATACATCTGCTAAGGTAGAGATGACATGATGGGTCTCTGGAGTACATTGCATCCAGGCAGCACAATGGCTGCCAGTTTCGATCTATTGACCCCGGACACAATGCTTCATTTGAGCCGGTGGGTTCCGGTGTTAAGCACAGGGCACTTAATAATCAACACTCGTGCTTTTCATGAGCACCAGTTAAGGATACATTCCTTTACTGGGGAGATTAAGTGATTTGACCAGAATCACAGGATGTTAAGCCGCCACCAAAATTCGAACCTTGTTCCCCAGGTTCCGAAATCGCAGCTCTGGCCATTACACCACGTCCTCTCCCGACTTTCATGGTTAGTAACAGGAGAAATGGGCTGGTGCAAGCTGCCTCCTGACGAGGGCCCGACACTTATTTTTGCTTACAAATTAACCACCACCTTCATTCTCCCTCACGTCATTTCCTTTCCAAATAGAGTTTTTCAGTTAAGTCATACAACACTGGTTAAAAACGACAACGAAATGTTATTGCATGAATCTGAAAGAAAAGAACTGGCAGATGTCTGAACTAGATAACTTGTAGCCTGGGCAATGCGAACACATTGTTAATGTAAACCTTGTCCCTCACGTGTGAGTGTATCATCCTTGAAAGAAAACCTCTGCACCTAGGTGTTGATCGAGTGACTGCTGGATCGGATTCATTCTTTGGGACCCGACGTGTGTTTTTTTGGACTGAGCCTGAGCCAGCTCTCAACAGTCCTTGTCAAGCTGTCATTTAGGCATTTAGTAAGGCTGCCAAAAAGTTCCACCTGGATGAAAGCGCGGAAGGATCTGCGAGTTGTTGTCAGTGGGCAGACCGTGTGCACCGAATGCATCTTCGAGTGTCAACGAGCCCTCTGCGGAATCAGAGACACGCCGTGATCTTGGTTCAGCTAACATACCCGTATGTAGGTAGGCATAGGGTTTGGAAACAGAATCACCCGAACCCGGGCGGCGTCTGGAGGAGGGAGGGGGAGGTATTACTTCAGGAGGACAACAGTAGGAGTAAAGAAAGAAAGAAAGAGAGAGAGAAACAGAGAGAAATAGGAGTATCAGGTTTCAGTCAGCACAACAAACACAACAACTTATTTAACTTAATTTTTCTTCAGAGCAGTAGATTACCCTTTCTGCAACACTCACAGTAAAGAAGTGTACCCCAATCACTAAAATATGTCTAAATTCATTCTCCCTCTTCTTAACATCTTAATAAAGAGTAGTGTTCTTTTAACCTTTATTTCACATCTGAGAATTTTTAAGGTGGCTTTTTTTTTTTACACCCGAGTGCTAGAAGGCCTGCTGCTTTTTCATGACTAGTTATGAATTGTTACACATTCTACTAACACGATATAAAAGCGAGAACACAAGGTGATAACAATATGGCGGCAAAATTGCAATTACCGGAGGTCTTGCTGAGATGAGGCTTTGTGAATCAATCTCGCCCTCTTGTGGCTATTTGGAAATACTCTTGTAGGACCAGACATATGTTCTGTAACTAGGAGTTTACACACAAAAAAAACAAGTGTTGGCAAAGTCAGTGGGCCTGGCCCTGATAAGCCGGTGTGATGGGTATATTTGTACCATATTTTAGTGTAGGCACATGCCATACAAAAAGTAACATGCTGCTACATAAAGATGGCATCCATCTGCTTGCCATAACTTGTTTTAAAAATTAACCATTTCATAAAATTGTATTGGGGCAGTACAGGTACTTCATAGCAAGCAGGTGTACATATAACACATGTAGAAACCTTTCATAGTTTTAAAGCATATGTATCGCAATAAAATGTGTTTATTATTGCCACAAATGACCTGTACATTTGGCTTTGAATTACTGTAACTGAAGACATGGTTTAAACATAGACATTGATTCACCAAAATCCCAGTGTATCGTAAGTGACATCACACACCTTTTGACCCTAATAACATCAAAGAAAAAAGTGACATCATATGACCTTTGACCCTGAATCTTCCCAGGAAGTGATGTCAATTGAACTTAACTCATTGTTGAAGTTCCAAAATAACTTTGTGCTTAATATAATACATGCCTCTTTTGGATATACTAATATTAAGGTGCTGACATCATTTTTAAAAGTGGTGGGGTGTAGTACAATATTTTTGCCCTAAATTGCAGTGAGTGTCTTCTGGGAAGGTTCAGGGTTGTGTGTGTCGAGGGGGGGAGGGGGTGGGGGCCGGGGGACCAGGTGGTTTTTTCCCCAAAAAAGTTTTGGAAAATGATCATTTTACATCCTCAATTTGCTATAATAATAATCCACATTTGTAAAGTGCACAATCACCCGTAAGGGTCTCTAGCCGCTGGGGGCCGTCGGGAAGATTAAGCAAGCTATTGCCCAGAGTCACTTGGTGCTGGGCTAACCTGCCGCCAGAGCCGGGGATTGAACCATGATCCCCAGATTCCGGAGTGAGTCGCCCTGGTCGCGGCGCCACACCTCTTCCTCAGAGCCCATTGCTAAAAAGCAATGGGCTCTGAAAGGACATTCAATAAATAATATAAGTACTTCCATAGAGTGTCAAGCCAGAGAGACCTGACACTCTCCAGGAGGCAACCCTCTTTTTACAAAATGTGCTACGTTCCTCTACATGCCAAAAATAACCTCCATTGTGCCAGGGCCAGCCAGCATTTTGTCATGGGTGCTCCCATATGCCATGGGTAACCTCTAATGGCAGTAATTAAATACGTAGACCAGTCCCATAAGTTTCCTATCAATGCTAGCCATATACCATGGATGACCCTTATGTCAAAATTTAACACTAGCATTTGAGGGCCTGCGTTTTCTCATGCCCCCCCCCCCCATTATACCAGGGCTGTCTTTCTTATACGCCAAGAATCACCTGCAGTGTGCTAGTGCTAGCATTTTGCCACGTGTCCCATATGCCAAGAATTACTTTTAGTATGCGAGTACCTATGTTTTACAATAGATGCTTATTACATCAATATTTACCTCCTGTCTGCCACTGGCAGCATTTTTCTGTGAGTGCCCCATGCCAACAATTACCTCCAGCATGCCAGCTCCAGCCTTTTAATATGGATGGCCCACATTTCATGTATTAACTCTGTTATGCCAGTGCCGATAGTTTTGATACAGGTCCTTGTCATGTTAAGTACTGGATCCAGTATTCCAGTGGTAGTATTTTGCCATGGGTGGCTCTACAGGTCAAGAATTACCTTTCATATGCCAGTACCAAATGCAGACTCGCCAGATAAACACCACATTCTCGCTCACTCACTCACATTCATTCTTACCTTTTCAATCACTCACTTGCACTCAATTTTGCTCTCATTCGGTAGTTTTCACTCATTAACACTCACTCTTTCTTCCTCTGATTTAGTCGTTCTCACACTGACTTGCACTCACTCTTATTCTCACTCCCTGATTCCCACTCACTCTGACTCAGTCATACTCACTCACTGACATTCAGTCTCATTCACTCACAGCCTACTAATGACTGTCACTTTCACTCCCTCACACATGCTCACTTACAAACATACATGTTTACCCAGAAACAATCCCTCTCTCACACAATCACACTCTCACCCACAAGCATGCACACAACATACCTTTAAAACATTGTTTTACTTACCTCGGCTGGCAGCAAGGTCCCATTCCAGCTCCTGATACTCCATTATTTATCACGCTAATAGTGAATAATATACAGTTGTTCACTGTGGCGTAAAAGAAAAATGGGCATAAAACAAATAGGGCAGAGCACCCCTGTGTTCTTCACACTGATTGTGCCCCCTCTAATGCCAGGGGTTGCGACAGCAGTACCAGTGGTTGCAAGGGGCAGGCCAGGGCTCACATCTGCCACACCTGGTGACCCCTAGATGATGTCCATGGGTGTAAACACACAAGGATGATGAAAAAGTAAAACAAAAAAACTAGAAAGAAACATCCATTGGTAAATATTGGTTCACTATCCCAGGCACTGAAGTCCACTTCTACTTAGGGATCTTTTTGATCTGTCAAAATGCAGGCCCTCTCAGAGCAAGATAGCCTATGGCTGAAATGGGCTCATCCTTAGCCCCGCTCTGTATGCTGTGGTAGGTGGAAGCAACATGTGAATGACAATTCAATAGACCAACAGATGAAGAGGACTGAACCAAAGCTCATCTGTGTACATATGCATTTATATAGATTGCTTTTGATGATATTTTCATTACCTGCGACTGGCTTCTTTTTATTACAAAAGGCTTGAGAGTCTGTGATAGCTGCCTGTAGGCCAAGCCGAAAATTGAAAGCAGTCTGCAAAGAGATAGCTCACACATCTGCATTCATCCAAAGGAGGAAACTAAAAGAAAGGTGTGCATCCTTTTATTGAGGTACACACGTACAGCACTGCTTTGACCAGAAGAGTAAACAATTGTAAGTAGAAAATAAGGGATTGTTGTTTTTTTTTTTTAACTCTTTTTATTAACATATTAAAAAAAAATGCATCAGGCGACATACATACTTTCAAATTAATCAGATATACATTTCCGGTTTACAAAATGATTCTCACAGAATAACATTTAGGGATCACAGTGACTCCAAAAGGGATTGTTTTTTAATCTAATTGTGGACAAGACTAGAAGCGAGGTAACTTTGCAAAGGAGGCTCCAGGTGAATCTAGAGGTGGTCGAGCCAAAGCCGTGCCAAAGGATTCTCGCTTGGCTGTAAGAGCCCATGTATGAGCCGAGCCTTGAAACATTTAGCATGTGAATCATGCAACACACATCATCAAAAATATGATAAACTATCGCTAAGATTCAAAAAAGTTAACATGTTGAAGCGGTCTAAAGTGAGACATTCACAGAATGGTATTTCTTGTGATTTCCATAGTTGTTAAAACAAGTTTGGTGTTTTAGTGTAGAAATACTCAACAGGGTTACTTCTGAAGTAACACTAACATTTCCTTTACAGAAACTGAAGAGTTTGTCTAGTTTTGAGGGTAAAGTATCTGCTTGAAGGAAGGAATAATCTTGTGAATTTGGGTATAATGGAGCTCTTCACCTTTAGGTCACCAGAGGTGGGTGGAATGTCTGAAAGTCTAGTGACTTAGTGAAAGAGATGGGTAACTTCATGTAGTTGCCATGTTCGTCTCCTGGTACCGACTCAATTCCAGTCCCGGGTAATCTTGATAAAAATGGACTTGAAGACATGGTTTCCTGCAGGGCTTGAGCTCTCTGCTGAACGGCATATTGCTAGTGTAGGTTATGCTAGATCTAGCTAGAAGGCGCATCAGTTCTTCTGAGAGTCTAATGGTATAGTAATAATGCAAGACAGAAAGGAAGAGCATAATGGGTTGGCCTGGGTGGTGTTTGTGGGCTGCCGCTATGCGGAACTCTGTGAAGTGCTGAACAAACTCTGCCGTGATCTGCGATGTTCCGCACGAGTTGGAGTGAGGTCTGACATGCTGCTCGCGCTGATTTTTTGTGCCGTGAGCTTGTCCCATGCTGTAAAATCAGTGCAAATGACATCACTCGTACCAGAAGCGTGTGCAGCTTCTTTCTACTGCTCAAGCAGATGTTCTACTCGAGTGGCAGTTTTCTCAGCGCGAGCAGCAGGTTTCTTAGCGCGAGCAGTAGCGACCTGCCACAACTGACCGCATTGAGAAATTGCACGGGGGGGGCCAGCGTGTGATTTTCCTTGCTCACCAACTTAACATTGGGGAGCCGCGAGAAAGGAAAAACTCAGGTCTCTGCGGTTATGCCAAGGTTTTTTAACTCAACGCACTACACGGAGCGCAGAGTGGGAAAAACCCTTCAAATTTGGCAAGCGGAGCAGAATTTTACACCCAGACCTAATAATGGGCCAGAATCAGGAAGCCATTTGCACACCTAAACCAGACTTGAATGCAGAAATGGCTTGTGTTTGAAGTGTATTTTCACATTCTGCATTCACATAACATCCATTAACCCACATGCAGTGACATACACCATCCCAGGATGGGGATTTCTTGAAAGCTGATAAACATTTCTACACGGATGCATTCTGAAATGTATGCCTCTCAAAAGGCAGGATTAAATCATCATTCATGGTGGAAATGAGGAGGCAGAACCTTGTAGGTTTGTATAGGATTGCCACTGTCTTTTAAGCAAGCTGCAAGAGCATTATGCAATAAATCGCCTGTATTTTCACAGAAATACTTTAAAGGTTATGACTTTTAGTAGAGGAAAGAAAAGAAGGCGAGGGTGGTTAAATGAAGAAAAGTTGGAAGCAGAGCATGTGTGCTGCTACCGAGCATTAAGGATTGACAGTTGTTTATCATCGACCCTTCTATTAGTATCTAACAATTATAAGTCCAAATCCAGAATTAGAGCTCTTAAACTATTCCATTGGAAATACAGGTTCCAGGCATTAGATCTCCTAATATCTGATACAGGGCCAAAGTAATTCCACAGTTGCTTATGGAGCTCCATTAAGGCGGCCAATGAGCCGGCTGGATTTTTACACTCTTGAGGGCCTTGCATGAAGGAAAGCACTTTACTAAAGGAAATACAACGGATAGGGCTGGAGTCAAAATAATTGCTGTTAAGGCAGCAAATAATAGTTTGAGTCCTCATATAATTCCACAATAAGGATGTAAAATATGCTAGCTCTGACCATCATAAGAACTGTATAGGAAATATGCAAGGGATTTCCTTATTCGGCTTACCTCTGGAGACCTACTGGAAAAATGTGATTTCATTTTGAACAACTTTCACAAGCCAATCAGTGTTCAGTGTAAGTATTAAAGAGTCCAGTGAGTATGTGGTCTTGTCAGGGTAACTGCACAACATATAGGCCTCTCTGGTGAGGCAATTACATCGTTGAGAAACAACTAATTTGGCGAACTTTTTTACTGATGTAAATGTTAGCTCAATTAATGAAGGAATTATCTTTTTATTTAATCCAGCCATGAACGAATTTTGTATTGAAAGAACTTGATTTGTGATAGAATTAAAACACTTGTCAAGTATTGTCTGAATGGATTGGAACTGTAAAGTAAGATGAAATCTTTGAGAGCTCTAGTAAACCCTTCACAAAGGGAAAGCATTTATCCCAAAAGACAATGTGTCTGGGTTTGGAGCTATTGAAATGCACTGAACGATTTATTGTTGAAATAGACATTAAGAAGGGGAAATTTGCTAAGTGCAGTGAGAGATTAAATGCCGAATAAAAGATTGAAATGGTGAAAAAGAATAAGATGAATTCTTGTTTTTAATGTTGCATGGATTATTTTTGTAATTAAAATAAACAATTAATGATATGCCTTCAGTAGGACATTACAGAACCTACCAGCACTTGATACTACCAGTTGGTTTACTCACATATACACCATCCTAAGCAATCATTGGGAAAGCCAATAGGTCTTGGCAATGCCCGAGCTGTTGGCCTTGTGAATGTGAATGTCTTTTAGTATGTTGTCTAGCAACACATCTGCTATTCAGCAAGGCTGAAAGTCACTCCCTAGGAGCGCTTGTGTTTTCAGGCCTTCTCCCTTTGTACAAATACACAACACAACCATTCAAATGCATGTGTGTGTACAAAAACGAATGCATTTCTTGAAAAGTTGTAAAAACACAAACAGCA
Source organism: Lissotriton helveticus (assembly GCF_964261635.1). Taxonomy (NCBI): domain Eukaryota; kingdom Metazoa; phylum Chordata; class Amphibia; order Caudata; family Salamandridae; genus Lissotriton; species Lissotriton helveticus. The sequence continues at coordinate 1,113,600,565 of NC_136068.1, forward strand.
CTTGTTTCTCAAGAGCACTGGAGGCCTGCGCTTTCTCTAACTCAGCAATTGAAGACAACTAGGTTAGAAAAGTTTAAATTGTGCATATCTGGTTGGCCATCACAAGACAGCCAGCACTAGAGACATACGCACTGCTCTCAGCTGCTTCCACTTGTCTGCACTGGCTCCGCCCCTTTCTGACACTTACTTCGGGTTGCTGAAAAATAAAATGGTAATAAACTTTATGTGACTTACATGGATGAGCCGCCCCTGATTGTAGGAGATGGGTGGCATGCAAACCCAAAGATAGAACACTACACGTCACTTCGAGACAGCGCATGCGCTGACTAGCCTAGACCTTAAAATGCATAAGCAAGTCAGTACAACCCTTGGTCTCACCAATTAAACACCAAGAATACTCATTCAACCTTATCTCAATAACGACGTCATTTCACCAAGCACATACCAATTCACACTACTTGTAGGACATCTTCACAAGCTTGACTAGTGTACAATTCGAAAAGAAATCCTCAGAAACATTTGGAAAATCACACCTACACTACCACCAAAAGCACCAGGTTGCCCAGACAAAGACAGACTGTGCTCTGTTCAAATGTTACTGATATAGCCTAATGCCCTATATTTGTGTGTTCCACTTGACCATAGTAGAAATTCATTTTTCTATGGTGAGACCACCTCTTGACTTTGTTGGCAGGCTTGATTTTTGTGTCTGATGGCTGTTTATCCAGGGAATCCATATATCCGCATTCATAGCAGTGAAACATACATGTGCTCAGGCTCAGCCAGTGTGTGATCCTCGACCGCAGCCAGATTTATACTGGGACTGGACAGGGAAAGGCTCACTACCTGTCACCAGAATTCCTCTATCCCTTGACTCCGTCTGACGCGAGATGAGCAGTTTTTTTGAGCCGTGTCCCGGGGGTACCCTCGCTTAGGTAGGCCCGGGAAGCAGGGAAGACAAACACTAAATTAATAAGCGGCAGGATAAATATGGCATGAGATCGTGAAGGCCTGAGCTCCGATTCTGTTTTTCGCTGTCTCTATTTCTAGATGGATTTGATTTTTCCCCTGCAAAGGTGAAATTAAAGTTTTATTAGCACTGTGTAAATGTGAAGCTCGACACGGAATTTTCAAATCGTAAAAGAGGAGGGATTTTGACGGCCACCATTTATAGAGCAGCCCTGACTGAAGTGTGCCAGCCAGGACCCCATTAACCCCTTTATGACTGGACTTGATCCTGACCAATAGTGCACAGAAAACACGAATGAACTAGCTTTAGGTGTGTCAAAAGGTGTGATTATTGCAAGAATATTGCTCGTCCACTGGAAAGACATGCAGTAGCAGTCCATGGATAGGGAATACCCACGGAGCAACGGTATTGTATTGTAATTGCATTTATATAGCGCTTACTACCCCTGACGAGGTGTCGAAGTGCTTTTTCGGCGGATAGCACGCTACTCCAGGACCCAGAGAGGATTAGTGTTGAATTAGTATAGTGAAACATGCAAGTACATTTCAAGTGGTGGATAGGTTAGTCAGTTATTTGGATTTGGAATGATAGCAGAAGGATACCATCGAAGAGCTTTGAAACAAATTAGGAGGGGTCGGAATTGCTGTTACTCTGGGGTAATCGTGCATCATTTTCGTGTTACGATAGTCATGTAGCGTTCCTGAAATCATATCCTTGCGGTATATCGCGTAATTTCAAGTTCATTCGTGTAAAATCATATTGTAGGAGCATAGTTACTAGGTGATCGATAGGAATGCAAGCCACTGTTTTTTGCATAATTTTGGTTTTTGTGCTATGGACACGAGGACTCATTTCATGCTAAACTCTATTGCCAAATACCAGTTGTACATTTCACATAATTTTTCCAAAATTGCATGCGGTTACACAAAAGGAAATTACGTAAATTTGGCGCACACCAAAAATAAATGGACCTCTACATAATACACCTCATAAATTAGGGGTAGAGAGTGTGCGTGTGCATGGGTTTTTTGTAAGCTCGAGACCTTATTTTGGTAGCTGGAATGACAGTTTTAAAGAGGTCCTCCCTTTATTACAAGAACTGTGTTCAATTATCTTGTGTTCTGCTAATTTTCATTTAATTTTGCACAGGCATTTTTTACAAAGAAAGGCAGGATCATTAGTCATACTACAAAGTAGTTCCCGGCATTTCCATGTAAGCAAAATAATTAACTGTTGGTGAATTACATTTTGAAAGATATCTGCACAATGTGTTTATTTAACAATAAGTTTATTTTTTTTAATTCAAAAACCTGTATTTTCTAAGGCATTGTAATTCCTTCTGTATCACTACCTACGAGTGCCACTTAATAATAAAATAGCTGGATAAGTTACCACAGAATGTCTCAAATAGTGTTAAGAGAAGTTAGAAAAAAGGCGGCGAGTCGTAGGGGATACTGAGAGCAATAGTGTATGTGAGTTGCCTAGAGTTTTCCATCATGATGGAGCTGAATACCCAGGCGAAATTAAAGGAAGAAAGACTAAGTCCTAGTGGGTTAGTTAAATGTTATCCCAGCCACTAAAATACTAGGGGTGTTCACAGTTTGTCGCCCAATTCTATGAACTCTACCTCCTGTGCACACTAGGATAGCAAAGATGTACCCCACACCACATCTTCTGCGCCTTGTTCTTCCTTGGAATGTGTGTGGACCAGCATGCTGTGTAATACCTTCGGAAAACATGCAGGCCCTCCACAGTTTGCCCTCCCCCCCCAAAAAAAGTAAATTTGTTAAATGCTCAAATACCCCGCTACATTTTTAGAAAAGTAGAGTCACAATTCATCATTTTGTCCATCCTGTCTTCATATTAATCAGCTTAAAGAACAAACTATTGGCAGTTTTGGATACCTGCAACCAGTGCTAAATTTCTAAGAAAATAAAAAGTGCCAGGGCCTCTGTCAGCCGCTGCAGCTTCCCGCACAACCCATTGCTCCTGCTAGAGCTACCAATGATAGTACCACAACTACAACCATTACAGCCCCCCCCCCACCCCCAAGCTATAAGAATGGCTTGGGGACAAGTATAGGACACTTTTAATGTATATTGATTTGATAAACAACTGTTATTGTGTTCATCTCGGATGTTGACAGACAACGCCACCATGGCATAAGAGCCAGTTTTGACAATTTAGTGCACCTGAAACCACCGGCTCAAATTAAGCACGACCTAGAACCTTAGCCCTGGTGTCCTCATGGTGCACACAAACGTAGACTCAGAAACCACTCTGCAAGGTTGTGTCTTCCAATAGAATGGTAAGGAAAATCCTGCAAATAACATAGCATCTTTAGGCAGTTAACTTAGCATGAAATAAGGCAAACATCCGATTTCACAGTTGAGTCAGGCATACACAATGCAAAGAGGACAGTGGTCGTATTACATGGAGTTTAGTCTTGCCTGACCGAACAAAGGAATATGTTACTTTATTTTGAAGGTAAGTGTTGGGAGTACAGTTGGGGTGGCATCCTATTTAGGCCTATCAAACCCTTGAAGTTCGAATGACGTCGGATCGCTTTGAGCAAAGGTCGCAAGTGGATGTTACAGATTTAGCAGGAAGACGGGGCCTCACTTATTTATGCATTTGGTGAGCCATTTGTTTGTTAGCTTCAGCACTGGAATTTTGTGGTCTATAGGAACGTTGACTCACTCAAGTTTTGAAGTCCAATTATTAATATGTTATCTATATTTTAATAGCACGCTAATCACCCACAAGAGTATCCAGGTGCTTGTGTAGGTGTCTGAGGACCCTCCTGGAGGGCTTACTCAAAGAGCCAGGTATTCAGCTTCTTGCAGAATTCAAGAAGGGATGAGGAGGCTCTGATGTGTTGAGGGAGGCTTTCCCAGGATTTAGAAGCCAGGTATGAGAAGGCGCAATACCCCGATCTGCTTTTGTTCATTTGTGAGGTGTATGAATTGAAGTGGTCTCCAGCTGAATAACTAAGACAACCCTCTCCTCAGTTGCCTACCTAAGTCCACCTTCAACCCGCTGGGCAGTGTCGCACTCAGCAGCTCGCTTAGTGTTCAGATGTGACTATGTTGATGACATCAATGATGTCCTTTTAACCCTAAAAGGCAAGAGCTCAGTTTATGACTACTTGTTGTATCATCTATAAGCCTCGTCTTCTCCTATTTATTTGGCACATAAATTGAAAATTCCTGGTGGCCACCAACTCTTGTGGACTGAAATTGAACTTTTCTTCCAGCCTTAGACTGAGGGAGGCCTGTGATTCAGTCGTTTTTTGGCTGTGCTTAATGCAGTAGAACCCCCACTGTCTTGACCCCAACCCCTGCCTTGAAATGTTAAAAAAATAAACTGAGTATCCTTTTGTTAAATAGATTTTTTGAGTGTGGTTTTAGCCCCATGCCACTGCCCTGAATTTGTTGCCCACTGTACTCAGCTGCTCCCTTCTTATTGTCACCCCTGTCGTTTCAAAGCATTTTTAAGTCTGTCTCACTTTCATTCCCCCTGTTTTTCCTACCCATTCTTCTCTCTACCATAAATCACTCTTTTTAGGTCTCACCTGCACAGCGCACGCTCTGGACTGCGAAACATATTGTTTACAGTTTAGTGCTCTTACAACCCACCCACAGCATGCCATTAGTTGTTTTCATTGTCACTTTTATAAGCAGTCTTTCATTGTTTAGCTCCTGTGGGCTCACCTTCCTTTCTTCCTCCATTAAGCATGCACCATGCACGTGGGTTCTTCCGCGTCTTTTTTGTAACACACTATTTTGTATAAGCATTTCAGTATTATTTCTGCTTGTGCAATGTGCTTTCCTACTTTTAACACAGGCATATGGCTTCTTATTTATGTTGCTTTCACCTTATCTACTGTCTCTATTGAATCTTTAGTTACTTACATCCTCAACTGTATTATTCTATACCACTCCAAGCCACTCCACTCCAAGCTACTCCACTCTTCTCTATGGCACTTCTCTCTGTGCCAGCCCACTCAACTCTATGCCACTCTACACCACACCACTCATTCATTCATTAAATCTTTATTTCGGCACAGATGCCATAAAAGAGCAATGCATATATTACATTACATTTCATTATAATAAAACATTACAGTAAATAAAAACGTTAGTTTAAAAAGAAGAAAAAAATACGACAATTTGGGAGCTAGTTGGAACGGAAACATTACATTCATAGGTCAAAATAACGAGCATCCTAACAATTCCAAGCAGATCAATTGCATTACATTACAAACGATGCCCCAGTTTTTTCCTTGTATAGAATATGGAAAGTAGGAATCTACTAACACTAAATGTTATTTGTTGGGATGTGTTAGTTGTTAGGATTCTCAGAGCCTGTGCACTGGACCTCAAGCCTAAAAGAAGGCAAATGGGTTTAATCCATCTCTTTCTGGCCTGAGTATAACAAGGACAGAAAAGGAGGATATGTTGCTCGTTTTCAATCTGGTTGTGGGTACACATAGAGCAATTTACATCCATTATCGGGGTTCCTGCAGCACGGTTCCTAGCCCAACGAGCCAAGGTAGTTTTTATTTGTAAGTTTCCATATCTAAACTTTAAAAATAAAGTTTTGGCTAGTGGGGGCTCTATTTCATCCATAAAAGTCTCATACAAAGGTTCTTCCTTAAAGTTTAGGAACCTTGAAACCAGGGTCCCACTAGTTCTATTGCTTATAGTCCTATTTAATATGAAGCTCCAAAAGGCCTTTTTTAATATTAATTTGGGGTTTGCGGGTAATTGTTCAGGGTTCTCCCAAAAGTGTTTCAGCCCTATATTACTTAACCAAATCTTGATATGCCTTAACCATGGGATGTCAACCTGATTATCAAGTTTCATAACTTCTTTTAGCCCGTCTCTATAATCTTGAAGTTCAGGGACATGCCATAGTCTGACCCACAGCATCAATGGTCGAATCAAAACTTGATGATCGGTTCTTTTGAAGTTTAGGTCAAGTTCCAGGGGCACTAGAGGAGTGCCTCTCGGAACCCTTGCCAAACTTCGCATAAAGTTATTATCTAAGAGACTGAACGTTTCCTTTGAGCCGGGACCCCATATTTCTGCCCCATAAAGGACCGCTGATTGAACCTTGGCCTTAAATAGTTCCATCACGGGGGAAGCTGCTTTATTTGTACTTAGACTTTGCTCCCTAAGAATAGGTTTAGCATTCTGGGCAAAAATTAGTTTGCTTTTATCCATTTGGGCTTTCCAGGTAAAGTTAGAATCCAAAGTCACCCCCAAGTATGAAAAATGAGGGACGGATTCCAGCTTTTCACCGTTTAGTGTAAGACAACCTCTGTCGGGTTTTATGGGATTTAGGGCCATATATTTTGTCTTCTTCACGTTGATTTCCAGCCCCTTCTGGCTGCAGTATTCATTAAAAGTATCTATTATTATCGGCAGACCATTTTTCGTTTGAGAGATCAAAATGGTATCATCAGCAAATAGTAGCGATGTCACCTTCTCACCATTCAGTTTTGGAGAGTCATTTTTACATCTCTCCAAAAATTGGGGAATATCGTTTACAAACAGGGAAAAGAGCGTGGGGGCCAGGACGCAGCCCTGGCGGACTCCACGCTCGATGGGTATCTTCTGGGTTAATTCACCATTTGGACCCCATCTAATTCTAGCGAAATTCCCTGCATGTAACTCCCTAATCTGAGTGACAAGGTTATTTGGCATACCTGCTGCACTCAAGGTTTTCCATAGGAGATTGCGAGGCACCAAATCAAATGCTGCCCTTAAATCGATAAAGGCAACATATAAATGGCACCTTTTAATCACCACGTACTTCCAATAGAGGCAGCAGAATCTAAAAATCTGATCTATTGTGCTGATATTAGATCTAAATCCTGCTTGGAATTTAGTCAATATTGCATTTTCATCTAGCCAATTATTCACGCGTAATAGAATATGGCGTGAATACATTTTTTGTAAAATATCCATTAAACTTATTGGCCGATAATTGCAAGGATCCATCCTGACTCCCTTTTTGAAAATTAAAACAATTTCCGCTCCCTTCCAGCTCTCAGGAAATTCTAGAGTGCCGGAAAATACATTGTACAAAAAATTAATATAAGGTACCCATACGGCTAGGTCATGCTTGTATAGGTCCCCAGGAATTTTGTCCAAGCCTGGAGCTTTTCCTGATTTAATCTGGGTTATTGCCAGCTCTGTTTCGCCTAGAGTAAAGGACAGTTGGTCTACCGAAGATTCATAGTTTATTGCATGCATATCCAAATTTGGGTCATCATATTTTTTATATAGATTCGTAAAATGGGTGACCCAAGTTTGTTCATCTAGGAAAACATCCTTGACCACCCTGCCCACCTTGTTTCCATTTGCCACCAGCCTCCAGAAAGCAACATTATCACGCGCCCTGGCTGCTTGCAGCAAATTGGCCCATTTGTCTTCCTCCCATGCCATCTTTGCGGCCCTTTGAACAGATTTGTACTTGTTCCTCGCTTGTTTTACATCTAAAGGAGATTTAGCCTTAATTGCAATCAGTAATTCCCTCTTTGATTCTCTACAGGATCTGTCGTACCAAGGTTTACTGTGGGACAGATTCTGAATCTTCTGTTGGGATTTTTTGGGCATCTTGGTAACTAATAGTTTTATTTCATTGAAAATTTTTTGGTGTATTGGCAGGAATGCAGTTCTTATTGCATCCTCGCCCATTGACGCCAAATAAGGCCCAAACGTCCCAGCCAGAAGTGAATAGATTTCACTGAGGATGTCATTATGGTCCAATATGAGTGGCCATTTCAGAGATCTTCTATTGTTACTAATATGAATCTCAAGATTGGTATTCACCCCTTCCTCAATTATACTTTGTTCGACCATATTATTAAAAAGTGAGACATCTAATGTCAAAGTTAAAGGAAAATGATCACTTTCAAATCGTTCCAGTACTTCAAAGTCCAGGAGATTTGGCCAGAGAGGGATAGAGGCGATAACAAAATCTAGATTACTTTTATAAGTATTTCTGGAGAATGTTGGTTTCTTAGAGCTGTCAGATGGTAACCTTCCGTTACAAGCCCTAAGAGAGTGTTCCGTACATAGACTCATCAATTGAAGACCCAGGGTTGAGCATTTAACTGATTTGACATTCTCTAAAGTAGGGATTTTGTTTACTTGATCTTCTTCGTCAAAAATTTCGCTAAGACCCTCAACTGGCTCAAAATTACAATTTAAATCTCCGGCCAAAATAACAAAATCATGCCTGGAATCCAGATTACTCAAAAAGCAATCTAATTTTGCAATAGTTGGCGATTATCCAGATGAAGGTAAGGGCCTATTATAAATGTTTACAAGGAATACATTTTTCCCGTTGGATACTGTAGCTTTTAACGCCAATATATCTACAGAATTAGTGGGCATCACCTCGATCTTTACCTTTAAATTTATTTTCACCCATATCAAAAGTCCCCCCGATGCCCTTCCACTTCTAGAGGGAATCGCACCAATTCCATATGTCTTATAACCCACCCTATGAGGCACCTCAACTGCCCAGGTTTCCTGAAGGAAGCAAAAATCGAAGGATTCTATAAAGTTTGTCCACTCGGGATCCCTCAGATTTTTTACAACTCCAGCTATATTCCAACAGATCATTTTTATTGACGTAATGAGATTTGGTGGCCTTTCAACAGCAGCCCGAGAGATCTCGTCAAGATTGGTCAAAGACACAGGTAGGGGTACCAAAGGCGCTACCTCGACAGTTAAAGTACTCCCCAAGCTGGTCATGGCTAATACCTGTTCTTCCATAGCATTTATATCTTCAGAAGCATTCATATCATAGAGTACAGTTTTGCCCAAACAGGGAAGCACATTATTGTCAGATACATCAAGCTGGACTGTAGTACCCACATCACCCACAAGCATTTTATCTATTCCCTCATCCCCCCTGAACAAATGGCATCAGTCACAATCATCTAGACCGCTAAAGATGTCAAACCTATTAAAGGTTTCTAGGGGGGTGAAGGGTTTTAGGTGATCCATCCTTCCATTCTGGGGATTATATATTTTGGGCATTACATAGTTCCATACCCTAGGATCTGGAGTTTCCACAGGGTACGGTGCTTGATACATGTTGTTTACGTTCTGAAATGAAGAGGGGTGCAGGACATGTTGGTTACTCACAGCGTCCTGGACACTGAGGTGGTTACTTGGCTGTAATTGCTGTATACGCTGTGGAGGGCAGTACTGGGGCGGGTGGTGTTGAGATGAAAACACCAATGACCTAGGATAGAAATAGGTTAGTGGTTTGGGAGTTATTGTATTATTAGAGCTACCCATCTGCCAGTTCAAAATGAATTGTACAGCATTGGGGTCTCGAAAATTCACGACCACTATATCTCCTTCGATGTCTTTAGGTTTGCCCCCTAGCCATTGTAGACGACGGACATGGGTGATTTCCCAATTGATATGATTTGCAATTGGCCTGTAAATACTCAGCCAATGCATACTTTTATTTTTTAATTGGGCAAAACCCTCCCGCTTGTTATGACCAAGCACAGGCACCCCTGTTAAAATTACCACATAGGGTACGGCCTCTGGGGGAAGTTCGGGCAAGGGAGTCCTTCTAGGTTTCCCCCAGGTGTGTCTATTTTCTCCCACCTCCCTCGCTGGTTTTCTCAAGAGTGTATTAGAAATATTGTTATCAATAATTTTGTTTGTAACACTTATAGTTGGTTGGTCAACAATTTTTATTTGAGGGGGCTTGGGAGGAGAATGATGATGGACCAATGCTGTTACCGTGTTCCCCATGGATTTTACAGTAGGTGCAATCGTGGGAGGAATTATAGTATGATTTGGGATGTGTTTAGGCACATGCACAGGGGTCGATGTGTTTTTTGAAGTAGTATTCAGATTTTTTTTACCTACATTATTCCGACCAGGGTCAATTACAGCATCCTTACTACCTAATGCATGCTCAATCTTGCACAGCCTACTTTCCACTTCCATCAGCCTCTCAATAATACTCGCAGAGTATGATTTAATCAAACTCTCTATATCTAATAGGGTTACAGAACCTTTAGTTACTATTGATACATTCACAACCCCACTGGTGTCCATACTGTCCTCATTATCTATCAGTGGATTAGGCTGGGGTGACAATGAAGGCAATGTAGAGATCCCCTCTGATTCCACTCGAAGATTATGAGGTGCCTTCGTGGCAGTGATTGCCTTTTTACCAAAGTCTCGACAACTCAACTTGGGTTGCAGCGGGTCCCTCCTTTTCCGCTGTTTCTTGATAGGCGGTGGGCCATAGCTTTTCTCCGGGGGTATTTGTTTTGTAGCCCTGCTACGGGATGTTGTTACCAATGGCAAGGTGTCATCCTTTGGCGTGCATACGCTATTTGCTTTGGGAGTTGAAGTTGGCCTGATCACATCTAGCTTAGTTGACATATTGGGTGTAAGCACAGCCACGTTTAGATCCAAGGGGTGAGTATCTAGTAGATTAATCAACTCACCAGGTGTTGTTTCGGTGACAATGTCAATCAGCCCTATAGCGGGAGATGATGGCAAGAGAATTGACCCGTTCTTCATACTTTCAACAGAATGGCGACGATCCGCTCGCTTCTCCGCCAAGATGTTTTCCCTTACAATGTCAGGGGAGGACTTGGAGAAATACTTGTCTAAAGTACCATTCAACAATACTCCCGCTTTATCAGACATGGGCTGCTCTAAAATCACGGCACCACTCCACTCTGTGCCACTCTAAGCCACACTATTCTATGCCACTCCACTCTACACACTTCTTCTCTATGTCTCTCCACCCCTCTCTATACAATGCTACTCTCTACCACGCAATCTATGCCAATCAATTCAACACCACTCTACTTCGCTTCACTCCACTCTACACCACTCTAATCTATGCCACTCCACTCTAGTCTGTGTCGCTCTCCTCCACCCCACTCTATGGCACTCTATTCTTTGCCATTCCACTCTACTCTATGCCACACCACTCTACTCTATGCCACACCACTCTACTCTATGCTACTGCAGTCTACACCACTGTACTCTGCTCTAGGCCACTCTACTTTTCATTCCTGTACTCTACACCACTGTATGCCACTTCACTCCATGCCACTCAACTCTACACCACTCTATTCTACACCACTCTACTCTACTCCATGCCAATCTACTCAACGCTAACCCACTACACCCCACCCCACTATATGCCACTCTTCGCCCCTCCACTATATACCAATCTACTCTATGCCGCTCTGCTCCAGTTAATGCCACTCCATGCCACTCCATTCTATGTCACTCCAATGTACGCCACTCCTCTGTACGCCAACTCTACAATACTCAACACCAATCCACACAATGCCCCTCGATATGACATCCTACACACTCTACTTCATGCCACTGTACTCAAGGTTATTCCACTCTGTGCTACTCTACTCTATGCCACTCCATTCCACTCTACACTATTCTACACAACTCCACTCTATTCTACCCTACTGCACGTCATTCCACTCTATGCCACTCTACTCCACTCTCTTGTACGCCACTCTATTTTATGCCACTCTACGCCACACCAAGGCACTAACGTTTACCCATGCTGAAAAGAAACCACATGGCTGTGCAACATGGCTAAAAGAGATTGGCAAATTCAAAAGCTGTTACATAAATTAGACCTATTGGCTTTACCAGTTCTTGTTCCAATTCCCTCTAACTGCTGCCGTGGCTGCACTAGCCATTTTCTCTACACTTCATCTTCCCTCCCTATGACGACTCAACCTCATTTGGCATTGCTTATCTACACCGGTTATCGCCTGCTTTTTAAACGAACTAATGTATTTGTATTGGACAATACACACGTCAATCACAGGTATCAAAGCTGTGTGCTATACAATACTTGTGTCCATTTGTGTTTGTTAAATTGTACTTTATTTAATGTTTCAATGGAAAGCAGACTAACGCACGCTTGCCACGTTCGCCCAATATAAATCCGCATAAATAAAAAGTAAAATAAAAAGAGGGAAATGGTTCCCATATTAGAATATGGTATTACAGCGTAGCCTAGACACTCAATGCCATCGTTTGACACGAGATGAACCAGGGTTAAGAAAGAGGGTCTTACTTCATGACTGGAGCAGCAAAGCATTTACACTATTCAAGATCCCTAGAAAAATGTTATGAGAAAAAACGAATCTTCACTTGATGTCGTGCCATCTGCAAATCTCAAAAATAGATTGCCTTCCTTTGTATGGCACTCTGGGGGAACTGTCTGTGTCTGAAAGGCCTATTTACCAGCTCTGATACAAAGACTTTAAAAGAGGTTCCCTCTACTTAACTGTGAAATCCACTAATGAGTTATATTACATTATAGCTCTCTTTGTGAGAGACGTGGTGAATAAATGGAGAGCAATCAATCCTAAAATTGAGCTGACAAACATCGGAGTTGAGGAACCAAAATCAATTAGACATTATTTTTTTTTTAATTTTAGGTTCTTTTTGACGAAGTATTTGATGATTGCTTGGGTTTACAATCATGTCGCATAATTGTCTGAATTAAGCAAGTATTATGTTGCCTTTTTAGCATGAACAAAAACAAATGAACTGCCTATTAAGCCTTATAGCAATTAAAACATGCTTGTATTCCTATTACTACCACGTTTCCCGCATTTTAAAAGCTCTGTGAATTAAAGATGTTACCTATCTAATTTAACGGAACTCAGTTTATGACCCTCAAAATATGAAAGGCTGAAATGGCCCTGTCAGGTTTTCAACTGAAAACTCACCAAATGTCAGTAGTGAATGCTTAACTAGCTCTACTATTTTGTCAGATCGAAGAAACACACAACAAAGACACTAGGGGAAAGAGAAAGATGGATACTGTAGGTGGGGCTAAGATTGAAATAGGGGGGCGTCTGGGATTAATAGTTGAACGAATAAAAATTGGGCAATGATACTTTTCTCACAAAAACACAGGGTTCCAGGTGTTCAGTGGAGAACTTGTGATAAGTCCAGGAGGAGATTGTGCTCTGAGGCTTGTGGCTCGTGCCCCGTGAGAGAGACCTTGCCCTAGTTGTGAGACTGGTGCTTAACAAGTAAGGCAGTGTCCCTCTACGTAAGACTGCGTTCCAGGAAACGGAGACCCACAACTTATATTTGGAGGTGTCTGTCACCCATTGAGTGAGACTGTACTCAAACCTGTGAAACTGCAGCCCCGGAAGCGTCACTTCACCAACAAGCATTGGAAATGCAATAGGTCTCGCACCATTAGAGTTAGTGCTTTTAGAATTGTTTATGGGTTTTTTTTGTAAATGTTTAGCATTTTTGTTTCCTGTAGCCAATGCTAAAGTATTACAAATAAAAAAAGCCATAAACATTTCTAAAAGCTCTAACTGAAATGGTCTGAGAACTATTGCACTGTGTGAGGGTGAGGGTGAGTGTGAGTGAGGGTGAGTGAGGGTGAGGGTGAGTGTGAGTGAGGGTGAGTGAGGGTGAGGGGGTGAGGGTGAGTGAGGGTGAGTGAGGGTGAGTGAGGGTGAGTGAGGGTGAGTGAGGGTGAGTGAGGGTGAGTGAGGGTGAGGGGTTGAGGGTGAGGTGTTGAGGGTGAGTGAGGGTGAGTGAGGTGTTGAGGGTGAGTGAGGGTGAGGGTGAGTGAGGGGTTTTGGGTGAGTGAGGGTGAGGGGGAGTAGTTGAGGCTGAGTGAGAGTGAGGGTGAGTGAGGGGTTGAGGGTGAGGGGTTGAGGGTGAGTGAGTGAGGGTGAGGGGTTGAGGGTGAGTGAGGGTGAGGGTGAGTGAGGGTGAGGGGTTGAGGGTGAGTGAGGATGAGTGAGAGTGAGGGTGAGTGAGGGGTTGAGGGTGAGGGGTTGAGGGTGAGTGAGGGGTTGAGGGTGAGTGAGGGTGAGTGAGGGTGAGGGTGAGGGGTTGAGGGGGAGGGGTTGAGGGTGAGTGAGGGTGAGTGAGTGAGAGTGAGGGGTTGAGGGTGAGTGAGTGAGGGTGAGGGGTTGAGGGTGGGTGAGGGTTTGAGGGTGAGGGGTTGAGGGTGAGTGAGTGAGGGTGAGGTGTTGAGGGTGAGGGGTTGGCGATTCTAAGGTGGCCCCTTACTGCAAAACTGGTTGCGGAAATCCTGGTGCATGAGCTGGACTGCTGCTGGGGCGCATTGGTGCTGTTACAAGGGTGTAAGTGCAGCAAAATCACCCGATTGAGCGCTGGGCGCTGCGCATCTAAAATGACGGCAGCGCACTGAGGGGGAGACTTCCACCGGCTGCGGCAACGGGAGATGTGCACTCTGTTTGTGAGCGGCTGGGAGGCGATTCGGCGTGCAGACTCACAGCGGAAAACTGCGGAGGCGGCAGTCCTGGGGGAGAAGTCTGGAGGGCGAGATCGCCTTAACCTTCCTGTGGTGCACTACGCTCCCAAGATGGCAGTTATGGGATGCGGGCGGAGGCCTGATGCCGACGAAGGTGAGAGGCAGACCGAGGCGGTGAGGCGAGGAGGTGCTGAATGCTGGAGTTTCTTTGTAGCTCGGGACCTGGTTCAAGCAGCTGTAGGGACCACCAGCAACCAGGTTTGATGTCCTTGCGTGGCAGGCCGCGTTGTTTGGGGGAGCACGTTTGGGTGAGGTGGCGAGCCTGCGAGTATATTGAAGTTACAGTAGGAGAACGGGTGCGTTTGCCTGTGCTGGATTTTATTCATGCAGTCAGGATTAGCACGGTCGGGCAACTCATGTGTGGGATAAGAGAAGGGCGATCCAGCACCGGGCTAAGGGGGAGCGTGGCAATTACAGCACCGGGCTAACGAGGACAGATCCAGCACCGGGCTATGGCAGAGAAGATCCTCCGGACCGGGCGGGGTAAAGAAAAGGGGAGCCAGCAAGAGGATAAATAAACGGAGACCTCGCAAAACCGAGTTAAAAAGGGCAGAACGATATATCAAGCACTGGAGGTAAAAAGGGGGAAACATCGCGAAGGTTAAAAGGGTAAGATTTAGTCAAAGCGGTGCAAGTTTGAGTAAGAATAGATCATCCAGGGCAGCTAAAGGAAACAAGACGGAGGGAAGAGAGGGGAGGGGGGAGGAGAAATGCGTCTCGGCCGGAGCAGGGGGCGGAGCAGGGAGAGCGGGCTTTGGAATGTAATTGACACGGCCGGCCGGTCGTGAAACTGAAAGCATGGCCGGCCGGCCGTGAAAGCCTTTGATGCGGCAGGGGAAATGCGAGACGGCGGGAAGGGGAGGGGGCGGAGCGGGTAAACAAAGACGGACGTGCACGCGCTTTTAAGCTCAATGCGCATGCGCATTGAGCTTAAAAGTCACGGGCACTGCAAGGAATCGCCACGATTCCTTGCAGTGTGGATAAAGAGTGGATAAGTCCCAATACTCTCGCTTGCTCGATGCGCATGCGCATCGACAGGCGAGACCTAAAAAGGTAGCTTTGAACCTACTATTCAAGTCTGCCCCAGTGGCTGTTTTTTTTATATCAAGCTCCGGGTGCAATAGAAGTTTCTCATTCTATTTTTCAAGCCATTTGTGGAGCAGTTTCTTCCTACTTCTTTCCGCTTGTTACTAGGCATGTGCAAATTATTTTTATATCTGCAAACTGCAAATTTCCCAATATATTGTACAATTACTAGGCCTGGGTGGAGTTCACGGAGTTCTGCTACACGGAACTCCATGAAGTGCTGAAAAAAGCTTGGCTGTGCGCCGTATAGTTCTGCAAGCGACAGCATGTGGTAAATCACGCTGATCACACTGATTTTTAACACTGGGAGTTTGTCCCACACTGTAAAATGAGCGCAAATTGCATCACACGCAGCGCAAGAGGGTGCAGCTTCTTTCTGCCACTCGCAAAATGTTCTACTTGAGCGGCAGCTTCCTCAACGCGAGTGATAGCGACCTGCTGCCGAGTACCCACCTGGATAAATCTTGCCGGGATGTGGTTTAGCGTATGATTTTACTTGCTTGCACTTGCGAGGGAGGAAAAACTCCTCTCTGCACTGCTATGTGGAGTTTTTCGGAACTCTGTGTTCTACGGAAGCACGAAAAACTCTACAAAATCTGCTAGCTGAGGGGAATTTTACGCTCAGGCCTAAAAAAGACACAAGATTTCCCTGTTTGAAATTTCGCAAAATCCCACCAAGGGTCTATATATTATTTCTTTTACCTTAAATTGGCAAAGTATATAGCAGTGTATTTGTAATTCCAAACGAAACAAAAATAAATGTTCCTCTCCAAAGCAAAATCACCTGGCCCATCTCTCTATTTCTAAATGCTGTGTGATGCTACTTCGTGTCAAGTTGAGGGCATCTTCTTGTGGATTCTTCCCTGTTTGGGATGTACTAGCATTGGGAAGAGCCTTGGGACAGAACCCTTACCCTTTATCAATCCCTTGCAATTTTCTTAGCACACTTCCCTCCTTTGCCTCTTTTCTACAGTAAATTATGTTGTTTTTCTTTCACAGAATCACTAATTGCACCCTGGTATCTTAATGCCAACTACGTCAATGAGTTGCACCAGCACAGCACCTCTCTTTAGGGACCTCTCAGCTCTAATAATCTTGCTGAATATAAAAGGCCCAAGTCATTCCCTTAGCTCATCCAAGATTCCTCAGGGCTTCACTGCGGCTGACTTGGTGATGGGTAATTCTCTGCTGCTCTTTGATGGAATCCATAATATATTTGTTATCTGTTCCTCTTGGGGGTTGGGTATCTGTTTCTCCTCGTTGGACCACATCCAATATCTTCCGGCTACTTTTCCTGTCTCAGGAGATTGGTTTCTGCCTCTCTACTTGGCGAATTTCATACAGACGTTACAGGCTGCGTAATTGTGATATCAGGGGATTTGGTTTCTCTCGATCTTTGGTGGACTTCATAAGGTATTCTGTAAGTACTTACCTATACATCTATGGGTAGGGTTTCCGTCACCTCTGGGTTGACTCACTCACATAGCGCATTAATTGTGGATCCCACGGATCTTCTTCAATGGTGGTGTCTGCGTTATGCTACCTACCTCCCTGTTGATGGTAGGTATCTGCAAGGATAACTGTGTGTATTCTCACACTCCACAACACTTCATGCTTAAGTGGAGCACCGCTGCCATACCTTGTTGATAACATGTCGCCAAACCAATGCATTTCAACTGCCACCTTCCATTCAGCCAATATACAGCCAACAGTCTTTTCAAGCATGTGACCCGTAATCTGATGCAAATCGAAGTGCTTCTTGACTCTGTCAGCGGTAGGAAGCGCTATGTAAATTATAGAGTACTATACATCAGAATTCCATACATTGCCAATTCCTGCACCACCTCTGTCTTTCCTCATTGAGCAACCTTGGCTCACCCCAGTTGCAAAGGTGCAATAAGCGTGCCCGCTCCTGCGATGAGGATACATCACTTACTGTGCTCCTTGATGGCAGCCATCTGTATTATTCCTCGTAGGCAAACGCAATAAGATGATGGACGAAGTGCTGAAACTTTTCAGACACTCACCCCCAGTCACTATTAGATCTAGTTTAGATCCATTGTTGTTATTTAGCTCACTTTGCCTCCCCAGTTCAGACCCAGCCATCTGCAAATCAGTCTTGACCCTGTTCCTCGCCCCGCCCACAAGAAGAGTTTCAGCACTCCGTCCATCATCTTGTTGTGTTTGCTATGTTAGCCCTAAGTAGCCGAGGGTATGTTCTACTGGTAGCTGTGGTTCAATTACTCAGGCACATTGAGTGACCTTTCTAGTGGTCATGCTTCAACATTCATAGTCTTAGAGAAGCCATGTTTCATTCATCTTAGGCAATCAGACACGCTTGGTGGCCATCCACTTTCAGTAGCCGTGCCTCAGTCAGTCCGGCAATCTAGATGGACTGACACTTCCAGTGGCAGTGCTTCACTCACTTTCACTTCAAACAGGCCTTTCACGTAGCCATACTTACTTACTTATGCCTACTACCCCTCCTGGGGTATAAGCCCTCAACCAGGACTCTACAGACATGTCTGTCCTGGGCTTTTCCTTCAATGTAGCTTCAGGCGTAAACCATCTCCTTGCAGTCAGCCTCAAGGCCTTGGCACTAGGAGTTTCTTACCCTTCCTCTTTTCCGTTTCCCTCGAGGGTTCCAGTTCAGGACTTGCATAGTGATGTTTAATGCATACTTGCAGACAATGTGACCTAAGCATCTTTTCATGGTTTCTTCATGAGTAGGGAGTCGGAAATCCTGCTGGTATAGGTTGCTGTTGCTGATAGTGTTTGGCCAGTTGCTTTGAGAGAATTTTCCTTAGACAGGTGTTGATGGAGGTCTAGACTTTGTTGGTGGTGGTCACTAGTGTACTCCAAGTTTCTGCTCCTTACAAAAGGACCGATCATAAGTTGGTGTTAAAAATCATGATCTTGGTTTGCAGTGTTAGGTCCTTGAAGGTCCATATCATCTTTAGCTGAATGAAAGCAGCTCTTGTTTTGCCGATTCTTGCCCTGGCGTCAGTGCTTGTGCTGTTCTGCTGGTCTATGACACTGCTCAAGGGGGTGAAGGCCTCAACCTCTTTCAGTACATCGTCTGCAAGAGTGACTGCAGTTGCACTGGCTGTGTTAGCCTTCAGGATCTTGGTTTTTCTCCTATGGATGTTGAGGCCAAGTTGTTCTGATGTGGTTGCTACATTGTCGGTCTTCTCTTGCATCTACAGATGGATACGGGAGAGTTGTGTCCAAGGTGTCCACTGGGTCAAATGGTCTTACAACTCCCTATCCTTGCATGCCTTACAGCTGAACATTCACTGTAAAAATTCAATACCTCACCATCCTATCATGTCTGTTTTTTCTCCATGGTCATGTCATTGTGACTTGCTGTAAGGCTGTAATCCCTAGGTGTTGCCTCTTCCTCCCTAGCTGACCAATGACCTTGCAGCTGTAGTAGATCTGGCTTAAAAGTCGTGTGTAGTAACTGACGCTACAAAAAAAAGTTAGTTCATGCTGTTGTATTCTTTATGTGCTCTGCTTGTTGATTCTTCTCCGCCCCTTCTGTTGGGGCGGGAGGGTGGCATGCATGAACCTGAACAGAGGGTGCCGCTGGGTTTATATATCCTGGTCCCTCCCTCCTTGTCCTGCTTGATGATGTGGACTGGTTGGGAAGTGGAGGATAGGTGTCAGTCCTTCCTGCGCCTGGGGTCAAACTTTGTGTTCCCTGCTGGGCCTGGGTGGGGGGTGGGAGGGGTAGCCTTTCTCAGGGCACACTCAGCAAATATCCTGGACATTGATCACTGCCTTTGGGAAGGAATCTGGAGCAAATCTCCAGGGAGCATCAGCAGACCCGACATTATCCAGACTGGATTCCGAGGATCCTGTCTTTCCAAGCAGGTGAGACAACCTGTGACTGTTATTGAAGGAAGATTGATCCCTTTTTTATATATATTTAGATTAGGGAAAGCATGTTCTTTGTATATTTTGCTTCTAGGTGCATGTCTACTTTAACAGAGCATTGCAACGTACACCTCTTTTTGAGCTGGTTGCTGCAATTGAACCAGTTCAACAGATGTACAATACAATGCACTAAAACACGTTATGCTGCATGTCTCATGCATGTAGCATTTCATGCTGCATTTTCCATCCGCTAGCCATGCAGCGCACTGCCTAGCAGTGACATTACACAAGGACATGCCCCAAATACATGGCGTGCTTGCTTTGTTCTCTGCATGGGATGGAAAATTGTGCCTTTTTAGTGTCTAGTATTTGTGGCCCTTTGGGTGTCACAGCTGTAATAAGGGGCATCTAATCTTGAAGCGCGGGTCCAAATTAAATTTGCTGTTGGACTCTGTTTTTTTGTGTGGGGAGCGAGGGTACAACAATAAATTAATAATATTCAGACTGAAAATGGAGGGGAGGTTTACATGGCCCAAAACTGAAAGGCTCGCCCTCTAAATGAGGTTTGTTTGAGAGCTATGTTTATTTCATGCAGTTGTGTGGTTTTTTAATTAGACTATTTAGTATGTGTTTTGGGTACTTAATTTTACATAATTCTTTAAATGGATAAAGGGGTGCATTTGGCCCGATTAAGGTGTCAAGCCACCTCTGCGGGAGGGCGGGATGGCTCGGAAGTGGAACGCTCTTGACTCCTCTGCCTTGCTCTCCTTCCTCGCGGAGACTCAGCCTCCACTCAGTAACAATGCAGGCGTCAACACACTGGATGCCAACATTGCCCATTGGCTTGCTACTGCTAGTGACAAATTCGCTCCCCTGTCCTGCTTCCCCCGCTCTCGCCACAGCAAATCTCATAAATGGTTCAACCCAACGCTGAAGTCACAACACCTTGAGCTGCGCCAATTGGAGCGTAGGTGGAGGCGCAATTATCTCAGCACAGACAGGGAGGTGTATGTGCTCGCACGCAGGGCATACAAAAAAGCCATCATTACAACTAAGGCTGCCTATTTCTCAGATAGAATATCTACAGCTCCCAACCAATCTAAAGAGATATTCAAGGTCCTCGGCGAATTAACATCGGACACCAGGACACTCCCGAACCTGCCCCCTTCTGCAGAGTCTTGTAATGCCTTGAATACTTTTTTCATAGACAAAATTTTGGCAATTAAAAATTCTATTCCTCATTCCTCTCCTTCAGTAACAGCTGCTGTCTCGTCCACCAACACTCCCACTCTGGCCTGTCTTCCCACTCTTGACTCTGATTCCTTAGCCAAGTTGGCCACTCGGGTGAAATCCGGTTCCCCCAAGGACTGTTGTCACATTCTCCCGCACTGCATCTTACCCCTCCTTAACACTTCCCTTAATTCCGGCACAGTTCCTAAATCTTTCAAGGAGGCTGTACTGGTGCCCCTGCTAAAAAAAACTGGCGCGGACCCAGTTGTCCTCGCCAATTATCGGCCCATCTCTCTTCTGCCCTACCTGTCAAAAATCTTGGAGGCACATGTGACCACCTGCCTCTCGCAATTCATCGAGGAGTCCAACTTCCTAGAAACAAACCAGGCCGGCTTCAGACCAGCCCATTCCACCGAGGCTGTGCTCCTTGCCGTGTTGGACAACCTCAGATGCAATGCTGACAGAGGCCGCCCCCAGGCACTGGTCCTTTTGGATTTGTCGGCGGCATTCGACACGGTGGACCACAACATCTTACTCCACCGTGTCGAGTCCGCCGGAGTCCGTGGGCCTGCCTTGTCCTGGGTTAAATCCTTCCTGGAGGGTAGATCTCAAGCAGTCAGTCTGGGCCCCTTTAGCGCCACCAGTGCACCTTCATTTTGCGGGGTTCCTCAGGGTTCTTCCCTCTCTCCCCTCCTTTTTAATTTGTACCTTCAGCCTCTTATCCACTCTCTAGGCAGTTGGGATGTCACCGTATTTAATTATGCGGACGACTTACAAATTATCTTCCCCCTCTCCTCTCCTGATGCCGTCACCAACTTCAAGGCGGTTATGATACACATCCAGCAGTGGATGAACCAAAATCATCTAAAGCTCAACCCTGGGAAAACTGAGCTCCTCCTTCCTGGGAGAAGCGCTTCCCATTGGGGCCCGCAATTCTGGCCATCTGAGCTCGGCCCATCTCCTCCTCCTGCTGGCTGCGTAAAGAGTCTCGGCGTCATAATCGACTCCGAGCTCACTCTTAAGGCCCAGGTGAGCACCGTAACATCTTCCTGTATGTTCCAACTACACAGGATTCGGAAAGTCGCCCACCTACTGACCCCTGAAGCTTTGCTACAAGTCTTAATAGCACTGGTGCTGTCTCGTCTGGATTTTTCAAATTCTTTGTATCTTGGTCTCTCCAAATCCTTGTTGTCTAGGCTACAGATTATTCAAAACCAGGCTGCCAGACTGGCGTTTAAAATCCCCAGATGGCAGTCGGCCAAACCTTTACTACATCAGTTACACTGGCTACCTGTCAACGAAAGAATAGCCTTTAAGGTCGGCTGCCTGGTCTTCAAAGCCTTGACTGATCCCTCTCCTGCTTTCTTGAAGTCCCTGGTTACTCCCTACTGCCCCTCCCGAACTCTGAGGTCCACTCACCTTCAGCTTTTAGTCACTCCCCGGTTCAAACTCACTAAATTAGGTGGCCGTAGTTTTTCCCACCTGGCCCCCAAATTATGGAATTCTCTCCCGCTCTCCCTTAAATCTTCACACTCTATTGTATCATTTAGGAAGCTCCAAAAAACTCTGTTGTTCTCACATCTCCACTAAAATCCCTTCTGTTTAGCCTCAGTGTTCCTATCAGCGCCAGGAAACTCATGGTGACAGCGCGCTCAACAAATGCCCATTAACATAACATAACATAACATAACTTCTGTCTGTGCCCAAATTGGGATTCCAAGATTTGTCCTGATAACCACATTTGCACGGGTGTAAATAAATGTGATGAGGGGCCCCTGAGTCTCCCACACCTCACAAATATTCATTGGCCTTGGGATAAATGGGGGGCCCCTAAAGGGCTACCTCTGGACGGACCCCTATGCTGCAGGGGCCTGCATTATATTGAAAGAAAGGCGGTAGTTGAGGGATGCATCTCCCAGCATTCATCAAGAGGGGACCTGACAGCTCCTTAGCTTATCGTGAGGCCTGTATAACGCTTAGGAAACAAACATTACCTGGTTATAAGTGCCATTACTGTGTCAAAGATTATGTGGTTCCACTTTTTGTAACTTTATTGGAGGGGTCAAAGGTTGTATGACATTACTTGCATTGAAGTTGCAGTGGGCAAGCGTTGTATGATTTCACTTTTGGTGATGTAACAGCAGGTCAAAAAGCATGTGAGGTTACTTTCACTCCCTCTGCCATGTCAGTGAATCTACAGCATTTTTGTTCAGAAGGGCTGGGCAAGGACTGGGATACTCGTGAAGAGGTCACACAGTGAGCTTTTGGTAATGTGGACTTGGCTGGGGCGTAGGGCGGGAGGCCCCAGGATGAGCCCAGGGTAGTAACGTGGAAGTTGTAGTGCGGTGTATCCCATCCTCGTTGCCAAATTTGTAATGATGACTTCCACACGTTGAGGAATAGAGTAGATGTTTATTAGAATACTTCCAACACACACATATACAAGTCAGTGAGGAGTGTCCGGTCTCTGCGGTCATCAGCTGTCGTCTGTCAACATTCCAGAATGTACAGCTGATGACGAGGAGGAAGAGCGGGTGGGGGGGAGAGGGAACAAAGTAGTGAACAAAGCAACATGTGGATGCAGGAAGGGTCTGATTCTGCGCTGGAGGCTCGGCTGGAAAAACAGGCTGTCTGGGTTTTATTCTGTAAATGCTCCGAGCGCAGGTTGGTGTCTGTATGGAAGCTGAGAGTGTGGTCAAAGGCAGTGATGCGGGGTAGAAGTGACCGAGGCGCATGTCTGAGAGCCAGCTCTGGATGTGTGTTGACAGGAGCTGCCGTTTAGGAGTATGAACACGGAGGGAGTCGTCTTCAGGTTTGTGGCTTACGTCTGTTTTGATGGTTCCCAGGCAGACTCAGAGGCATGTGTTATCTTTGGTAGTAATGCCCTGAGGTGAGGTGGAGAATTATTGGTCTATTAAGGCAGGGAGCTGTGTTTCTAGCTCATTATTACATGGATGTCATTTAGGGGTTTCCAGGGGTCGCAGTGTGACTCTTAGACAGTAGCTTGTGACACCTAGCAGTGCCTTGCGACCCCTATCGATAGTGACGTTGTTTGCGTGTCTCATTCAGTACGCTATAGCTGTGGAACTGTGAGCGAGTCAATTAGTGGGTTTTTTAATTGTGTGCTTTGCTGCGTGTTTGAGAATTATGTGTTTGTTATACCTATAGAATGTGTTTGTGTGTGTTTTAAGAATGTGTGCCAGGTTGTGTGTATCAAGAATATGTGTAGGACTGTGACCATGTTAGGCTCTCATATCTAATATGGTCACAGTCATACCATATTCTGGACACACAAAACCTGGCATCCATTCCTAACTCTGGGCCAGTAGGCAGAAACATGTCGGCCACTTATAGTATGGTGGGGGGACAATAGAATCCCCAACACACTGACCTTTTATTTTAAACACCATACAGATGCCAGGTACATTAAAATGAGTATGACATCTTTAATGGCCTTTTAACTTCACCTTTTTTTGTAAGCGCCCCCACTTAGCTTTAGAAGTGCATACCTGTCGTCAGGTGTATACCCGCCCTCTATCAAACCAAGTTTTCATAGGGCGAGGACTGGTCAATGATGAAGAATGACACCAGGTGGTGTGTGAGACAAGTCTTTCACTTTTTGTGAGATGCCTGCGCTCACAAGATAACACTGTAACAATGTAGCACTTAGGTCATCACACTAGGAGTGGCTCTTTGTGTTAAAATCCATTCATAAACACAGACATATAAAATATATTCAACATAAGGTACAACAACCACACATTTCTCAAACATTCAGCAAAACACACATTAAAAAAAACACTCAGTGGCACGCTAACAGACGTGGCAAGATGCACACAGGTGACGGGCTCCTGTATCCGTAACCAGAAGAAATGTAGCCAGAACATGCACACAGATGGGATGTGACTTAATGAACACCCGACCTTAATGAAATGAAGAAAGGTGTTAGAGCACTAGCTGTACTCAAGCGAGAAATGTTTACATGCACACACAGTGGTGCCAGAGGTTGAAAAAAAAAGTCAATGTGTTCTATTGGGTACCACCTATTAATATAGTTCCAATAGACCATTCAGTTTGAGACATTAATTATATATAAGGCTTAGATAATATATGTCTGTGAGGGGTATCCAAATCAGGTCCAGAAAGGCCCGCTCCATGACAGAGTTTTAATATCCATATAAAATAAAGCGATTATCCTGAAAATGTCAACTAATTGTAAAAAAAATAGTATTCAGAAGTAGGTCCATGCTACACAGATAAATAATTACGGTAAAACGCTTTTCCCAGACTAGGCACACAGATTTCCTGTGCATACAGTCGACTTTCACTAGAGTAAAACCAAAGGATTGGAAATTGTGTGGGAGTAGAGTGACTGTGTTTTTGATGGGTGTATTTACTGCTGGGGCTAAGTAGTTGCATTCAGTGTGTAGAGTGGCCCTTATAAGGAGGTCTTATACATATCCAACGAGGGTTAGCCTTTGAATACTGGTTATGATATTATGAGTCAGCACAGGCACAGTCCTGCCAAGTATCACGCATCAGGTGTGACACTAACACATTTCAGTGTGGTGATGTGCATCACCGCACTGAAATGCGTTGTCACGCATTTAATGCCACTCTGAAACTGGGAGCTAGCATGTGACACCAGAGCCTCCTGTGACCTGTGCATGGCTGCTCCGGCTCTGTGCTGCTTGGCAGACTTGCCAGCACTAGCTGCAGTGAGTAGCTCAGTAACAGTTAAAGATCTTGTTTCAGCTCTCTGGCTGAGAGTGCATTGTGCTACAATGTTACAAACGCAGCGCCTGGCTGCATCATTTCCCGCCCGCCGCGCTGTTGACACTGACACACTGACTGTCCAGTTACCAAGACCCGGGGCAGGGCCTACAATCAGCAGTGGTTACCACTGTCTTAAGGCACCATGGGAGGTAACATCCGGATGTGAGGTCCTCTGCCGCTCCGTCACGTCCTGGAACAAAGGAGGAAGGAAGTGAGGTTGTTGGTCAGAAGCGGCGGGGGACTTGAATCTGAGAGTCGCGTCCGCCGTGAGTACTCCTGGTGCGCATAAATTAACGCGTTGGACCTGGCCGGCGGCGGGAGCCTGGCCAGGATTGACCACCAGTGAGAGACACTCTCAGCAGCTCTGATGGCCGCCGCGGCGCATAATGAACTAAGTGCTGCAGTTGTGCGGCCGCCGGACCGGGGATAGAGACACCAGCGCAGTCAGTGAAAAGTAAGTACTTTGGCCCCACGCTGACTCCAGGCAGCCTGCGGCCACTACTTAATTTTAAGTGTAAACTGTTCTTCATGTCACACATCGCCTGCGCCGCGGAGCGCTCCCCCACTGCAGATCTGCATCGAATATTTCAGACACACTAACTGGTTAAAATACGAAGGCAGGTCTGCTATGTCTCCTCATTATTGAGGTATCTGCAAGTTCTGATTGATCATGATTTCAAATTAACAAATCTGCACTGTCTGCTGGCCGCAGTAGGGCTGCTCTGTCTCGGCCGCGTGACCCTCGCTTTTTCCTCACAGTCGAGAAGCGAGGCTTGCTAGAATATATTGAACAAACTCCTTAAACTCAGGGTACTAACTGTAAAGCGTGCTCCGATATCCTTCGGGATCTAGTTAGCGCGATATAAAACTTTATAAATAAATAAATGCAAAGGTGGGCCTTGCTGCACCTGTCACGTGTCGAAATATCTGCACAGGAGTGAGGACGATTGGTAATCTTGAGGCTTGCCTGGTGCTGCATCCACACTTCGAGTCAATGAGTTTGTCAGCTGTCCTGGCTAGTACTATTATCATAATTTATTAACAGGCGAGGCAGCTGAGATCCAGGCTGGGGCCTCTCTCACATGATCCGGTTTCAGTTTGGTTACATTGAGGGCCCACGTGGAGAGAGACCCTGGACAGACTCCTTAGTGCCCTTCCATTTCTGGTTCTTTTTTTGCAGTTTTCATACCTTCGTAGACTTTCTCGTTGCTCAAATAGATGTAATTTCTGATGTGCTAGATTTTTGCTTGCTCGCGTAACTCATAGTCGTTGAATGTCACTCATAATTACACTGAAATTATGAAAATGTCACACATAAGCAATCTGAAACCTTGGCAGCTATGCAGGTATACTGGGTATGCCTGGCATCTACTGGTTGTGCAAAGACACATGGAGATTCTGTCTGGACTTTTAAGGCTATTTTGAGGTCTTTGGCCCTATGTCTAAGCTTGCTATGGTTGTGCATAGGTAATATATGGCTGACATACTATGGCTGAGCCGAGGGTATGTGCCTATGCCTGAGCGTTTGAAGCTGTGTTTAAGAGAATGATGGCTGTAGCTGGTCTGTGATGGATGATCTCCTGGTCTAAGATAGCTGCTTTTCTGCTTTATTCTGCTAAAGTTTTGTGGTTGAGCCTCTGGAACCTCTGGAAGAGCGTAGTGGATGTAGCTGATAACTAAAGCACAATTGTACCTACTTTAATATACTATTGTTGATTTTCAATACCTCATATTGTAGGTCACTTTTGTTAATGCCACCAAGGCCAATGATTGTGTGACATCACTTTCTGTGAAATCACCTGAGTTGAAGGTCAAATGATGCAATTTCCTGTAACGTCACTATGGTCAAAGGGCGCGACTTCCTGTGAAGTCACTATAGTCAAAGGGCATGTGATGTCACTTCCACTACCCCAGGCATTTGGGTGAATTGTTGTTACTATACCAGGAGTTCCTTTTACTGATTAAACTAAATGGTCTCAAGTATGGAAGCTTGGGTGATGCTGGAAAGGACTTGGAAGGAGGATGCAGATTCCATTTGAGCAAATGTGTGTTTGCAGATGTATGCTCCAAGGTGAGAGGCCAGCCCCCCTGGGTTGTATGGCATTACAACGCGGGATTTTACCCTGCATGCCATTACAACGCGAGGATTACAACGACTTTCGCTGGAGGGCGCTGGATAGTGGAATAGTTTAATTTTCTATTCCAACTCCAGCCCACGTTGACAGTAGGGAAGGTGTTGGATAGAAAATTAAACTATTCCCTATCCAACAGCGCCCTCCAGCGAAAGTCGTTGTAACAACTTTTGTTGTAATCCCCGCGTTGTAATGGCAGTGCGGGGTAATCCCCGCGTTGTAATGGCTGTTCCCCGCCCCCCAGAGAGGGAGGCTGTGCTCTGAGCCACTCCACTGTCATCCAATGAGTGATATTGTGTAGCAACCTGTGAGACTAACAACCAATGTGTGAGGCTGTTCTCCCAGCTGCAAATCAGTGCTCCAAGGTGTGAGACGGTATTGCAGAGAGTGAGAACATACTCCAGAGTGTGAGACTGACGCCCAGTGGTGGGACTGTCCTCTTCTGTATACAGCAAACATCCAGTGGATCAGACTGTGATTGGAGTTCTGAGACTGACCCCTGTGCAGCAAGCAAGTGCTTTAAGGTGAAAGACTGACAAGTGAGGAAGTGAGACTTTAGGTGTTGGGAAAGAATACCTGGAAACATAGCTACATACTAGATTCAGTACTGACGAAGAGCAATATAGGCATGAAAAGAGAACAGTGTTCTGCTGGGAGAAAGAAGCAGCGTGGAGATGAGACGACACAGGATAATTACAATAAAGACAAAGGTGGAAAGGTAAATGAATAGAGATGAAATATCAATAAGCAAGGGAAGAAAAATACTGACAGAGAGAGGACGATAGGAGAGACGTCTACATAGGGTGAAAGTGCGCAGGAGAAGAAATTAATGGAGGGACAAGGAGACTGACAAAGAAAAAGCGAGTGCTGCGAAAAGCGACGCTGTCACCTTCCTTCCCTCTTCGTTAAAGTTTCCCTGGCGACTTTCAGCGCCCTTGAATTAGGCAGTAGGTGGCGAGACAGCGAAAGTAAGTGAAAATGACAGAACGGCTTCTCTTTCCCGCCGAGTGGAAGCCATCATTGAACCAAGACGAGCAGAGAAAGAAGAAAGACGAGCGGATCAGAAAGCGCGGCCCCTCGGATCACTGGAGCCGCCGGCAGTCCCAGCGGCCCTAGCGCCGCACCCGCTGTCCCTCGGCCTGCCAGAATGCAAGAGTCCAGGGCCGGGGCATTGCAGCGACATGTAACGGTAACCTAATGAATGAATAATATAGCACTGACTGCTGCAGAGCAGAAGCTCCGAAGCGGTGGATGTTTGAAGCAACAGGCCGTATTTTCACGGTACTCTCTTACCGGTCGCAGAAGGATGAAAAGTTAAACCGACCCACTTTCAGTTACACAAAGATGTCAGCAGAGAGTGTTTAACCTTAACGGACATGAGTAACTCTGCTCATCTCCATATAGAACAACGTTTTGAGTCTTTAAAGTGCATGGTTTATATACGTGTGGCCTGTGATTCTTTTCTCTTTTGTACATATTCAACAAAACAAAATTTGAGGTTCTTACATTTATTTCCGAATATTGAAATTGATTTAATCTGCAAAAATGAAGTTACTCCTATCAATGTGAAGGTGGAAGGAGCAAGGGACAGGGGGTGAAATAGGAAGGGCAGTTCCTTCGAGGTCGTCAACAAAGTGCCCTCTGGTGAATAAAGCCCGAGCCTAGGGTGTAGCGCTGAGTCGCAAACCTGCTCAGTGGCAGAGATGATGGGTGTTCACAAAGTGGTGGGCAGAGCTGAAAGTGCACACCTGGCCCTAGCTATGGTGGACGTGCTTGTAGCGAAGTCACGGTGGGTTCAGCTATTGTAAGGATACGTGTACCTGTCCCATCAATGGTGTATTTGGGTAAGTAGTCCAAACTACTAACCTGGTCTAAATGTAGTCAGCAGTGGTAAAGAATGCATGGACACGGCATACTGAATGCATGGCAACCCCGGTTGTCTTCAGTATCGGTGTGACTTTATGCATGCAGGAAGACTTACTAGACAACATAACTGCTTCTAGTTCAAAGAAACCCCTGTCGAGACATCAAGCCTTTTCTCTACCCGGAAGGAAAGGCTGATTTGTCAGGTATCCAGGATCCTATTAGGAAATGACCTGAAGGTGTGGGCCCCCCCCGCCTGCCGTGATCAGTTCCTGTGAAACCGTTCAATGACGCGGTTTATAGATTCTGCAGACCTGATGTAGGCCCAGTGAGGCGGGTCGTGCTGTTGGTGCGTGAGAGGATCAAAGGGAGGGTGCTAATGTACTATTTCTGTTTGTGAACATTTGATGAAGGCGCACACCTGTCAGGAGTTATTTAGGGCGATTGAAGGACACTGCACCATGAGAGACACCAAGAAAACCCTGGTAGGCTGTGCACCAGGGCATGGCACATCGCCGCGGACACTGCCTACTGTAGTCTAGTCTAGCCTTGTCTCTTTGGCTATGCCACATCGGGCCCGCATGGTTCCAGTTATGAGCTGCTAATGTATAGTGAGGTAAGAGTATAATGGCGGGGGAAGGCCAGATCATTTCCTTAATACCTGACACTGTGGACGGCAACTGCAAACATATATCTACTGTTGGTATTGGAAATAGGGCTGGCCTAATTAACTTTCTTTTTATCGGTTCACATTTCTTTTTTTTTTTTTAGTTCAAGAAAATTTTATTGAAATAGAGAAAGTAGGCATTACAAAGAACAAAGTGAAATACATCATCATCAAAAAGGGCAATAAGCTAAGGCAATACAATAAATAGCATAGGATATTAAATGCAGGGATACAAAGAAAAAGAAAAAAAAAAGGAAAAAGTGGATGAGGCTAGAAAATGCAAAATATACACTGGGAGAGGCTTGGTAACATGGGAAAACAATGCAATTAAAAGCGGGAATTTAAAAGCTAGTGAAAAATAAGGAACTAAAGGCAGCTCAGGGAGGTTTCAAAACCTCTTGCTGAGATGGGGGCAGGTGAAAGGAACGTTTAGCACAAACATCCAGGTAAAGGGTGATAGGAAGCCATAACTCAAGTCGTTTTGGGGCCAGGGTGAGGGGATGAACAAATGCAGTGTCCAATCTATGATTGTAACATACATTAAACCACCAAGCTTTGAAAGTGATATCTTTTGAATCTTTCCAATTAACAGTAATCTGTTGAAACGCAACAGCTAATAACAAGTCAACAATATGAACATTTGCTTCAACTGCGGCCCAGGAGGAAGAAATAGAGCCAAGAAAGAGGTCAGCGAAAGAGAAGGGGATAGAAGTCTGAAAGATAGAATTGATTTGGTTCCATACCTTAATCCAAAATGCGTGCGTGAGAGGGCATAGAAAGAGCATGTGAAAAAGCGTGGCATTAGGTGCAGCACAAGACCAGCAGAGGTCCGGAGTCAAGGGGAATCTTTTGTGAAGAAGAGATGGCGTGAAAAGAAGCCTATTATATATAAAGAAGAGTGTTTGTGTAAGAGATGCAGCTCTGGAGGATTTGCGGATCTTAAGCCATATTTTATCCCATAGGGAGGAGGGCCAAGAAACGACAAGATCAGATTCCCACTGCTCTTCCACAATGGTTTTAGGCCGAGGTGAGGGAGGGTTATGAAAGGAATGATATATGGAAGATGCGGAGGGGTTGGAACGCAAATGAAGATGCAGTTGGGAAGTAAGATTAGCAGAGACCTCGGGAGAGGGCGAGTGAGAGAGGGAGTCATATACATATAGAACTGCAGTCTTAAGTAAAATATGCTTGCGAAGAAAGGAGGAGGGGAGAGAGAAGGTACGGCGAAGGTCAGGGAAAGATATGAAAACAGAGCCAATAAAGAGTTGGGAAACCCAGATTAAACCTCGCTGCCTCCAAGTTTTCCAATAAAAAGGTTTCTGGTTAATAAGAATACTGTTGTTATACCAAATAGTGGTGTCAAGGAAATCGGCAATAGAAGAGGGAGGTATTGGAGCAGAGGCTAGGAGTAATTTCGCAGTATATTTGTGAATGGGGGTGGATAAGAATTGGGGTTTGCGCGAAAAGGAGAGGTATTCGGCAAAGGAAAATGGAGAAAGAGAAAGTCGTTCAAGGTCAGCCCAAAGGGGAAGGGAATCGGGAGGATCCTTAAGCCAGATAGTGGCCTGTCTCAGGAGGAAAGCTTTATGATAAGCGGGAAAATTAGGGAAGTTAACTCCGCCTTCCGATTTGGGGAGGCGTAGTCGAGAGAGGGACATACGCGGTTTTTTCCCCGACCATAAGAAGGAGGATAGTGTAGTATTGAGTTTAGCGAAAAATTTTGTAGGAATAGCCAGAGGAATATTAGATATGGTATAAAGGACAATTGGGGAGAGCATCATCTTAATGGTGTCGAGACGTCCCCACCAAGAAAGGTATAAGAGGTGCCATCTAGAAGTAAGGTCAGAGATCTTTTGAGTACATTTAGTCAGACATAACGAAATAGTATCAGGGACAGAAGGAGTGATATGTAGACCGAGATATTTAATATGGTTCGGACTCCATTTAAAGTGGGATGTTGCAAAATCAGGCTTGAAGGTAAATTTGGTGAGGGGTAAAATTTCACACTTATCATGATTTAGTTTATAACCAGAGAGATGAGAGTAAGCAGTAACTTCAACAAGGAAAGCTGGGATGGATACAGATGGGTTTGAAATAAAGAGTAGAATGTCGTCAGCATAGGCAGCTAACTTGATTTGGGAATGAGCAAGAGGGAAGCCCTGAATATTTGGGTTCTGACGCAACTTAGATAAAAAGGGCTCTAGAGCAAGGTTAAAAAGAAAAGGGGATAGAGGACATCCTTGTCTAACGCCCCTTCCGAGACAAAAATAAGAGGAAATCAGACCGTTGGCGCAGACTGCTGCTCTAGGGTTTGCATAGAGAAAGGAGATGAGGGAAATAAAATTAGGGCCAAATCCAAACCATTTTAAAGCAGAGAAAAGAAAAGACCATTCTACCCTGTCAAATGCCTTCTCGGCATCCAGAGCGATTGCGGCTAGGGAATCATTAAAGCGGGATGATTTAGAAAGGACATTAAAGAGGAGTCTGGTATTGTCAGAAATGAAGCGACCCTTAACGAAGCCTGATTGTTCAGGACCAAGAAGATCTGGGAGAAAAGGGTCTAATCGAATAGCTAAGGATTTGGCATATACCTTGTAATCAATGTTGACAAGTGATATTGGTCTATAATTTTTACAATATTGGGCGTCCTTTCCTTCCTTTGGTATAATACAAATGTAGGCATCGGAAAAAGTGCCCGAGGAGGCACCACTGGTTTTAAAGGAATCAAGAAGTCGAAGTAGTTTGGGTAGCAGAAGAGTAGCAAAGTGCTGATAGAATTCGACAGTGAAGCCATCAGGGCCGGGGGCTTTATCTTTCTTAAGAGAATGAAGTGCAGTGTGTAGTTCACGAATGGTGAGTGGAATTTCGAGGGAGGTGGGGTCAATAGGAAAGTTAGGAGGGGGTTGAATGCCAGCAAAGAAGGTGGAAAGAGATTGAGGAGAAGGGTGTGTGTCAGAGGAGTAAAGTGCAGAATAGAAACGAGAAAATTCCTCCAAAATATCAGCATCTTTATGTTGTAGGACTGAGTTAGCATCAAAAACAGATTCAATATTCAGTTTGTTTTGTTTAACTTTCAAATAATTAGCAATAATTTTCCCCGCCTTATTCTTCCCACCATAAAATTTCGAACTGGATTTCAACAAGTACAGCGATGCATCGTCAGTGGATTGTTTGTTATAACTCATTTTCGCATTTACAAGGGCCGTTAGACTTTCTTGAGTATGAGAGGTGTAGAAAGAATGTTTAAGGGCTTTGATCTGGGATAGAAGAGCACTGGTGCGTTGACGAGCAAGTTTACGCTTAGTGGAGACATGTCGGATAATGAAATCTCTGGCCGCAGCTTTGTAGGCGTCCCAAATAATGTGAACGGCTAAGGAGGGAGTATCATTAAGTGCAAAAAATTCAGTAGTGAACTCAATAAAGGAGGCAGTAAATTTGGGATCCAGGAGAAGGGTGTTATTAAAGCGCCATCTCTTAGGTCCGGTGGAAGTGGGTAAGATATCAACATTAATTAGGACTGGGGCGTGATCAGAAAATACAATAGGACCTATTTCAGCTTGGGAGAGGGATTGGGAAATATGATGAGAAAGAAAGATATAATCAATGCGGGATTGGGAATGATGGACCAGGGAATAAAATGTAAACTCTTTACTGGTCGGATTACAGATGCGCCATGCATCAACCAGTTTGTGCTGAGAGATGGCGTGTGTGAAGAGTTTATGGGATTTGTGAGGGACAAAAAAAGAGCTGGAATGTCTGTCCAAAAAGGGGTCTAATGGCATATTGCAATCGCCTGCTAATATGAAATTATCAGCAATACAAGCAGTAATACGAGAGGCAAATGTAGTCCAAAAAAGAGGGTTCCCGCCCGTGGGCGCATATACATTGAGTAAAGAGAGAGGGACACCTCTTGATGAAAGTTTAACAAATAGCCATCTGCCTTCAGGGCCAAATTCGGAATGCAATACGGAGTGAGAAAAAGACTTACGGATTAACAAGGCAACACCATTTCTTTTACCATCACCAGGAGCTGAGAAAACTGTGCCCACCCAACCTCTTTGGAGTTTGAGGGCCTCGGCATCAGATAAATGGGTTTCTTGCAAAAAGGCAATATCTACATCCAATTTAGCTAAGTGAGAAATTATCTTTTGCCTTTTGATGGGAGAATGCAAGCCTTTAACGTTCCAAGAAACAATGCGGGTTGACATCAAAAATAAGGAAGAATGAAAAATGAAAATAGGAAATAGAAGAAAGCCTCAAAAAGTGCAATAAAGGAGAGACAGATATCCAGTGGAGGAAAATGAAAGGAAAATTCAAAGGAGTGAAAAACCAGAAAAGTAAAAGCCAAAGAAAAAAGATAGTCAGAAAGCAAGAAGAGAGCAAACCAAAAGTAAGTAAGTATCGCAGAGCAAGAAGGGAGATATAGGGGAGTCATGAAAGAATGTAGGAGATGAATCGGAACAACTGTGGAATATAGAGGAACAATGCTAGAAAAGGAAGACATAAAAAATAGAGGAATGATAAGCAAATGGGACAATACCATCAGGAACAGAGGAAGGGGAGAAAAAGGAATGTGATACAGAGAACGGATCCACAGAATGAGAACATGATGGAATACAATAAGGGGGAGATACTTACACAAAATTTTGGAAGGAAGGAGGGGTCAACGACGGGACGAAATAGGAGCAGAACGGGAGGAGAAGACGGGAGGCAGGTAAGACCAACCAACGAAGGGCGAACAGGCAGGGCAACGGAAAGTCCAATCGGAGAAAACAGGACGGAACGCTATGAACAATCTGTGAAAGAAGGAGAACAACAAGGTAAGATGATAAGAAGGGCTAAAAACACAGACCAATAACGTACTGAAAAATAAGAACTCAATGAACAAGGAATAGAAACATATAGACTCCATAAGAGTCACATAACACGAAACTAGGCAAACATAGGTGACCAATGATCACAGTGGTCAAGTGATATCAATGTGAGCAGCAACAAAGTCAAGGTGGGAACGAAGACGATGAATTGGAGAACTCCATGCCAGTAGAATCACAGGAATTGAGAAAGCTCCGGAGTCGTATAGGATCCTCATAGGAAGTAGTCTTGTTGTTATAGGTGACTTTGAAAAGACACGGGTGGAACAGGCCGTATCGAGCTCCTATGGAGCGGAGAGCAGGTCTCATGTCTAAGAAAGCTTTTCGGCGGTCAGCAGTAGCTTTGGCGTAGTCCTGAGCAAAATATAAGGTGGAGCCTGACCAGGTGATGCGAGGAAATGCCTTGGCAGCCAAGAGAACCTTCATCAAGTCCGTGTATTCGAGGAAGTACATTATTACACCTCTCGGTTTGGTAGAAGGCGTCGAAGAGGATGGAAGCCGTCCAAGCCTGTGAGCACGCTGAATGTTGAGAGAAGTCCCATCAGGCAAGTGCAGGAGCTTGGGAATGAAGGATTGAAAGAAAGCAATGGGATCCTCCCCCTCGCTTCCCTCCTTCAGGCCGTAAAGACGTAGATTATTGCGCCTATTTCTATTTTCAAGATTTTCGACCTGTTTCTGAAGAGAGGAAATCTGAGAATCCATATGAACGACTTTGGTCGCCGTTTCCTGAAGCGACGAAACCTCCTTTTCCACATGAGAAACTCTGGTGTCCATGGTTGACCAGTTATCAGTGAGCGTTTGCAACTTTGCATTGGTGTCCTCCATAAAGGGTCGCAAAGCTCGTATTTCTTCGAGGAGCAATTCAATTGAGATAGGCGAGGAGGAGTCCGAGGAGGAATTTGATGGAGAAGGAGGATTCTTTTTCAATCGTTTTGGGAGTGAGTCAGGTTTGGGCGCAATCTGAGAAGAAGAGGCTGCCATGTCAGCTGCTACAACGTCAGTAGATGGATTGAGAGACGTGTCAAGGGTAGCCAGTGTTGTAAATAGCTTAGAATTTTTAATAAAATTGCGCTTAGGAAGTTTGGCAGGGCGTTGCGCCATGGGGATAGCAAAAATGGGACTTCCAGAATTACACAGAGTACAGCACCACAAGATGGCCGCTCAGCCTGAAGAGACGACGAAATTCGAGATAACAATAGCAGGTTTATGCAAAAAATATAAAAGAGTCACCTTTTTTGAGAGAGGAGAGTAGCCAGTATCATTGAGGAGAAGGCTGCATCAGCGAGGAAGTCCTTGTAAGCCAATTGGAGCCAGCGCGGTAAAGTGCGCAGCTGCGAGGAGCGCCGGCATACACAAACAAAATGGCGGCCGCGACCCAGAGGAGCCGCGACCGAGAGGAGATACGGGAAAAAAATGCAGCTCGTCGCAGAGGAACACCAACAAAGCAGCTGAGGCGGTGCCTGGGAAGCTCCGATATCAGGTAGTGTGCTCCATGGCTCGGCAGAGGAGAGCGAACCGCCTGTGTGCCCCGACGTGGACGGAGCCGCTACTCGGGTGCTGCCATTCGCGTCGGGCGCTTAGCCACGCCCCCTCATCGGTTCACATTTCTAAACACCGCTGTAACCTGAAATCACCATGTGGATTTTGACCTTTTCTCCCCCTGTGTTCCAGGGACTCCATCGCTGCCGAGTCAAAGGCGGCATCCTGTGGCCAGGTAGAGATTAGAATAGGTGGGCTGTGGGGAAAGACACCAGGAGGCGTCCTCTCGGAGTTAGGGGATTCAGGAGCCCGGCCCGTGGGTTCAGTCATCATTGATTCAGGGCATTAAACAGAAACGGGCATCATAGCTTCCTCGCACCTTTTATTCTCATGCACTCACTGTGAAATGGTGGCGTCAGCAGTTTTCGTCACTCTCCCTAACTAGCTCTACATAATGAGTACGTTGTACGTCATCGACTATCGTCCTTTCGGCATCTATCGGGAGGTGTTGCCTAGCAACGCACGCTGTAATCCTGTGAGCGCCACCTGTCAGAGGAACTGTGACGTTGAATGCCCACCAGCTGAGCACACTCATGAAGGCGTGGTACTCCTGTTGTTTCTGAGCACGGAGAGTCAGACTCACACTTGCCTGGACCTGAATATATTACGGTCTTTAACTATTTTAATATGTTTAGTTACATGTTACAAATAGGTTTTTTTACAAGTCTCCTTGCGTATTCATTGTAATGTCTGTTTCTTCTAACTTTAACGTAATTCATAAAGAATTTCTTCCACTCCTGGATAACCAGATCTGAATTGGGCAGCAGGAAACGAATATTTTGTAAATTATCCACATGGGAAGGAAAAAGGCACCATACAGAAACAGAAATAAAAGATGTTAGTGCATTGTTTAGGTCCTGGAGGACTTTGAGTGTACAACCACGTGCAAAAGAAAGAGAAAGGAGCTAAATATACTGGTGTTTTTGTTATTGCCCTTGTAGACTTAGAGGCCTATTTCTCTCCTAGTGTGTGTCCCCCAGAGAAAACAGGGGAAAAGTGAGACAGTTGTAGACTGTGTTTCTGGTCCAAAAATGGCATTAAGTTTTAGGCTTGGAACTTTGCACAAAGACCTAATTAGAGACCAAGTCATCATTTTATTCGGGGAACAAGGATATACAATGAAAGCTCTGGAGTAAAGGTGACTCTTCTCTGAAATATATAATCTCATTGTTAATGAAAGCAAAATCATCTGAACGTTGTTCCAAGGTGACTCTGTACCCTGACCACAAAGCAGCATAGGAGTCTGTTGACAAACTCTCTGATGGGAAGTAACAAGACTGGAGCAAGGGAGGTCAATCACCAGTTCCTACCAAAATTTATAACCAGACGTCTTATCCTCGAGGCAGTACACAGCACACTGCAAAATCTGTAAAGTGCCCTTTAAAAATGCCAACTGTCTTGAATATGGCATAATGATACATTATCAGTGAGTGTGCAGGGTAGGAGAAAGGGCAAAGCACTATGGAAACTTGTCTTCTTCGGGGGGGAGACAGAAATATGGTTCTCAAAGCACAACATAACAAACCAAATAAGGATGCTGTGCTTATTGACAATGAGAGAAACAAGCCTTCATGTTGGATGAATTTGGTGGTCACAGCTGATTCTGCTTCATCATACACAATTATTGATCAACCTGTATAGAAAGAACATTTCGCACACATGACTGAAGCAGTCTTTGAGCAACTGTATATTAATCCAGAGAGTTATACTTACGACTGTGTCCACTTGCTAGGTTACAGGTGGCTTGTGTTCAAGTTCAAGAAAAGAGGAGAACATACAAATTGTATGTTGCCAAGGATGGTCCTTCAATTCTTGAGTGGAAGGCAGTGGCGGCTCCTACGAAAAGGTGCAGGAGCGTCGCCTCACCACTCCTTGAGCAGTGCAAAAAAGAAAATTATAAAAACAAGACGTTATTATCATTTAATTTTTTTAAGTGGGACTCGGAGCTGGGTCACGGTGGGGCTTAGCTCGCCAGGGCAGGGCGAGGAGAGGTTTGGACTACCTAAGTGCGCATGACTGTTTGGCTGGCCCTCTAGGGCCGGCCAAATATTCATGCGCAGTAAGAATGTTCTCCACCTGGCTGTGTTGCACAGCCCGGTGGAGCACATGCCCAGGCTCCCAGGCACTGCCTGAGCGGACAAACAGGCTGCTCAGACCAATCATGACGCTGCTCATGCAGCATCGTAATTGGCTGGGAGAGTCCGGGAGCCTGGTGCTTCAGGTTCTGAGAGAATAGGCGTGTGGTGGTGGGGAAGGTACGTTTATTTTACTTATTTTTTTATTCCCACCCGCCCCTCCACCCCTGTTCTGAGGCAGCCACCACTGTTGGAAGGATTAGGAGCATTTGCATATTTTGTTTGACCCCTACACTCCTGAACCAGTTTTAGTTGCTTTTGACCGTAAGGATACCAGAATGTGAATGAGTTCCCCAAGGTTAGTGCAGAAAAGAATGGTAAATTGAAAGTGTTTCGAGTTTAAATTTTTTTGAAGTCCTGTTCCTCACCCAAAAGCTAGAAATAATTATTTTATAGGGAGAAATGAAGTTATACAGGACCAAAAATTATTGTAAGAGTCCTACATAATTGAAACGAGGAAGGCGTATGAGTGTATTTCTCCATAGCAAGATGGGCCAATGTCCAATGTCTGCTTGGCATTGACCTAAGGTGCTATGTAAGAAATTGAGTTTATGATTGGGAGGGACCCTGCTCAAGCAACAACCACAATTCTTATCAGGGTGAATCACAGAAGTTACTAAATTAACCTATGCTTAACCCTCTGGTATCCTGCAAAAGCAGTCAGGCTCAACTTAGAGGCACTGTGTGAAGTATTTATGCAGCACACTATCAGTAATAAAGTGAAAACACAACTTATGAAAAACCCCAAACCAATGTACGAAAATAGAGAAAATTGTAATAGATAAAATGAGACCAAATAAAACAAAATTCTAATCAGTAAGACCGGAGATGTGCAGTTTAAAATGTTTAAGTAAGAATAGCTCCAAGAAGCAGAAAGAACTAACTGTATGTATCTGGTCGCACTATACTGGGACAAAGTCACAAGTTCAGGCTAACCATGTTGGAGTGCGGGCCAGATACAGGTCCTGCTAAAAAAGTTACCTTATCAAAGACTGGCGTGCCAAGTTCAAAACTTAAGGATTTCACAGCAGGAGCCAACTTTCTAAAAGTGGCATTTTCAAAATTGTTATCTAAAATTAAAATGTAACCATTAAAGAGGATTTTAAATTACAATTCATTTGAGTCCAAACATGACATATCTACTTACTCGAAATCAACATTAGCACTTATTAAATGTAATAAGGTAACCCAATGTTAACCTATGGGATGGGTTGGTCCTACAGTAATGAAAAACGAATTTAGGAATTTTTAACTACCTGGACATGTAAAACTTAAAAGCACATGTCCTGCTTTGTAAATACAATGCACCCTGCCATGTGTGCTATTTTAGGGTCTACTTTGCGGGTTACTTGTATGTATTAAAAAGGAAGGATTAGGCCTAGCAAAAGGTTTATTAAAACTGCCCTACAGACTGCAGTGGCAGGCTTGAGGCATGTTTAAAAGACTACATTTAGTGGGTTGCACAATGAGTGCTGCTGCCCACTAGTAACGTTGAATTTACAGGCCTGTGGTACCATACACGAAGGACTTACGAGTACACAAATTGTACCAATCAGGTGTAAGCCAGTTGTACCAGGTTTTAGGGGCAAGCACAAGCACCTTAGCACTGGTTATCAGTGGTAAAAAGCACAAACTTCAAAAGCCAAAAAAAACGAGTGCAGAAAACAGAAGGAGTGGAGGAAAAAATGTTGGGGGTGACCCTGCAGAGAGGGTCGAGTACAATAGTTTCTTAATGACAATATTGTAGTGGAACAGTCCCATTGCCATGGACTGATCTGATGAAATGCCCTTCACCAGAAATTCTAAGTGATTTTCCACCTTATGTCTGTCCTCGACATATCACCAAATGTCCTTACACTCAGAAAGTCGGCATTTAACTACTTTCAACGCTCAGTTTGGGTGTTTCCAGTTCAGTTGTATACCTTTTGAATTGGTGTCAGCTACAAATGTTTTTCAGAGGTTTTTTAGGGAGCTGTTTTGTGATATGCCTGGTGTGGTTTGTTTTCAGCATGAGATCTTAATTATTGGCCAGAGTAGAAAGAACATGATTTGAGGCTTAGGAAAGTACTGGAAGGTTTGGGAATTAGAGGGTTAACAGCAGATCTAGACAAATGCAAAGCAGCACATGACCTATTGGGGAAATCAGACATGAAGTTATTACACTTAAAGAAAAGCTAGTAGATGCATCAAGAGAGCCCCTCAACGTCAATTCAGTGAAGACCGTAGGTTGTTTTTGGGCATGCCAGAATGTTATTCCAAATTTGTCAAAACGTTCTCAGAAAAAAAAATCACATGAGAGCCTTGTTGAGGAACAAGACAAAGTTTTAAAGGTCTGCGGAGTGAGAAGCATACTTTTCTAAATTCCAAATAGTGCATTGTGGTATTTGTATCCCCACCCTAGATGTTCTGAAGGTTTTCTTTTTGTATCTTTTATTATCATTTTCAGTATGCTCTATTGTTCCCCACTTTGTTCTAGATGCCATAATTATTTATCTGTTTATTTCCATATTTTTTTTTAGGATGGATATGTGTGTTAGCTGTCTTTTACGTGTTAAGTTATGTTTTGCATTTTGTCTTCTATGGCAATTATGGAATGTAGCTTGAAGACGCTTGTACATCATTCAATGGGGTTTGGAATGTTATGCATGCTTTGGGAGACAGTTGAAGCCAGGCAGGTGTGGTTGTAGATTTGCTTTTATAAAAGATAGCTCTTTTGTAATATATGGGATAAAGTACCCCCTTATACAACATAATTTCAGGGCTCCTTCGCCCCAAAGAACCGTGGCGACAGCCTCTTCTTAGAATGCAGTTGCAACCTTTTATTTAAATGTTTAGTCTTTCTCCTCTTTATATTCCTCTATTTCTTAAATGTTCCGTTTTAGTTCTTTTCACTTTTTTTATCCATCTCGACTTCATGCAAGGTAAAATGCCATATTTTCAAAGTTTCTTATATCCAAGCGGGCTGTTCATGCCCCTCTTCATGAATACGAACAAAAGACACAATCCTTTACTTCTGTCATGTAGCAGTTTATTCATAGCCCAATGCATTTCGGACCACCCTGGGTCCTTCGTCAGGGGAAACTGGAAATAACATAAAACGAGCATTTACTGTAAATTCTTGACATTAACATTTTCATCTCTGTTTAAACAAAGTCATGTGGCTAGCATTCATTTTAGGCTTAGTCGTGATCGTTCAGAAGTATGCACATTTGCGTAACCGTTGCACCCTCCCTTCTTTCCGTTTCCATTCCATTTCTCCAACCCATACTTCGTCCTCCTCCCCTCTTCTGGCCTCGCTGCGCTTTCTCATCCAATATTTCACAGTACTTGTAACCCCTTTCTAACTTACACTACATTTCCGATTCACATTTCTCATCCATGCGTACCTGCTATAACAATGACATCCTCGCGGTTCTAATCTTTCCACTGGGTCTGCTCCATCAGGTACCGAACTCCCTTTCCTTTAACACGCCTCTCCCGCCTATTCTCGTTCTGTCCGCCCTTCCTCTCTAGAGGATTACTCACACCTGCGCCTGCCAAGCTTCACCCGAAGTACTACAATTCCCACTGTCCTGTTCTCTGGCCTAAATGACTTGTTCTGTTATGCCCTACGCATGCTGCATTTTAATGGGGATATAACTAAACCACATATCGAATTTCAAGCATTTACAACATAAACGTAATAAAAAGATTTATATTCCCACATGTTTTTGAAAAAACGCCCGTCCAGACAAATTCAATAAACGTGCTGTGTCGACAAAAGTTATCCTTCCTTGCATGAAAATGCGTCAAGATTTACGAATAAGGTTCTTAAAACATGAAAAGTGAAAAGAACTAAAACGGAACATTTAAGAAATAGAGGAATATAAAGAGGAGAAAGACTAAACATTTAAATAAAAGGTTGCAACTGCATTCTAAGAAGAGGCTGTCGCCACGGTTCTTTGGGGCGAAGGAGCCCTGAAATTATGTTGTATAGTCGAAGCACGTGTTGTTTGGGCTTAGCACGTTAAAAGTGAGCACGCCACCCGATTTAGCAAGATGGTCATAATTGTATACAAAAAGATTGAGTTTAAAAAAACGGAGTGCTACCCATAATTATATGAATATGATAAAGTACCCCCTGCCATATATTATAAGGCTGGTGCAAGCACTGAGGAGTTCCATGACCGTACAGAGGAACAAGGCCTTAGGGTATGTTCCTTTGTAAGGTTATGAAACGCTGAGGTATCCTTTTTGGGTATGGCAGGGGTACTGTATTCTCATAATACATTATCACACCATGACCTTTCCCACAAACCACTTCAATCCTTGGTGCGTAGCTCTTTCATTTGAAAAAGAGAGCATGGTTACAAACATGAAGAATTATAATAGAATCTCTAGTGCAGAATTAAATACAACACAAAAGCTGCAATTTGTTGCAGAAAGATTCTAGATTCGGTTTAATACAAGTCATTTTTTTTTTTAAAGGTGCAGTAGCTCAGAAGGTGTGGAAACATTCAGGAAGATTCTAACTTTTTTATAATTACTTGAGGAGTGCAAAAAATAAACATGTTGCCATAAATATCTCCTCTCTGCTTGTTACTGTACAGCTATTTAAACAGAGCAAAAGAAAGAAAAGCAACTGTTTAATTTTCCTTCTTGATACAGTTTCTTTAAGTATGCTCCATGACATTGCCTGCCTTTGTCCCCAGCTTTTTCGCTCCAACAGCAGGCATTGTGACATCAGAACTAGGGGTGGGCGATAAATGCTACTCTGCTAGCGTATTTCGTGGAGTTCTGCTCTCTCCGCTTTACGCATGGTGGAGTTTTCCTCATATGTGGCTCACCAATGTTAAGCTGGCGAGCACAAGCCAGATTTGTTATCCCCTCGCGCGTTTTTCAGGTGCTAGGACAGCACCTGGTGAGAATTTCTCAGCATGGGCGGTCGTAGGCAGTCGCGACCTTTTGCTAATAGAAACTCTACTCGAGTGGCAGCAAAGAAGCAACACCCTCTGGCGGGCCACATGGTGCTGTTCGTGCTGATTTTGCAGCACGGACAAGCTCCTGGCACCAAAAATCAATGTGGTGCACTGGTTCCGCCCGCTCATCATGGCCGGGTTGGTCGTTGTGGGCACCAGGCGTTTCCCCTGTGGACCGCCAGGGTGGGGGCCGGTTCTGGACCCCTAGGTGCCGTTTTTGTCACCGGGAGCTGGTTTTGCAGCATAGCTGCAATATCGGCATCGGCCCCCTGTAACAAAAGTGGCAGTGGTGAGACTGGAGTGGTGTTACCAACAAGCACCTCACCCGGGCTGTCCGATCTGTTTGCCAAGGCAGGTTTCCGTTCCCAGTCCGGCTGTGCCACTCATGCGCGGAATCTGGCAGAGTTTTTATGTAACTCCGCAAGTTCCAACCACCCCAAAAATAGGTGGCCTGGCTCATCACTGGTTGCCTAGTATAAATAAATTAGATTTTTATACAAGGATTGCAGAATTCCGTG
This sequence comes from Lissotriton helveticus, assembly GCF_964261635.1. Classification (NCBI taxonomy): domain Eukaryota; kingdom Metazoa; phylum Chordata; class Amphibia; order Caudata; family Salamandridae; genus Lissotriton; species Lissotriton helveticus. The sequence goes on from NC_136068.1 coordinate 1,113,644,551, forward strand.
TACTATAAAGAATTTACTGTGTTTTACTGCTGCCTCGAGGAATTACCACAAGTAGCTTCATGTTAAATCTGAAGTATGTCGCCAGCTAACAGTAGCATTTGAAAGAAATGCAGCAATATCAGTCGCGAACATCAGTGGAAATAAGATTGAACTGAGAAAAGACTTCATGTAGAAATCAATGAAAGAAGGTTAGGCCATTTGTACTAAAGTATGTTAAAATGAACAATGCAGCTGAGCAGCAGGAACTATCTTTGTGAATTTTTTTGTTGTAAATGAACATAAGGATGGTCCGGAGGGGTCCCGACACCCCTCTCGGAGATAGGTAATTTTGGACCAAAATATTAGACAAAATACCACATTGTAGGTAGCCCGCTGAACACATTTTGAGACTGTGTTCACGTCATAACTTTTTTTAGACTACCTAGCTCCCTTTATCTCAGTCGACTCATCTCCTTGAAACGGGAAGTGCTTAGAAGGAGTCGTAGCGCTTCCCGCCGTTATCCACCCTGCTACGCAAGCTTCCTCTCTCGGACATGAAGAGAATTTTCCATGTACGTTCACCCAGGCCTCATGTTTTCCATATTGACGCATTTTCCCACTCCTGACCCGCCGTGTATACATGAGAGGTCTCACGTGACAGCGGGGGGCGGCTGCATTTACACGACCGGGGGCCCAGGAAGCGTGGAGCGGGACTCTGTTTATGTCTGTGGTCTCCCGAAGGATAACCTGCTTTCAGGGGTCCCCCCTCCCCGCCGCGCCTCTTCCTCGGTGAGACTCTGCAGGGAGCCAGGGGACCTTTCCTGGTAATCTGGGATTCAACCGTCTCTGGCCAGTGTTTCCAACTGAAACAGATTGGTTAACGGCCGGGGATGGAGTCAGTGACCGTTGTAAATGGGGGGCCGGTAAACAGCTTTCCTTTGGTGTTCCATTGGAGGCGTGGCACTCATCTCGTGCACATATCTGGAGAGAGAACGGCCTATTACGACCGTCTATATGTTCACGCACCTCTTCATGCTCTCTATGCATCAGCGTAGTGCGCCATCGCCAGGCCGTAGAGAGCAGTGCAACACACATGCCACATAAAAAAACTGGAGAAGATTCTTGCGCCTAGCTGACAATAAGACTTCAGACATGATGATAAGGCCTTCAGCATGAGCAGATGGATGTCAAGGTGTGCGGAAAGATATATCAAGAAGAGAAACAATTAAAGAGGTTGTTACAGTGTGTCTGGCGTACACACCCCTAGTGAGGCCTCGTCTGAAGCACTCGGTCCTGATCTGGGAAGCATTATCTGCACTTGTGTTGTTTCACCAGGCTAATCGGGGTAAAAAAAAAGGTGACTCATACATTTTAACTCATGCATTCACACATTAAAGGCTTCTTAGTTGCACAACACGTAACATCACATGACCTTTGGCTGTTCATTACATCTTGAGAAGTCACAGGAAATGGATACAGAATTGTGATGCAGATGTAAACGGATATATAGCTTCAGATTTTTTTCACAAAGCACAGAAATAGGATTTGTAGCCAAGAGAGGGAGAACAGGAGTTGACATTGCGAGTCTTGTATGCCAAAATGATAGCTTTGCAGGGGGCGTATTTTATTCCACTGAATCCCTGGCCCTTCGTTCCTTGCTGTTTCCTCCACTGAGGGAGTAAATCACAAAGACACCTGCATCTCTGCTGTTTTGTGGGACAGAGGAAAGGTTATAGTTTGCAAGGGCAACCCTAGACACTTCTTCAATTATTCTCACCCGGAGTACGGGGCCCGTACTCTCATAGGCGCGGTTGTGTAGTCCGCATCTCCGATACTGAGACCTATTCTGGAGGCCTCACCTCCAAATTAATGGAGACAGGCTCTAGACAGTCCATGGACTAGCGACCCAATGATGCATTGAGCCCCATGAGAAGATGCTACAGAATCTAGACATCTATGCAATGAATGGCAGAGTGATGTAAGGGCTGGGGGATAAAAGGGGCATTGTAATAGAAGGGAGGGAATACACACATTACTGGGCTGTATTTGTCATGAAAGACTGAACATGGAGGGAGATGACTTGCTTCCCTTCACCAATATGGGCCAACAGCCTTCCCAGACAACACCGCTGTCCTGGCAGACACCTGCCATAGAGGGAATAGCTTTGTGTTTCGTATTTTTATTCACATCACATCCACCGCTCTGTTTCTTAAAAGCTGCCGTTTCCTCACTGGAATCTACTAGTTTCATGCATAGAGCGCTGCACAGTGTGCTTTACATTACTAAAATGTAAGTAGAAAAAGTGGGATTAATTTGTCAGCAAAATAGTTTGTCCGAATCCCACATCGTTCCGAGCGCCACATTCTGGAACGCGTGACAAGATCACACCTCACCCATTCCTAAAATAAACGCCACCATTTCTGTGAAAAAGATAAGATAGTCCCTGAGGACATCAAGCACTTATTTTTCTTGTTTAATTGCATTAATCACAACAGGAGGTTTGAGAAAATGAATGTTTTTATTTGATATCCAGCTACACCTCTCGGGCTTGTATGTTGAAACCACGCAGGCGTTAATCACGCCTGCCGTAATAACAAGGTCCGAACAAAAAATGCGTCTTTACAACACATTCTGTTACCACGCAAGTCGTTACAACGACTTGCTGTAGGGAAAGCGCTGGAGCTGGAATAGTATAAGTTACTATTTAAACTCTATTCTGTGCAACAGTAGGGAAAGTGTTGGACTTAAAGTTCAACATCAATCCAATAACGCCTTCCTTAAGGCAAGTTGTTGTAATAACTTGCGTTATTAAAGGAATGCATTGTAAAGATGCATCCATTCGTGGTTCAGGCCGCCCTGTTAAGGCACAATGTGGTTCGAGCAGCGTTGTAAAGGTGGCTTCCCCCTCTTGGGGATATCTAAGCGGAATGTTATTCCCATCTCATATCAATCCAAGGAGACCGTGGGAAACTAGGAGAGAGACTTCCAGTGGTGTGGGGACAAGCAGATGTGAACTTCCCTTGCCATCAGAGAAGTAGGTTGAGGCTTGGCAGACTTTAGTGCTCATTGGTTAACATATAGGCCAAGTGAGGGGTTCACATGCCCTGGTCCAAGCTGAACCTGTGTAGAGGAGGTGAGGGGAGTGTCCACTAGAACTCCAAAAATAGTCCCAGCTCTGGCCCTGGTTCACTATGATCAATAAGCTGTCCGTCCATAACTCTCAGCGCATAGGGGTAGTAAGGAGTTTTTAAGGTTCAGTGATGGGCAGCACATAGGGGATAGAAGGTATATTTAGGGCTTAGGAATGTCTGATATGTAGGGGTAATGATGAGCTTTTAGGTATCGGATGGGCAGTGCATAGGTGTAGGGTATTTATTAGGCGTAGTTGGAAATGTTAGTGTTGTGTGTTTTTAGGGCTCGGACTCCTCCCCAGTGAAACTGGGAGGAGTTTCGAGAACTAATGTTAAAGGAGAAAAAAAAGAAGTATCTCCTAGGGCCTTGGTGAGAGGAATTCCACACATTCCTTAGGGTTTTCTGTCATCTGGCCAGTGATTCGTCTTCCTTGTGTTTTCGTTTTAATAGGCTTGAAGTGATAGGGTAAATGTAGTTTTGTTCCGCCATTTTGGGCATATTTCGTGCGTGCTCGCGCAAAGAAGTACATAAATTATAATTAGGAGCTGTCAGGGTGCCTCCGTTAGTGAATCCAGATGGCCGGGCGCGTTCACAATTCTGCAGCGCTCAGCGCGCAGCTTCCTTGTTTTGTTAGGCACGGTGAGATTAAGTGATTTGTCCAGAATCACGGATGTTGAGCGTCGTTGCCGAGACACGAACCCCGTTCTTGTTTTGAATGGGACGAGCAATTAGAGGGTGGAATATTATTGTGATCTTAACGAGGCTCGTTAGAGCTAAGGAGCTGCAGGGGGGTGCCGTGTGTACGGGGGTAGATAAATGGGCACCACTGGAATATACACGCCAGGATAAAAGCCCCCTGGCTGAGGCAGTTTACACATGACTTGCACGTACTTTCACTTCATTCTGCCCATCTGAGCATTAATAGTGTCGGGGAAGAAAGGAGAGATGAGATCATTTGGAAGCTGCCTCCCGGAGCCGGCGACCCCGGTGTCTGCGTGCGCGCGGCGGACCCCGGGGTGGCAGAGGGCACCGCTCTGCCCCTGCTGGGAGCTCGCAGGCGCCCCTGCACTCAGCGCAGGACACCCCTCCCCGCTGTTTGGTTTAACCCGTTGGTGTCCCGCGCCGCCCATGCCCTTTTTGGCCACCAGTGGGGCTGACAGTGTTGATCTTAGCGTGATGTCTCTTTCCAGCTCTGTCAGCTGGCAGTGCCGTGTGTCTGTGCGCGCTACGCCGACGCCTCTCCCAGCGCTCAGCCCTCACTCCAGCTCAGCTCAGAGTTACACTTTTAGTTTGTTTTAGCCGCTGCTGCTGGAGTTGTTTTCGTTGCATACGTGCAGCCAGCTCCAGCGTCTCGGCGTTTAAGGACCGGCGGCTTAGAATCGGGCTGAGACGACTCTAGCGGAGGCAGAGACTTCATAGCACGCAAATAGTTACATGTGGATGAAGTGTGGCTAGCAGACACGTGCACACCTTCTTTATAAACACCCCAGATCTTTCCATCACACACAGTACCCATACCGCACACATTCAGAATCAGGGACGCATGCACCCCTCCCCCCCCACACACACACACATACACAGGGAGACCCACACATGCGCACACAAACAGAAACATACAAAAACACAGCCACACACTGGCCCACACAGGTGTCCACAAATACGCAAACATCGACACTGTAACAACTCAGGCAAACACATCCACCCCCACGCACACAGATGCCCACACATGCCGAAACTCACAGACGCAGAAATGTAGGCACACACAAACACGCTGACAGACACACAAGCCCTTAACACAAGGGGGCCGATAAACATAAACACACGGAGCCAAACAAACATGCATCCACACGCAAACCCGACAACCACCCACACAAACGGTCAGACACACACAAACACGTGCCCTACACAGTCTGACTGCCCGCTTGACTTCGCTGCCATGCAACTCTTTTTGCCAGGAGGTATGCCGCTTGTAAGCAGACTTAATCAGCCGCTCGGGCCGGCAGCCCTTTGTCGGGTTTCTGTGGCTGTGGGGGTGTGATGTGCAGAGATTTGCACGGGTCAGGAGCGCCTTTCCAGCCGCACCGTGTATATTTAGAGGGGACTTTTCCTGGTGTTAAAAAGTGTACACTCTGAATGGACCCACACACAGTAGCAAACAATGGCGGCATTGTGGGTGCATGTACAACGGGAGGAGTTTCGAGATCCTGTCAGGGTGCACATTGTGTGAGTGTGCAGAATGAGTGTGCAGGGTAAACAGTGTGTGACTATGCAGGGTGACATTGGGAGTGTGTGGGTGAGCAGTGTGTGAATGTTACGGGGCAGTGTGTGAGTGTGCAGAAAACACCACACACACATACACCACACACACATAACGCACACACAAACCACACACCTCAGTCTCTCAACACCACACACTTGTCACCACTCAACACAACACACTCACCACCACACTCACTCCCCAGGCTCACCCCCACAGACTCACCACCACACACTCACCAGCACACAGAAAACAACACACACAACAACACACCCCCAGCCGTCAATTAATGCTTTCACCATGCACAAACACCAACAACCATCATCCATCTGTGCACGCTTTTACCAAGCACACACCCACCAGCCGTCAGTGCACCCTTCCACCAGGCACACACACCTCCAGCCGGCAGTGCACTTTTCCACCAAGCAATCGCAGTATGGTACACTTTACTTTTAAACATATTCATATAAAGCACAGCATGCCACCATTGGTAAAATTACAATTCAACAAACATACTTCCACTACACACCACATGCAGACACTCCATAACACATGGCAAAAAGACATTGGCATTTACAATGCCATTAGCTCAAACTCAAATAAATCCGAGCCCGATTGCATTTCTAATGCTTGTTTTTTTAGCTGTAGTATGGAGGTTTTAAGGTTCAGGAATGGGTTGTGTTGAGGGGTAGGAAAGAGTTGTTAGGGTTTAGGGATGGGTAGTGTTTAGGAGTAGTAGTGAATTTTGCGAGTTCATGGATAGGTAACATGGATTTAAATTATATTTATTAGAATAATTTCAATGTATTTAATTCAATTAATTGAGTTAACTGATAGTAATATAATTTAAAATAATTAAATACAAGTAAATACAATTATTTATATAAAAAGGGATAAGTATATATATATATATATATATATATATCTATATATATATATCTATATCTATATATATATATATATATGTCTTTCAACAGTTCCCCAGATATAAGGCCGCACTCCAGATCAGGTAAGTGAACACACTTTATTTAACAAAACAGGCTGCTTCTCGTCCCGAATGCTTTTCCCCAAGGCCTGACGCGTTTCTGGGGTCTTCTCCCCCTCATCAGAGGCCAAACATGAGCTGCCGATAAATAAAGTGGTGAACCGGAAACCACAGTCATCCAATTAGCGTGCAGGGGACCGATGCAGAGGCACGCAATTATCGGCAGCTCATGTTTGGCCTCTGATGAGGGGGAGAAGACCCCAGAAACGCGTCAGGCCTTGGGGAAAAGCATTCGGGACGAGAAGCAGCCTGTTTTGTTAAATAAAGTGTGTTCACTTACCTGATCTGGAGTGCGGCCTTATATCTGGGGAACTGTTGAAAGACATTAATCACGGCGCTTCCAGGCCGTGGAGGCGACGCACCGCCAATGGAAGATGCTGGGTCTGCGTGAGGGGAAGCATGTCCTTCGCGATCGGCGGATTAGGAACCCTGATTGTGACAGGCTGAGCCTCGTCCGGGGGCCCAATGGAGGGCTGAGAAAAGGATCCCTTTAACAAAAGCATGAGCTCCGGACCCACTGGAGGGATAGAAGGTGCAAAATGGTACTGCAGGTCCCAGCATGCATTTCGGAACTGGAACAATTAAAGTGGTGAACCGGAAACCACAGTCATCCAATTAGCGTGCAGGGGACCGATGCAGAGGCACGCAATTATCGGCAGCTCATGTTTGGCCTCTGATGAGGGGGAGAAGACCCCAGAAACGCGTCAGGCCTTGGGGAAAAGCATTCGGGACGAGAAGCAGCCTGTTTTGTTAAATAAAGTGTGTTCACTTACCTGATCTGGAGTGCGGCCTTATATCTGGGGAACTGTTGAAAGACATTAATCACGGCGCTTCCAGGCCGTGGAGGCGACGCACCGCCAATGGAAGATGCTGGGTCTGCGTGAGGGGAAGCATGTCCTTCGCGATCGGCGGATTAGGAACCCTGATTGTGACAGGCTGAGCCTCGTCCGGGGGCCCAATGGAGGGCTGAGAAAAGGATCCCTTTAACAAAAGCATGAGCTCCGGACCCACTGGAGGGATAGAAGGTGCAAAATGGTACTGCAGGTCCCAGCATGCATTTCGGAACTGGAACAATTAAAGTGGTGAACCGGAAACCACAGTCATCCAATTAGCGTGCAGGGGACCGATGCAGAGGCACGCAATTATCGGCAGCTCATGTTTGGCCTCTGATGAGGGGGAGAAGACCCCAGAAACGCGTCAGGCCTTGGGGAAAAGCATTCGGGACGAGAAGCAGCCTGTTTTGTTAAATAAAGTGTGTTCACTTACCTGATCTGGAGTGCGGCCTTATATCTGGGGAACTGTTGAAAGACATTAATCACGGCGCTTCCAGGCCGTGGAGGCGACGCACCGCCAATGGAAGATGCTGGGTCTGCGTGAGGGGAAGCATGTCCTTCGCGATCGGCGGATTAGGAACCCTGATTGTGACAGGCTGAGCCTCGTCCGGGGGCCCAATGGAGGGCTGAGAAAAGGATCCCTTTAACAAAAGCATGAGCTCCGGACCCACTGGAGGGATAGAAGGTGCAAAATGGTACTGCAGGTCCCAGCATGCATTTCGGAACTGGAACAATTAAAGTGGTGAACCGGAAACCACAGTCATCCAATTAGCGTGCAGGGGACCGATGCAGAGGCACGCAATTATCGGCAGCTCATGTTTGGCCTCTGATGAGGGGGAGAAGACCCCAGAAACGCGTCAGGCCTTGGGGAAAAGCATTCGGGACGAGAAGCAGCCTGTTTTGTTAAATAAAGTGTGTTCACTTACCTGATCTGGAGTGCGGCCTTATATCTGGGGAACTGTTGAAAGACATTAATCACGGCGCTTCCAGGCCGTGGAGGCGACGCACCGCCAATGGAAGATGCTGGGTCTGCGTGAGGGGAAGCATGTCCTTCGCGATCGGCGGATTAGGAACCCTGATTGTGACAGGCTGAGCCTCGTCCGGGGGCCCAATGGAGGGCTGAGAAAAGGATCCCTTTAACAAAAGCATGAGCTCCGGACCCACTGGAGGGATAGAAGGTGCAAAATGGTACTGCAGGTCCCAGCATGCATTTCGGAACTGGAACAATTAAAGTGGTGAACCGGAAACCACAGTCATCCAATTAGCGTGCAGGGGACCGATGCAGAGGCACGCAATTATCGGCAGCTCATGTTTGGCCTCTGATGAGGGGGAGAAGACCCCAGAAACGCGTCAGGCCTTGGGGAAAAGCATTCGGGACGAGAAGCAGCCTGTTTTGTTAAATAAAGTGTGTTCACTTACCTGATCTGGAGTGCGGCCTTATATCTGGGGAACTGTTGAAAGATATATATATATATATATAGATATAGATATATATATATATCAAATAAGTTGTTGAAAGCAATACTTACTATCCTATCTGTAAAGTAAACACGCTCCTGCTGAAAAAAATGCGCACTTCCAAGAAAGTGTCCACGTTGTAATGCTTCCGATGTAACGTGAATGTCCTGTGAAGTAATGACCTGCATTTATGAGGGAAGGATCTGTCCCTGATTGCGATACTGGCAGGAAGGGCTACATCTCTGATTACGCCACAGGAGATGAGGGCCTGTCTGATTTAAATTGTGGTCGGTAAGAGATTTGGTACACTGCTTATCCTGAGACCTTTTCCTAAATTTTGCAAAGTAGCTGGGAGGACAAGCCCTGATTTAATATTCTCTGTTGCCTTTCTTAAAGGGGTAGTGTTCGATTTATACTGCAAGATGTCTCCTGGTCATTGTGTTCTATCATCACATTTGTATTGCTCGCTTCTGCCATTGGTAGTCCTTTGTAGCACAGTGTGGAGCATGAGTTTCTGGACAGGCTTGTGCATTCTCGGTGACCAGGTGAGTGTTACACCACATCACTGTCCCTGAAGTGGTTCAGAATTTTTTTTTTTTAATTCAGTTTCGAGGGGGATTTGTCCGAGATGTGTCTGGTGTCCACTGCACGAGGCCTCTGGTTGGATGAAGTACCACTGGGTCCCCTTGTTGAGGGTAGGCTAGCCCGGAGTATGTTATCCTTGTGTTGAACACGTCTTGTGTTCACCGCACATCCTTGTTTGTTGTCACACCGAGTTGGTCCTTCCATGGTCAGTCAATCCCCGATAGTACCTAAATGTCATCTATTAAGATGATCAGATTAGAATTGGATTCAACCAGCATTCTTTTTAAAGCCGATGCTCACACTTTACGTTTTGTGTATAGGTTATTTTTAAGCCTGAAAATACAAATAAAAATCTACCTGGGATGCCCTCTCCCATGACTTGGCTTAAAAAAATGAAATTCTGGAACAAACAGAATCACACAGCCCTGAACAAGCCTCAGTCCGGCGCGCCAGAAGAGGCACAACACGTGTCGGTTGTGCAGAATTCCCTCATGATTTTATATCTAATAAATGATTATTTTATTTAATTGAAGTCTTACGAATGAATGTGTAATTATTGGATGAATTTCTTGACATGCAATGTAGGGTGTTTAGAATTCATAATCAAAACGTATTCGCATGCCTGGGGAGCAGTGAGCCTACCCTCCTCCCGAATGCGTATCACTAACCACCCTACTAACAAATAATGAATCCTAACAAGGTGGACAGTAGTGTATTGGAACTCATACATTAGTCATGTCGGTGATGACCCGCAAAGGCATCAAAAGCCGGTCGGGAGCTCTTCTGGGAATTCAGGTCTTGAGCCGGATCTCCAGCAGGTCCCCTATTAGCCAATCAACCCCACAAACAACCTCAGTATCCTGACAGGGCGCTAATGCAGCCGACACCTCCGCTGTGGCTGAGGCTGCTTGCTGATAATTAACCCAGACACCCTTACAGCATCAATACCCAGCAGGATAAAAGATGACAAGACAGCGCATGTAATTTGACTACACAATAATATTCATTTTCAATTTAAAGCAAGCTCGCTCTTTTTTCCGCTCTGGTTGTCAGCCTGATGGGCTTTGACTTTGGTGCCACAAATTAAGATGCAGCATAGATTTCCTGTGTTAGGAGAAAGAACATGTACTAGTCGGTGTAAATAGGGGGTTCTCCCTACAACGCCTCCGCCTTATCCATAATACATGACCTTACACACAAGATCATTTGTAGGGGAATTCTAGCATAGCATAATACACGCGTCTGGATACTTTTTTCACCTTGCATGCATAATCCCAGCCAATCCATGCTCTTGGAGCCTCATCGTCCTAGGAGACCATACAACGGCGTGCCAGCCCAAATAGATCTACAGTGGCCCAAGCCCTCACAGACAACTCAAAAACCATTGACTTGCAACAAATCAACAGCAACATCACCAAAGCAGGGATCCACGTACTCGATGTAAGCTGCTCTCCTCAAGGCAGTATCTCAGTGGCCGACTTGTGGTGGAGTCCTTAGGGCCTCTGGGGATCACCTCACCATCTCCAGCCACTTGGTGCCCAGATTTGAAAACCAAAATCAGGACAGGCCATAACACTGAAGTAGGACTACAATTTTGCATCGACTGAGGGACACAGAATGATTTAGTTGAGAGCGATCACCATCATAAAAACGCACCCGCAATGAGTTTCCAACTTTTACACACAGCATCATCTGCGCTAACTAAAGTGCTTTCTGCTAGAGGCTGCTGACTAATTCTCTACTGGAAAACATGAATTCTTGCCTCCCTCAGTGTTTAGCTGAACCTCTCTGAGAACAGGAAAGTGTGACACATTTACCAAAACTGGGACTGATGGTAAAAAACTGGGTCTGTTCCAACAAATCCAGGACACTTGGTCACTCGAACTAGCTGTAACCCTCACAATGAGCACCTGCCCATGGAAGACTGTCGACATCACTCCACAGCGCTCACGCTGACCTCATGTCCATATTGCCAGGACTTATCAGCCAGAGATCCCTCTCTGAATGTCTGTGTCTGTTCGAACAATGGATCACTAATTAAATCGAACTGGCCTATCTTTGAATACTTTCCAGTGAACCACAAGTCTAAAGCTATGTGGCTAACTGTCCATCACCAAAAATGTAGAGCGACCAATTGGGTCATATAATGCAAATGTTGAGCCTGCTACACCCCATTTGACAACCTAGCATGCAGAAGGCAACTAAGATACTATAAAGCAATGCTATGCAAGGCGACACCAAAAGAACTGTTAAAGCTAAGTGGTGATCTATGAAACCCACGTCCATGCAGCAGTGAAACAATACTAACAAAAATAACGTATAAATTCCATAAATGGCCATTTCTCTAGCAAACATCTACCAGCGCATTCACCCAATGGGAGTGGATGTAATGGTAGATCACATCCAAACCAAAACCACCACCCATTGAACCCTGAGCCAAACTGACAACAAGACAGGAGGAACCAACAACACTTAACAGCTTCCTCCCTAACATACCTTTACAATTCAGCTTCACAAGTGTCACACTACACGAAGGTTGCAAAATGTTGTCAAGTTTGTAAAACTTTGTCTATGGTGAAAGTTATTCCAAAAACAGTGATGGAAAAGACTGTCATTTGATGGGGATGCCAAAGAACATGGAGGTAATGGCTGGCACTGATAAAGTTGTTGAAATCAAAATGACTTGTATGACTTGGTGGAAGCAGTAGCCCTTGATGCAGCAGAACCAACCAGCAACAGATTCTGGCAATCCTAAGGTGTTTGACGCAGTAGATAGACACAGATGCAGCATAGACGCCTAATAACCAGTCAGGTTGCCATGATGCCCAGTAGCCACACCGCTGTACAACATAGATTAAAACATTGGCAAACCCAATAGCTCTCCTAAACTAGACCTATTGGCTTTGCCACAGCTTTTATTAAGCAGTGCTTCGAGGCAGCTGCGCTGCTAGACCATATGGCTAAAAATTATGAGAGCCAATAGTTCTTGTTGCATAGGTAGGACCCAGGGCCAGACTGGGAACCAAAACCGGCCCTGGCAGATAGCTTGGCCGGCCCCGGCAGGAGGGAGGGCGGTGGCAGGGGCAGGGGGAAGGAGGATGGTAGTGCAAAGCTTTGTGCCGCTTTTGTTGCAGCGGGTCGATATTGCAGCTATGCTGCAGAACTGCCCCAGTAACAAAAACGGCTACCCAGGGGTCTACAACTGGCTCCCACCCTGGCAACCCCCCGGGCAAATGCCCGGAACCCACTACGGCCAGTCCGGCCCTGGTGGGATCAATTTGCTTTACCAATGCTTGTTGTGTATTGAGAGCTACATAAATGTCATGGTCTTAACCATCCAACTAGATGATTCTTTATTTCATGAAACTCAAAGAAAGACCTGGCTTCCCCTACCTCACCACAGCCATACCGCTTCCTGAAATAAAGACTTCATATTCTGCCATAGCGTCAATAACCCATCAAACTGTTTTACGGTGGAAAATGTGACTCTTTTCTTTATTTACAGTCCATAATGTCTTTCCCCGGGCCATAAACGTAATACACTAGTCGTGTAAGCTACAGTGCCTTCACCACAGCATCTGCGAGCTGACGGCATACCTATTTTGTTTTGAAGTGCTCTCTTGCTGTTGGGGCCACCATCCATGAATGCACCATTGTATGCTCCAGTGTAGCATTTTCAAATCCAGGCCTGTTCTCTATGTGGAAATCTGCATATAAAAATCTGACTTCCTTGTCCAGCTGCAAAATGCTGCTTCGCCACACCTGTGAAAGACCCCACGTGGGCTGCATCTGAACGACTGGGTTGCCAGGTCCCCTACTGTTTGTAGTTTATTACAATTCAAGCGATATGCAAAGGTCCTACCTTGACACAAAGTTGGGTAATGGCTGCAGATGAGAAGCACATGGGTAATCGCTGCAGATTAGGAATTGTGCTCCGTCTAGCCCATTCTAATAGAGTTCCTCCTTTATTGCTGGAGGAGGGAGGGAGGTCGGCCGGGGGAAGCACTATGGTGCAGCGATCGCTGACCGAGTCATGGTGCTTTTGTATGGTCAGTTGGGAGGAAGGCAAAACGAATAGTGGAGGAGGCAAGCAACAAGACGGACACCGGGTAAGGGAAAACAACAACACAGACAGGGGGTGGAGGAATGCAACAATATGGACAGCAGGAGGAGGGAAAGAACAACACAGACAGCGGGTGGGGAGCACAATGCATCCATGAAATGAAATGAATTCGTACTTGTATAGCGCACTTATACTCTGAGGCGTCTTGGCGCTGTACGCATACTGCTGTGGAACCCTTCCTGGCTTTTCCCTGTGAAGTTCACCCCCAAGGTGAAGCCAGGCATCCCAGCGCTGTTGGGGCCGTTGTGGAGATTAAGCAAGCTATTGTCTAGAATGGCATAGTGGGACCCATGATTAGAATTGGCACCGAGGTGAGAATTATCAGGTCCGAGGAAATTGGGCCCAAGACCCGCCGAGGCGGGAATTGAACTCTGGTCCCGGGCCAGACCTCTGCATCAGGGTCTGCCGCTCTAACCATTGAGCCACACTTCTCCCATGGGGTGAAGGAAGCACATAAGGGAGTCAGATTGAGAGAGTTCTTCAACAAAAAGAATAAAGTGGTTCCAATAGCACAAGCAGTTCTTTGGGCTTGCTGCAGGGAAGGGTCAAGCACAAGAAAAGGGTGTGAAGGCCACATACGTCAACGAATGAGAAACAAGCAAATGAGAGTGATGATGAAGCCTACCAATGGCGTGCAATGGGCGGGCGGTAAATGAGAGTGATGATGAAGCCTACCAATGGCGTGCAATGGGCGGGCGGCAAATGAGAGTGATGATGAAGTCTACCAATGGTGTGCAATGGGCAGGCGGTAAGCCCTCTGAAAGCTAACAAAATGTCTTGCAAGTGAAAGGGCATGTGCTGTCTCGGGCGAGATCTAACAATGGGAGCAGGCATTGATGCAGTGCGGCTAGACACCCAATGGGCAATGCAAGTATGACAAGCGAGCAGCAAGGTCATCCAGCGACCAGATAGCATTTGGCACGAATTTAGTAACTGGAGAACAATACAGTTTTGATACCTGGCAATGTAGCCGTATAATCTCCACTAATGTAGTTTGCACTTTACTTCAGAACAGAAGGCAGAGTCCTCATTACGAGCCAACAGGGAAAAACACCTAACTTCATAAAGTGTCAAGCTTCTCTGCCAGACTGTACCCTCTATAAACTGTTACCCCCCTTTCAACCCAACCACTTAAAACGTCTGTGCCTGGAGAAATTGCAGCCGCGATGGAACAGCTAGCAAGAATCAGCAGTGCGTCAATCATTTTAAACGTTCCTTTCTCAAAACAGTTCCCAAAATGACTGAACAATCACTATTGCAGACATTCTCTTCTCTGTAGCGCTCTCGCCCCTGCTAAAATAAATTCAGGAAATATTGTGTGCTCGCTCGCTCTGTCCCCATGGGCCTGGCACATTTTTCAAGAGAAAGTGAGAAATTCGGGGATTAACTGATGCAAGTAAAGGAGGCAGAAGGGCAGAACATTTTCAGAGGAGGACCAGCCAGTAGGAGAAATTGAGATTTTCCAATGAGTCTGGCGTTTCTCTAAATGGCCAAAGCGGCGAGGCAGAACCAGTTGCATGCCGGGTATCTGAGGAGGCACATGTCTCTAAACATGGACGGGCGGGAGAGGAACGTGATGTGTTTTCTACACACCACGTTACCCACACAGTTCTCTGCTTGCTGGGCACCAAGCCTTTGTTGCGATATTATTAGTGGAGGGTAGATTACCCTCTGGTTTCTGATTATGGAGTATGTAAGTTGGCCTGTTGGCATAATTCGTAAAAATATATGTGACAGGGCCCTTATCAGGAGGCCCCTGCAGCTTGCACTACCCATTGCTGCTGCCAGTGACAGTACCAATACTGTTAACCATTACACTTGTACAAGTATGAAATGCATACTTTAAATATATATTAAAAATAACCAACACCTGCTGCCTAAGCTATTCTTGTAGCTTTGGGTGGATGGCATCAGTCATTTTAATGTATATTGATTTATTATACAACTGTTACTGTGAGCCTCACATAATTAGACAAACAGCGACACCATGTGGCAAGCTGTCATAAGTGCCAGGGTTGACATTAAAGTGCCGGTGCCAAGCACCGGAAATCACGGGCTCGAATTAAGCACTGCGTTCTGATCTCCTTGCCAAAACGCTTTTTGCGTTTGATGAGTCAGAAGACAGAGAGTGAGGCAAACAGTATGTGTTTGTCTGTGTACAAAGACTTACATTGTAGTCTAGAGCAGAGCCAAGGAGTTAGTGTAGTTGCGACCATTTGCTGGCGCAAAGGAGCTGTACAGCAGTAGGAGTACGATTTTTGTCACTTTGTGACTAATAGGGAGGTATTGGAAGTAGAGTTTGAGGAAGGTCAAATGCCAAGTTTAGGGCCTAGCACTCTTGCCGACTCAGAAGTCATGACCTGCAAGTGCTTTTACAAAAGTCTAAGTACTCACCAATATCAAAAATGAGGGCCCCATCAACAAACAATTAATTGCACCATCTTCATTCCATGTCCCTCCCCCCTGAGGACCTAGGAGGTGGTGACAATATGGGTGGCGTACATCGACAGGAAAACTCACAAAATCAGCTTTTCTACTGACTGGTTGGCCCTCCTTTTTGTATCATTCTTTGAGTGACTGTTGCAACTTTTAAAGGAAAAAGTAAAAGAGCCTGATTATGAGTTGGGCGGTATGGGAGCTGGCCCACCACCGTACTCCCACACCGCCAAAGCTCACAGCCGGCCTCCCCCAGATTGAGTTTTCTCGTTGTCTGATGGGCGATCCTTTGGCAGTCCCGCGACGCTGCCTTTTAAAAAGGCACCGCAATGGGAACACCAAAGTAAGTTCATGCGCGGCACTGTCAAGTCCATGCTGTGCAGGAACAGGGTGTGCATGTAGACAGGGGGAACACCATGTGCCCCCCTGCATGCATCCTCCATGGCCTGAGGCACCAGGGAGCCCTGTAAAGCCCCTTTACTTCCCTCACAACCAGCCTTTTTATGGCGGGCTCACCGTGAAGCCATTGTAATATGCTTGGGAGTGTTACAATGGCACCGCCAGCATATTACTGCCTCACACCGCTGTGGATTGGTGGTTCCCCGGCAGTTGTAGCGGGCCTGTGGCAATCCAACCACCAAACTCTTAATAAGGTGGTCGGACTGCCGATGCGGCGGTAGCTTCCGTACCACTGTGGCTTCGGCAGTCCTATGGACTGCCAAAATCTTAATCACCTCCAAAGTGCTTCCTGTTGTCTCTGTATTCAGATTATTTGGTGTCTCTTGATTTTTTGAGCTGAGTTGGGATTGGCAACCTGGACCAGCTACACGCTCTGCTAAAATAACAGGACAGTCGAGGACTAGGTAACTTTGAGGACAGACAATTGAACCAGTGCTGCATTGAACCCACATTACCAGGTCCACGCCCATTTCATGGCTGCAGAAATTCATAGGGTGTATATAATAGCTAGTGGCTGTATTGTACCTATAAATGAAAAATTTAAGAAAGTAAATGTCGACCGGGGGCAGGAAATACGTACACTGACTACACCAATAGAACATGGTTGTAATATACGTTCATTGTTAATTTGGCCAGGTAGTATCAGAGTTTCAAAGTGCAGCGGCATATATTCAAATGTGAATACTAAGGTTAGTAGTCCACACTCATAGTCAGTAGTTACAAACTCTAGTATGACGTACTTCAGTTTGAACAATGAATATGGTATAGTTGTCTTTCGTGAATATTGTCATGCTTCACCAAAAGCCAGGAGTAATATTTGCAAATGGAATTTGCGTGCAGTGTATAAAAACTATAAAGGATGCACAAACAAACTAGCACTTTTTATTCTGTTTAGTATCCATGCATACAAATGGGAGACTTGCTACATATGTATGAGCTTCTGCTGTTCAATTTCTTATATTAACCTACTTCTGACATTGTAATAACGTTTTACAGTGGCTCACCAGCAAAGTGTTCAAATTACTACACCTCATGTCAAGGAAAATCCAAGTGTAGGCCACCAGGCTCCCTTCCCTAGGGTTATAAAACGACATCTTTGCGAGTTTCTAAAATGAGGAAAATCTTTTTCCTTGAACGATTTCTATAATGGTGACAAACCACTTGGAAAAGGGGGCACAGATGAAAGGAAAATGTCACAAGAAAACATGCAAGGAGAAAAAGGGGCAGGATTAATTGAAAGGAGAAGCTATTACCAGGATGTGGGTCGGGGTGAAAGTACTATGGTGTAGGCAGTTGTAGAGGCAGCGTGCTGTAGACGGGGTAAAGGTACCAAGGTATGGATAGATAAGGAGGTATTTGGGAATAGGTGGGAATCAAGGTATTAGGGTATATAGTCTTGGGCAAGGTACCATGGAATAGGTCAGGCTTGAGATTAGAGCATGTATGTAGGGTAAGAGGTATTAGAGTAAATGTAGGAGGTGTGGTAAAATGCTATAAGTAGGTCACAGAGTATTAGAGTATAGCCAGGGGAGCAGTTCTGTGGTATAGCTAGGAATAGTAGTACTGTGTACTACGGTGCTTGGTATGGATGGAGATATTAAGAGCTTTGACAGAGGTAGGGATGCAAGGATATAGCAAGGTTCCTAGGCTTTCCAGCCTGAGTTCCTACCATACCTTGCCCACACTTTATTTATAATATCCTTCCCCTTCCTAGTGCTCCCTTTTGGTAAACAGGCCTGCAAATCTTGTTCTCATCTTGTGACATTTTCTGTGCATTCAATGACCGAGGTCAAATGTCAGATGCTGTCTTCTGAGGCGCTTGTTTACTTTTTTTATCTGACTGTAAAGTAAAAGGATTTATGTGACAATCTTACTGGGCACTCTCCTACCACAGGACAAGATTTAAACGAACTGTGTAAGTATTTCAGAACATATCAGAATTAGGAACAGGAAAGAAGCACGTTTTGTTATATGTGAAGTGTGTTGGAAACAAATACTTTAATATGATCAAACAAATCATTACACTACATGATGTCATTTCAACACATTTTAATCTGTGCATGTAAAGCTCATTTCTATTGAACATGTGTTGTCTATAATGGCAGTGTGTTACCACACCATGAATACTCTATTCAACGCCACTCCACTCTGCTCAGTACCACTCCACACCACTACACTCTACTCTGCTCCACTCTTCACCACTCCACACCACTTGGCACCACTACACTGTATGCCACTGCACTCTATGCCACTTCATGCTATGTCTCTCTTCTCTACTGTATACCACTCTATATGCCAAGGCACCTCTTCGCCACTCTACTCTACACCACGCCAGTCTAGGACACATCCATCTACTCTGCACAACTCCACTCGATGCCACTGCACTTCATACCACTTGTTCCTATGCAATTACACTCCTTGCTACTCTACCCTGCACCACTCTACTCTATGCCACTTCACTCTGAAACAATCTACTCTACTCCACCTCGCTCTATTCCACGCCACTCTACTCTGCACCACTCCACTCTATGCCAATACGCTCCATGTCACTCTACTCTTAACCATTGTACTCTACATCCCTGCACTGTACTCTGCATCACTGTACTGTATGCCACTCCTCTCTATGCAACTCTACTCCACCCTACAATACTCCACTATGACCCTCTACTCTGCAACACTGCACTCTCTGCCACTGAACTCTAATCCACTCTATTCTGCACTACTCCATTCAAATCAACTCCACTCTATTCCACTGATCTCTATGCCACTTCACTCTACAGCACTATTCTTTACACCATTCTATGCTACTCTACTCTGCATCACTCTATGCCACTGCACTGCATGCCATGCAACTTTACTCTCCACTCTACGCCACTGCACTCTATGCCACCTGACTCTACTCTGCGCCATTGCCCTCTGCATCACTCAACTCTATCCCACTCCACCCAGCACCAGTCATGCCACTCCACTCTACGCTACTGAACTGTGGGCCACTGCTCCCTACGCCACTCTACTCTGCGCCACTCCACTCTCTAATGTACTCCACTGCAATCCATGATGCTGCATTGTATCCGGCTGTATTTAGTGCCACTGCACTCCACACCACTGTACTCAGCAACACTCAATGCAAATGCACTATACACCAGCTGACTCTACTCCATGCCACTCCAATACACAATACTTTTTGTAACTCCACTCTACAGCACTCTACTCTACTCTTTGCCATTCCACTCTATGACTCTCCACGCCACTCTCTTCTACACCACTAACCTGTAGCCATGCTGAACACCAGCCACGCTGGTGTACAACATGGCTAAAACGTTGGAAAAGCCAATAGCTCTTGCATAGGCGACACCTATTGGCTTTGCCAATGCTTGTTAGAGTTTCTAATCTGCCCTACCAAGAGATGTATTTGAGAGACCATGCCATCAGCAAATCATTAATTTTATTGAGTGTTTTGCGTTTATTCTCTAGAATAGATCCATTATTACAGAACCAGATTCCTAAGTATTTGAAGGAGTTAGATTGCCATTGGAAGTTCACGTTCCCAAGCACTGAAGGGTTACAGTGAACATTAAGAGGTAAAACCTAATCTCTATTCAGGGAGTATCCAGAAAAAAAGAGAACCTATTAATGATGTCCAAAACAGCCGGAATAGCAACAACAGTGGATTCCGTGAAGATGAATTAGTCATCTGCATATGCGGCTGTTTTAAAACCATATGTCCACATTTCCCTCCAGCAATATCCGAAAATCATTTAACATCAGTAACAAGGGGTCAATGGCCAGTAAAAAAAAAAGCAATGGGGAGAGCGGGCAGCCTTGACGATGTTAACGAAGATGATAGCTCACCATTGACCCTAATTCTTGCAGATGGGTTAACATACAACGACTTGACCATTTTGGTTTATATTTCCCCAAGGTTGTATCTAATCAGGGCAGCCTCTGCACTTCTCTGCAGCTAAGGCTACAGCGGCTTCAGCAGGAGCCTGTGAGAGGGATGTTTCTCAATAATATGACAGAATAGTCGAATGTTATCGCTTGCCAATCTGCCCTTAATGAAACCCGTCTGGGTTACATGGACGAACTTGGTAATCAATGGAGCGAATCTAGCATCCAGAATGTTTGCATACATTTTGGTCTGCATATTTATTAAGGAAACTGGTCGGAAATTCTTCAGATTGGAGTGATCCTTGCCCTCTTTAGGGATAGCCACCATAGTGGACTGAGTGGCAGTACCCAAAGCCGCCCCTAAAGAGGCAAAGTGGTTTAGTACAGTTTCTAAAGGGTCCATAATCATGAATTCAGAGGTTTTCTACACATTTATGGGCAGGTAATCCGGACCTGAGGCTTTCCCCAAAGGAATAAGCTGAATCACCTTCTGAATCTTGCTACGATCTATAGGTATGTTTAGCTTCGTACTATCTGAGTCTATAAATCAGAATAGAATTTCTGAAAAATGTTAAGAATATCAGCAGTCTTGGGAATCTTTGAGGCTCAATATTATGGTGGAAGGAATTTTAAGTAGGCTGTTAATGATTTCCCCACTTTATTTAAGTAAAATAACTTTCTACCTTTTTGTGCTTGTACCCATTGATATGTAATTACTTTCAATGTTGTTGTATTCTTATTTAAGCTTTTTTAGTGCTATTAAAGCTGAATGGTCTTTAGATTGTCTGACTAGCTTTTCTTGGGTTTTCATAACAGCAGACATTTTGTCCAAGGAGGTGTCTTTATTTTTCTGAGCCGTACGATTGTCACGTGGCCTCTAAAGAAACATTTCAAGGTGTCCCAGGGAGGGACCAGTGAAAAGACTGAAGAGGTGTTATCCTGTAAGAACAGCGCTAACTCTTTGCACCGTTCCTTATTATGTGATTCGTTCTCAGGCACTTCGGTGTTCAAGCACCATGAATGTTTTTTTTAGGTTTCGGGGTAAGAATCTGAAGAGAAACTGAAATGACAGCATGATCAGAGATTATAATGGGCTCAAATGAGGAGGCCATGGTGCCATGTACATATTGAATTGTCAAATAGTATGCAATCAATTCTTGAGAAACCTATGTGTGCTGGAGATACGAAGGTAAAGTCAGTCCCAGTGGGTTATGAAGCCTCCATACATCCACAAGTCAATAAGAAGTGCAAAACAAATGCATTGCCTTGTGTGCTTTATGGATTCTATATTTAACCCCTCCCATGCTCATGACGAGCTGAGCTCGTCATGACAGTTAAAATGCTCAGGTGCGGGGCTAATTCCCCTCCTGTGCTGAGTGTTCTAACAAACGGGTGTGGTCATGACCAGCTCAGCTCGTCATGAGCACACGAGAAACGTGGCTCACCCCTCCCCCAGCACAGTGGGGGGAATCGGCCCCACAGCCAAGGGGTTAAAGGCAGAGATCCTGTCTATTATAGTATCCATCTGTAAATTTCAGTCATCACCCAATAATATTCGGGCCTTTCGTGGTAGTAGAGCCAACTTGGTAGATGGCTTGGACCAGAACAGGAAGTTATCAGTGTTAAGGGTGTAGATGTTAACCACAAATAATTTATATCTCTGGATTTCAGTCGGGTGAACAACCATCTGCTATTGTCATCCTGCTCTGAGACAATAATAGTTACACCTGAAGCCTTTGACATGAGCGTGACCATATCATTTGTCTTAGAGGTAGCCTCTAAGACAAATGCTCACCCATCAGAATGGAGTTACCAGTTTTGTTTGGGGTTATGGCCTCATGCAAATGACGGACTCACTTTACTGTATTACCAACGTGAGCCGAGAGGCAAACATGACCTTAGGAGGCGCATTTACAGTTTCCCCAAAAAGGTGGTGCATTGTCAGTGCACCGCTTGCGGACATCCCTGTGGAAGGGTGAAAGGGGGTCCCATGGACTCCCCAGACTCCCCTTGCAGGCAGTCATTCACTGCACCTGCCTGCAGGGGAATCTCTCTCACCTCTTCAAAGAGCAGCCGTGTTGCTGCCTGTGCAGAGAAACACAGAGTGGCATTGAAGCAGCTGCTCCATATTTCACTGAATGAGCTGCCCCCAGGGTAGTGCGATTTTGCAGCAGCCTCGAGGGTAGTGGAGTCCTCATAAGGGGGCACATTGTCCCTGTGTGCATTCGGCTCACCTGTTTATTACAGGGAAAGTGCACCCTATGTGTAATACGAACCCATGTTGGAATTGAAAACTTGCAATCAGGCCCTGATTCTGGCCAAAAAAAGCGATTTTCCAGTACTTCCTCTTGTGGTTTTGGGCACCGTTTTTGCCTTGAGGATGAGACCTCTGGTAATTAGAACTCTACCCAGGTTGGGGAATCTTGAATATATATCTTATGTAAAGAGGATATTTTAACTGATCTCAGGTTTTATTGACCTACCAAATATACTTCTTTCAGTCTCTTTCCCCTATGTGCTGGCGGAAAAGTAGGGATCTTTATCCCTCATACGGAATGATGCTTTGTGTAGTGAACGGTCAAGTTAAGAATGAGGACATCTACTTTTAAATGTTAAAAATGTTATATGCTCTGGTGCAAATTACATCGATTGCAGGCAGTACGTTGTGTCGTAACATACACTTTTGAATATTTTACATACGATTCAAGTGTACAGTTTGAAAAACTTTTATGAGTTCATGTTCCAAAATATAATTCCTCTTTTGTTATATTCTATTTCCACATGAGTCAACTGTAAGTAATCAACTTTTTTACCATCAACTTCATCAAGATGATTTAGCATATATTAGAACATTGGAATGTTGGGAGCTCCATTGCAGACAATAGAGTGCTCCCTGCTTCTACGGGCCGGTAAAGGCCCGCAGAGCAACATTCCAATGTTCTACAAAGGCTTCTCGAAGTTCGAGGGGATTTATATCCCCTCAAGCTTCAAGAACCCTTTGTTTAATTTGTTAGAACATTCTGCCCTCTGGTGGCAGAATGTTCTAATAGCCTTATAGCCCTTCGTAGCAGGGCTATACCGGCTATTAAAGTCCCGCTGTTTCGTTAAAGTCCCTCGCCTTCGGCTCGGGCCTTTAACGATTCAGCGGGCATTTAATAGCCGGTATAGCCCGCTACGGCGGGCTATAAAGCTATATTGTCAATGCAATTCGAGCCGGACTTGGGGGCATATTATCAAGTAAGGGTGTTACATTATCGCCGCTTTTATCGGCAGGAAACTGCCGATAAAGCGGCGATAATGGGCTTGATAATATGCTCTATGAATTTCAATCGAAGCCCATGTTAGATGTCTTCACATCTAAAATGGGATTCGATTGGAATTCATAGAGCATATTATCAAGCACATTATCGCCGCTTTATCGGCAGTTTCCTGCCGATAAAAGCGGCGATAATGTAACGCCCTTACTTGATAATATGCCCCTTGGTTCATTATCAAGAGACTCAGGATTCATTCGATAGTGCTGTATACAGAGCTCCAGAAAACCCATATCCTGTAGACGTCTTTGTATTGTTACTTGTAAATAGTGCTCCAAAACACACCATATCCTGTAAACATCCTTGTATCTTTGCTTGGATGTGCTGCTCTAGATCAACCCATGTCCTGTAGACGTCTTTGTATCTTTACTTGCATGCACTGCTCCAGAACAACCCACATCCTGTTGACATCCTTCTATCTTTGTAGTATGCAGTGCTAGGAACACTCTGTATCCTGTAAACTTTCTTGTATCTTTACTTGCATACAGTGCTCCAGGACAACCCATACCCCGTAGGCATGTTTGTATACAATTCTCCAGAACACTCTGTATCATGTTGAGGTTCTTTACTTGTATGAAGTGCTAGGAACACTCTTTATCCTGTAAACTTCCTTGTATCTTTAGTGCGTACAGTGCTCCAGGATAACGCATATCCCGTAGACATGTTTGTATCTGCATTTGTATACAGTTCTCCAGAACACCCTGCATCATGTTGAGGTTCATGTATCTTTACTTGTATGTGGTGCTAGGAACACTCTGTATCCTGTAAACTTCCTTGTATCTTTACTTGCATACAGTGCTCCAGGACAACCCATATCCCGTAGACATGTTTGTATCTGGATTTGTATACAGTTCTCCAGTTGACGTTTATGTATCTTTACTTGTATGTGGTGCTAGGAACACTCTGTATCCGTAAAAAAATGAATAATTTTCCTTCGTGGTCGTCTGTCAAAATTCACCCCCCACCCGATCCACTGCTCTTACCTGACCGGGCCTCGGCTGTATACTACTCCAGAGCACCTTGTATCGAATAGATTTCCTCTTCTTTACTTGTGTACACTGTATCTTTAATTGTATATAGTGCTGCAAGGCACCACGCTTACTGTAGATGTCTTTGTTTCTTTACTTATATACAGTGTCCAAAACATTGTGTTTTGGGTAGGTGTCTTCACGTCCTATTGAAATAGGATTTCCCCTATACCACTCTTTGTGCCCTGGGCTGAGTCCTAGTCATTAACATCAAACTGAACAATCACATTGTATATGAATTATTCAGAGCACTGCCTGACGAGACAATGTGCAATCTAGATTGTTGCATCGATTTGCATTAATGGTCACCCAGACAGACAGGAGACCCTTTATTGGCACTCTATGATTCAATAAAGAAAAGTGTATTTTATGTTGAAATTGTTCATTAACTCAAGGTATTCAGTGAAGAGAACTTTCCAGTATAAATCAATTCACTTCCATGTGCCTTAATATTCTTACCTACCTAGTCTTACCTACAAAACTTAAAGTAGTGATGTCACCATGCTGTATGTCATATTTCAAATCTAATTCACAAAATCTATATATTCTATTGTAGAAAATAATCATTCCTAAAATTCTGAAAAACCTTACCTACAATCTAATTTTCAGGGATTTTCTTCCTAAAAATAGAACATTTGCGTAAGCGACACAAATGCAGATTCCTACAAATGGATGCATTCTGTAGGAAATGTTGTATCTGAAGTTGAAAATACAAAGGAAGATTACAGAGCGCTGTCCTCAGGCTCTACAGTATTTGTTTCTATTGGTTCCAGGTGCAGGACAGGGTCCCAGTATGGATCCCTGCCCCCATTGGGTGATTTGATGATTCCCTTTATAGACCAGGCCCTTGCATGTTCTAAGGCCTTTGAAACTCTGTAAGGTGGCCCGAGTGCTCAGTTCCAGTGGCTGAGATATTACACCACGTGTCACAAATGTTTAGAAGAAATAGGAATCCTCGCTGTGGCTGTACACCTGATACTGCTTTTAAATTGTGTGTAAATGTAAATTATTTTCAAATTTTGAAAACTATTTTTAGTGTGCCCCTAGACTGGTTGATCTGGTCAGTAAAATCCCTTGATCATGGTTCTACAACCTTTTCTGTAGTGAGAGCAACTTCTGATCATTGAAAATCTTTGTAAGCTACTAAACAACTTGCACATTGCTACCAGACACCCCACACCCAGTTTCTTTGACTGGAAGGCTAATGTCTATAGAGCCAGATACTATGGTTTGAAAAAATTCATTGACATGGGGCACTATAACAGGGCCAACATGTGTGACCGTGAGAGTATGGTCTTTGAGGATATATGCACTTGATTGTGTACGAATGGGATACATGTGTATGGTTGACTGAGAGGCTATGTGTATGTACTTGTGGCACAGGAAATACCTTTCACCATATGTGGCACTGTAAAATGTATAATACAAACATAAAACCGTTTTTTATGGGAATAATTTATAGTGTGAAAAATGTTCAACAAAAAGAATCACAGTATGTAACATTTTTCTTCACTTTAAATTTCCCCCACTTGCAGAAGTCCTGCTATTTGTAAATATAACACATTTAAATGGTAGAAAATGAAAAATAATAGTTAATTCAATCATTAAGTTAACTTTTCGTTTTAATTTTCTTCCGTTTAAAAGCATTTAGAAACATCATTTTGCTCTCATGCTTCAATATTGAGTTGACAAAGACTTTTGTTAAAGAGTTAAATACTTTGGTGCTTCAGTTGTTCACCTCTGTGACCCCGCCTGGCCCACAAATCTTCAGGCCCTTTGTTTTGCATTCTCAATAAATAATGTAAAAAAACACAGCTGTCCCTTAACTTTCAAAGGAAAATGAGACCCTGGCTTATTTAATAATTCCCTCAAGTCTGTGAGATACTCTGAAGGTGTCTGGTAGCTCAGAGACTGGTTGGAGACATCTACCTTAATTGAAGGGCCTGCAGTTGTCTTTTAAAAGAATAAGTAAGCAGGAGTGGCTCCACTAAGGTGGAGGAGCATTCTGCAACTGCTCCGAGAGCAGGAGAAAGGAAAAATAAAATTATATCCCCATTATTATCATTTTATTTTTCACTACTGGGCTAGGTTAGAGTGGGGCTGGGGTCATTTGGGAGGAGTGGTTTGCAAACCTTAAGTGTGCATGAATGTTTAGCTTGCCCTCTTCGGCCAGCCAAACAGTCATGCGCAATTTGCATGTTCCACCAGGCTGCATTACACTGCCTGGTGGGGAACATGCCCAGACTCACATTCCACGTCTGAGCGCCGAACCACAGCGCTCTGACCAATCACAGCGCTGCATTGCGACGTTGTGATTGACTTAGGGGAAGGAGCCTGTGTTTTTTCTGCTTCTGCCAAAGCTGAGGAGAAGGTGGCTTGGGAAGGGACCAAAATAGAGGGGAGACTTAGGCCTGCAAAAGTTAAGTGTTTTTGTATTTATTTTTTTGTCTGTCTATCGTTCCGCCACCCCCGTTTCCTGCAGCTGTCACTTTAAATAAGGCTGGTTCTTTTTCAGGAACATTGTAGCAAACTTTACTGAAGAAATCTTTGCAGGTATTGCTTCAGTTCGTGGCTTCTAACATGTTACAATCCCCTGTGCGTTGCAGGCCAAAACTCTTCACCCGGGTGCCAACTGCCAAGGTCACACAATTGTCCTTGCTTCTTTGTCATTCATCATCTCCGTTCCAAATGTGGCCCAATGGAGGACAACGATTAGATAATGATCTGAAGCAACACTTGCAAATAATTCTCCATTAAAGCCTGCAACCATGTGTCTGAAAAAGAACTCGACTCCAGTGTATTCATTTGAAATACCACATGACTGTGGTGCCCAGACTACTGCTGGGCATTCAAACTCGACACCTTCTGCACACACAATAAAATCGTGATGCCCAGACTATTGCTGGGTATTCAGACTTGCAGTACCAAATTTCAAGGAAGGACCCTGCACCACACATTGCCCCTGCCAGCGCTGCCAACAGTACTGAAAGGGCGAGATTTTGATCGATACCTTATATCTATTGATCCAAACCTCGATCTGGTCGACTGAACCTTTGTTGCCTGTCTTGGAAGAAAACAGTACACCTATCTGCAAGTTAGTTCACCCAATAAAGGACTCTACTCTTAAAGATCACGGACAACTTCTAGGTTTCAAAAGTTTATTGTAAAGATATAATGAGCTGCAAATACAAGCATCTCAGAATGAGATTCACGAGATACACAGGTCCAATTACATACATGTGCTCTCGAAAAGCCCTCAGACGAGCAACAGAAATCACTAACACAAGTTCTAAAAATAGTAAAGCTATAAGCATCGACGCATATCGCTCCTTCATTTAGATTGGAGGAAAACAAACACAGGTTAGGCGTCCCTACCCTGTTCTAGATGGTATCCCTACTTAACCAAATCCCAACCTAACAAAGGTGTCAGCAGTGAATGACCCCCAAGGGAAGTCACCCACTCTAAGTCTCTTGGTGAAAACCTAAAGTTCTCCAGTCATGACCCCTCACTGCCTACCCATCCGCTCTCTTAGGGGTCCTCAGGTCTCTGCTCTAACTCCACCCAGGGGTGCTGTCCCTAATACAAAACAGTCAACAACATTTGAGACGCCCCTTGCGAAACGCCTCTCACGTGGTGCAACTTCAGGCTTTTTCCATGATGCTTTGTCTTGGGCCTCATGCGTTAGAGTTGACCTTGCTTCTCAGACTCTTCTCCGGCCCGCTGATACCCCTTAAACATTCCAAAACCCTCCTCCATGTCTGGGCCGTCTACTGAACAGACCTCTATTCATTCACTTATAATTGGATCCCCCCTTTCCTGTTGCAGACAGATATCTGCCGCCAAGAACCCAACTCTCATAGACTTCTAAAAAGGCTTGCAACATTTCTCAGCCCAGACATGTACGTGTAAATCAATGCTAAAACATTTCAGGCCTACAATATTTCACATTATGATTATAGCATTCAACTTCTTCATTTAATTAAAGCATGTTAAAACTCTTATTCTATTATTTAGAAAACATTACTATAAATCATGGCCCATTAATGCAATGACCAAAAACGTTAAACAATCTGTGTCGTGAAAAGAAACACCTTCCCTTTCCCTCCAGCTCTGGCCCTGAGGCCTACCACGTTCTGCTCTTATCCACATACCATCTTATATGTTAACAGCTACACGACATAGATTCAAAATAATCACGTCTAATAAAATCATATAATGTCACACCTTTCTGTATTAGTTCCACTTCTACTTAAATCTCTATATTAGCTATACATTTAGAATATAATTTCAGATACTATTAGCACTCATGGCATTTCTCATCATGACTTGTGCTTACTATAGGTAAGTGTGATGTACTCATATATTTAAATCAGTTTGCGCTCTCTCAGTTCCCCCCTTTGATGACCTCTCGGGGTCATCACTAACATTTAAACTGCAGTTATTGCTGGCATTCTCTGCGCTTCCAGAGCTCTCAGACTCCTGTACTGATTATCTTGTATGGCAGCCAATCTCTGCAACTGTTCTCTTTGGGCCCTTTCTGACCTTCTTGCTCTGTACCATTTGAATACCCTCACCAATCCCCACAATATTATCCCACAGATCAATATTATGATGATAGGCTTTAGGATATACCATATAAAGCTTTTGCCTAAGGTGGAAAACCACCCTCCAACTGTACTCATTCCGTGGCCCACCTTTTCCCAGACATTTTCTCTACTCAAGTCTTCGATCTCTTTGTGAATATTAGTTATGTTCTTAATAACTTTCTCAAGGGGTTTTGAAAGGTCTGGAATGTAAGTGCAACATTCCTGGACCTTCAAAGCCTTACAGACTCCGCCCTCTTTTGCTAATAAGACATCTAATGCAAGACGATTTTGAAGAACCATAGCCCTTATCGATTGCATCTCTCCTTCTACCAGCATTAAGGACTGGGCAGTGCTGGCAGACAACCTGTCGACAACTGTTGCCAGTCGTCTAATTTTAACATCATTAAGGATTATTCCCAAAAGAGGGAACATAGCTCCAAAAACATCTCCAACCATTTCTGCATCGCCTAAATCTCTCCTTCCCCTCGATGATGTCTGGCCCTCAATGATCAATAAGTCTTGTGCATGATATATTTTGGGGAAGACAATTGCCAAGTAACATGATCCATACCAGTTGTCAGGTAGTCTCACGTAAGCATTTCTTCCACATACAAAATACACATTTGGAATCACTTGCATTCCCTTCAGGAAATCCTTAGTGTAGTACTCTAAATTAAAAGCATGTTCACAGTCAACTTCACCCACGTATACATTTTCATAATACGTTTTGGCTCGGTGAAGACATAACTTTCCTCTCTGCGCTTTATCTAAAGCTATTGGACCACTACTACCCTTTCTCTTATGTGACTTCTCTTCCTCGGTCCAATCTAATTTCCCTTGTCCTGATTTCTTCAAAATCTTTTGTCTCCTGTAACGATCATCCACCTGCCCTATGAACTTCTTCTCGACTTCTGACACCTTGCATGTCAGGTTATTTCTACGGGCATGTGAAGTATCTAAGGTAATCCAAGGAATGAAGAACTTGGCCAATCTGTCTTCACTCTTCCAGTAATCCCATTTATTCATCTGCTTATAATTTGGGACTTCTGGCAACACTGAATCATAATTAGAGAAATAGTATTCAAAACTATCTCTCTCATAAAATATACTAAGCAATAAGCTACATGTAATGCCATATGTCAGAGGGAGGTGATGATACCGAATTCCTTCATCTACAGACGCAGGCAACTGCATGCAGACGTAGCAATCCTTAACCTCCATGGCATCCACGTATTCATACAAAAGTTTAGCATAAGCATTCGACCTAAAGTCTCCTTGGGACTCGTCCACATGTAACCTGCGGGCTTCTGCAGCCAATAACGCTTTCTCTTGAGTGTTTTCCCTTTTCTCACCTGCAACAGTGGGTGTAAGTGTTACTACAGAATTCGCATCAGTTACCTTTACCTCTTCCTCATGTCCCTTTACATAAGAAATTGTTACCACTAAAGCTATTAATATTATCACTCCTACTATTAGTGTACCTATTATACATTTAGCTCTGCGGTTCGGGGTGCCGGCCTCCATTTCGTCAGACAATCTAGCTTATCCCTTTCTCTTTGCAAAAAGTTCTTTTCCTCTCGTTCCTTTACAGTCTCTTTCAATCCTTTTTTTTCTTTAGAATCCACACAGCTGGAGGCTGACAGCCTTTTTCGCAAAAAGTCCTTTCACAGTTCAAAAAGACAACCCTAGCCCTTCTCCATCCACTCAAGGGGTTCCCTAAAATTCTCTGCTTCCTGGGCGCTAGGTAATCTTCTTTTCTTCTGCTTGCTTTATTTACAAAGTCCTTTAACAATCGACTATTAGATTTGTGGTTGCAGCTTCAATAGCATAGTTCAATATTTCCATGCGAAGAGTATGCTCTTCATGTGCTGTTATCGTTGTACCAAAGTCGGGGAATTGCAATTCTGTAAGAAACATGTGTTTTAACTTGCTGAGGCGGGGAGGTCTGGGGAGCACGAATGTTAGTGACCCTTCTTGTTCGACACCGGGTACCAACAGTTGTATTTCCACGGTGATAATGGGCTCAGAACTGGACACCACCACCGCTCGGATCCTCCCTGTCTCCGGTTTCACAGACATTTGTCGCCAGATATGTCCACTCAGGTGTGGAGTATCTTCTGTTAGGCACACGCACTCTTCTTGACCTCCTTCGGTCTGGTGCTTCAGCGCCCTGAGCACCTTCTTCTGGGTCTGAGTCTTCTGATATCGGAGGAAGGGTTGCTTCTGGAGTTGACCTCAGGCTAGAACTTCTTCTTTGCGGCCAAATTGCTTCTCCACGTGCCCTTCTACTCCTTCTCCTTCTGGTCTGTTCTCGCTCTCTTTCAGACCTGTCAGGGTCAGACTCGTACTCCCAGCTGTCTTCTCCTTCTGTAGCGTCTTCTGTTTCGCTGTTGTACTGACCGTCCTCAGCTTGGTCAGACTCGTTCCCTGCTTCCACTGGCACCTCTACAGCTTGGCTAGCCCCCTCTATAGCTTCTTGGTCTTCAGCTGGACGTCCATCCGAGAGAGGAGCTGTTTCCAGAGGTGCTGGAACCCTTTTCGTATGTGACGCGTGTATCCAATTGGGCAGGCCTCCCACCTTTACAGCTGTACTTGTGATCAGGATGACCTGGTAGGGCCCACGCCAACGAATATCCAAACAGCTTCTTCTCACATGTTTCTTCACCAGGACCCAGTCCCCAGGATACAGGTCATGGCAAGGGCCCTGGCACGCTGGAACCTCTGCAGCCTGCACCTGAAGGGACACAGAACGCATGGCGTCAGACAGCCCCTTACAATAGTCCAGGATCATATCATCTGTGATATTTAACAATGCAGTAGCTGGAATAGATGGCAGCCTCATTGCTCTCCCCATTAACACTTCATGTGGTGACAACCCTGTTCTTCTGTCTGGGGTACTACGAAGGCTCATGAGGACTAATGGCAGGGCATCAGGCCAACTCAGGGTCGTTGAGGAGCAAACTTTCGCTATTCTGGACTTGATCGTTCCATTGATCTGTTCCACAATTCCTGAGGCTTCTGGTCGGTAACTGCAATGGAGCTTTTGATCTATATTTAGTGCAACACAGATCATCTTCACAAGCTCGCTGTTAAAATGTGTTCCCCTATCTGATTCCAAAAAGGCCGGCACCCCGAAACGAGGGATAAGTTCTCTAAGCAGTAACTTAGCCACTGTGAGGGTGTCGCACCTACGTGTAGGGTATGCCTCAACCCATCTGGAGAACACACAAACAACCACCAGGACATAGCGAAGGCGGTTGCATCTTGGCATTTCAATGAAATCTATCTGCATTCTATTGAATGGACCTCCAGACCTTCCTATGTGACTTAGTGCAACTGGTGTTCTTTTTCCTACGTTCAGCTGCTGGCAGGTCACACAACGCTGGCACACTGCTTCTGCTGCTATTCTAAACTTAGGATTGTACCAAGTCTGTCTAAACACTCTCAGCATAGCATCTCTCCCTAAGTGTACGGGACCATGTATGAGTCTAGCCATTGGACTCACCATCTCATTGGGCAACACTGCTCTGCCGTCTGCTGAGACCCAAAAATGAGTCTCACCCATTACACATCCTGCCTTTTCCCATGTTTCCTTTTCTGAATCAGGAGCATTTTCTTGCATGGTTGACAATTCATCCCAAGTATCAACAGTTTCCAGTATCATGGCTAATTCAGTTCTTACATTTATTCCACCCACATCCACCTCTGTGAAAGAGTAACCTTGTTCTGCGCAATACCGCGCAACTTCATCAGCATATCTATTGCCTTTCGAAACAAAGTCCTCATTTTTGGTATGTGCGATGCACTTTACAACTGCGATACTTGCTGGACATTGCAATGCTTCTAACAACAGGCGCACAAACTCTCCATTGCGAATGGGAGAGCCTGAGGAAGTCATGAACCCTCTTTGAGACCATAACTGCCCGTAATCATGAACTACCCCAAACCCGTATTGGCTGTCGGTGTAGATGGTGACTCGAATTTGATTGCCTGCTAAGCAAGCACGTGTCAGGGCAATAATCTCGGCTACCTGAGCGGAGTTTACTCCTTCCAGGCACCCTGCTTCCACAACTCCTTCAATTGTACAAACAGCATACGCTGCTCTCAACTGCCCAACTTCGTCTCTTACACATGAGCCATCGACAAAGAAAACTTCGTCTGGGTCGGTCAGTGGCTCATCTACGATGTCGGGTCTGGGTTTGGTGCATAGTTCAGTCACATCGAGACAGTCATGGTCTGTATATTCATCATCATCATCAATATCATTTGGAAGTGGCATTAAGGTAGCAGGGTTCAAAACAGAGCATCTCTTGAGGGTCACGTTCTCTGCAGCAAGAATAACTTGCTCATAGCGCGTGAGCCTGCTGTTGGTCAGATGCTGTGTTTTGGTCCTGGTCATCAACAGTTCAACAGAATGTGGCACGCACACCTCTAACGGGTGCCCCATGACGATATTTTCACATCTCTCAATGCTGACACCCGTTGCAGCAACGGATTTGAGACATCCGGGCAACGCTGCGGCTACTGGGTCTAAAGTAGCCGAGAAATAAGCAACTGGTCTACGGGCATTCCCATGGATTTGGACCAACACAGACAACGCGCAACCTTCTCTCTCACAACAGTAAAGAAAAAATTGTTTATTGTAATCAGGCATTCCCAATGCCGGAGCACGACACAGGTCCTCTCGCAACTGTAGGAACGCCATCAAACAGTCTTTGTCCCATGGTACCGGATCACTCACCTCTTTGTGCGTCAGTTTTTGCAAAGGTTTTGCTTTCAGTGAAAAGTTCACGATCCACTGTCGGCAATAACCCACCATCCCTAGGAACATCCTGACCTCTCTCTGGGTCTGAGGCGCATTCATTTTCATGATCGCCTCTATCCTGTCTGGTGACACTTTTCGTTTGCCTTTCTCAATTCTGTGTCCCAAGTACTGCACTTCTGTCAGGCAGTACTGCAATTTTCCCGGGGATACCTTATGCCCATTGGCAGCTAGGTGATTTAACAAAGCAATGGAGTCTTCCCTGCAAGCTTCTTCTGTTTCTGACGCCACAAGGAGGTCGTCTATGTACTGGACCAGAACTGACTTCTGGGGCAGCACTAGACTTTCAAGATTTTTCTTCAAAAGCTGGTTAAAGATCGATGGACTCTCTGTATACCCCTGAGGGATACGACACCATGTTAGGACGCGATTTTCCAGCTTAAATGCGAAAAGAAAATGGCTATCTTCGTCCAAAGGGATCGAAAAGAAAGCCTGGCAAAGATCGATCACAGTGAACCACTCTGCTTGGAATGGAATCTGAAACAGTATCACTGATGGATTCGGTACCACTGGACAACATGAAACGACTATGTTATTAATCTTTCGAAGGTCCTGCACTATCCGAAATTTCCCATTTGGTTTCTGCAGACCCATAATCGGGGAGTTACATGGACTACCCACGATTTCTTTCAGTATTCCCTGTTTAATCATGGACTCGATCACGGGTTTTATGCCTGCAATCGTTTCTGGAGTCAATTTATACTGGGGTGTTCTTGGGAACTCAGCATGCGGTTTCACTACAATTTTCACTGGGTCCACCCCTTTGACCAATCCAATCTCTTCCCCAGTGAAATCCCATACCTCTGATGCCACTGTCTCTCTCAGATCCCAGGGAAGCTCGTCTACTGTCAAAGTAGGGTACAGCTCCACACATATTCTGGAGTTTGCAACTTTGAAATCTGCATCATCATCATTAGTCAATACCTCCACTCCCTGGGGTGTACAGTATATAGTACAATTCAATTTACACAACAGGTCTCTTCCTAGCAGACACACAGGGCTTGAATCGCAAACCACAAATTGGTGCTCATCGCTGTACTTCCCTATTTTCACCTGTACCGGTTCTGTTAATTGGCTGGTTATTCTCCTGTTTGCGACCCCTACCACCTGTATGGTCTCTCCAGACATGGGCAGGTCTGGAACTGCAGCTGATCTGATCGTGGATCTAGTGGCTCCTGTGTCCACCAGAAATGTCGTAGGGCACCCTGCTACTTCTGCTTCCACATAGGGTCCCCTCTGATCTACCTCTAAGGCTGCCCCGAGGGTGCAGTCTTCTCTTTCCACTCTCTGTCCGGTTAATGGGTCCACATAATAGCATTCTTCCCCTTCCATAAACAGGGGCATTTGTCTATAGGTCTTACCCATACTCCCTACTCGAGGAGGTTGCGGGAACTGGGCTCGGGGAGGAGCCCCCCCCCCTTTGAGCACCTTTCCTTGGTATGGCGTCGCCCCTCTCATAGGTGCGCTCTGGACCTCTTCCTCCTCTATCTCTTGCTCTCCTATCTCTACATTGTAAGGGCACTCGCGTTTCCAATGCCCCAACTCGTTGCACTGGTGGCACCTAGTCGTTTTCTTCAAGGTAGCTATGTCTACTCTGGGTCTAAAGGTAGTACTCTCCTCGTTACCCTTGTTCTGACTGTATTGCTTCTTACCTCCTGTACCTGTCCCTTGCTGCTGTTGTTGCGGTCCCCCCTTTCCTGCTGTCTGCAATTGTACCACCATCAGCTTTTCTTTTAGTTTCTTAGCCTTGGAGTCTACCTCATCACAGCAGTACCTGGCATATCTCAGTATTTCATCTAGGGGTTTACTTTGCCAACAAATCGAGTGTTGCTGAATCATTAAACTAATATCCGGTCTCAGTCCCAGGACGAACTTGGACACAAATTGCCCTATATCCTTTGGATCCATTACATCCAAGCCGCTATACTGTTTAAACGCTTTCAGCAATCTCTCGTAATATTCGTGAACTGTCTCTTTGGGTTCCTGTCTCGTTCTGTCTATTCTGACCCAATCTATGTCTTGCATTGGCACTTTTTCTTTCAGCCAAGTCATCACTCTCTCGAATTTTGCCATCACGATCTCGGACGGCCCATTAGTCCTAGCATCTCTCTCTGGCTCCGTTGTGGGCCACTCAGCGCTAACCTTGCATGCTGTCCACAGATCTCCTGGTACTACAATGTCAAACAGCGTGTTCAGATCTATCCATAGGACTTTTGAGATCTTTACAAACCTCTCGACTTGCTTGTACCACTCCACGGGGCTCTCTCGTAACTTGGGGAAAGATGTGGTAAAAGCAGCTAAATCTCCCCTACTCCAAGGGACATGTACATAGCTCCCATTGGCAACTTCACGCAAAGGGTAAGCTTCTATTCCCTGCTGTCCTGGTGTTATACCAATCATGCTTCTTCTGCCGGTCCCTTTCTTGGACCACCTCTCTTCCCATTTATCTAGTGCCCTCCATGTCCTTATTCCAGTAATCAGTTCCCTTATGTGTGTTTTCAGCCCAATCGTTCTCCTCTCATCTAGATCTCGATCTGAGTAATGTAGCCTGTGGTTACCCTGTAATGCTTTGGTTCTTGACAAGTCCACCATATATTTGCCTGCTAGTTCGACTAACTTCTCATGGACTGCTCTCGCCTTTCGTGTGATGTCCTTTGCCATATACAGTATTTCATCCTGTTCATACATTTCCATTCTTTCTAAAGGCAGGGTACCATCTACCATGTCATCCAGATCTGACCTTAAGCTGGAGACATCAAGTCTCTTGGCTTTTATCTCAGCTCGCAATATGTCTTTTGAAGGGGGCTCACTGGTCTCCCTACCATCCCAACTTCGAGCTCTGCGTTTGGGCTCAGGAGAATTAATGGGTGGCCTCCCTTGCTCCCATCTCTCCAGGTCCCATGCTCGGCCATCCGATCTTGGAAGGTGATGGAACACGGGCCTGTTATCCCTACTCTCTCTCTGCCCACTCTCGTCTTCTTCTCTCCTCTCACCGCACATCTCTCTGTTATTTTCCCTCTGGTCGCTACACTCCCTTTGCCTCGTATCGCTCAGTATCCGATACGATCCTTCCTGGTTCCCCATATTCCCTGGGCTGCGCTCATTTCTGTCATCACAGGGACTATGGTGCGACCTCTCACAACTCCCATTCAGTTCTCTGGTGCCGGGCACACAGTGTGGACATTTAAAGCTGTTTCTGTATTCTTGTGCTCTCCTCTCCCCTTCACTGAGTATTGGGCACGCCACCCCTCCACTCCCGGGGCCCCCGTTTTCCAGGTCTGTTCTACCTCCATTCCGGGCCCAATGGGTGACTCCCCTACTCCCTCTACAGTCCCACTCCGGGCTACTCTCCCCAGCCCCGCAGTGAGTCCGTGCTCTGCTGTCCTGACTTTCCCTTTCTGCTTCTGCAGCATTGATGCACTTTTGAGCCTTCACTGCCTCGTCCCACTGCTTCATGTACTCATTTAGCTCTTGGAAGGATTTTCGTCCAGATCCCCTCAGATCCATTGGCCATCTAGGGCCCCCAGGATCTCCTCCCGGGTCCCCTGCTGTGTGCATCGGTGTACTCCACTCTCTGGGTATCGGCATCTGACTTGGGGAATTAGTGGTATCGTTCCTCCTAGCCTTCTCTGCTCTTTCTCTGTCTTTCCGTACCCGTTCTTCCCCTCTTGCTCTCTCTTGGTCATATATCGATATTATAGGACCTATGGTAACAGGTACCTGTAGTGCATCTGGTAATGGGTAGGATGTGGCACTTTCCGTTTCCGGCGCTCTTTGTACCACAAACCTACCGACCACCTGCTGCACCTGACTAGGCTGGAGCAACTCTTTCTTTGGCTCAGGATCCCACTCTGAACTGGGAAGCGGTCTATGCTCTCCTGCATTGCCCCCCTTTGCTCCTTCCGTATTCTCGACCTCTCCCCCTGCTCTATTATACGGGGGTGGCCTGTCTGTCAGTAATCTGTTTATCAAGCTGTCCTCTGTTTCGCTCTCATCATC
This sequence comes from Lissotriton helveticus, assembly GCF_964261635.1. Taxonomy (NCBI): domain Eukaryota; kingdom Metazoa; phylum Chordata; class Amphibia; order Caudata; family Salamandridae; genus Lissotriton; species Lissotriton helveticus. The sequence continues at coordinate 1,113,682,499 of NC_136068.1, forward strand.
TTCTTCCAGGGGACTTTTATTTACTGGCGCCTCTAATACTGGGTACAGTTTATTTATTTCCAAATTATGCACTCTCCATCTTTTAGCATCCGCATCCCACCTGGCATCCTGCACTGCCCTTACCGAGCGTTTCACCCTTTCTTGTCGTCTGTTCATATTCCTTTCATGCGCTGCCCTAAGCCATGCATCAAGGGCTTCGAACTGGGTTGGTCTAGGCAAGGGTCTCTTTGAGGTCATGACTGATTTCAATCGATGTAACACCTCTAATCTGAACGTCCCGTACTTCGGGAACGTCAGTTCCTCATTTCCTTCAGTAATCTTACTCCACTCTGATATCCAAAGGATCGTATGCAACCCAACGTTTACTGCCATGTAACGAGCTGGCGTACCCTCCGGCGGGGCTTCTTCCCCTTCATACGATCCCCGCTTCTCTTTCTTAAACAGCGCTTTCAACCATTTAAAACACTTCATAATTATGCGCACAAAATCCAGCCTCGCTACTCTGTTTACTTCCTGATGACACTCCACCAATCCTGTCGCGGCTTTGCTAGCTTGGCCTATCACAGCGCGGTTTTTCTCCTGTCGGCCAATCACGTCGCGACCCTGTGTGACGTGTTCGCTAGCTGGCCTATCACAGCGCGGTCTTTCTCCGGTCAGCCAATCACTGCGCGACACCACCTGACGTCTCTTTTCTCCGCTTCGCAGCAGCACCCCTCCTTTCTCAACTCGTCTCCCGGTTATGCATGCGTCCCATTCATACACCGAAAAATGACTACTTCCGACCAAGCGGTCACTTCTCTCGACTGTACGTCCACAGTCTATCTGTAATTGTCAACACAACTGACGAGATGTCTATCGTCTCTCTGATAGGTTGCTTACACACACAGTAACTTCCGACCAGCGTCCGTTACTCACGCACTCACTCTTACGTTCCCCCTATCTCGGTCTCTCGGGTGATCAATGGTACCTCATGACCCCCTTCACTCTAGTTGACAATTACTCTGGGTGTCCGATACACCCGAACCACTTAAGCTCTCCTTGAACTTAAGATTTCCACCGGTTGCGCGCGCTCACAACCTGTTCCACAGTCACTCTACAGACATTCAACTCCGCCAGACATTACAACATAGATACAATACAAAACACCGCAATCTAACACGCATAACCCTTTATACTCACTCTCGACCGATACTGCTGCTTTTTCTGTCTCACGTCATCCGGATCTTCTTCGGCGGGCTGTTCTTCCGATCATCGTTTTCTAGGGGCCTTGGGGTAAGCTAACCTGGCCTAGGTCACCGTCCTCAAGAAGGCAACCATCCTCTATAGCTACCAACTGAAAGGGCGAGATTTTGATCGATACCTTATATCTATTGATCCAAACCTCGATCTGGTCGACTGAACCTTTGTTGCCTGTCTTGGAAGAAAACAGTACACCTATCTGCAAGTTAGTTCACCCAATAAAGGACTCTACTCTTAAAGATCACGGACAACTTCTAGGTTTCAAAAGTTTATTGTAAAGATATAATGAGCTGCAAATACAAGCATCTCAGAATGAGATTCACGAGATACACAGGTCCAATTACATACATGTGCTCTCGAAAAGCCCTCAGACGAGCAACAGAAATCACTAACACAAGTTCTAAAAATAGTAAAGCTATAAGCATCGACGCATATCGCTCCTTCATTTAGATTGGAGGAAAACAAACACAGGTTAGGCGTCCCTACCCTGTTCTAGATGGTATCCCTACTTAACCAAATCCCAACCTAACAAAGGTGTCAGCAGTGAATGACCCCCAAGGGAAGTCACCCACTCTAAGTCTCTTGGTGAAAACCTAAAGTTCTCCAGTCATGACCCCTCACTGCCTACCCATCCGCTCTCTTAGGGGTCCTCAGGTCTCTGCTCTAACTCCACCCAGGGGTGCTGTCCCTAATACAAAACAGTCAACAACATTTGAGACGCCCCTTGCGAAACGCCTCTCACGTGGTGCAACTTCAGGCTTTTTCCATGATGCTTTGTCTTGGGCCTCATGCGTTAGAGTTGACCTTGCTTCTCAGACTCTTCTCCGGCCCGCTGATACCCCTTAAACATTCCAAAACCCTCCTCCATGTCTGGGCCGTCTACTGAACAGACCTCTATTCATTCACTTATAATTGGATCCCCCCTTTCCTGTTGCAGACAGATATCTGCCGCCAAGAACCCAACTCTCATAGACTTCTAAAAAGGCTTGCAACATTTCTCAGCCCAGACATGTACGTGTAAATCAATGCTAAAACATTTCAGGCCTACAATATTTCACATTATGATTATAGCATTCAACTTCTTCATTTAATTAAAGCATGTTAAAACTCTTATTCTATTATTTAGAAAACATTACTATAAATCATGGCCCATTAATGCAATGACCAAAAACGTTAAACAATCTGTGTCGTGAAAAGAAACACCTTCCCTTTCCCTCCAGCTCTGGCCCTGAGGCCTACCACGTTCTGCTCTTATCCACATACCATCTTATATGTTAACAGCTACACGACATAGATTCAAAATAATCACGTCTAATAAAATCATATAATGTCACACCTTTCTGTATTAGTTCCACTTCTACTTAAATCTCTATATTAGCTATACATTTAGAATATAATTTCAGATACTATTAGCACTCATGGCATTTCTCATCATGACTTGTGCTTACTATAGGTAAGTGTGATGTACTCATATATTTAAATCAGTTTGCGCTCTCTCAGTTCCAACATAAAACCTAATCATCGCACTCCTACAAGTGTGACAATTCAGACTATTTCAGGCCCCCAAAGCTATAATAATGGCATGCGAGGCTGGTATTATTCATTTTCAATGCCATTTGACTCACTAAACACAGCTGTGCACTTCTCAGACAGCGCCACTATGTGGTGGACTTTCACTAGAGCCAGTGATGACAAGTAAGTGCTGGTGCCATGCACTGGAAACCACCGGCTCAAGTTGAGCACTGCCGACTCGACACCTTCTGCATACCCCATGTCGCAGTCAGAGTCCTCACTTTGCCTTCAGTCTCCGGTGTTGGGCTCACGTGGAGCTCCCGTTGCACACGTGAAAAATATGTGCCGCTTTAAAGAGTTTTGTTTTCACTGATGATGCAGGGATGACCTGGCATTATCAAAGGTGAGATTGCACGTGGGTCCCACAGACCAGGGTGCACCTGTAAACAGAGGTACTGTTCCTCTAAGCCTGACCACTGCCTTGCGAAGGTCTCTACACTGGCACCTGACTATGCAAGCAGTTCCCCTCCCAGGTCCCATGGGCATCCACCCATTCCATAAGGAAACTTACTGGCCAGATGACAGACAAATACTGTCATCATGTAGGTCAGAGGGGGATGCAGCATCGCCAAAAGGTTACTGTAAGTAATATGTCTTATTGTTAGTAAGTGCAAGCCCATTGTACATTATTAAATCTCTGAATTACATTACAAGTGTTTAGGCAAATGGAGGTTAAGTAATTTGCCAAGAATCACCCAATGTTCAATCACTGCCAGAGGCAGAAATCGAAACCAGTTGTTTAGCCACTGGGCCATATCACCTCTCAATAATAAGTGGTAGGTCCGCGCCAATGATTTCTGGAAGGCACTAACAGTACTTTATTTAGGGGACTAAGAATATTTGTTACCTAATGCTCGGTTCCTGTCTTAGCAGTGAGAGGCAGTAGGTTAGTCCTTCTTTTATTTCCAATGGGCATTGACATAGGAGGCGGAGAGCCAATACAGTGATCCTTGACCATCTCGAGATATTGGCATCATTTCTTCTGTTTCCATGACCACAATGGAAATAAGAAAGGTATTTTGTTTTATGTCCGAGCTGGTGTGCATGCTGCTCACCAGCTAGGCTCACCATACAGCCAACGGGCAGCCAGCTGTCATGGTGGTCAGAGGATTGAGGTGGTAGTGGTGCTACAGCTGTCAAAAGACCTGATTACCTGTTGGCCCATGCCACCTCCTCTAAACAAAAATATTGTGCCTGGCACGTTTTTATTTTATTTACTGTGTATGAATGTGGCTTTCTACACAACAAGCTCACACATAAGCTACCTCTGTAACTGACAACCATCCTCTTCTGCAAACTTTTACACTTTTTGTGTGAATTAGTTTCTTTGGTTTAAGTTCAAGCGCCGTGAAGCCACTGGTTGGTTACTGTGTTATATAATTAATGCAGTTAAAAAAAATGTGGGATTTTTGCTCCTTCAAAATTTCCTCAAGACTTGTTGGTGTGAACCCACAGTGCAGGCATATTGTAGATCTTTGTCCCAAAATACTAGATTTCGGTTTTTCAAAACTCTGATTGCTCTGTGCAAAAATCTGGAAATTCTGAAGAAAAGTCTACATTTTCAGTTACATTAATTTCATTGCAATTTCAGGTAGTTAAGAAATGGATGTTCAGTAGAAGCAGATTTGTAGGGTATTGCATGAAATTCCTATGATAAGAACTCCAGACAGCAGTTCTCAAAGAATTTCTAACACAAACTGATGGCTGAGATGCATCAAAATACAGACAATGATTAATGCACTGATAAAAATCATTTTATATATTTATTTTGGAATTCAGCATTCTCATAAATATATGTAATGGTTCCATTTTTATTCACTTGTTTCACTGATAAAAATACCTTCAGACAAGTTCAATGCGATTTCATCATGACAAACTAAGCTGTCCCTGGTCTGCATTTGTGCCGCCTATGTAGCAAAGTTTTCCACAATACGGCCACATGACCATCACTGACCAATCATATAGCATTGTAATTATGTTCTGCGTCTATTCATGGGCACTTTTCCTTTTCTGCCTGCAGGTACATGATCACCTCATTGGACCGCACCCATGCTGGCTTCTATCGCTGCATTGTCCGCAATCGCATGGGAGCCTTGCTGCAAAGGAAGACGGAAGTACAGGTGGCATGTGAGTGACCTCTTACTACAAAAACAGTAACTTATAGCACTCTTGATGTTAAGGTATATCTCAACTGCCTGTTATACATAGCTCCTAGACGTTTCAAAGGTGAGACAGCATATTCTCCCTACAGCTGTGAGAATCTAGACAGTAGGACTACAAGTACCATTCGGGACTCCACAGCCCTTTAAACACTCCTGTGGCAACTGCACACGAGAAGTCAAAGACTAACTTTTGGGATGCAGTGGGATATAATGTAAAACACATTTTACTAATATTTTTTAAAACCTATTGTTTAGACTGGGGTGTAAACTTTTGCAAAGGAATGGTTTTTTTTTTAAATTCACATCAAGCATACAGTACAGCTAAAATGAAGCATTAGATGGTGTTAGCCATAACTGTTCCAGATTCCATTACTAATGGCCTTAAGTGGTGTCAAATATCATTGCATAGTAACGCGAAGACCCCCAAAGCCTATCAGGGCATACATTCCACAGTCCGCATGTAGTTCCTTGGACATTTAGGGCCCAATTATGATTTTGGCAGGGCGGGTGGCACACCACTGCCACGCCCCCGCACCAAGAGTTGCCGCCGCCTGCCAAATTACAACTTAAAAGTGGTTTGGCGGGTTGGGTGGCGTGGCAGTTCCCGCTGAAGTGTCTCTTTCAAAGGCGGCAGTGCCTTTGAAAAAGGTCGCCTTTTAAAGAGGCACCCCAATGGGAATGCCACACAAAGTTCCTGCATGACAGAGGAAACTCGTAATATGCTTAGTGGGGCCAAGCGATTCCACCAAGCATATTGCTGCCTCAGGACCGCTGTGCCACCCACAGGGAACGGCGGTTCCCTGGCAGCAGCGGTGGTCCCAGGACGATCTGATCATCGAAATAACAATGGGGCGGTCGGACCACCGGTGCAGCGGTAGCTGGACCGCCACTGCCGTGCAAAGGCTGACTGACTCGTAATTGGACCCTTAGAGTAGGATAGGCCAGCCAGCACAAAGCCAAATCATGTACTGTCCCCAGTAACCAAATGTGATATGTATAGAGAACTGCCCAGTGTGTGTAATGATGCTCAGCATACTTTGACACGTCTGAACAATTCCTTTATATCACACAGTCCCTATTGTACTTAATGGTTTATTAGGCACATATGACCTGGCTTCCACAATTCCCAAGTTTCCACAATCCCTAATCTTTTCACGTGTGTATGTGTGATTGCCAACTCTGGGAACAAGCTCAAGTTGATCAGTAACAAAACGAGTATTCAGTACATTTCTGAAAATAGGATAAGGGGAGAAAAACAATGTAAATCAATTAAATTGTGAACAATGTGATCGCCCTACCAATGTCTTCCGCATCCCTCTGTTATTTGATTTTTTGGTTTTTTAGTATATTTTATTAGCATTTTCAACCATAAACACAGTACATTCTGCACAATATGTACATTGCATGTTACAAGACACATGTTTTGGAATCAGCATTTATACAAAAGCGCTGTCGGACCACAAGTGGCATTCCACTGGTATCCCCAGACGATGTGCATTCCCAGCAGTAGTGTCTGTAACATTCCATAAAATCCAATATAACATTAGCATAAATTAAACAATACCCAATAACCTCACCCCCTTCCTTCTGATCCATACCAATTCAGTCTTTGTTTGTGACTACCATTAGTTCAGTATGGTGTATCTGTTATTCAGACTTTGGGGTGTGTCTGTCCGGGTTCCCACCGGAGTTACCCCCATGAGTATCACCCCTATCTTGAGAGTATTGTGTGATGTGGCTCTGATCTTCCTGTAGTTCCGAAATCATTGACGCCCTGGCTAATCTATCGTCATCTGCTTTCTCGTCGTTTCTTACAAATTGCATCCGGACCAACTTTGCTGTTGCCCACTCATTTATATCTCGTACCCAGTCTGAATGTTTCGGGGGTCTTGGTTGCATCCAGGCAATCACCACCCATCTTTTGGCTAACACTAGACCCAGATTTACAAAACGCCTGCTTAATTATTTTTTTTTGGGAGTTGGCAGTAGGCCCAGTAACACCGTCCTAATATGCCGCGTGACAGTCCAGCCTAACATAACGTACGTGGGTTTAGATCTACCTGGTGTATGACATTGTAGTTGAGTAATTTAAAATGAGCATTTATGCTAACTTTACAAACCACCCCATGTATCTTCCGCCATTCTGTCTCCGTCAGGGGCTCTTCCAGTGCATCATCCCATTTCTGCTGAAAGCGCAGTGACACTCTTGGAAAATCATCCCTTAAGGTTCTATATAAGAACGATATCAATTGCCCCTCCCCCCACACCCGGACTATTTCTAGCATAGTTTTAAGGATACTAGTAACGGGTGGCTCATCCAGAAAAGTCTGCCAGAGCTCTCGAGCGACCCCCAATATTTTGGCATATTGGAAAAATTGGCCCAGACCTAGGTCAAAGTCCGTTTGCACCTCTTCACGGGTCATGAAGCGGCCATTCTTATATAGATCCCCCATCAATAGACAGCCCCCCTCCCTCCAGCAACTAATGGACATAGAATCCGCTATTGCTGCAAATGGACGAACCGCCCATAAAGGCATGTCTGGTGCATACGGGGCATGTCGGACTATCCTTCGGAATGCCTGCTCCCATACAGTTTCCACATGTCGTATTATATAGGGATACCTATCAGGGACTGAAGATCCCATCATTAATAATGCAGTCAGCTACTCTCCCCCATATGTTCCGGCCAACAGATTTTTCTCCCAGTTATCTTCGTCATCTAACCAGTTAACCGCATATTGTAATTGAGACTCCATATAGTTCATGTCCAACCGTGAGACTTCTAAACCACTTCCCTCCCATGTTCTTTGTAATGTTTCTAGTCGGACTCTTCTTCGCTTTTACCCCTCAAGAGTGTGCCAATGAGGGTGTCCAGGGTGATAAAACACAATCTCAGTATTACATAAAAAGAGTATTGTAAGAGATATAGACACCGTGGGAGAATAATCATTTTAACAATTGCTATACACCCCATAAGTGATAGGGGTAAATCAGCCCAGAAACGTACTGAGCCCCGTAGCCCTTCAAGGACACATCCCATATTGGCTGCATAAAAGGTGTCCTCAGAAGAAGCCAGGCGTATCCCCAGATATCTTTCCCCTTCAGCGGCCCAAGGGAGGTCTATAGTTGGTCGTACTTCTGGTTGGCAGGCGACTGTCCTACCCAACGGCATCACCCTAGAGTTACCAGGATTAATACACAGCCCCAAGATATCCCTCTGTTTTTGATGCCTTCATTGGGAGTGATAAGCACATAATTTACAGGAGGTTTTTGACGAATCCCTCCAGAAATCTCCTTAACACATTATCCAGGTAGGTCTTTCTCTCCAATGCCTGTTCATGATTTTTGTTGCAGCAAAATTATGTATTGGGTCAAATTATAATTTTCTATATAGATGATCTTAAAAATTAGCAATCTTTTTCCATGACTAAATTAGCCCCTATATATATCTTGCTAACATACTGCCAACTGCCTTATAGGCACCAGGTGCAAGACCTCTGCCAATGACAGGAGCCCTCCAAACCCCATTTATGGAATGTTGTTCATATCCTGATAAAAAGAAAGGATGATAGTATGGCGTTGGTATGAGCCAGAAGCTGTTGGATGCCCTGGTCTTCCACTCCCAGTGTACAAGAGAACCCGGGGGGGTTCCTACCCTTTAAAATAGGAAGATATCTACCCTTTCTCCTTGGCCCAAGGGACCATATTAGTATTAAATATTGCCTTTGGTGGGTTCTGCGAGCATCCCCACCGAAAAGGAATCCTTGGGAGTCCATTGGTGTACACAAGTGTGATACCAGCAAAGGAACCTAACAGATTTGGTAATGAGGAGTTCGTAAACTGTAGGGAAGGTAACCCTGGGGATTACAAAGGTCCCTGGGGCCCCTTGCCATGGCGACGTCCCCCAGCCATTGTGATATCCCAGAATTCCTCCCACACTACCATACACACAAACCACGATAGTGAAGAACTCCCAGGTACTAGTCCCACCTGGTGACCTTACATGGTGGCCTGGGGAGCATGGCAGTGCCCAGCCATTCTCCTGCCAGGGCATTGCCACACGTCAACGCCAATTAAGCACAACTAGTGTAGCAAAGTCCATCGAGTTTGTGAAATGGGATGTGTATGGTATTTGCACCAAATTCGATCACCCGAGTTTTGTCCAAAATTCGCACTGATCTGTAATTTTTGCCCAGACATACTCCTGCAAGCTTTAGGTGGAAGAAATGCACGTGGGGAAGATATAGCATATTTGAGCCCTCTTTCGACCTGCAGAATTGAGAGGTAAAACAGCCAGAGGGAAAAGACGTATGGTGCAATCGTCTATGAAGGCACTTTTACCATACGGTATTCCCGGGCTCTCTGAATGAGGGCCCAATTGTGCTTTTATGTCCTTCTTCAATGTATTCCTTTACTTTGTCTATTCAGATGGCAGCCTAGAATGTACCTCGCTGTTTTTAAAGCACTAATAATATTTGACACGGTCACGCACTGGCAAGACTACTGGAATTTCTCAATTGTTTGTGATTTGTTTCTTCAACAAGTCCCATCAATTCTCTAGTACATACTAAATTCAGTTATTGTAGCTTTTTTTTTTTTTATCTGGCCTTCCTGCAGCCAACGACCTGTCAGGCTCAAACAATCAATCGGAAAGTTACTGTTGCTGTGTCATGGTTTAACTTAATTTTTGCATCTCGTTTGAACCTGACCCTCGTCTGTCATTGCTTATTTCTGCCTGCGTTTCGTTCTTTGGGATGCTCTCTATTTATCCTTGTGTTTTCTCCTGGTGTCCTCTATCTACGTTCTTACTGCATTGTCATTGGCTCCGTGTAGTGCTGGCCGGTCCAATGAGAACAGTTGTACTATTGATTGTTCCTGCATTGTAAAGCATTCTAAATTCCGTGAGAGAAAGAAGCAGGGACATGAAGTAGATGGGGAAAGAGACCTATTTTCTGTCGCTGGATTAGGGGCACTGTGTTAGTTTTATTGGCAACCTCCTGTCACAAATTAAGAGATATTTACCTCACTTTGAACCCTTACCTTCGGCTTGGTTGTTGGACGGGCAGTTAACACTGTGTTCAGATTGCGTTAGCCACTGTTAGTGCCCTGAGCAGACTGCAATAATGCTTAATTATTTGCAGGGTCGGACTAGCCTTTAAGGCAATCAGGCAGTGCTCGATGACAGAGACGGCTCCACCACGTGGCCTCGGAGCGTCGCCCCACTGCTTTCTCGCAGTGTGAGAAGCAGAAACGTAAAATTGTATAAATACCATTTAACGTTTCTGCAGACAGCAGAAGAAGGGTATGCCTGGTTGAGGGTGGGCGGGGCGGGGAGGAGTGGCTTGCCCAATGTTATGCAGGCCGCCCGACACGGAGCCTCAGGTGACCCTCATAAGAGGGCGGGCACCGTAGTGCCACAGGAAAGCCGGCGCACCAGCCCTCAGGGGTCCAGTGGCCGGAGGCCGCTGCCTGGGCCATGACGTCATCGCTATTTATTGGGGGCGTGGGGGGACAAGGTATTTATGTCTCCTCCACGCCCCTGAGCAGTCTCTTTTGTTTGCTGCCTAGTCAAAGCAGTCCCATGCTATACAGGTTTACAAGTCCTTGTTTGCACGGCTCCAATGTCTTAGAAGTAACAAGGGGGGGCACTCTGGCCTGCGCTTAAGTAAAGTTATGTTTGCACGCTTCACAGCTGGTTGCATTTCACTTAATTGTTTCACGCAGGTAGTAGCACAAGTGGTTACAGTATGGCGCCATGACAGTGGTAGTAATCCTTCGTAGATATCGCAAGTGGCTTTTATAGGGGCATGAGGAGAACGCTAGGATGGCCTAACACGTAGCGGTGTGCACTCCCTTTTCTACCTTTTCCTTATATTGTACAGTGTTGTTTTTTGCACTGGGAGGAGTAAGCCCCTTTCCTCGAGGGGGTTGCGGTATCACCAAGTGGCACTTTCCCATGGCTTGCGAACGTGTCATCCGCTTCCCATGCTGGAGCTTAGTGATCCTAGTGGAGCTAACCGCAGCAGGAGACTACGGGGTCAGGCGTGTTCTGTGTAGCGCCCCCTAGGTGCAGCGGCACTAAGTGCACCACTCCCCCCCCCTATGTGCAGGCACATCATTTGGATGTACTGGGAGCAATTTTCTTCAGAACTTGTGCCCACTTGCCAATGGCCACTCGCGTGTCATTTGCATGTTCTCTCTCATGCAGTCTTTATTTTACTGGTTTTCCAGGCACTAGATAGTGCAGAACAGGTAGAGTACCAGGATATGGCAGGCGGGTCAGGTGCATGTGTAGGAGATCGGCGCAGTGGATTGGTTGGTGGGTGCTTTCCCTGGAAGTTGGGATACTCTGTACAAACCTCAGCTTGGCCCGTTGTGGTGCCTAAGAGGGCATGTGTCGTAAACTAAGTGGTTCCGATCTATTGCATTGTGTGAAGACTTCGCTGGTTTCTAGTTGCATTAGAATTATGTGGCCTGCTGACGAAGCCGTCCCTAGCTACTTGGGCACGGAACAAACTGAATTGCACGCGTGCATGTGTCAGGGCTGTAATTAGCAGTTGGGCATCAGTAGATTTGGATTGTGCCCGACCTTGTTCTGATTAATGGCTGTGACTCCCGATTTTATTTGGAGGCTATAGTCTTGCTTGCGGTAACTGGAATAAGGCGTGTTGGTCACATACTGTATGCGATCTCTGAGGAGGATCTCGGTGATTTTGTTCTGGTCCAAAGCCGAAGCGAGCTGCTGGCGCAGGGCCAGACTCATTAGGTGACTGCAGCACGACAAAGGTCTTCTAAGGGCACAGCTACAATATGGTGCACGAAAAGGAGTCCATGAGGACCACCCCTCGCAAGGAGGGCTAGCAGGGGTCACCCAGGGTACCTAGCTATTAGCTTCCAGTGTTTTGAGCCTTTAACCAGCAGGCAAAGTGGGAGGGAAGCTGCTGAGTTGCCTGAGAGTGTTGCTCGTCCCGGTGCTAGGATGGTGACGCTTAAGGGTAAGGTTCTAATTATTAGTGGCGTTTGGATACGTTGACAGGTTGCCCTTATCTCGTGTAACACAGCGATAAAGTTGCGAGTTGTGGAGTGTTGAACTTGATTGTTCGTGGAACAGCAGGAATGTGGCCCGATTGACCTAGAGAGTTTTGTCTTCCAGAGTAGTCCTTTATCCTAGTTTGGAGTCCCTCTAGGGTGCGGAGCCACTATACACATTTCGGTTCCTTGTAACATGCTATTTTGTTCCAGCTCCCTGGAAAGCAAAATACTGTAGTGCTTTCGACAGGATGCACCAGGAAGCCTAGAAATGTGGCAGGGTAAAATCTTTCACCGTTAGTCTATGGGGCTTGCCTTTATAACATGTAGGAAAGGTAGGTACATGTATTATTGGGACAAATTGTCTCATACACATGTTTCTAGCAGGCAACGTGCATGCCTCCTCTTGATAGGGATGGTAGGAGTGCTTATCGTAATTTGTTACGGTTATATCGGTAATATCGGTTTGTTTAATTTCCCATCCACAGATTAGTTTGACACTTTTTGGCACGCGTCTGCCAGTTGGGTTGTGTCTTGGCAGGTAGGCCTGCAATGGTTTTGGCTAGGTTTTACTTGTAGGCCCCAGAGGGGACAGGTATAACAGTCGTCATGCAAACTGCAGGGGAAGAACTAATGTCATTCTTTGTGCTCTGTACCTTGGACAGGTCACACATAGCGGTTGATCCCGGGTAGCCTCATTAAGGGTGGCTAGTTCGTGCGGGACCATGCAAGGAAGTTCCATGGTGGCCGCTATTCTTGTGCGACCAAGCAGCATTGACTGGCACTTTGACTCCCAAAGTAGCGTATATACGTCATTGTTTCACACAGGCATACGTCTTGCACGGGAATTTCTGACATATGCAGCCTTATCCTTGACATTTTAGAGTCTTTGGTTAGTCATTTGGTGTATTTACTGATTTGGGTCGGAATCAGCTTCATGTTCCATGGCTGGCACGAAAGTGTTAATCTTGTCCTTTGATGTCACTCTTAGTGCACTGTATTGATGGAAAGGTCACACATAGCAGTTGACACCTAGGTAGCTATGGAGGGGGCGACTTTTCTTGTTTTGCTGCAAGAAAGCTATTACTGTGGCTTAGTTTGACTCTGCTATGAGACGGCCGGGATTGTATGTTATCGCTCCATTTCCACGTAAGGATGGGGAGGCGTTGTCTTAGCGGCCTATCACCAAGCACTTCTCAGCACTTTTTGCCCGAACAAGCTGGGTAGCCCAGGTAGGCGATTGCTTTAGCTGTCCGTTGGTGAAGGGTCCGCAAGGGACAGGAATTTCCCCAGTCTAAGTCCCTCATCAGGGGTTGACTCGCAGGGAGGGCCCTTGGCTAGGTGCTTGGGTAAGCTTTTAAACCAGACAGCATCAATTTAGTGGTTATTCTGGTAAGATAGTCGGGCTTCCGTTGGCAGCGTTCACTTACCAGGTAGTAAGAGGAGGACGTTTTAGTTCCCTGATTTCCACAGGATGCATATACGGTTGTATAGGCTGCTTGTTAAGCTTCATAGGGTACAACTTAGGCCAGGCACAGGGGGCGCCATGGCATGCGTCTACCACGAAGGGATTCCCTACACAGTGTTATAAGGGATGTGGCCTGCGCGAATCTCTCACTGGCCTCATACGCTTGATGGAGAGGCTTGCGTCCAGCGGTGGGCTGCTCAACTAAGGTATTATGTGGGGGGGGCAGGCGGGGACAAAGAATTGATCCTCGGGATCTGTCTTGTCAGTCTTTTTGACTCAATGGCGTTCCCACTGCCGAAGTCAGGGTCAGGTTGCATTCTGGTAGTTCCCCCTCCTACCGGGCTGGTACTCTGGGACACCCGTGCTCATGTCACTCTTCCCATGGCACGACAGTCACTACTAGGTGTGAACGGCCAGTTACAGGCCTTAACAGGACCGGACCAGCCACTCTCTTTTCTGGTCACCTTCAAGTAATGCGGGTCACACACTCTGACTGGGGGTGCGGGGCCCTATGCCATTAACATAAGCTGCGAGGGGGCATCGGGCTGTCAAATGTCCTCATGGGACGGAGAGGGGCATTAGGGGCCTAGTGCAGGACGCAGTATTTGCAGGGACACATATGGGTCCCGCCGGAGCCCCCAAAGGGATCTTAGTGAAGCAGGTGACACAAAACATGATAGCCCGACACCGTTCTGGTGTATGCATCTAGACTCACGCGGGTGGTTAACAGGGAACGGGATTCTGGGTCCGGTCATAGGGTCAGCTAGCAGGGTAGACTGCTCTAGTTGGCCCTTCATGGAGGTTTTCAGTACCTATCCACACGCAACACACCCTCTTTCCCTCCACCAGGCTGTGTCGCCGGGGAGCTTCGGATAAGTATTGTTAATTTGTCTGGGCTCTGGGGCTAGCATGCACGTTAGAGGAAGAAGACAAGGGGCAATTGGCCACGTGTTGGTGTCGGATGAGCTCTGTGGTCTGATTCTTATCCCGAGCTCCAGTGGCATGATGACCTGTCTGGGACAGTGAGGCAGCTGGCTCGCACGAGGTTTGCTGCGCCATGGGTAAATATTTTGGGCAGAGATCGGGCCTTCTGCAGGTGGGCCACAAGCCAAACTCCCTTGGTGTTGCTGGGTGGTTAGCAGGCACCGGGTCTACTGTGTCCGGTCACTGGGTCAGCAAGCAGGGTGCCTGCACTTGTTGGCCCGTCATGGAGGTTGTCAGGACTCTTTCCCCTCCACCTTGTTGTGACACCAGGCTGTGTCGCCGTGCAGCTTTGGAGAAGTATTGGTAATTTGTCTGAGCTCTGGGGCTAGCAGCCACTTTAGAAGAAGAACACTAGGGGAATTGCCCACACGTTAGTGACAGATGAGCTCTGTGGTCTGATTTCTTATCCCGAGCTCCAGTGGCATTTTGCCCTGATGGACCAGTAAGGCAGCTGGCTCGCAGGAGGTTTGCTGCGCCATGCGTGAATATCTTGGGCTGAGATTTGATTTGGTGTGTGTTTAATAAATAGTTACATACAAAAATTCTCTTTATTTACCAGGAACAACGGTCGGGGTGCTGGGACACGAATGGGTTTCCAGGTTGGCCCAGTGGGCAGAAAAGAGAAAGTGGAAGCATGGGTTTAGCAGAACTCGGTTTCTTTGGCATGGAGTCACTGGTTTACAATGGAGCGGGGTGCTTGGTTTGCTAACACGTGAATTACAAGGGAACGCTCAGCCCCCAGACGTGCTCATCCTGCACGTGGGAGGGAATGACCTACCTTGCCTAGGGAAAAGATTTGTCTTAAGGGACATGAAAGTAAACATCATCAAAATCAACAACTTATTGGGTCCTTGTGATCTTTGGTGGTCGGAAATCACACCACGCCGGTGTTGGTTAGGTGCTCGCTCTGTGCAAGCAGTGGAAGGGGCGCGAAGAAAAGTAAACTGCGCTATGCGTAAATTCGCTGACCTGATGGGCTTTGGTTTTATTAGACACGGGGAACTCCATGCCAAAGCCCCTGGTTGCCTAGACGAAAAAGGCGTCCACCTGTCCGACGTAGGCATGGACTTATTTCTTCTGGACATTCAGGAGGCACTAAGCTCTTCAGGCTGCATATAGGAGGTAGATATGGTGGGGGGCCCTGCCTGTGACGGTCGCCACATCCAGGGCTGTGGAGGAGTTACATGATGATCCAGAGGCGAAAGGTACTTGGGAGTACCCTATGCAGAAGCACAAAGGGTGCTGAGGCCTATTATCCCTGGGAGATCCGTGCGGTGGACCCTGGGGGTGCGACGGCGCCCCGTTATCCTACGGGCGGTTGGTTACCTGGACAACCGGGGGTTGCTTGAACGCTCCGCCCCTCGTAGGGGGGGGGCGTGGGCTAGAGGGTGGACCAATGGTTCACCGGACAGGTGAGGGGCTACCCTCTCACCATCAACCGCTAAGCACCGCATGGCCAAGGCCGCGGGCTACTTGGCCTATCAGGTGGCAAGCTGCGAGGGGCGGCTTGCCTTGGATCATCTGTAAGTTAACCCACCATGTCTTAGCAATGATATGCTAATAAACCTGCGACTACGTTTTCCCAACAACAAGTTGTCTTGTCCAATTATTTTGATGGGGTTCGTGTATTTGGAGGGATGGTGGGCGCGCCGATATTGGCACTATGCAGGCCGCCCGACACGGAGCCGCAGGTGACCCTCATAAGAGGGCGGGCACCGTAGTGCCACAGGAAAGCCGGCGCACCAGCCCTCAGGGGTCCAGTGGCCGGAGGCCGCTGCCTGGGCCATGACGTCATCGCTATTTATTGGGGGCGTGGGGGGACAAGGTATTTATGTCTCCTCCACGCCCCTGAGCAGTCTCTTTTGTTTGCTGCCCTCGATGTTGCCCTCCCTGCCGCTTACCCTACATCTCAGGTGGCAAGGGGGGGTTAGGATTTAATGAATTGTTATTTGTGTTGCAGGAGGAGTTACATGATGATCCAGAGGCGAAAGGTACTTGGGAGTACCCTATGCAGAAGCACAAAGGGTGCTGAGGCCTATTATCCCTGGGAGATCCGTGCGGTGGACCCTGGGGGTGCGACGGCGCCCCGTTATCCTACGGGCGGTTGGTTACCTGGACAACCGGGGGTTGCTTGAACGCTCCGCCCCTCGTAGGGGGGGGGCGTGGGCTAGAGGGTGGACCAATGGTTCACCGGACAGGTGAGGGGCTACCCTCTCACCATCAACCGCTAAGCACCGCATGGCCAAGGCCGCGGGCTACTTGGCCTATCAGGTGGCAAGCTGCGAGGGGCGGCTTGCCTTAGATCATCTGTAAGTTAACCCACCATGTCTTAGCAATGATATGCTAATAAACCTGCGACTACGTTTTCCCAACAACAAGTTGTCTTGTCCAATTATTTTGATGGGGTTCGTGTATTTGGAGGGATGGTGGGCGCGCCGATATTGGCACTATGGGTGCTGACTGTTTGGTCGGCCTCAGGGACAACCAAACCAGTCATAGCACTCTCCATTTTCTCCATGTAGGCTACTGCGCAGCCTGCATGGAGAAAACGGCCTCCCCATTGACGTCTGTAAAGACTGCATCCTAGCCAATCACAACACTGCCATTGCAGCATTGTGATTGGCTTATGGGAGGCGAGGGAGGCTGCCTGCTTCTTCTTCCTGTGAGCAGAGAGAGAGCAGGAGACGCAATGCGGGTGTCCGGGACCAGAGGCAAAGGTAATTGTTATAAAATTAACGCCCCCACACCCACCCCGGGTGACCCCCCGCCTCCCACCCATGAGTCATGCCGGCAGCGACTGCTCAATGGGCCAGTCTGACAAGAAATAGTGTGGCCGGTCTTTTGGCTGTTCGTGGGCCTTGTTTATGGACTTCTGGACCAGTTTTAAATAGGGATTTCCGTGCATTTCAAACAAA
This sequence comes from Lissotriton helveticus, assembly GCF_964261635.1. Taxonomy (NCBI): domain Eukaryota; kingdom Metazoa; phylum Chordata; class Amphibia; order Caudata; family Salamandridae; genus Lissotriton; species Lissotriton helveticus. Next base: position 1,113,699,868 of record NC_136068.1, read on the forward strand.
TGTTGCCTGCAGCCAGGGCAAATCCTTGCTAAACACTTATACAGTCTGTCTTTACAAGTTTAATACTGCTACAATTTGCAAGCATGGACTGCTTGTTTTTTTAGGTATATAATTCACAAATAGAAGCCACTTTTATTTTGGTGTCCAAATCTATTTTCTGTCTCAGTCCAGCACAGATTATTATTAGAACACTGGAATGTTGAGAGCTCCTTTGAAGACAATGGAGTGCTCCGGGCTTCTAATATAGCCTTAGAGCCCGACCTAGCAGCCTCTACCGGCCATTAAAGGCCCGCTCCAGCGTTGAATGCCCGAGCCGAAGGTGAGGGCCTTTAACAATGGAACGGACCTTTAATGGCCAGTAGATCCCACTAGGAGGGCTCTATGGCTATTAGAACATTCTACACCTAGAGGGCAAAATGTTCTAATTACTAAAAATAATGGCTTCTCTGAGCCCAAGGGGGTTTAAATCTCCTTAGGCTTGAGAGGCCTTTGTTCACAGCTGTGAACAAAAACAGCTCTGGAATGTTGCTCTGCAGGCTTCAACCGGCCCATAGAAGCCCGGAACACTCCATTGTATTCAATTCAATGGAGCGCTCCACATTCCAAAGTTCTAATGGCTGATAGTAGCCTGGAGAGCAACATTCCAATACTTTTTTTTTTATTTCACAGCTGTTGTTGTGAACAAAGGTCTCTCACAGCGGGGGGGGGGGGATTAAAACACCATCAGACTCTGAGAGGCCTTAGTTTTTACAAAGTTGTTCTAATATCCTTAGAGCAATCCGTAGCAGGCTCTACCGGCCATTAAAGACCTGCCCCCTTGTTAAGGCTAGGACCTTTAACTCTGGAGCGGGCCATTAATGGCTGGTAGAGCCCGCTACTTCGGGCTCTAAGGCTATAGTAGAACATTCTGCACAGCAACAGTACGTTTTGGTGCCATGATTGAAGGGACTTTTTGGACAAATTGCAGAGCTCGTTTCCTCTCGTTTTTGGCCATGGGAACTTTAGGTGGCCACCTTTGGTGAGGAGGGATTTACTCACAAAGAAATACAAACTGAACATGGGCTGGCATCTCCTGCATTTATATGCAAAGGAACCGTGCATTACTGACCTTTTTGAAACAATTTGAGTATAATCGACTCTCTTGCAGAAGGATGTTCTCAAGTGTGTTTGTTTTCTAAACTGCTTTTCGAAGGAGAAAACTTTTCTTATATTCTTATATAAACTGCTTTTAGTAGCATGTAACTGTTCTATATAAACGGCTCTAATGCAGTTGTGGAACTGTTCTTAAGGGAAACTTCATGCTGAACTGTCCCAATGAAAACTGCTAATTGAAGATTGAAATTGTTCTATAAAGCGCTCTGAGGTCCATTGGGTCTAGTTCATGCTAAATGAAATTGCAATATAAACAAAAAATATTATTTAATTTTACTTGAGACTTCAGTAAACAGTTGACCGGCCAAAAGGCAGTTCTGTTTTGCATACAAATACGAGATGGAGGTTTCAAGGCTATTCCCTCTGGACAGGCATCAAATTAATTGAGTAATGTATACACAAATGGTAGTTTCCACCCATGGGGCAGGCGAAGGAGTGTCTGAGAGGGTCACAGAGACAAAGTGACGTGTACATGGAGTAAGGGAGACAAAGCGAGTGTATTCTCGGCTCAGGTCTGAGCTCAGAGAATTTGGCTGCATTTGAAGAGGTAGACTTTGAAAATCCGAGTCTTGAATTGTAGGAAGAAGTGAGAGTGTATATGTTATTAACAGCCTCTTCCAGCATCTGTTCCTCTCACTTCATTTCTAAGCAGGTATTGAAATCTCATTTTATGGATCATCGCTGCATAAAAAAAGCTATTAGCGCTGCACATCATTCTGGTTCATAATTTTTCAAGATATAATAATAGTGCTTCATGCCTAATGTATTTTTTTTTTTTTAAGACAGCCTGTTGTGGTTTGTTTTAATGTCACATTTAAGTACTGTAACATTTTTCTAATCACGCCAAACATTAGAAAGTAATGCATTTTGAAAAATAATAAAAACAAAAATAGATGTCTGATAAAAACAATTGTCGCATCTACTAGTTAGTCGTCTATAAATTGTTTTTTTTGTCATACACATTCTGCCTTTACAGTAATGCAATATTTGTGAATTATAAAATAGTAGTTTAAGTAATAATTGTCATTTAAAGCGCACATATAATTTTATGTAATTGATATAATACTAACTTAAGCAATTGATATTGGGCAAGTGATGTATGGTATTTTGTTATCTATATGCTTTTGACAATTTTGATGTAATTTTTAAATCACATGGTGGTCTTATTGGTGTCCAGTAAGGGACGTCAGCAGGGCCGGACTGGCCGTTGCGGGCACCGGGAAATCCCCCGGTGCGCCGCAAGGGTGGGGGCCAGTTTTGGGCTCCTGGGGCCAGTTTTTGTTACAGGGCCGTTTTTGGAGCATAGCTGCAAAATCGGCCCTGTAACAAAATCAGCCAAAAATCGGCCCGGCAAAGAGCTCGGTCGCACCCCCAACCTCCCTCACCCAGAGGAGGGGGAGGAGGGGCAGTTTAATTCCACGGCTTCGGTAAACAGCCAAGTCTTTAGCTTCTTCCTAAATTGCATCAGGGAAGGTTGATGATTTAGGGTAGGAGGCAGTGAGTTCCACCATTTTGCTTCACAAATGGAAAATTCTCCACCTCCCTATATTGCTTTGTTTGATCTAGGAATGATGACGGTTCATGAAGAGCTAGATCTAAGATTCCTGCTCGGCGTGTACCAGGAGAAACGTTCCTGAAAATACTTTGGACCAGTCCGATGAAGGACCTTAAGGACAATCCTTTTTAGGTCTCGGCTATAATGCGCTTGAAAAGCGCGTTCTCGCCAGAGAACTATAGTAGGCGTCTCAGCAGTCTGAGAACGCCAAAGGGAGACAAAACCTGGCCGCGCGCAGCGTTTTCCCATAGGATAACGTTGTGCGCGCTGTCAGGTCTTGTCTCCACAGCTGCATGGCATACCGGATCGCGTCGCGCGCCTCTCTGGAATGCAGGGGTAGTCTGCAGAGAGGCGCGCGGTGCTGATAACAGCTTTCCTAACTGGACCCCTGCTTCCTGTTGCTGTAGCACCACTGTTTTTTTTTTTTCAATGTCGTTTGTCATCTTTGCTGCCTACAGCCCACACATCTTCGCTCAAGTTCGGCAACATCTCCAAGCGCAAAGACGTCTCCAGAACTCCCTCACACTACAGCAGAACCGCAGCATACAGATCCCCGTCACAGCCGCATCACGCACTTCAACGCTCCGCCACAGACACCCGATAGCACACTTACACAGCAGCATACCCGTCGCCAGAGTGGGCAACAGAGCTCTCCACACAACTCACAGAGCCGAGTGCACACCACAGTCCCTTAGCCTTGATACATTAACAGAGCCTCCTACCCGATATCACGAGCGCAGACACACGCCTACGCCCAGCACGTCCCCACAGACCTTAACACATCATCAGGCTCCAGTACCTGATGCCAACAGTCCCTACATCCGTGCCAAAGCCCCACAGCTACATCACATGTCCATGAGCACAGCTCACCCCTCTATACAGCCACATCTCATTCTTATAACCACCTCACGACTGCAACCATTTTATTCTCAGTCACGTCACCACATACCGACAGCAAGATCACATCTACACCACACATCGTATCCCCCTGACACAGCACAACCCCACTGACCCCTATGCATTCGCAAAGAGCAATGCCAATAGCACTAACTTGAACAATGCCGAGACCATTGCATTGTAAATGCTTGTTCTCACTTGAAGCCAGTGGAGAAACTGCAATAACTGGGATACTGGTGTAAACGTGGGGATTTTCAACAGCAGTATTGCCGCTGTATTTTGTAATGACTGTAGTTTCTTTCCCACATATTTATGAGCGCCTAAATACAGGGCTTTACAGTAACCCAGCTTCGAGGAAATGAGACCTCTTAACACTGTTTTTTGAAAGTCAAAGGGAATAAACAGAAATATTTTTTTCAAGACCTTCAACACTAAAAAGCCTGAAGAAGTGATTGAATTTATTTGCTCAGAAAAGGATAATTGTGTGTCAAAAATGACTCCTAGATTTCTTACTTTCTAGACTGGGACTTGTAATGTGCCTAAGATCGACGGCCACCATAACTCATTCCAGAAAGTGGTCTTTTTTTTTAAAAGCAGCACCTCAGTTTTTTCAGAATTCAGTTGCAGACAATTATTTTGCATCCAAATTGCAACTTGAGACATACAGTTGCAGAAGTTCCTTGCCACCTTGTTTACGTCTGATGAAATACACTACCATCTGAATGTCATCAGTGTAGGAGAACATTGCTAAGTCATTGCTGTGATTGAGGTTAATAAGGGGGCTAACATAGATATTGAACAGCGTGGGGCTGAGGGAAGACCCAGGGGAACACCACAGGGTAGGGAGAAAGGTTAGGAACTTGCATCCCCCATCTCCACCCGCTGTTGTCTGTTACTCAGAAATAAGCTCAACAAGGTCAATGCTGAGTTTCTGAAGCCTAGCAAATGGAGCCGCTTTATGGGAAGTGAATGGTGAACCGTATCAAAAGTGGCAGATAAATCCAATAGAATCAATGCAGCTTTGCCACCCTTGTTGATAACCATTCTTAATTCCTCTGAGGCTGCTACCAAGGCCGATTCAGTGCAATGATTTGCTCTGAAGCCGTACTGTGAATAATCAAACAGAAGGTTAGCATCCAGAAAAGCTAGCATCTCCTCATTCATTGCTTTCTCTGGTATCTTAGCAGGGAAAGGTAGGCGGGATATAGGCCTTTAGCTTTCCATCTTCTTTGGATCCAAGGTGGGTTTTTTCACCAATGGAAGGGTGGATGCCTCTTTCTATATATTCAGAAATTGTCCTGTGGTCAGTATTTCATTCAATAGTTCCACAAGCAGACCGGCGACTGAACTAGCTACCTGATTAAGAACCTGAGGTGGGCAAGGATCCGATGAATACCCAGCTTTGTTGAGATTAATGAGACTGATCATTTTTTTCCTTGGTGAAAGGAGAAAAACTTCCAAATTGTGTATTAACTAGGGGGCTAGAGGTTTGATGTAAGTCCAATTCCTTAGCATAGATTGAAGCGTCACCTGTACTTAACATATTTGGAGGAGGTGAGAAAATTTGAAAGATGAAGATGACCGACCCTAATCCCCTCTACGTATGCAGTTTTTATTTACACTTTGTTTTATTACACAAGGCTACGAAACCGCTAAGGCTGTCTTTAGGCCCATCACCAGCTTCTTCTATTCCTTCCTTGATTCTCAAGCAATAAGCTTGATTTAATTTGTTCTAACAAAAGAAGACAGGCAACAAATGTGGGTCCCACGCTCCACTGCCTGACAAATCACGGTCCTCTGCAACTCATGCAGTCCCTGGATATTCTTGTGCCCCAGTGCCCTTCAGGTGTGGAGGAGCCCTCCTCATTCACAGTAGTCAACTAAACCAAAATATTGTCTATCCTGAAATCCATCAAGCCCACCATCTTTTACTAAACCCAGATGTATGCTCACATTTTAAAATAGTTCCCAGTACTCAAGTTATCTGAGACCTTTATTTACTGACAGATAGTCTGCCTGTGCTCTCAAAAATATAAATATTCTGTTCTTCAAAAACTCTCTTTGGATCCAAGGATGTTGGCTAATTATCCACCAGGCAGTAATTTGACGAGCGTCCTAGTCCTATGAAATGTATGGTCCAGCAGCTCTTTCTTCACCTGGACATGCCTGATCTCCTGGGGAACGTTCGGTCGCTCAGTCTGACTTTTTTCTGGCTATGGGACGTGTTGATGGCATCTGCAGTCTAGATTATTTGTTGCACCTTTGGATCTTTGGGGCAGGGTTAAACTGGGACAGAAAATATGCCTTGCTTCAATATTGTGGGCCTGCCAGCCGTGCCTGAGGTTATACAAATAACTTGCATGTCTTGTGGGTGGGATATCACAAGACTTCCCTAGTTCCCTGAAATATTTAGACTCTTTTTTTCTGTTTCTCTATCTTGTTCTCAGGTGTAGTGAAAGGACCTTATGAAGATTCAGTTATGGACTTGCGCGTTTTTTGGTTGTTTGCAGGATTTTGTTATGTTACAGATTTTTGCCCTTTACTAAATTTGCTATGTTTCTTGGTGTAACTTCATCTTAACCCATGCTAATGTTTTCTGCACATTGCATGATTATTTCCATCAAATTTAGCAAGATAATGTGCAAAGTAATAAAACCCACCCTAGAAGAAACTGTATGCTGACCCTTTCTGTATGTTCACCATTTTCAGAGTTTCTTTCTGTGCACAGTGACCTATGCAGTTGTGTTTTCTGCAGGTTTACATTTTGTGTTATAAATTGTCATCAAACATCTAATTTTCATTCAAATGTAGAGTAAAAAAGTTGTAACCCTGAGATGTTTTCCACACAGCTTAGCATAGGTTTCAAAAAAACCTTCACAAAATGATTGAAGGCTTGCAGGCCACTGAAACATTGGCTGCCGCCTTGCGATGGGCCTGATGAAGTTCAACCACAAGCATCTTGCCAATCTCCCATTCTACTAAAGATTCAAACACAAGCTTTTGTGTTCGACTCACGAGTGCATCTCTATGAAAGCGCTCTGTAATCTCTGCTGCAGGATCCACATATGTGTAGCCAGCGGAGGGCTTTGTAGCACCAACATTCCAGCTGCAGTCCAAAGGAGTGTGTCCTTACTATACACAGTCATCAAAGCTTTGCAGGCTCTTTGTCCAATGGTGTTTCTCAAAAAACAAATATCCTCCGAATCGTAAAATCCTTGATATCCCACCTTCTTCAAATTGCCTGAGCCTTCAGGTACACCTCTTTCACACTGTCGCTGAGCAGCGCCAAGATTGTTGCCTTCCCGTGGCGCACTATGCAAGATAAAACACATGCATTTGCTCTGAATTTTGATTAGAAATGTTCACATCCGAGCAGGTAGAATGTAGAAAAGCATGCATGCCCCCACTACCAAGGAACGGGCATGCTTGAAGCCCACACACCTCCAGGGGGCTTTAATGGGTTATGCAGGTTAAGGCATTGACAGCTTAGGGAGAGATTGCCTCCTGGACAGAACTCATGTTTTCTAGTGGTAACGTATTACTCTTCATTCCTTAACTCGGGGGTTCGCGCATTTTTTGTCGCGGGGGTCACAGTGTCGTGAAACCAATTTACCAGTCCAGGGCTTTCATCATTTCACAGCAGCTCGGACATGGGGAGCAGTATTGTCTAGATCTGAAAATAAAATAGGGTTGTGCGACGTGGTGTGTTTGGTTGCTCATCCCACAAGCGCGCTCTGGTTTGACTCACACATGCAATGGGCTAACGGTCATTCTAATATGCGGAATAAAAAATGACATTATTAAATATGAGTATAATTAAGCGCTTTAAGACAGATTGAGGATAATTCCAGTGATGTTAGAGGATAAACAGTTGAAGGTGCTAAAATGCTCTAGCTATGGTTTGATTGATGAAGCGGGTGACTGGCAGCTGGGAGCTATCCCTCCTGGGCGCTGGTAGAGCCAAAATAGAGGGCAGCAGGGGGTGATGTGTGTGATCTCTTTGCATGGACAGCTTGTGCAAGCGCTGTGTGTGTGTGCCTGCCTTCTCCTTCCACATTCCATCTGGTGACATCACATGGGGCCACTGGAGTAACAAAAGTTGAAGGGGCCCGCCTTCTAGGTACATGAAGTGGCCCCCACTCCGTATTTAATATGGAGCTCTCAGGCCTGAGTACTGTGCTGAGGGGGCCCCCTGCGGCTCACCCCCGCGGGGGCTGTAGGGGCCTGTGTTACTCCCTTCCCTGGGGCTGGAGGGTCTAACACAACATCAGGACTGCTAGACTTTCAACCAGTCGTGCTCAGCATGCATCTGTGTTTTGTAGAGTGCCACAGGGTGGGCTAGAAGTGGGGAGCACAACAAATGCATGCACTCTACATATCATCAACAGAGATTGGCTTTACCCAGGGAGCCCCCTAGACAAAACCAAATGTGGCACCTTCTCCCCCTGGTCCTTTTTAATTGCCTATGTATTGGACATTTTGAAGGAGTAGGAGGAAGGCGATGGGGCCACGATTAAGGGGTGAGAAGAAAAGAAAATAACAAACAAAAAGCAGGTGAGGTATCAGCAGCCTTCAGAAATAGTGTTTAAACACACTTTCCTTTGGATCTAATTCCCAGAGAGACTGCTGCAGGGAGCTCTCTCCCCCACCCCTCAGTAGCTGGTCACTGGGCATGCGCCCAGTTCGCACTTGGCTTAATGCCGGCCTTAATCATCAACGGTCCACCCTCTGATCACACAACACTGTAAATATGAGATCTACACCACTCTGCAACAGTCGAGCCTGGAAATAACACAGTCCACCCTCTTTAGCATAATGACAACCGCCATGTTGAATTTTACTGATAGGATCAAAGGTCACCAGTGCGATCTGAGCGAGATGGAGATTTGGTGCTTAAAACAAGGAACTTCTCAGCATCTTTCCTGCGGTGGTTGGGAGGCTGGGAGTCTCTTATTCATTCGAAAGAGAATATATGCCTACAATGCATTTGCTAAGGATGCCAGTGTGCTATTGGTCAGCTAGCAGTATTCTAAAGGACTGATACAGGGATGGACTGGAGTCAGAGGTAAGGCGACCTACTGCCCGACTCTGGGGGGAGGCTGTGACTAGGCCCAACGGAGGCGCGGACTAGACACAAAGAGCACCTAGACACGGTTGGAGCGCTAGAAATGTGAGAAGCAAAGACCACATCTTGTACAATTATAGGGAAACGGCCATCACAGTTGTCAGTCTGTCCTTCCTGTTGTGAGGTCGACCACAGCTTCTATCCACTTGTCCCTCGTGGCCACCCAAATTTCACTGTAGAGTATAGGTAAGCATGGCACGGCGCGGAGCGAGCGCAGGCAAATTAAGGCTTTAATGAGAGATTAATAATGCAGCTGTGCTAACAACTGATGATAATGGCGAAGTCATTAGAAAAAGATTCTTTGCATGTTTTTAATTACAGCAATTAACCCAAGTCAGGAGAAAGAGCTTTTTTATTTTGATTGTGTAAACCAGAGGGGACTAGCAGCAGCAGAGCGTTTCAAGGCACACTATTGTCTCGGGTGTCTAGGTTGGAGACCGCCATGGGTTGGGACGGGTCAAACAAGAAGACGCCCATTACGCGTTACCCATTGGGTGGACGCTTCCTGGGTTTCTTGAGGGGTGGAAGGAAGCATGTGATTACCAGGCTACTCTAATGCACTTGCCATGAGGATGCAAGTGCATCAAGGGATTCATCACCAGGAGAGGGCGAGCTGAAAAGAACGTAATTCTGTCGGTAAGATAGCTCAGTGGGCTGAGCACTTGCTGCACAGGCCTATGTATAACCTATATGAAGACCCATTGTAACAAGTGTCGAAAACAATCTGTTCAGTCTGGCAATGGGCAGCCTTTCACCTCAGTGGAATGTAATAAATAGCAAAACTCCTGGACCAGGTCAAACATCACTGAAAGGATCAAACAGGTTTTATTGTTATTATTAATCAATGCAGACTATTGCTAAACAAAGCACTGAGCATACTTCACCAACAGATTCCAAAGCACAAAAATGTAAAACTTCTCCATCTTCGTCCCAGTTCCTTGAGGTGATCTTGAGGCTGCATCCTTGCCCCTCTGCTCTTTTTTAGGTTGAATAGCTGATTGACATATTGCGCCAACTTAGGAGCTCCTTTCGCCCACAGGCATCCGACGCCCAGGTATATTTGAGGGGAAACGCCATAAATAGCTTGCACGCTCTGATTACTTGACTCACAGGGATAGTATCATGGGTGGCACAAGCTGAGGTCCTCCTCCTGTCACCCAATCACAAAGTTGCTTCATACTAAAGGATCAACAAACTGATAATTCTCACCATTGCAGAATCTCTTTGCTTCACCCTGGGCAGAATGCTCTACTTTGATTCCCTGGTCCAAGCAATACCTGCTTTCCAACATTAGGCAACTCCTTCCAAGTGCTGACCAAAAGCATGATGCATGGTCACGGCACCAAAAAGATGTGTAAGGGGCCATGAGTGCTGCAAGGGATCCTCACATCCTGACGCTGATGTCCAGTTAGATGGTGAGAATCCTGTAAGTGCATCTTCTGTACTGTCCTCTCCAAAGCCACAACCTTCAGCAGTCCCTCCATTCTTCTCAGTTCCATTGGTGAAGGATTACACTGCTACCCATCTGATTGTGCCATCTGATATTACTTGTTTACCTGATTGTATACTGACATGTTTTATGTATGTTATTATTATCCTACCATGTTAATGATACTGACATGTTTTATGTATGTTATTATTATCCTACCATGTTAATGACTATTATATTGCTCCCATTTTCTCTGTTCATTCCTACTTCCCCTACCCTGTCTTTGTGAAGCGCTCTGATATCTGTAAGGATCTTGTTCGCGCTATACAAAACTTTGAATAAATAAATAAATAAATACAAAGATACAACCGTCTCATCCTGGTCTGCCCACAATACGTGTGGGACCACTGAAAGGTGTAATACACTCTGCTGCTCTGGAAGACATTCTGTCCTGGCATCCCCCAAATGGGTATCTCTAGAATCACGAATCCTTGCAATCTACCCTGTACCACTAACAAAGAACCATGCTTGACCTACCCAACTACCTCCCCCAAATCACTACTCTCTATTATAGTTAGGGCTCTGTAGCCATAAGCAGGGCAAGTGAGACGGGATAGTTTAGAGAAATGTGTCAGTGAGTTTTATGTAAAAAAAAAAAAAAAACACGAGCTGGTTGTGGAGAGAAGGGTGTTTCAGTGATGAGAAGCTTTTCAATACTTTTTCACGGTACAATAGGAAAACAGGACCTTCATGATGATCTAATTAAAATCTTGAGCAGTGTTTGTCTGCACTCCTCACACAAAACAAGCATTCAGACAATTATTAATTCTATTTTTACCCGTACAGCTCTGCTGAAAGGGTCTGGTGGGTGACTTCCGTCTGGAATATCTCGTCATCTTTAGTGTTTCCAGAGAGCTGTCATCAGAATGTCTTACCATCGCAATACCACTTCCTTCAACCTTAGTGTACTCACCTGGTGCCAATAGATCCTTCTCATGTCACCACAGTCAGTGCCGCATTCCTTTTGCCACCACTGCCCAATGACGTGTCTCGCCGCCACGATCCCTCCTTGGTACCACAGCCATGTAGGACTGATCACCCAGCTCTCTGGGGCTTCTGGGGCTGTAGCTTTCATCTTGGAAGTTTCTTCTTCAGAAGACACAGGCCTGCTGTCCTTTGCCTCTTCAGGCAATGTTGATCTTTCCCCTGTCGGTCTCCATTTCCCTTTTTATCACCTCCATCTCCCTCCCCTCGCTACCTTCATCTCATCACCTCCAACTAGTCCTGCACCTACCTCTCCACCTCCTCCTCCAGCATTTCTCTATCTATTTCTGCAGCCAAATGATCACAGCCAATCACCCTTTTCCATTACTCTCCGCTACGCCTAGTACCCCACACCGGTCCTTTGATTGCTAACTGCTTCAGATTTCCATTGGAAGCTCAGCTCCCATCCAAAAGTTGCTCTCTTTGGTGAAGTGTCTTTCACTTCTTGTATATCCATCGTTGTTGGAAGCACTTCTGGGTATACATAGCCGGGCCCACATGGTGACATCTATTTACAGAATTGCCAGCAAGAGCGAGTGTGACCCACTCGATGCCCAGGAAAAACCGGTGCCCTAAGAAGCAGATTTCTTTTTTGCATTAGGGTCCAACGTTTCAGACAGAAAACCCCTTGAAATCAATTCTTCTTAGGCAATGTCCCAAAAATCTGTAATGATCTCTCATTAAGCTTGTTCTATTGCGTACAATGTTCAAAAAAGTTGTAAAAGGCAATCTCTAAACAAACTTGCTAACTCTAATTACTGCCCGCCTCTTGGCTTCAACCCAGGGCTTCTGTCTACCAAATCACCCCTGTGATAAAAGTATCTACGCTATGTTTTTACTATTATCCTGATTCAAGTTTTTGATCACTCATGGATATCACCTTTATCCTTAATTGTTTTGATAGTTATTATTTGTCTCTCTTCGGAGTTTATTGCTCTTGTTTTTATTTTATTATTTTAGCTGTTGTTTTTTTGGTTAAAAAATTAACCAGATTGTTGCATTTTACAATACGTTAATTTGTTTGTTTCCTTCTATAAACTATGTCCAATTGTACTTCCGCATGACTACCAATTATATCCTACAATTTGTAAAGAGCTCTGACACCTTTTCACGTGGGTCTGGTTCTCACTATATAAATATAAAAGTTAACATAAACCAATCTTCACTAATAAAACACCACCAAAACACCAATTGCTGAAAATCAAAGAACCAAATGGGAATTGTGCAGAGACTTCAGAGGTTTCATGCAAATGGTAGAAGTGTGATAAGTAAATGCTGACAAACAACCCTTCATATGTGTCACAAGTTTCAATCCTATTCCTCGCAGTGGTGCTGGAACAATTTTCTAACTGGGCGTGCCGGCTAGGGGCATCAGGTGCCTAAAATGATATGGATTCTAAAACTCCTGGTGTTAATGTGCAAGAAAGGGTGATACATGAATACAAGAAAATTAGTGAGGAATGTGTATTTGTTGGAGGGAAGGAAATTAACAATATGGTAATCTGAGAATTGTTTTGCAAAAATGTGGTTCAATGTTGCACTATTATGCAATATTCTTAATTATCTATGTAAATTGTTTACATTTTATTCAAAGAGCGTAATTTGAAAGAGTACTCTTAGTGGTTTTAGCCATACCTGTACACATGGGTAAGATAGACGTGCCTTGATTTCTTTAATCACCCTACTTTAAAACTCGCCTTCCAAAATTAAAAGGCAAAAATTAGCTTAATTTATAATATTTGTAAACTTTAAAAAGGCGCTATTTTATTTACACTAGTGCCTTTCACGTGCTTTATTCTATAATCCTTCACATGACCCGATCGCAGCAGTGACAACATTTTATTAGCAAATAACATCTCCTTGAAACCATTTAATGTAAACTCAGATATAACGGACAGGCAAATGTGCAGCAGTTTGATAAAAACACTTTTCTAGACATGCCTTAATTAACATGCCCCTTCACTGCATTCGATGCCCTTTCACTGCATTTGAAGAAACAGCTAATGCTGCTGTGAAAGGAAAACTGATTGAAAGTCATCAAGCTCTGAGCTGCCTTCTTATTTGTAGGGGGTCTAAAGCACCTGCTGCACCTCTAGTTCAGGCGCCTCTGTGGGCCTAGCTCTTAAGACCCTTTCTACCCCTTCTGCCTTCAACAAGGTTTATTTGTGCACTGCCAGGTTCCCCCTCTTCCTTTGCCTCTCGCCCTGCAGCTATCCTGCTTCTGGGCCATATCCTTCCTTCTTTCCTTCTCTCCCACCACCGTGCCGCCTCTCCTTTTTTTTCCCCCAGAGTTTTATATAGCGCGAACTAGACCTGAAATGAATCAGGTATCAGAGCGCTTTACATAGCACCAGTTACGTTACATGAGGACACGCATTCATTTTTAGGCACGGGGAGATTAAGTAATTTGCCCAGAATCACAGGAGGTTTTTGGCGTCGTTACCGAGACTCGAACCCAGATCCCCAGGTCCGAGGTCGAGCGCCCTAGCCGTTAGGCCAACTCCTCTTGGGTTTCTGTGGATGAGTTCCTAGGGACCATGCCTGCTCGCGGCTCTCCAGCAGGAAGCCCAATCATGCACAAGGGAGAAGCTGCTCTGCTTGTGTTCCTCCAGCCGTTTGGCAACTATCTCTTCTCAAACACAACAAAATGATGGACGGAGCACTGAAGCATTTCAACCATTCACCCCCAGTCAAGAGATCTGGTTTAATCCATTGTTCTTTAGCTCACTGCGCCATCCAGGCCAGTTCCTCCCTGGACCGGAAACAGGCTTCCTGGGACCGGTTTCGGGGCATCACCCCTCATCAGCTAGGCTAGCTTGAATCCAGTGGCACATCGAGAAAGGGGGCATACCCTTGGCCACTTATTGCAAACTAATCAAACACAACAAGATGATGGACTTAACCCAGATCTCTTGACTGGGAGTGAGTGTCTGAATAGTGTCAGCGTCCGTCCATCATCTTGTTGTGTGAACTATCTCTTCTCCTCACATCCAGTTTCATGGCATGGGCTTCCAGCCTGCTGCTCAGCCCAGCGCTCATTGTCCCCAGGGCGTCTTTGATTCTATAGGTGACACCATTGGTGGTTGAGCTACAGGTCGACCTCAGAGCGCAGAAAGTGGAATATTTGTCTACTGAATATGCTGTAATGGCCGTGGTGAGGGTGTGATCCAGAATAGAGCGCGGGGAATTCTGAATGGTTTCATTAAACGTATTCATTGTTTTTGTAGTAGGCATTCCTGGTGTTTCTCCGTGGTTGTGGGTGAATATCGAAGAAGGCCTTTAATGACCACCTCTTGCATTGCCAAATGAATTAGTCCTATGCAGAACACCTTGACTTGCTAAAAGTCACAGCTAATCATTTACAAAAGAATATACCAATAGCCATAATGAGATAACCGAAGGGTCCCTTGACTAAGCTTTTGTCCTAATAAACAGTGAGCGACACCCTTTTTTCATTTATGTATTTTCACGTGTGCACAATACATGTAATTAGGCCAGATGCATTTCGTGTGGAAAATTCTCAGAAAGAATTCAAAAGAAAACCACACTTTTTTCATCCCATGGGACAGCAAGAAGGACAAAAATCATATTATATCTGCCTTTGTAAGCTACAAAAGTTGCGTGGAACTGGATTCTTTCCCGGAAATGCAAATGAGTGGAAAGACCGAATTCAGGTGGTAAATTCTACCGAGGCCCATCCATAGCTTCACACAGTGGAAGAACCGCAATGTTATGAAGCACTGTGTTTACTCTTCTGAATCTGAAGCCTTTAGGTAACGCGTGCTGTGGGACATTTTTTCAGTGTAATTCGTCAGAATCCCTCTGTTCATGTTTTTATCTTTAATCATGCCTCTTCTTTTCATATTACTGACACCAAAGGGTTATCATACGCATTGCATATTTATTATATGAATCTCTAAATCTGAATGGATATAATGGAGAAATAGATCAGGTGAAAACCACCAGCTCTGTTCATATCTACTACTAAATCACTGGGAAAAAACAGTCCTTGCCAGCATACGAGACCGAAGCACAGGGAGCATTAAAAGGAAACATTTCTTTTTCTGAAAGCTTTAAAAATGAAAACCGGTGTGAATGCTAGACTTAGAGTTGAAAGCTCCTTTTCAAAATAAGTTCATCCATTCTCTACCCCCGTGGCATTTTCAAGAAGTCAGCATTTCAAAGCTATGTTCGTCTGACTAGATATTTTATGGCTGAGTATTTCAACACACTCTGTGCCTGCTTTCAAAGTACAAAATTGCTAAAATGAGCTGGGGTCCTTAGAGTGAAAGGAGGGCAGAATTGTGATGCGGAAGAGCATGTGCAGGGCAGACACACACACACACACACACAGGAGCTCCAAGGACTGCACCCGAGGGATAGCTCAGTGGGTTTAGGTCACATTGTTAAGGTGATAACTTTAAGGTTTAAAGTTCGAATCTCAAACCCATTCAGCCATAATATATCTATGGTAAGAGAACTATTTGATTATTTTATTTATTTATTTATTTAAACTTATAATGCGCACAGCTACCCGCAGTGGGTTTCCCGGCGCTCAGGGACAGACTGAAGGAGAACAGTAGGTATGCAGATTTTACTGAAGGGAGGCTACAAATTACTGTTGAAAGAGCCAAGTTTTAAGTCCCTTGCGGAAACGAAGAAGATTTGTTTCTGTTTTTAGGGTCACAGGGAGAGCGTTCCAAAGTTTGGGACCCAAATGGGCAAAGGACCGGCCTCCCATTTTAGCTAGCCTAATTCTGGGGACGGAAAAGTCCCCCTTCCCTGATGATCTCAGAGTTCGGCTGGGCTGATAGGCCTGGATAAGGCCCTGAAGGTATTTAGGGGCTGAGCCTTGCTTAATTTTAAAAACATGGCAGAGGGCTTTGAATTTGATTCTATTTGGAATTTTGAGCCATCAGCAATAGTAATAATTGGTAGTTAATCATAACGAGCCAGTTTAGCTTCTCGTTGTACTAGGTACATGATTATTTGTTACATTCTTTTTTATGGCACACCTTTTTCTATTGCAAATAATTTTTCATGTTCTCCTGCCTTTCCTTAAACCTTAGTCATGCAAAATGTTGTCTGCGGGGTGTCAGCTTTCCCAGTGTGTGGACTCTATGGGTGGTAGACTTTGCAATCTTCTGCAAAAACGTGTATGTATCATGGATAGGCCTTGTGTTACACTGATTGCATGTTTGTGTGTGTCTCCTTGTCCCAATTAGCCTGTCCATGTTTCTCTGACCCTGAGCGTGGTCCTCTGTTGGCTCATTCTCACTACTAGTGTCAGTGCCGCAGCCTAAACAGACCCTCCAGCACTTCGCGATTTCGAAAAGTACTCGCGAAATCAGTTGACTAGCACGATGACCGCAATATTTATCTTTTTGGCCGCAAAACGCCGTACAGCCATAATAGCTGCCTGCTTCCTCCTGCCGCATTAGGAATTACAAAAGCGATCCTGCCTGTGGGACATCATGTCACAGCTTGCATCCTCTGGCACGTGGACCCAGAGCTGCGCGCGCCTCACAGAACGAAGGGGAAAGCAATGCTGTGGAAAGAAAGACGAGAACACGAAAGTAGCACTTCACTGGCAAACTCTGGAAAGTGGCCCTAACGTGTTTAAGTTCGAATAAAACCAATCTGGCAACTTTGTTTTCTTTTACTTATTTTGATGGATTTTGGAGAAAAAAAGTCCTCCTTTATTTTCTCTGTCCCAAGACTGCACGTTGGAAGGGAAAAATGTCAGAAAGATATGACATTTTCAGCAATGTGTTTTATTTTCCTCTGTTGGATCCATTTCACAGGGGAACGAATGAATGAAGGAAAGGAGAGGAAAAAGAGGCTAAGACCTGTTTCTTAAAGTCATGTTTTTCAGTAGGTGAGGAGGAGCGGAGTAGAGACAGAATGAGGGGAGAAAGAAAGAGAGAGAGCTGCCATCGGCCTCAGTGACAAATTGACAAATGTGAGCTGCAAGGGACTAGTATCACAATAAAACGAAGGCTTGGTTTTGTGTCAGTGACAACCAGTCTTAAGGGTACTTGTGGACATTTGCGGGGCTCATTTAAGAGTTATTTGCATAAACCTGCCACAGTCTGCCCCTAAAATGCACAGGTGATAGATACACCACCTTCCCAAGACACCTGACTGCTCTGTCTCTTAACCATTCTGTGTGCATGTCTGTCGTGTCGCCACCTGAGAGCCCTGACTCCACAGAGTGGTACAGAGTTAAAAAATCTCCATTTAGATAGATAGAGCTGTCTATTGCACCCTTCTGCTTCGATATCAGGTTATAATTTAAAGCCTGTAGTAAAAGCATTAGATGAACTAGGCAAACAACAGAGAAGCAACCTTTGTTTGTTCTCCAAATCATCCCAGTTGACAATTTGAATACAAATGCAGGCATTAAGCCTCTGCTGTAACTCACATATTCTTCCGATATTATCCAAGTTATCTGCAGTCACACAGTAACAAACTCCCATTAAAAGACCTCTCGGCTGCAGAAGGTGAGCCGTACCTGCAGGAGATGACCCTACCTAGATAGATATTCTAAAACATTTCAGGAACTTCAGAAAATGTATCGAACTGCTCGACCTAAATAAAAATAGGTTTAGTGAATGACCCTGAAACCTTGCCACATCATTGGAAGGACACTGAATGGCAGACTTCAGAATTAGTCTGGAATCAGACTAATTCACTGGAGGAGAGTAATTGAGGCTCCACCCTCCATCATGGCGCTTTTCAACTCTTTGTGGTCTGCCATGTATTTTGACCATCAGCGAGTCCACTGAGAGTGCTTCTTGTTTTCCTTGGCACACATTTCCCATCAGAGCAACAGGCTCTGCTTGCAAGGAGATGTGTCCAAACTGAACCAGTAACCACAGGTGAGGGTGACTACTGCACTCTCCAATCACATTACATGGAGACCAGGGTCGGACTGGGACGGAAGGTAGGCCAGGGCACCAAAATAAAAGTGGCCCCTATTAGTGCATCAGATAGCTAAAAATGTGTCCCACATCGGCAAGCTGGGCTGTTTTGAACTTTGGAGACACTATAGGTGTTTTATAATAGAGGCATGCATTTGTGTTTGCTAGAAGCAAGTTTGTGGTAATACCAGTAAATTCAACAGCAAAAACATGTTTACTAGACCGTAAAGTAGGCTCACAAACCACCAAAAAACTGTCCCACTGACTATCTTATCAGGCCTGCCCCTCAGGCCCTCCTAATTGCCATATAGGCAAGCATGCTTAACAGAAACGTAGACCTATGTTTACTGGGTCATGCAAAGTGATGCAAAGCAGCAAAAACTCTTGCAAGGTTACTTACATTCTAGCCCAACTTACTTTGTGCTGGAAAGGTGCTGTTTTCTCAGCGCAGATAGCTCTATGCGCTGTTTTGCATAGCACTTTGCGCTGCTTTGCACCACTTTGCATAGTGGATTAGCGCAAGCACCATAGCTTTTTAGGTCTCGCGCAGCGAAGACCTTATGTCGCCCGTTTTCGGGAATGTGGACAGGAGAGGGTGCACGAGCGCAGAGCTGCTCAGTTTTGACCTCGTGAGCGCGCACGGCGCCGTGCCCCTCTCCTGCCTCATTCCCTTGCGCAAACACTCACTCACGCATGCGCACATACACACACTGCATACACACACACACACACGCACACGCGCACACGCACTTACACTTACACAGACACGCAGGCACCCTGACAGGCAACCCCCTCCTCCTCCCCCACAGTCACACACGCATACACACAGACTCCAAGACACACGCACGCTCACACACATACACAGCCCGCCGCCACGCACGCGCCCACACATGCCCCCCCCCCGCCCTCGCAGGCCAGCCACAAAGCGAAGCCCCACTCACCGGCAGCAGGACTCTTCCTCCATTCTTCGGCACCGGGGCGCAGGGTAGGCTCCTGCCTGCTCCGGTGCTGCAACCAATCGCGGCTCTTCCGTGGGAGGCGGGGTAGGCTCGTGCCCTCCTACTGCCTGTTTCCGGTTGTCGCGCCGGCCTGCCTGACTTCCTGGTCGCAGGCCGGCAGAGTGACGGCGGTGATTTGCGGTATTTATTTATTTAGTTATTTATGCATTTTTATATAGCGCGGACTTTACCCGAAGGCGGTATTTTTTTTTCTGGCACTGATAGCTATGAGGACAAAGCTGCTTCATGGTCGGTAAATCTGATAAAAGTTTACACAGTCTCCCTTAGCCACGTCTAGTGCTCCATCCATGTGGGAAATGGATGTGGAGTCGATGCGGAGTTGCTTGCAGAATGTATGTTGGGCCTGTATGTGTGAGCTTGTTGAGATTTGTCTGCAGTTATGCGGATTTCCTACAGAATGGCCTCCCTTCTGCACCCATTTACTAGTTTCCAAAGTGGGGACAGTGAGAAAACCAACTCTTATTGCTGTCCTGACAACACTAATCACTGGGTGCCCCATAAGGTGACACTGATGTAAAAATGCTAAAAACGAGTGAAACAGGCAAAGTGCTGTTGTCAAGTAAATGTAAATTGTAAATTGATACGTTAACTGGTGCTCATGCTGTTCTAGGCATTGCCAAGCTTCGTCTTAGCACTGGTGCACTAGCCGGCGCCCGTGGCCTGTTCCAGCTGGGCAGATCGGTATTCCTTCCTTTGGCATTCCCCCACCCGCCTGTCACCTCCTCCTTCGCACCTCTTTGTGAACTCTTCTCGGCTTTGAGATTACCGAGGAAGTGACGCGGGAGCGAGCCTCCTTGCAGAAGCTGCAGAACTGGGGACAGGAAGGTGCCTGAATTTATTCTCGCTGGGGGCTGCTGCTTTCCGACTGTACGTACACACCTGCCCTGTTGCAGCACAGGAAAAGTACAGCAGTTCAGTATCCACACACTTCACAGGAGGTGACATGGCAGTGCGAGGGGCAATGGGAGGGAGACTCTTTGTAACGGGTGGCTGCTGTCAAGAGTGCGAGTAACAGGTGCCTGTAGAGAAAGTGTGCAACTGGTGCTCTGAGAGGCGCAACAGAGGGACATGAATGAAAACGGCTGCTACCTGTTGGCCCCCAAGTCGTGTGAGGGATACCTAGGTCCAGTCATGAGTTCTTAACCAAGAGTACTTTGCATTCTGGGATTCATACTATCCGCCTTAACGTTGCTGACATTAGTTTACAAATGAGAGTATGTTAAGTGCTTTTATAAAACCCAGGACAGACTGATGGTGCCCAATGCTGGCAGGGGACTTTTTGGCTGCTATGAATACGCATGCTTTTTTTCATATCTGCTTGCTGACAGTCTTGTAGTATTTAATATAATATAAGCGTGCACATGCTCTGCTTTCTAGAAAGTCAAGCATTTGCAATGCCATAGGTCTCGCATTTGTGAGACTCATCTATTAGCATTGTAATGACAATGCCTTTTATTCATGTTTTATAAACCAAAACATAGATAAAAGGCATTGTCATTTACAATGCCAATAGCTCAAACTCACATCAATGCGAGACCTATTGCATTGCAAATGCTTGTTTTATTTTGATGCTAAGCCTGATCTACTAAAGATAGTCAAACCTGTTGTTGTCTAAAAAATAAATTTACCCTTGAAGCAGGCGTTGACACAGACATTTTTTTATTACGTGCATACTGCACTGTACAGCACACGTGGGGAATATTTAAGCAGGCGCAGGATTTTGTACTGGAAGACTGTGTTTTCAGTACAAATACTATGTCAGAAGACAACACAAACACCTCTGTCCCATGTTGCAAGGTTGTGCGCTAGCCTAGGGATAGTGAATATCACCATGGCATTATGCACTACTTTCTACCCCTTGCACAACTCAGCCCAGCAGCATTCATTGCCGCCCTATATTGAACTAAAAAATAAATCTGCTCTTTTTTGTGCATGCCTGGTTTGCCCAGCTTCGACCCACACACTTTCAGGCAGTTGGTGACTTTTCAGGCTTTCTGTGTCATTTCTCTCTCCGTACTTCACCTCAGCTTATCACCTCAGCTTATCTTCCTTAATCCTGTCTCTTAACATCTCACCACAGACATCATCTTTTACACCCTACGTAGAGCACAATGGAGGAAAGCGTTCCTTTCCATTCTCACTATCCACACCACCAGTAAATCCGCCCATGGCCTAACGCTGTCCACCACCCCATCCCAAGTTTTCCCAGGCAGAGCCACAATCACCATCGAATGCCACCCCACCCACTTTTACCGCAGAGCCCTCCACGAACGCCAGCATATCCCACCCCTCCGCCCCAAATTCGCTCTCCAGCTCCCCTCTCAACCACTCGCCCATGACCCTCAGCTCAAACACTAGCCCAAATCCACCTCTGGACTTGATTCTATCCACCCTCCTACAAGTCAAAGACGAGCTCCACACCATCAAAGAACTTCTTTACACACCTTCCAGACAACACCGACCTACAACGACCTCCTCCGTATTCAACAAACGCCACACTCTCCCCACAGGCCCTCGCATTCAACGCTCCCCGCATTGGCCCACTATCCCCGCCCGCAACAACACCCACCGCCCCCGGCGTGCCCTTAACACACTGTCAGACCATGACTTATACACCCTCCTTCGCTCTTTTGGCCCAGGTCCGGTAAAACACATAACCCCCACACACCTCCCCATACCCACAATCCTCACAAATCCCCTTAGACACCCAACTCTAAGCAACAGAAGCTCCGTCCCTAACAATCTCAGAAAAGTCCCCCTATCTCTAGAACACTCAACCACCCTTCTCACCCCCAGACTCAAATGCATCCTACTCAACTGCAGATCGGCCCAGAGACACTCCTCCGACATTGCAGATCTCGTAACATCAATGGATCTTGACCTAACCATTCTGACTGAAACGTGGCTAACTGAGGCCTCTACGCCGGTTATGGACATACTAGTTCCCCCTAATTACCACATCATCAGACTCGACAGGACCGGCAAGACGGGCAGGGGAATCGCATGCATTTTTAGGAGCAATCTCTCCGTTACTAAAGTCACCGCCCCCTCCCTCACTTCCTGTGAACTCTTCAGCCTCGATATCCTCAGCGAGGGCAAACCAGTATGTGCCTTACATCTCATCTATCACCCACCTGGAGACAACCTCATCTTTACCCAACAACTCATGGACACGATCACATCCAACGCTGGTCGGCAGATCACTCAAATCTACCTGGGTGACTTTAATCTCCACTGGAACGACCAGAAAGACGCAGTGGTGAACAGTCTCAAAACCTTCCTTAATGCGCTTGACCTCACCCAAATATGCAGCAGCCCAACACACGATAAAGGCTCGATACTCGATCTCATCATCGCCAAAGAGGACTCTACCCAACTGGGGGCAATCCAACCTTGTGACTGGTCAGACCATCACATCATCACCTTCTTTATCAATGAAAAAGTCAAACCTACCCCGGCTCAACCCACCAAATCCAAGATCTGGAAAAGGGACATGAAGAATCTTAACCCGAACTCCCTTCCTCACCACACCTACAGGCTCCTCCTTCCTCCTGATGGCACCACGGAGGTTCAAACACTGACTGACCTCTATCTTGACAATATGAACTCAATAATCAATGAAGCCGCCCCATTACAACTAAAGAGAGTCTCCACCAAGAATTTGAATCCTTGGTATGACGGCAGACTCAATGAAGACAGGCGTGCTATGCGATTGGCAGAGCGCACTTGGAGAGCTGACCCCTCATCACTGCATCGCAAAACGCTCAAGAATAAGAGAAATGCCTACTTTAGGAAAATCAAGCGTGCGAAATCTGACTTTTTTAGCCTCCAGTTGGATCAAGCGAAAAACTGACCAAGAAAATTGTTCGAACTAGTCAAAACTCAAACAACACCGCAACCCTTACAATCAAATAACACAACAAGCGATATCCCACATAGCGAGGACTTTTCTGCTTTCTTCAAGCTAAAGACCGACAACATAAGAATTGACCTCCTCAATGATGTAAGCCGAAACCCTAGCTACATCAGAATGTCTAACACTCAGCCTAAAAATAACGCATCATGGACGACCTTCGACATCTACTCCGAAGAAGCAATACACAAACTGCTTGTCACTTTGAAGCCCTCTAACCACCTCACAGACCCCCTACCTGCTAATGCTGTAAAAGACTTCACCCCCGTGCTCTGGACCAAAATCATTAACAGCTCCCTTCAACAAGGTCTCATCCCTGACTCCCTCAAGGTAGGGCAAGTCACGCCCATACTCAAGAAACCTACAGCTGACCCGTCTGACCTAAATAATTACCGCCCTATCACCAATATCCCCACCTTGGCCAAACTGCTGGAAAAATGTGTACAACTCCAACTAACGAAACACATTGACCAGTTTGACCTACTCAACCCTCATCAATCAGGTTTCCGAGCGAAACATAGCACGGAAACGGCCATGACACACATAATTGATGACGCCCTCCAAATTCTTGATCGCAATGATTCATGCCTCCTCATCCTTCTCGACCTCTCATCAGCATTTGACACGGTCAAACAAGAGAACCTACTGGAGCTGCTAAACACTAGAATGGGTTTATCCGGGACTGTTCTCAAATGGTTCTCTTCCTTCCTACATAACCGGTCTCAGATGTTCAAGATCAACAATGTGCTGTCCTCGCCTGTGCCAGTAGACCTAGGCGTTCCACAAGGATCCTCCCTTTCACCTACACTATTCAACCTCATCATGGAACCACTTGCCACTTTGCTCCAAGCATCCAATGTTCACTTCCATATGTATGCCGATGACACTCACGCTACCTAAAGGTACAATTCCCGGATGATATCAAACTCCTGAACTGCACACTTAGAAACACCCAATTGTGGCTGGCCGACAATCACCTCAAACTAAATGCTCTGAAAACTGAGTTCCTTCTGATTTCACCCCCTGCGAAAATTACCACCACCCAAATCTGGCTCAATCACCTAACAGCATTCAATGTCCGACCCACTATCGTGGATTCTGCGAAATCCTTAGGCATCACACTTGATGCAAAGCTCAACATGCAACAGCACATTAGCAAAGCAACGAAAGGAGCTAATTTCCAAATCAACACATTGAGGAAACTTAAACCCTTCCTCCCAGTCAAAGATTTCAAAACTGCTGTACAAGCCCTAGTCATCCCCCGCATAGACTATGGAATTGTGGCCCTTAGCGGACTCCCTCTAGCATCAACTGCACCCTTAAGAGCCTCCTTGAACGCTGCCGCGAGACTCATTACTGGCTCAAGAAAACACTCTCATATATCCCCTGACCTGAAATCCCTGAAATGGCTGCCCTTTGAAGCCAGAATACAGCTGAAAATTGCGGTCATGACACACTCGGCCGTACACCACAAGGCACCCAACTACCTCACTCAAAAGGTGACTTTATCAGGAGGTGCGAGATCCAATAGAAGTACAAAGAATTTACTCCTGAAACCTCGCAGATTCGCAGATTCCGGAAGGGAAAAACTTACAAACGCTCCTTCTCAGGAATGGCACCCAGGATCTGGAATGCACTCCCTCCTGAAACCAGGCTTATCTCCTCCACTGCCCACTTCAAGAAAGAGGTGAAAGCTATCCTTATGGCTAAGTTCACCTGAACTCTATCTTTGTTGTTCTGAGACTTTGCACCGCTTTTGTATCTTCGGCTATCTGATTGTCTATATCTAATGATATCATATTCTCATTGGATTGCAACCCTATTATGCTATTCTCTCACTACCTACTACTATATTGTACGCGTCAGCCTGTTGAAACTTGATATCCCTACCCCTTGTTTGTGTAACTCTCAGAAATAGGTATAAGCCGTCCCTATAGCCTAAGCTCTCTTGATCTCTATTGCTTGATCTCTATGTAGTTGGATCAAAGATCCCGCACCGTCCTATATTATCGTTTACCTGACTGTTTACTGGTATTTTATCAGCCCATAACTGCTACCCGATCATGCTTTTGAATATGATACTTTACCCAATATTATGTTATTGTGCCACCTGTTTCTGTTAAGCGCTCTGATATCTGTAAAGATCTTGTTCACGCTATATAAAACTCTGAATAAATAAATAAATAAAATCTCTCTTTCTGTCTCTACTTCTCTGTGTACCTTTATCCTCTCTCGCGCTGTCTCTCTCTCTCTCACTATCTCAACTCTCCCTGCCTCACCTTTGTCTTCCCCACTTCTCTAGCAACATATCCAAAAGATCTCACTTTACTTCATCTCCACCTCTCTCTTATCACCTTACTTCTCTTTCTGTGCTATTATCTACATCTATCACTCTCGAACCTCTCTCTGTACCTTAACTCTTGCGCTACCATATCCCTTTCTGTCTTGCTCTTTGGACTTTCTCCATTTGACCTCCCTTTATCTCTCTTTCACCTACTTTACTTCTCATACAACACCTTTTCCATCTGCATCACCTACCTCTATTATCATGTCAATGCCACCTTATAGAGATAAGGTAGCATTGACCTCTCTCATCACTTTCTAAATGTCACCACTCCGCCTCACCTCTCTATCTCAGTTGTCTCTTGACCTCACATCTCCCTGTCTACCTCACCTCTTTATACTCCTTTGCTCTCTCACTACCTAACCTAAAATTTTACCTCACCAATAGTTCACTGGCTCGCCTTTCCCCCTCCTCTTCCTCTCATTTTTCTCTGTTCCCGTTCCTTCATCACTTTAAATATAATGCGCCTTTATGGCAACCTCCAGTTTTTTTACTTCTTTTTCTCTATAATCAACTCCTTTACCTCTCTCTGGCACATGCACACACTCACACACACACACACACATTTTAAATCCATATATGTACAGATAACATCCAGCCAACGCGTTTCGTACAAATCATCTCTTTTGAACTTCATCAGGACTTATGAATGTTGGTTGTAACCCATGTGTCAATAAGATAGATATAAAATTATATATATTTCTGTCCCTCTTACAAATAGATGAAAATACATCCAGATGTACTCTCACAGTGTCATCTGTTGGTGCGATAATACGGGTATAAAACCCCAAAGCTGATACCTTGATACGTATACTAGCAGTCTGAACAGAGTCCAACAGACTGGATATGGATTTAACGTAAAGGAGGAATTAAACAGATGTTTTGCAAACATCTTAATGTATTTCTATGGACCATATTTTTTTCCCGGGTGCACCTTCCATCTGTGGTATCAAATTATTCCTGCTGGACAGTGGTATCAAACAACGGCAGGTACTGGAAAAGTAGCACACAGGACCCTTATTTGTTGAAACTTGGAGTGAGGCACAGTATTTGTGGTCCGCTGTTGTTCCATGTTTTTGGATATAAAATCACTCTCCAGGACCGTACCAACGAGTCAGAAGGCGGAACAGCCTTCATACACAGAGAGAACACCGATGACAAGACGACCATCAGGGGCACCCTTGAATACCGACCCCATGGCCCACGCTCCAGCTTCTGCAACACCATTGCAGACTGCATTGTGCCCCTACCCCTGGCCTTCAAGAACCACATCTTCCTCTGCGACCTCAACTTCCACATCGACAACCCCAATGACAACACTGCACACATCCTAGACAGTATGAGCAGCCTTGGGCTTACCCAGAGTGTCTGTGAACCTGCGCACACCACAGTACACACAATGGATCCCATCTACACCTCCAGCAATTGCATCAAATACTGCTATGCTACATAAATCACATGGACCGATCACTCCATCATCCATTTCGGCATCTCCAGCCCCCGCACCAACACCCCCAAGATGGTCGGCGCCCCCCTACCGCAGCTAGGGAAAATTTTCAGAGATCAGCTGGACTAACACCATCAACACCACCAACCCAACTCCCGCTGCCACCAACCTGAACAGGAAATTAAGAACTACAATGCCTGGATGTTATCTTAGCAACACTTGGTGTAGCACAGCAAAGTATACCCAGAGGTATATCTCGGTACACTATCTGATACGAGGCAAAACAGCCATATTTTTAGAAGTTTTTTTAAACTTTCCAAGCTCTGTACATAAATGGATTTGTAGACAAAGTTTGTTCCAGTGGAGAGGGGCAAGAGAAAGACCTCCCACCAAATCTAAGAGTGCGGATCCACGGAATCTTAAGCAAGGCTATCTCTTTAGATCTCAACTGCCTGGTTGGGTGATAGTATCTGAGCCTGTTTTGTAAGTGGGATGGATCGTTGCCATTCATTGATTTATGGGTGAGGCAGCGCAACTTAAAGATGAGCCTTTTTCTGATAGGTAGCCAACACAGAGTTCAAAACCGGAGCAGAATGAGAACTCAATAGAAGATTGCACACTAATCTGTCTGCAGTGTTCTGTACCATCTGCAGTTTAGACAACAAAGTTTCATTGGCAGCTATAAGTAAGGCATTTCCATAGTCAAGGCGACTCATGATTAAAGCTTGATGTAAGGGTTTTATAAAGTTAGAGGAAGACAAGGACATGCTTTTTTCAGTAATCGCATAGTGGCAAAGCAAGTTCCACAGATAGTTAAGACCTGCTCTTTCATAGACAAAGTAGTATCTAACTTGACACCAACTTTTTTACTACTTGCTTAGGGGACACGTTGGCCCCAGTTAGGCTGGCCACCAATCCATCTTCCACAGATGCTTAACTTTACCAAATAAGAGTATCTCAGTTTTATCTCCGTTTAGTTGTAGGTAGTTGCTGGACTTCAAAGAGCTGTTTTCCTCAAACAGTCTGAAAAGCGGGATTTCACCACTTCCAGATGCTGACCAAAGGAGATGAACAATTGTGTCATTGGCATAGGATTGGCATCTCTAAACCAGATGCCTTGATGATCTGTGCCAGAGGGGCAACATAGATGTTGAATATGGTGGGACTTAATGTGAAACCCTGCAGTACCCTGTTTCCAACAAGCATGGTACTAGACTTGAAGGGCTTCAAGGAGATGGTTTGAGTTCAATTTTTCAAGAAGTCAATAAACCATTGGAGCACTTTGTCATAGACCCCTATGTCATGCAGCCTGCGAATTAGAATATCATGGGAGACCGTGTCGAAGTCCACCGTAAGATCCAAAAGCACAAGCTTCGCTGGGATGCCCGCATCGGGGGATAGTCTGATGGTATCTGTGACTGAGACTAACAAAGTCTCTGTGCTGATGTTGTTTTCGCTGGCAGCCAGACTGGAGAATTCCTTACTGATGTTGAAAAGATCCTTGCTATTGCTGGTTTTGATGTGTGCAGCTAGGGCTGTCTTCGTTGTTGCCCTCAGCAGGCAGTGGTAAAGATTGAGGGATGTCTTGAAGGCTACCCTGTTGGAGGTGTCTTTGCTGACTTGCCATCTTCTCTCCAGCAGTTTGCTGTCATGTTTCGCTATTCTGAGTTCTGGGGTGTACCAGCCGGTCATTGTGGAGGATCTTCTCTGATTGTTACTCTTGATGGGGGCGATGCTGTTGGCACAGTTGGTGATCAAATGTCTAAATCTGGATAAAAGGCCAAGATGAGTCAGAGGAGTACATGCAGATAATTTGGAGGCGCTGTAGTTAGGAGAAGGGATATAGAAACTGAGTACAAAGTAGGAGGAAGCCCACAATAGGGGAAGAAGCATAGCTCCTCCCTCATCGAATGCCAGAAAATTGTAGAGTCATTGGATACTTCTATGAGACTGCCTTTATGACCTGGCACAGTTGGGAGGAAGAGGCCCCAACCTTGGCCTCTTCCTCCCTACTGCAAATTCCTTTGCAGTAGGGAGGAAGAGGCCAAGGTTGGGGCCAAGGTTGGGGCAATGGCAAATTCCTTAATCTGCCTGTGCCTAAAATAAAAAATAGCCTTGTGTAATGTAATCTGGTGCTCATGCAAAGCTCTCAAATGCCCTTGCTCCAAGTTTGTGCTATGTAAAAACTGCAAAATAAATTAGTTAACAAAGCAATCAGAGGAGGGGAGTGACTCAGGCCATTTGGATGGATAAGTGATTCACTCTCATCCCGCTGAGTGTTTTTTCTGAAGAAGGCATGGTCTATCTTCTTGGCAGGAACCTCCAAGTAGCAGTGTGTGCATGCATGATCCCGCAGCCAGCTGGACTGCCACTCCGAGAGCCCCAGGTGAACAGAGCGTGTCATTGTGCTACACCATCCGGCTGTACAGGAGACCAGGGTAGTTTCACCAATGAGGGGCTAACCCTCTCAGACTCGATGCTGCCACCCATCTCCCTGCGTCATGCGCACTGACTGAGACCGCTGACAGGTCCCGCACTGCGAGGTAAGGTTTGATGGGGATTGTTCATTTCATGGGAGCTCATCCTGTAAAGGAAATCGGAGCTTCAAGGCACTCTGTTAACACCGGAGTCTTGTTGGGCTGTCAGGGTGTCCCCTCTCTGTTGGCACTTCTCGTAGAGGGGAATCGCAGGCAGAGTGTTAGGATCAGTTTTAACCTGGAAGGGGGGGGCGACAGGCAGGACACGGAACCAATCTTGGAAGAGCCATCCTGTTCCTGCCACTCTAGTTGACATGTAGACCTTCAACTAGTTGAAACCAGCATTTAATGTATTATTTCCATGTAATGGCAGGTGGTCTGCATCCCACTGCCAACCTTGTTGTTTGTAGGGTTTAAAGATTGGAGCATAAGCTGCACAAGTTAATGCATCTTCCAGACTGCAGCCTTCTTTGGAGTTTCAGGGCCTGGCACGGGCAGTAAGTGATGTAAATTCCAAATCAAAGCCAGACAGGAAGAAAACCTCTCCTTATAAATGCTTTCCATTCTGCTATTACATGGAAGATTATGCACCCCCTCGCGGTTAGCACAATGGTGAATGGCATCTATCGAGGTGGGGGGGAGGCATGTGCGTGCAAAGTAAACTAAATAAAATAAACACTTACTTGAACGTGATGTCCTCCAGTCCTCTCCTCACCACCTGAACTGAAAGCAGCAACTCCCTTGACCAATACGGGCGCTGCTCTCATGCAGCATGAGGGCAGCGCTCTGATTGAAGGGAGCGGCCTCACTGAGCGCTCCACAGCGCTCTGGAAACTTTTGCTTGCTCTAACCCAGCTGTCTTAAGACATCTAAGTTAGAACTGTTTAAAGTGTGCATGTGTGACTGGCCCTCTCAAGACAGCCGGCCAAAAAGAAATGCACACTTTAAACAGGGCCATACCAGCCCACCCTCCACCCTGCTGAGTGACATGCTGCTGTCTCTCAGCAGCAGCCCCGTCCTGACGCTCTGTTCGGGACGGGGAAGAAAAATAAAATGGTAATAAAGGAATTTGGGGGCTTTTTAAGTGGGGCGACGCTCCTCCGCTCCAAAGGAGGAGCTGCCCCTGTTTAGCTATCTGGGTAGGAAGGTTTTGTGGTTTCCCCAAAACAGAGAAGCAGTGAGAAATGCGAGACACTTACAGGATAAAGTTATGCACATGGCTCTCCCTGACCCTAACTTGTGTCAGGGCAATCTCGCCTATACCAAAAGCTCGGAGGTGAGGTATGCTCCAACAATAGATGCGATGGGAGGAGGCTACCTTCTTCAGCGTACACCATTTTGGCACACACCGTCACACTGGCTAGACAGTCTAAACCACATTAATGATTTTCAAACACACCTGAATTGATGGTTAAACTGTCCTTCTCTTTAATGGGGCTACTGGACATTATATGGAAGTGATTGATAGAACTTATCCCTAAGGCCCGGCACACTGTGTCCCAATATCAGCCTAGTTACTGTCCCTACGAGAACTAACTTGATTTTTCTATCCAAATTGACATTTTATGAGATTTTGAATCTTTCATGTTGGAGGACAGAAGATGGAGCCTACTGAGAAAGTCCCCTGAGCGCAATAGTCATGTTTGCAAATCTCCCAATGGACCAATAGTTTAATACAAATTAGGAATATTTCCTGACAGGCCAGAGTGCCTCTAATAGGTTGGTTGCTCTAGGGAATACTCTGTGTCATGTCAGGCACTGGCCGATGTGTGATATCAGCGGCTCAAAGATTCCGACCAGCCAGCAAATCTTTCAGTGTGCAAGAAGTATTAGTTTATAGATAAACTGGACTTTAATGAGAGCTTGTGTCTTTTGCGTGTTGCCTTACTAAATTGGTTGATTGATTGCATATTGCATTGATCGATTGATTGCGTGTTGCCTTACTCACGGGGCTCTGTCAATTTCCTTCGCAGATATGGGCAGCTTCGAGGACAGTGAGACGCAGCAGGCTGTTTCTCATGGAGAGGCGGCCATCATCCCTGCACCGGCCATCGCCAGCTTCCCCCAGCCTCAGGTCACCTGGTTCCGTGACGGACGTAAAATCCCCCCCAGCAGTCGCATGTAAGTAGAACTTGGTGTCGTGGTACGAGAGAAGAGCTTGAGGGTGACTACTCAAAATCACTAACGTAAAGACAGTTGGCAGAGCGCGGCAAGTAGTCAAGAGACAAGACCAATGGTGAGAAGACACCTCAAGTACAGAAATCGAAGCGGGCTCAAAAGAGGAACAGGAGAGAAAGGAAAGGTAGAAATTGCGGACAGGAGTAAAGCGCAGTAGAGATATGGGAAAGATGCAGTGGAAGAATTGATTGAGGAATTGGAAGAAAGGGTCAGAAAGTGATGAGAAGAAGATAACAGAGAGGTGCATAAGGGCTAGAAATCAGAAATGGTGAGGGGCACTGAGGGAATAGAACAGAAAAACAGCTACGTGGTAAACAGAGAATAGCAGTACAATTGAGACAATTAAAGATGCAGTGGAAGTGGAGAGGGAAATTAGGGTGTCTAATTCACACACTTTGTCAGATGTTAGAATTTGATCTTGATGACTAGCATTACGTAGGCTCTAATTTTCCAGTTTTTATTCTTATGCATTTTAAAAATGGGTGGAAGAATTATGTTGCAATTAGTTTTTTTTAAATAGAAAATGTTAATAATGCATCATATCTTGAGTGAAACATGAATTCTAGTGATGCATTCAGGTTATTATTTAACAGTTGTCATTTTGGCATACTTTGGTATTCATTCAATTGTTAAGATATTCTATTATGCACCACCTGTCTCTTTTCAGTAACTTCAGAGTGTCTAATTGATACAAATCTGAATGCAATGTCTTAAAAGCAGCATTCTTTATAGAAGGAAGACGTGCACGTTCGACATATAGTATTCAAAATGCTATTCACCAACATCTAAAGGCATAAAAAACGACACCACTGCCATTCTGAACATTCAAAGTCGGGTATAACAAGTGCCTTCATGAGTTGAGTTTGTGGCTTTCTATGGTGTGAGAAGTCGAACATTTTTTCCTAACAGAGTGAAATCGATTCTTGCAAAAGCTGTGACATTCAAGTGTGGTGCTCGTAATTCAGCATGAGGGTGAATCTGCAACCCTTCGCAGGGCAATCTGGACTTCACACCCGCATACAAACGGCTCACTAGTTACCTGCATTAAATTCAGTCAAAGTACACACCGGCACAATCTAAGCTAGAAACGCGCTGGTGTATGGAATGATCACGAGTTAAGGCTGCCAGCTATCACTCACAGGAGAAGTGAACCCGCGTGCACAGGCGTGTGAATAATAGGAATCACTACAAGCGTGGGCAGGCTACTAATTGGAGACTTCGCGAGACTCTGCCCTACTGGTGAGAGAAAAGAGCACCCTGCAGAAATGTTTGTCAGTAAAATATGTTGTTTGAGTGTCTAATTCAGAAATCTTTTAAAATGGAGGACAGCACTAAGACCAGATCTGAAATCATTGCTGTGAATTGTATAATGAATTTCACGTGCACACTTGAAAACATGTTGTTTTTAAGAACGTGTTAAGGAAACCTTTTGGAGCTTCAGCATTTAACCCGATCCTCGACCTGGTCAATAAAACAATGTATAAGAAGATTCCCATGCCACTGCTTGGTTTGTAAAATAACTGCTGGTGCCCAAAGATTTCTCAGATGCCCGCAGCTGTCACTGCGAAATTGGTGGCGCAGAATACCAAGGTTGTGTAGTCTTGATTCCAGCTCATACTTCTTTCGTCAGACACGCCCTGCCCCTTTATTTCATGTTTACAGATTGATTTTCATCCTTACTTTCTCCCTGTGCCATTTGTTGTCTCTTTTCTCTTCTTTCTCCTCTCTTCCTTTTGCGTTTTGCTTTCTCTTGCTCTCAGTCAAAGTCTGATGAGGAAAAGCGGGTACTGGTCCCCAAAAATGTGTGCCGGTGGGCCCCGCCCGCATCCATCGGCTCAAATTAAGCACTGCTGTGTCCTCAGCTCAATAAATGGAATGTTTACATGGGTTTCATCCAAAAAGCTTAGTCACTTATTGCTTCCCCAAATTAAACATATTAAAACTAATAGATTTGTGTTTTTGCTGAAGGCAAGGGACTTTTCCTATATCTATCAGGAGCTATACTATTTTGTCCATCTATGTCACGTCTTAATACAGCAATTTACATTTGGAAGGTGGGCATGGGACATTTTTCGGAGCTTGGGAGTCTGCATTTTGCTACGCATAATACAGTTTTTCTAACTTTTGATCTAAATAAACATTCTTTTGTTGCTCTAGTCAGTGGAATACGTGCCTGATCGTACACTGATTGGCAAATGTGCCAAAACGCTATTAATGCAGAATTTTCTGTTGCACCTCTATAGGAGGAATTGCATGGGTGCCCCAATAATGTTTTGTTAAATAATTTCATTACTCCCAGCTGGAGTCACACCTTGACATCTGTGCATGTTCTGTGATCACGATCATCTTTGGATTTTGGGTCTCGCCAGGTTGTGATGTTTTTGCTTGTTTTGGTTACAAGAGGTGGCTTTGTGTTCCCTGACTATCCAACCGGGCATCAACCAGTCCAGCCTGCTCCATTTCCAGGTTTCCCGTTTGATTAATTCATTAATATATGGGCAGCTGAGCAGTGATAGATACTAGAAGAAATTGTGGTGTGCCGGGAAAATATCCTGTTCATAGTGCTGGTCCTTAAGAGGGGTTTCTAACCAGAACATTACCCGAATGTCTGATGGGTGGTCATATAATGAGTTTGGCATGGTTGAATGTTTCTTGACTTCTTCTACAGTTTACTCTGCAGAAGAAGTTTCAATAACTGAGGCTTGTGAGAAACATTATACCATTTTTGCCTCCACGCATGAAGTACACTCTTGGAGATGTCGTGGTGTCCTAAATCAGAGGCAATAGTGTCCTGCTTCTGGATTTTGGACGAACCATTTTTTGTAAGTTGTAATGTTTAGAAAAATGGAGACTCCTACCTAATCTTTCATCTGGACTAAGATAACTCATGGAGCTGATTCCTTTCAGTGACATTCATTTCAAGCTTGTATGACTCCTGCACAAGCTGGATTGGAAATTAGAATGTTATCACTCCCAAGCTCAGATGCCCCGTGACCTCATACGACCAAAATGAAATAAGGGTATAAAAGAAAGGGCGATGGTTTCCTGTCCAGTTTTATATCTCGCTTACTGGACAGTGCAAGCGCTGTCAGTTGTAAGACTTAATATCAACTTGCAGTTAGCTTAGAGCCACCATAGCTTATCAGTAGTAGGCTTCATTGTCATGTGTTTGCTTGTGTGTGCTTTATTTCCCCTTTGTGCATGTATTCCTCCCATGGAGCTTGAACACATTACTTATGTCCAGTCTCAGTCGGTGAGCCTCGGAAGTGGTGGGTCATGGAGCAAGTGCCAAACCCAGTGGCAGGCACAGTTATAAATCACAAAGCCTTTAGGCTCACATTCCAAAGCTCTCAATCATATATTTATTTATTAAAGGGTCATGACTGAGAACTCTGGAATTAAGGCTGAAGGCAGTGCGAGTTTCTCACAGTGCCTGTCAGTGGGCGAAAAAAGTAAAAATAAAATGAAAAACAAACTTCCCCTGTTCGTCTTGATTGCAGTCAGTGCGAATCCTCCTCGAGCCTCAGCCAGCTCCCCTCTCTAAATCCTGATGCGCATGAGCAGCATGAGAGCAGCTCCAGGATTGGCTGGAACAGGCTGCCTCGATGCTCTAGCAGGCACAGGGGACCTGTGCCTGCTCTCCACACAGCTGGGTGGAGCGGTTTACACTGTGCCTGTCAGGCTGCCCGTCACCAGACAGCCGGCCAAAGAGACATGGGCAGTGTAAACTGGTGGAGTGAGCATCACTTCTCTACTGCCAGGCAGCAGCAACCCGTAATTCATTTTATTACCATTTTATTTTTCACTTTTGTGGCACTGGCAATAGGGTGTGATGCTTTTCTGCCCGAATTGGGGGGGGGGGGCTGCCACTGCTTATGTCCATGCTTTGCTCACTTTTCAGGTGCTACGTTTTACTTTTTGTTTAAGCACTCCTTGAGAGTGCATGTGTTTCCAGATGTCTCCTTCATGTACTTCCCTCCCCTTTGCCTCGCTTGTGTTGCTCTTTCTCTGCCCCAATGCTTGTCCCCAGGATATGCCTGCCTTTGTGTGCTTCTCCCCCGCATTGCTTTTTCACCCATATGCTTTCCAACACCAGCTCCACATTGCACACTCTCTCTCATCATTTTGCTTCCCCCTCTCCACCTTCCTCTCTCTGTTTATGTCCCTTCTGCGCCCTTCATGTTACTTCCCCGATCTGTGTCCCCCCCACCGTGTTGCTTCAAGCGGGTTCTGTGTTGCGTCCCCCTTGCCTCCTGGTGGCTCCCCACCTCTTCCCTCTGTAATTCCAGCTCCCCCATGTTGCTTTCTTCTCACATTGCTGCCCCCACCCACGCTCCTCTACCAACGACTTGCGCCTCTTTCTCTTCTTATTGTTTGCTCATACAACTTGTCTCGATAAACAAAAAGGAAAAAAGCACATGGCATGCTTCATGTGCGCGCTTAAAAAATGGCATGGCCCGCGTCATAGGCCTTTTTAGATCTTGCCTAGGCAGCACGCATGCACTGCTCTAGGAGGGCCTTTAGCCATCAGTATGCTCCTTTTCAAGCTCACTCATGCTTGTGCTGGCATCCACCTTGCGGGAGAGAGAGCAGCGGCTCGCGTGGTAATTGAAAACATATGGCTCTTGCGCTGCCGCTGCTCGCTCCCGCAAGGCGGATGCCAGCACAAGCATGAGTGCATTTGCCTGGTCTTCCGCAGCCGTGCCACCCTCCCTCACGCTTGTTTATTGATTTCTCCCACCCTTTGTTCTTGACTCGTGAGCATTTTCGTTTATGATGTATCAATTTGTTGTAGTTTTTCAACAGGCAACACTTTTCGCTCTACACTGCTATATTTCCGGCATCAAGCTACCCATTCTAAACCGGAACTTTCAGTGATGTGGGAATGTAATAGCCTACATCATCTCTCAGCGATGCTTGTGCAGCAGAATCTAGCACTTCATTAAATAAGTTGCATTGATCGCTATCCATAGATAAAACGCAGGATAATCACGCATACTTTACTTTCTTTGTCGATTATTGGGGCGGCGGTCTCTATGTGGGATCATGGAGGGGCAGTGTGAGATGATGTGTTCGGATGACTTTAAGAAATCAGCACTGAAGAGGGGTTAAAAAAAAAAATCCACGCATGCTTACTGAGCGATCCTGCTCATCCTTGCTCCATTTCCTTCCCAGTTGGTTTGAGCTACCGGAGACGTCACTTTTCTGAAAGATGCTGCTGTGTGTCGTGTAGGCCCCTGGGATCACATGTCCTCCCATGAATCTGGGCAGCCCTGACCTAGCATTAATCCTCCATTTCCTGTTTCTAACTAGCAGCCTGGCCTGACCCTGTGCTTAATCTTACCTCCCCTTCGTGTGGATTTTGGTGTCACTGACTTTTTATTACATTTATAAGTAAAACTATGTATATTTTTTTATCTCGGGCCCTTGGTTTCATTCTTGCATTATGTACCTGGAGAACAGCCATATAGCTGCAGTTTGCAGTATGTAATGGCATGGCAGTGGTCTCTCTCAGTCCATAGAATCAAATGAACTATGCTTTGTGTATTGTCAATAGAAAATGGGCAATGCTCAAGTAAATTTACAAATACAATATTAATCTTATAGTGCATAAGAGCATATTGTAATGTTATGCTAAACAAGCATTTGCAATGCAATGGGTCTCGCATTAGTTAAATCGAGAGCTATTGGCTTTGCAAACGGAAAAGAAATATGGCGGGTAGACAATTATATATTTTTTTTTTTTACTTTATTTTTTATTTATTGACTTTTGTAGTAAGGGTGGCACACTGTGCAGTGTGCCACAGTTATTACAAAAGTAAATACATAGAAAAAAAAAGTTTTTGGTCCGCCATATTACTTTTAGATTTACAAAGCCAATAGCTCTGCATCCAATTAATACGTGACCTATTGCTTTGCAAATGCTTGTTGTGTCTGTCACTGAATCCAAGTAAAAGCAACCTTGAAGACGACGCATACTGAGGCATGTTGCAAACCTCGTGCTGCTGTGCTCTGCAGTCTAGCGCCTCCTGACCCCTATCATGGAAATGGCTCTTTGAAGAAAGGTGACTTGGTCCCCATACCCTAGCATGTGTAACAAGCACTGGCATAGCCAGTAGGTCTCGCCTTTAGGACCTTATAAGTGTTTAGCCATGCAACAGTTGATGTTGTTGCACCAAGGATATTGTACTGCAGAACTAAATACTTATAAGGTCCCAAAGGCGAGACCTATTGGCTATGCCAATGCTTGTTTTCTCTTTTTATTAGCCAAGCTGCACAGCTTCAGGGGTGCTGTCCAGCATAGCTAAAATGACTGGCTCGGCCAATAGGTCTCCAAAGCATGACCCATTGGCTTTGTCATTGCTTGTTTTGGAATACTCATGGTTCCAACCACACAGAAAGAAAAAAGAATATATAGATAAACGCACAGACTCCAGTTAGCCTACAGTTAAGTGCATAAAAAACCTTAACTTAAGGCATATATATACGCTCTGTGACTATCGGTACTGTATAACTAAACAAATTGTTTAAGCCCAATAACCTTTATTTAACTATACAGTGTAACCATAATGTGCAACTCAGCACAGAAGTCAATTAACAGTCAGCACCTCTGAAGGGCGACAGGGCTGGAGTAGAATCAGTGACAAGTCGAGCTAACCTAACACACTGACTCTGCCCAAGGCCTACCGGCAGTTCAGTGCTTTTTATAGCATCCATGGGCCCTTTCAGAAAACGACTATTGTAGACAGTGTACCATGATTGCCATAGAGACCATGTTTATGCAAGACCAGAAGTGTGTGAGAGAGAGAGCTTTATGGTTGAGAGATTACTTCTTGACATTACAGCTTTCATTCCTACCACTTTCTAAAGAATACATTCATTTTCTGGAGCTAAAAATAGCTATTGCTCGTTTTCTGTGGATTTTCTAAATAGAGGCACTATGAGTCAGTTGCCATTTCTGCACACCTCGCCCAGAGTTTCACGGGCCAGGCTGCTCCCCTTTGGCGCTCGGGGGCCGCACGGTCTTAGACTAAACTGGAATTCAATAGAAACATTACCAACTTCGAGCACAGGCCCCCACCTAAGCAGAACCCCTCCCGAGTCCCACTCCAAATGAACCGCACTAAGGCTCGACCCGAATGTGAAGGCTGCAGCTTTTCCTCCCCCGACCGGGGTTACGACAGATACTTGCTCACTGAGACCCACCCACCCTCATTTATCCTGCAAAGTGTGGGTCAAAGGAGGACCCCTGGGTTCCGAGACGTTCTCCATATGCCCCCTGAGCTCCGTCGACTGAGTCATTCCCTGCAAAGGCGGTGTCCCAGACTGGCGGAGCCCGCGTGTTGGCAGGGCCTCTGGAAATGTTTATTCTGCATCCGTGGTTGCCCGGGCTGGCCAACTATGAGAAAGAAACGGGATACAATTCCATATATAGACGAGTTGCTTTCCGCTCCTGAGGGATTATATTTTGGAGGGTGACAGTTTGAAGTCTGGTCTGTTGAGAGAAGTTCGGAGCCGCCTCTGATGTTAGATTGGTGATGTTTGTTTTAGAAATGTTCTCAGGTACTCCAGGGTGGTTTAGGCATTCCCTGATCCAGTGGCCTCTTTACCTATGCCAGCCGTATGACGTTTGGTGCATAAGTAAAGAAGACACCACTAATTTAGCCAATCCTACTTTTTGAGGGATGGCGGAACTAGCTTTAAAAATTATTTTATTTTTTCTCCATAATTGCACCACTACCCCCTTGGTTGCGTCATCAAGGTTGTACGATGAAACAGTGATGACCCCCCACCCAAACCCACCTCCACAATTTCTTTAGGCACAGAGTGAAGTTGTTTATAATTTATTTCATTGAATGACTAGAGAGCATGAACACTTATATTTGGGTACTTCATTT
Source organism: Lissotriton helveticus (assembly GCF_964261635.1). Classification (NCBI taxonomy): domain Eukaryota; kingdom Metazoa; phylum Chordata; class Amphibia; order Caudata; family Salamandridae; genus Lissotriton; species Lissotriton helveticus. Next base: position 1,113,739,269 of record NC_136068.1, read on the forward strand.
TTCCGATAGTATTACTATATATTGGGTTTCATAACAGGTAACGGTCTCAAGCACGTGATCGGGCAAAAAGTCATGGACTGATCAATCATGGGTGCCTATAATGGAGGGCTGCATCTTAGCTCAAACTACGTGGATTGCTGTTCCCAATGAAAACAGCATGTGTGTACTCACTTAAGAGTGCATAATCGAAACGCCTAGATGGGAAAGTGGAAGAGTCACAGGAATGTCACATTAGTTTTAAACAAATTAATGAGTGCCTGGCTAGCCGCCACAGGGCCCCAGATGAGAGCACCACCCCAACCCCAAGTCTGACCTATTTACTGTCGTTATGATTCTGTGAGGCTTCACCCCATGTCCAGCATAACCACCACGGTCGGGATCACTGCTCAGTCTAATGGTAATTAAGTCAGACCTATGAGGAAACCAATATAGTTGTGGCCCCAATCCCTTGCCGATTGCCCTACGTCTTCTTGCTCTGAGTGGGTGATTCTGCAATTGTCTCCTTTCCTTATATGCATTTCAGCCGTCCACTAGCAAGAATCCAACAGACCATACAGAAACTCCACTATTCCATGCATAATGTCTGGGATAGAGCAATTTTAGTCACAGTGGGTATTTAAGTCCTTTCAGTTGAGAGTAAGCATTTCTAGTTGGCAGTAGTGATGAACTTGACAGATGCTCACCCAGGAGTGAGCAAAGTAGGCTTTTCCAGATGCCATAAGATGCAAAGTAAGTAAACAATTTCCATGTTGCACTGAAGAGAAAATCTAAGTTTTCTGCATGGTTTCTCAATATTTTATGCCTTTTTGTGGACCCTACCTTTACTGGTTTTAGGACTCTATGTACTGTGGCACTACCAATCATTGCCACAGTGCATGTTCTCTGACACTGAAATGGCACTGTTAACGTCGGTTTCACCTAATTGGCCTGTTTAACTTTTCTACAAGGCCATAGTAAATGGCCACGAAAAATGTACCAGTGCTTGAAGTTAAATTTCACATGTGGGCTGCAAGTGGCATAAATATAAGGCTACCAAGAGCACCACCATGCTCTGGGGGAAACGCAACTTTTACCACGCAGTGCCTTTACGACGCAACTTTTACAATGCAAACCATTACAACGCATTGCGCTGGGGGGGGGGGCTCTAGGATAGGGAATAGGTTTAATTTACTATCCAACACCTTCCCTACTATCCACGGGGACTGGAGTTGGAATAGTAAATTAAACTATTCACTATCCAACGCCCCAAAGCACTATGCGTTGTAAAGGCATGCGTTGTAAAAACAGCGTTGTAAAGGCATGCGTGGTAAAAGCATGCAGTGTAATGTCATACATCCTGCTCTGGGTGAAGTACACTTTAAAAGGACTGCAGTGACACATGGAAAGTAAAAGTGCCTTTGACGCGTAGGAAAACCTACTTTTATGTATTAATAAGTCACCACTGAAGTGTGCCTTGTAAGCCCTCAAGGTTGGGTGATTATTGTATTACAAAGTGGTACACTACATATTTGAAATTGTGTGCCCTCATAGTGGTGAAATGTCATACTGGCAGGGGCAGCAGTCATCCTGCAATCGCAGGATTGAGCCCCGCCCCCACCCTCATTCTGCACAGGGCAACATAAAATGGCATAGAAATGGCATTATATTTATTTGTGTTTGCGTGCTGCACTCACAGCAGGCGAGGCGACACTCCTCCGCTCTTTAGGATGAGCCGCCCATGGACAAAATATCCAATCACTGGCTAGTGCACAAGTTAAGACTGGCACCTTACCACCTCCACTTCCAAATATCCCTGGACCAAGGAAGACAATGTCTGAAGAAGGATTGGCTAGAAGAAAGAACACTCAAGGACTCCTGACCCTGGCTAGCACTCAGGACGACTGGCACCACTCTGCAAGGGCCAGCTGGCCAATCTCCTGTTTGCCAGCTCCAGGGACGCAAAAGCTCTGTTACTGAATTGCTGAAGTCCTCGGTAGCTTGTTTCCGGTCCAGGGAAGGCATGGCTTGGCAGTTCGGGCTGGACTGTTCCCATGAGGCACAGGGTCAGACTGATTTGCATATGGCCATGTCTGAACTGGGGTGGCAGAGTGGGCTAAAGAACGGTGATGGATTAAACCCAGATCTGTTGACTGGGTGTGAGTGTTTGATTGGTTCAGATGCTCCGTCCATCACCACCCCCTTTTGTACCACTTTGTTCACCATAAGTTGGCAGGCTATGCTCAGACGTGAGTCCCTTTCTCACTTTGCCACTGGATTCAAGCAAGCCGGGCTGAAGACGGCTGAAATGCCAGAAACCGGTCCTCGGTAGCTTGTTTCCGGTCCAGGGAAGGCATGGCTTGGCAGTTCGGGCTGGACTGTTCCCATGAGGCACAGGGTCAGACTGATTTGCATATTGCCATGTCTGAACTGGGGTGGCAGAGTGGGCTAAAGAACGGCGATGGATTAAACCCAGATCTGTTGACTGGGTGTGAGTGTTTGATTGGTTCAGATGCTCCGTCCATCACCACCCCCTTTTGTACCACTTTGTTCACCATAAGTTGGCAGGCTATGCTCAGACGTGAGTCCCTTTCTCACTTTGCCACTGGATTCAAGCAAGCCGGGCTGAAGACGGCTGAAATGCCAGAAACCGGTCCTCGGTAGCTTGTTTCCGGTCCAGGGAAGGCATGGCTTGGCAGTTCGGGCTGGACTGTTCCCATGAGGCACAGGGTCAGACTGATTTGCATATTGCCATGTCTGAACTGGGGTGGCAGAGTGGGCTAAAGAACGGCGATGGATTAAACCCAGATCTGTTGACTGGGTGTGAGTGTTTGATTGGTTCAGATGCTCCGTCCATCACCACCCCCTTTTGTACCACTTTGTTCGCCATAAGTTGGCAGGGTATGCTCAGACGTGAGTCCCACGCTCACTTTGCCACTGGATTCAAGCAAGCCGGGCTGAAGACGGCTGAAATGCCAGAAACCGGTCCTCGGTAGCTTGTTTCCGGTCCAGGGAAGGCATGGCTTGGCAGTTCGGGCTGGACTGTTCCCATGAGGCACAGGGTCAGACTGATTTGCATATGGCCATGTCTAAACTGGGGTGGCAGAGTGGGCTAAAGAACGGTGATGGATTAAACCCAGATCTGTTGACTGGGTGTGAGTGTTTGATTGGTTCAGATGCTCCGTCCATCACCACCCCCTTTTGTACCACTTTGTTCACCATAAGTTGGCAGGCTATGCTCAGACGTGAGTCCCTTTCTCACTTTGCCACTGGATTCAAGCAAGCCGGGCTGAAGACGGCTGAAATGCCAGAAACCGGTCCTCGGTAGCTTGTTTCCGGTCCAGGGAAGGCATGGCTTGGCAGTTCGGGCTGGACTGTTCCCATGAGGCACAGGGTCAGACTGATTTGCATATTGCCATGTCTGAACTGGGGTGGCAGAGTGGGCTAAAGAACGGCGATGGATTAAACCCAGATCTGTTGACTGGGTGTGAGTGTTTGATTGGTTCAGATGCTCCGTCCATCACCACCCCCTTTTGTACCACTTTGTTCGCCATAAGTTGGCAGGGTATGCTCAGACGTGAGTCCCACGCTCACTTTGCCACTGGATTCAAGCAAGCCGGGCTGAAGACGGCTGAAATGCCAGAAACCGGTCCTCGGTAGCTTGTTTCCAGTCCAGGGAAGGCATGGCTTGGCAGTTCGGGCTGGACTGTTCCCATGAGGCACAGGGTCAGACTGATTTGCATATGGCCATGTCTAAACTGGGGTGGCAGAGTGGGCTAAAGAACGGTGATGGATTAAACCCAGATCTGTTGACTGGGTGTGAGTGTTTGATTGGTTCAGATGCTCCGTCCATCACCACCCCCTTTTGAAGCCAGAAAAAAGCCTTTGAGAGAGGTTCTCCCATATAGACATCCAGTAAGATTTTACTGCCAGGTTTCATTCCTCCAGGAAAAACAACAGTGTCAAAGGGAAGGGAAAATAAAATCAACGGAATCACATCCAGCCTGTAAATAAAGCCAGTGGTGCATTTTGAAGGTCACTCATTCAAGATGGAGAACGTGTACAGAACTGGCACAAGGAGGGCACCCCTGTCAATCTTTCAGGTGATCACTAGACATACAACTGCCACATGTGAACAGCTGGAAATCCATAATTGGCTTTACCATGTGTGATGGATGCACTCCCACTATATCAGGCCAAGGTGAGAGCCACTTGCTCTGTGGCCCATACCATGGATAAATGGCTCTTTCCAATCAACGACACACTCCTCTTTACCCCTTGTACAGGTTTAGCCAGGGTCTCCATCCAACCTTCAAAGTAAGCATGTCTGATTTCGACTCTTGCGCTAGAGCAGATGATAGAACCGGCATGCGTTCTTTCTTGAGGGGAGAGGATCTTCAAATTACAAACTGATTCCCAACCAAACACTGAGAGTGATTCCACTAAAACAGTTTGGAGTTTTGTTTTCTTTATTATTTAACGGGGTGGTGTGCACATCCATGTGAGTGTCTCTCACGATACGTAGATAGGCATCCTAACAGGCTCTCTCCATTTGTGCACACAAGATCTGGAACAATATCTTCTACTCTTCTTCAATTTAGAAAAAAGTTGAAGAGGTACCCAGTTAAAGCATACAGTATCACAACTCATTAAATAGGCTACCCCCTGTCAGTGCCATGATTTCCCTAAATAGATTCACAGTCCAATCATGCGAACATGCCTTCGATCCTGTACAGCACTCCACCGCTTTTTAAGAGTACTAACGCCACAAATGTACATATCTGCATCCATGCGTCTCGGGGCATACTCACAAGGCATTGTACTTTAGCAGAGGTAGTCTAAATCCTCCTCTGCTAAGCTCCATTGTGGCACAGAAGCGAGGCTACTCATTGTAAAGAGAGAACCACACTTGTGTTTTCATCTACTGCCTGCTCTGCATCGAAGACTGCACATAAAAGCACTACATATTTCAACTGCACGTGGATGGAACTGCCTGTAGTGCCAACACCTGGTGTCAAATTCACAGCGAATCCAAAATGCATACGGTACAGAATGGCACAACTCCTGGGCAAATCCATAGACTGCATGACTCACAGGTCGGACAGTACACTCTGATCCTGCGCAGAATTCAGAGGTAGACAGAGAGGAGTGGCTGAAAAAAGCATGCCAGACCCACTATAATTCAATCACTTCCAAGTGAACCTGTCATCTTTTCCCTTCGGGGTATAATTTCTTGAACAGCTCTGTTGTTTTCACGACCAAACAACATGAAATATGAAAATCATCTTTTATGCAGTACAAAGGCGCTTAATAAGGGTTGGCATCTTAACAACATCATCTAAAATATATATCAATTGTGATGGTAATGAAGGAAACATGCAAAGCGGCATTCGGAATGCTCATGCGAGAGGAACTGCTGGCTTTACCTGGGGGTCGCGGTCTTTAGTACAATCTCGAACCTGTCTTCTTAGCAACCATTTGTGGCCTAATCTAGATAGATCTCTTCACGTTTTATATTGTTACCTAGTTGTATGGTGCCTGTTCTTCCCCTATACTTTCCTTCCTCGCTGCCTCTCCTCCTCAACCAGCAAGTTTCCCTCTCGGTTACACTGCTCACTTTTTTCCTTCTATGCTAATAAAGAATCTGAAACCAAATATTTCATACTCTGAAAACTATTAATATGCTCTTTATTTTCTTTCTTGACATTGTTGATCCCAAACAAAGGAGCATGTGATTGATTCTATATTATTTTCAAGAGAAAAACAGCAAATAAATCCATCAAGATTACAAAGCTACAATGTTCATAAGTGCCTAAGTGAAAGACTAAGGTGGTCAACCACACACTCGTCTCCTTTTCCGCTGCATTGCCTTCTCTCACCCAATGTATTTCACGAGTGGCTGCTTTCATCATTTCCAGTCTAGTCCCGACACATGTTTCGTTAGTCTTTCTTTCATTTGGGAATGATGACTATTGTGGCTGTTTCTAGGGCTGTACTGTTGAGATTGTCAACTTGTGAAGTGAACCCCAGACATGCTAGGGCTGCCCCAGGCTTCATAGTTCACCCTAGTACCAGAGGAATATTGCTAAAGATTTTTTCTCAATCTATAAAGATTGTGGAATGGAGACTGAACACATGAACAAGGTCTCCAAATTCAGATCAGCTTCTTTAAGTGTTTAATTAATGTTTTTACACAACTGTGCTTTCATTAACACACCCTTTATCATCATCCCCAAAGCATTTCAGGACTGCAGTAGGTACTTTATCAGTTGGGGATGTCTGAATTTCTATATTTCCTGTCTGAAATTCTGAGATTTTGTGCCTGGGCAGCGTATCTCAAATGGAATGGAAGCTGAACTTGTTCCCGTCAGCGTGAGCTCAAGAATGTATTTCAGTACTGGGAGTGCAACCACTGGGTCACCGCCATTTGTTGATCAGTTTAATTCTTCCCAGAAATACTACTCTGGACACCCTCACACGCAGCTGGTTAGGCACATGCAGGTCTCAGAGGAGACTACCGATATCCTGGAGAGTACCTTAACAACCAGTAGCATCAATTGCTAAGGCATGGCACTGTAAAGCCAATTGCACTCTGGGATTGCCATGATTTTAAGAAGTCAATTCTCATTGATGGCAAATGATGTATTTTCCAGCTGTAATATTCACTTATAAATTGCGACAGCAATTGTTCAAATTTTGATATGAGGAGTGTGGTCAAATCTTATGTTCGAGCCACTACTAGCTATCTCATAATCAATCTAACTGTCAAATAAAGGGTGTTTAGTTCTCATGTCCTTGTTTCCCCTTCATAAATAGAAGTTCTGTTACATATCCAAGATAGGTATATAGCTGGAGTTATCTCAGAATGTTGTGCCGACGTCCAAGATTTTCAGTGTGTCCCTCCCCTGATCACTCAGAGTAAAGATGAATGTCAAGAGCAGTAGCATTCGTTACCGTGCTTGTCGTCCACAGCAGTTCCTTGTTGATGCTCAGGCTTTAGCAGCACAGGAAAGGAGCTCACAAAAGAAGAGGATACACAAATCAGCCCAATCGGGTTCCCCTTTCCAAGGCTAACAGATATGACATTACAATGTGTCCGTTTTCTACCCTTGCTTAAAGGTTAAATTATAGGCATGCAAAATTAGTTGCGAAACTAATTGTACGTGATCTTCAAATGACTAATTTTCCACATTTTCTTGGTTGGGGTGAACTACCCACCTAATGAAAAACTCTGTACAATCTAGAATAATACCATTAAATATAAAAAGCCAAATTTAAGGATGGAGATGGCGAAATAGAGCAGCTCAATGGATGCTTGTTCTGTTTATGTGTTAATTTTTCCTAGATTGATTCTGGTATCTTATTCCCCTTAGGACAGAGTGCCTGCACATTTCTTATAATGTTCTTCAGGAAAGCTTTCTTCTACCAAGATCATATTATTTTTAATTATTAATTTGTCAAACTTATGTCTTTCACTATAAATGGAAATATTAAAACATCGACTGACAATCAGTCGAAATTCAAAAGCTTCAGACCTTCAAAGATTTGAACATTCTTCCACACGTCCTCAGGAAGTTAAATCAAGAAGAACCTCTTGAAGTCTGTCCCAAAAAATCTATTCATGCAAGACTGATCTGTGTTCATTATTCAGTTCATCTGAAGAACTGTCAAGATAAGTCTGCCTCCCCTAAAATGAGATGAACAATATGATGGATGAGGAATCCGTTCAATTTATTGCCAATGACAAATTCTTAAGCAAAAAAAAGACCTTTCTGGTAACATGTTATTGTATTGCTATTTTGCTTGGTTGATTCCGGATACTTGTTTTATAGTAGGATCTCTTGGCAACACTGGAGTTTCTTATAATCAGTTGAGCATCATTCAAGACTGTACTAAGACATCATTGGTCTCGTTCCGTTTAAAGTTTAATTCCAGTTTTCCTTTCTTTTAATTTCCAAAGGCCTTATCCCACAGATCATTTAGGTTATATCGTTAAAGGCCTGATTACGAGTTTGGTGGTGCAGGGCGGTATGCCACCACCAAAGTCAACTGCCTGCTGGCCGCCAGATTAGGAGTTTTCTCCTGGTTTGACGGGCGGGCCTTTAGTAACCCATAGCGGTGCCTTTCATAAAGGCACCGCAATGGGAACGTCAAAGCCTGTTCCTGCACTACATGGACTGTGAAGTCGATGCCATGCAGGAAAGGGGGTGCATGAACACAGGTGGGCACACCATGTGCCCCTCTGCATGCATCTCATGGGCCTTGAGGCACCAGGGGGCCCTATAGGGCCCCCTTTATTTTCCTCACCGCCACTCTAACAAATGCGGTCTCACTGTCGTGGTTAGGGTCACAGTGAGGAAACACATAGTATGCTTGGCGGTGCTGCAGCTGCTTTGCCAAGCAATTTGCTGCCTCAAGGCCGCTGCACCAGGTATCGCAGATTCCTGGCACCTGCACAGTTCACTTACGGTCTGCCCGCCGTACTCGTAATAATGCGGTCGGATCGCTGGTGTAGCAGTCGCCCCACCACACCTCCACCACAGGTTCAGCGGTCCATAATCAGGTCCTAAGTCTTTTTATCCAGTTCCAATTGGATAATTTTGCACCCAATTAGGAAAGGAGTGTGATCCGAGATTTCTTCTACCAATAGCCTCTTTAGGTTTTGTGTGAATGAAGATGAAACCAAAGTTAACTCTATTTTCAAGGTTGTCCTATCTGTGGATAGCATTTAAATATAATCTTACCCTTTTTTATGAAATGGACATCATATGTTTCACAATAAAAGGTCATCTTTTGAGCTCAAGCATGCCTTCCTAACATGGTTGCATCTAGCCAGAGCAAACTGACGTGGGGTCCAGTACCTTCTTCCAGCTATATTCCATATTTTTGGTGGTGGCCTCTAAATTCACCAGAGTGCCAGATTCGTTTAAGAAAAAGAGTTAAATGTAGTGGAGTAGGGCACAATACAAATTAAAATACTCCTTTGATATCCTATCTAACCCTGGGCAATTATTATTGTGTGCTTTAAATCTCTCACAATGTTGTCAAGACAATATTATTGAATTCTATTGCGAAAAAAAATTCCACCCTATCTTTTTTGCAGCAAATGTACCAAAGTGTTGTGCTTTATCAATTTAGCCTGTTTTAGTTTTTTTCCTGTGACATCTAATTCCTGGGTCTATAATATTAATTAAGTTTGCTCTCCAAACTGTTGATCCGACAGGCTTTCCTGATAATAGGTGAACAGATAGTTTAGTATTTGGGGTTTCTTTTGAATAGCTGTAGCCAAAAGTGACATTCAGTCTTCTATTTCATAGTTTTCAATGGGCATGATAAACGGGTAATCTCAGAATTAGACATGAATGTAAATAGTATAACCCTTTAGTCTATATTCAATAAGTAGTGTATTAACTTACTCGTTCATCCTACTCCAATACTTCTCTCTTCTCCACCAACACTTACCCTCTGGCTTGACTGATTATCACTACTGTGGAGTATCTTTTCCTGGCAGCCGTAATTTTTGTGAGACTTGTCGAAGGCTCAACAACTGGTCTCCTGCTGTCATTTCCTAGCCTCCGTAAATTTTTTCTGATCTTCAAAACACCTGCGGTGAGGTCCTGATGAAAAGGAATTAATGGCCTTCAATTTCAATCCTTCTATTCTGCTCACCAGCTGTAAATTGATTTTTTTCAGTGAGAGATTAGTGCAACAAAAATGTGACAATTTTCAGTGAGATTGGATTGGGGATGTGGGAAGAAGGCATGGCTGGATAAGTTGAGACAAGGAAGACACTCAAGAGAAGATTAACCTTAACCAATTCAACATACTTTTTGGCTTCAACAAGAACGCCAATACATTTTATAGAATTATTTGGCTGCCTTGTGCATATTACCGAACATTTTCTGGACTTAAAAATGGCCTAAAGGGCTTTCCCTGATGCATTTGTATTTATTACTCATTATTCATGCATCCAAACATCCTTTAGTTCCCGGAGCATACTTATTGAGCAGAGCATATCAGATGGTTTATCCTTGCACAACTGGACTTATGCCAAGTGAACAATAGTTACCTCCACTGGAAACACATATGCAGGATAAAATGCATACAAAATAAGCTAGCCTTACTGGGCTAGTAGACGAAAAATTCTTAGTACGTGAAACCCTTTGGAGTAATTTGGGATTACATTCCAAGTCCTCTGTACCCGGTAAAGGGCCCAAGAAGAAACACCCAGGAAATATGCCAAAGCTATTGCCCCCCCACGCACCAACCAAGACCCTTTGATCACACAATGCTCAGACAATCTACCCGATGATGATCAAGCAACAAAAGAGCGCCAGTAGGTCTCGGAACATTCCCGGGTCTTGGTGTGCCTCTATGGTGCCTGCTTTTGAGAAAACTCCTGAAGAGTGAATTGCACACAAGCTTTTGAAGATTACTGGACATCACAAGATGTAGTGTTGATGTAACCCCTCTCATCCCAATTGTCTGGCACACTCCTAACTGCCTTTGTTGGACACACTGCTTTTCTCTGCTAGGTCTCCACTCTTTAAACCCTGTAAAAAGCAGATATTTATTCCCAATGGTTTCCTTCTATATTTGAATGGGTTTCTGCCTTTCATAGGATTAACTGAAGTATGATAAAGTGCACAGTTCTAGGAGAACTCCTGCTCTACTTCACATGGTGCCTCATTAAGAGTAGGGTCTGAATGAGATATTGGCCAAAAATTGTCAGATGTCCCGTCCACCCACCACGGATAGAAAAAAACTAGACATGTCCCCCACACACTGGAAATATTGTCCAGTGGATGGAGAATGTTGCTCGTGCCTTTTTCAAAGGTGAAGACCCTTGATGGCATGTCCTCAATGCCTGACTGGCAAGACGCGGCGGCTGCCACAGTCCTCCTCATCTTCCTCAAAACAGGGCTCGGCATGAACGAGGGTACCATTTCAGGGGAGAAATGCCCACAGAATAAAAAGAATAGATGGATAAGGTTATAATCAGCAGGCCACCCTGAAGTGGTGGAGGCGGTCCCCCCCTGACTTTAAGGACCTGATATATCATTGGGCAGGTTCAAAATAATGGGTGTGAATTGTGCACTGACTTTTTGTGATCTGCTCAGCATTTCGCAAAGCAACTAATGTATTACTGAGTCGAATCTCAAATTGTACATTCATAGGAAGTCACAGAACCTTCACCCTCATGAATGCTAATGAGGAAAGTTGCATTTTGTGGCCGTCTATGACCTGCTGCGGGGACGGAGGCCTGCGAGGAATGGCAACACTTTGTCCATGCACTTGCTTTTAAAGCATCCCAACATTTTTTCCATTATCCCTTAAAAGGATTGCGGCTGTTGGTGAAATCAAATGTTGACATTCTGAGAAGGTGTTGTGTAGGAGCATGTCATGGTGCCCCAGACCACTGCCTGATCGCTGACATGATTCCTTGTGGACATGCTGTCTGTCCTACAGGGATAGTGTACTCTTTGGAAACCAGTTACCATCCGAAGGGGGTCAGTCACTAAAGTATTGATACAAGCCAATGCAGCTTCCAAATGGTAGGGGGTGCCGCTTTCACGTCCCCTCCTTTTTGCAAGCTGGATCAGGGTGCAAAAGCCACTTCATGAGTCTGAAATACTTTTCCATCACGTAAAAGGGCTTTGATATATTGTGAAAACATATCTTGCAGTCCTAAGCCCTGTGGTGTTGCTTTGTAACTACAAAAGGCATTTGTACCTCAGGACCTAATTGAAGTAAATACGTTTTCAATTTTTTCTCCTCTGTAATATACTTTTTGCCCTGTTGAAAAGTCTTCCCCCTACACTCGTGGTCATCAGGGCCGGACTGGGAACCACAACCGGCCCTGTAAAGAGCTCGCCCCTCCCACCCCCCCCCCCCCCCCCCCCCACACTCCCCCTCCCCACTCGGGGAGTTGGGGTTTTCCGCCGAGTTCTTTGCCGGGGCCGGTTTTCGGCTGATTTTGTTACACAGCCGATTTTGCAGCTATGCTGCAAAAACGGCCCTGTAACAAAAACGGCCCACGGGGCCCAAAACCGGGCCCCACCCGTGCAGCGCACTGGGGGATTGCCCGGTGCCCGCAATGGCCAGTCCGACCCTGGTGGTCATCGGTCTAAAATGCAGGGCCTCAGAAATGAGGGGTGGTGGAGGGGACGAAAGACGACTCCCCAGGCACCTTACCTTGTTGTGGGCCCTGCCCTTGTGCTGCCACATTTATTTATACATTTTACAACAAAGTTACCCTATTTATCAATGAGGAGGCAGCGAAGACGGCTAATATTACTGGACGGTGCCAGAAGCAGGATCTGCAGCTTTTCACTGGAACACGTTTACACTTTGACTCACACCTTGTCCTACAAAGGATCCGCTTCAGTGAGTCGACCCAAGCTCTGCAATAACTTCTGACATGACTTTTGTGGGCGCCATTTTCATAAGTCTCCGTGTCTTGGTAAGGAGGGTCTTAGCTGTGTGCCACCCAGCACTGCTTCCCTGACTAATGCACAGTACAACAGAGTCTGCTTCAATTAGAGGAACATCCCTTTTTTCTCACAAGAGAAACTACTGGATTTGCTACCAGACCAAAATTGACTAACTAGATCATATCTGTGTCGAATTCTAGAATCCAGGTTTTCAGCTCTTTCGTTTGTCGTCTGTCCCCAGGGACTGCCAGTCAGTTTCACTCTCTAAAACAAATCCGGGACTAATGAAAGAAAAGCACACTCCACTATCCCACTCTTTGCTTGCAGAACTTGAATGCCATTAGGCAGAGTTGTGTCTTGAAGTAAACATCAGAAGGGATAGTTGGCACAGCTGGACACTGCCACACGTGCCATCCTGACCCAGCAGGCAATTATGGGAAACAAAGAAGCCATCAAGCTTGAAACTTGACTAATGGACTTCGAGATCAGCATGTATATGCAAGCATTTTAATTTGTCGTGTTTCATAGAATAGACAAACGATGGGTAAAGAAAAAACAATAGGTATGTAAAATAACATTCTTTTATAGTTAATATATATATTTAAGTACTTAACTATTGTTTTTAATTTCTACCTAACCCAATGGCTCTCATTTTATTAACCGCCAGAGAACAAAAGGTTGAGGTATCCCAGCATGGTTCAAATGTCTGCCCTGTAAATTATATGGATATATTTGGTGCCGGGGCATACCCAACTGGTGATGTTTTAGAAATGGAACTTGCATCTTTTATGTTACCTAAGGATCTCTGCAACAATCACACAACCTCACTGAGCTATCTAACGCAGATTTGAACCCGTGGTTTTTAAGGTAGACACACTGGTCTGCAAAAAGCCACATTAACAGGGGCGGCTCTGCCACCTGGGCGGAGGAGCGTCGCCGCACTGCTTTCTCGCAGTGCGAGAAGCAGAAACATTAAATGGAACTATGAATTCCATTTTATGTTTCTGCTTCTCGCACTGCGAGAAAGCAGAAGGTTGGGTGAGGGTGGGTAGTCCTGCTCCAGGCAAGGGAGGAGTGGCTTGTCCACTGTTGTGGGCGCCGACTGTTTGGTCGGCCCCAGGGCCAACCAAACCAGTCATGCACACTTGTTTTCTTTATGAAGCTACATGCAACCTGCATGGAGAAAACAGCCTCCCCATGGTCGGCGTCCCAGCCAATCACAACGCTGTCATTGCAGCATTGTGATTGGCTTTGGGGAGGGGAGGGCGGCTGCTTGCTTGGCTGCTTCCTGTGTGGAGAGGACGCTGGACCAGACTGGAGCAGGCCACGAAAATAAGTTACAATTAAAAAGAAAATGTATTTAAAATTAAACCTCGCCCACGACTCCCCCCCATAGCGACCCCCAGCCCGCGTGTCATTCCAGCCATGACTGTACATTAACATTGCTACTAAGTTGCAAGGATATGTTAACAAGGACATTTAAATAACAAGAAAAGAGTGTGTGTGTGTCTGTGTGGGGGTGGGTGCCTCTAAATATGTGTGAGTATGCTTTTTTAGTGGAGAGACTTTCATGAAGTTAAGCAATGGCTAATGTTGCTGATTAGTGACACACATAGGAGTCCACTGAAAAACACAATCGAAGATAGGTTATTGTTATTTCAATTCTAGAAACAAGTGAGATGCAACAGTTAATGTTAACCATAACTTGGCCACCGCGATTCACTGCTCCTGGCCTGGCATGTGAATGTCATGCAAATGTTTGTGATGGTGTCAAAAGTTACCAAACATTCCAAACAATGCCTTTTAAATGGAAAATAAGGCTTATCCATGAAATAACAGGATTCCTGTGAAATACAGATTCCATCCAATTGCAGGCATATCCTCAGTCTGACTTGCTTAATTCCAGCTAATTAGTCTGCTAGTGACCTGCATCTAGCTAGAGAAAGTCTCAACCACTCTGGTAGGATGATCCATTACCCTTTGTTTAATCCCCATTCTTTTTCTGAAAGATATACGCTAAGCATTTTAATTTCAATCAAAGAACATTGTTCGCTCTTCCTTCAAGACAGCAGCTGCATAAATACATTACTTATAGGACAGAATGTGTTTTTACCAAGCAAAACTCTTTTTTTTTTACCAAACTCGCAACATCTGAACTCTGTGATGACATATTTTTGCCCTTTTTGCCACAGACAAGCAGTCCAATATTTCCTTTACTGCTTTCAATAAACATTGTCCTGTAGTTTGTACACTAGGTTTAAAAAATATATATATAACTTCACCAAAATCAACATGCCATATAAAACGCACATGATATAAAGCGTGATGTGAGCCTCCTATATTGCCATCTCGGTATTAAGGTGAGATTCACAAACCATTCGGCTTTCGTCCTCATGGTTTCTGCCCCCACAAACCCCTGATCTCCCCACCTGCCTCTGAACTCTCTTTGCCTCTCAAATGCCTCCTTTTTTTTTTTTTAAAGCGCACAATCACCCGCAAGGGTCTCTAGGCGCTGGGGCCGTCGGGAAGATTAAGCAAGCTATTGCCCAGAGTCACATGGTGCTGGGCTAACCTGCCGCCGGAGCCGGGGATCGAACCCTGATCCCCAGATTCCAGCGTCAGTCGCCCTGGCCGCGGCGCCACACCTCTCCCATGTTTCCTGCTTCTCCTTGTACCCCTCCCCGCACATCTTCCCCCCTCCTTAGCCGGCCTCTTCCCACACTGTACTTTCATACCTCTCCATTATCTCTGAAGCCCTCGCTCTGCACGCCTTCTGTCTTTGTCTCTCTCTCCCTGCACCTCTCGCCCCCTCCCTCCCTTTCTGCAACACATTCCTAATTTTTGTCCTGTT
Organism: Lissotriton helveticus; assembly: GCF_964261635.1. Taxonomy (NCBI): domain Eukaryota; kingdom Metazoa; phylum Chordata; class Amphibia; order Caudata; family Salamandridae; genus Lissotriton; species Lissotriton helveticus. Next base: position 1,113,754,530 of record NC_136068.1, read on the forward strand.
GCGCCACAGACTCGGCGCAGACTGTGAATGCCCAGGGCGCCTTTCACGCAGTTGGCTGGATAGCGATTGTGCAAAATAAATTCACAGTGTTTGTTCCTCTGGCACACATTTGTCTTGGGAAATCTGCAATTAGGACCCGTTTCTGCATGTTAATAGCAGAGCTTGGAGAAAGGATGGCGAGCGACTCCGAGGGGAGGGCAGAGGAAAGATGGGCCTATCACTTCCGAGCGAGGAACATGCATTATTCATGGGCTTGAAATCTGGGGCACTGCGGGCTGAGGGTGCAGCGGGAGACCGGGTCCTGCTCACCTGTGACGTCTGAGATCCTGGGCGCTAGGTGGTCTACAGATGGAGTTTAAGGACCAAGAGCGAATAAATGAATGAAAGGGAAAAAGGAGAAAGAGAACTGGGTGGAGAAGAGAGCACCGAGAGAAAGAAATGGAAACCAAACTGGGCGTAAGTAGTATTTGTAGGGCCGGACTGGCCATAGCGGGCACCGGGCAATCCGGGTGGAGGCCGGATTTGGGCCCCTGGGGGCCTAATTTGTTAAAGGGCCGTTTTTGCAGCATAATCGCCCTGTACCAAAATCAGCCGAAAACCGGCCCCGGGAAAGAGCTCAGCAGCACCTCCAACCCCTTGAGTGGGGGGGGGGGGGGGGGGGAGGGTTGCAGAGCACTTTGCCAGGGCTGGTTGTGGTTCCCAGTCCGGCCCTGAGTATTTGTACTCAGAATAAAATACCTCTGTTAATTCAGTACTTGGGGCTGAAGTCAGTGATTAGTCTCCATGCCACAGGATACCACCCCACCAGGGGCCACTCTAAGCCCCCATCCTTAGAAGCCCAAAAAAGGTATGATACAGGTTTTGGTATCAAAGTGCAATGAACCAGCAAACTTGCAATAAAAGGTGATTTTTCAATACAACGCAATTATTAAAGGAGTGTGCCACTGGATGAAATAAAGTATGCATGTAAGTATATGGTATTTCTATAGCGCCAAAAGGCAATGCAGCACTGCACGTGGTCAAAGGCAAGCTTACAGCCAGCGAGTACTTGGAGAGGAAGCTTGGTTGTGCTTGGTTTATGCATTGTGAGGTAGTGCTCTTCGAAGAGGTGAGTCTTTAACTCTTTACTTAGTTGGAATAGCATTGGGGCTGCCCTGATGGATACAGGGCTGTTGTTTCATATTCTTCCTGCACAGATGGAAAAGGTCTATTGTCTTGTTTTTTCTTTTTTACAATGCTCTGGGTATGTAGAGAATCACCAGAAATGGTGCGCTTGTCTGCAAGATGAGCGGGGTGGGGGTTGGGGGAAGGCGTGCTGATTGTGATGCCTTTGTAAAGGATGTAGCTAGATTTGAAGATGGTCTGGGCCCGCAAAGTGGGTCAATGGAGCTGCATCAGGATGAGGGTGAGTGATCATATTTCCTCAGGCCTTGGATGAGACCTGCTGTTGCATGTAAGCCCCTAAGTGGTGCCAATGTGAAGTCTGCGAGCCCATGCATTAGGGCATTACTACCATTCAGATGAAAGGGCATACAGGCTGGAAAATCAATTATGACTTTTGGCATAAAGTAGGCGATATGCAGGCTTTAGAGCGGTGTGACTGGTACTGCCGAACTAGGTGCAGGGCTCGCAGGGGCACCGTTTGTGCTCTGGCAGAAGAACATTATTGTCCATCTTTCATTTCCACTTGGTTGGTGGTTGAAGGAATAAAAGAGGGACAACGCTGTCGTGAATGTCATTCAGAGTGTCCAGATATGGCTATTTCCCACACAAATTGGCAATCTTTTTTCCATACATGTGGGAAAACTCAACTGGTGGGTGACTGATTTTGCGCTAAATTGAGTCTTGTTTGCATGCTTTGTTAATGTGGCTCAGGGCCTCCCTCAAAGTCATACAGTTCAGTGTCCCACTGAATTGGGCTAGCTTCTACAACAGCCACACTCCCTGCCAGACAGTGATTGCCCGAGCCTAAAGCTTCCCGCTCCACACACGCTAGCGCCCACCCCCAGCCACTATCAGAAAGACTAGAGTATGTGTGTGTGTGTCTCACATGTGAGATGGCATGTGTACCTCTGTTACAATGCTGTAGGACTTGCATCATTGCAGTGCTGTTACAGGTCATAGGGATGTCAAAGTAATGTAGAATGCACCAGTTCTACTAATGGCAGCCATCTTTGAAATTTGTAAAAGTTCTTACCAGCTGTTTTCAGTATCTCTCCTCCTCCTCCTCCTGTGGTCAATAGCCAGCAGGGGTGCTGGAATCCATGCAGACTGGTGATCCGACCAGTGCCGGGAAACGGCCACTACAACGAGGCCGTTTCAACTAAAACCATAACCACGCATGCATTACAACGCATGCGTGGTTACAACGACAGCCTTTACCACGCATACTTTTACTACGAAGTACGTAGTAAAGGCATGTGTGGTAAAGGGTACAAATAAAAAAAGGGGGGATTGGGGGGGCTAGCCCCCCCAAAAAAAAAACCACTAACCTTTAGAGAAGATGTGCAGGAAATCGGCGGCGCAGGGGAAGGAAACGGCCGTTTTTTTTTTTTACGTATGACGTCACCACGGAAAAAACGTGGAGAAGGAAAAGCGTGAAAATAGTGTTCCGTTGTAACGCATGCGTGGTAAAGGCATGCGTTACAACGGAGTTCGTTGTAATATCATACAACCACCAGTGCCAGGTAACCAGAATATTCCACAAAGGGGAGGGGTCCCTGTTAGAGGAGACCAACGGGAGCAATGCCTGCGGGAGCTATGCCAGCGGGACCTGGAAGGAGCAGAAAGAGTCTCAAGCCTCTGCACAGGGCAGCAAGACTGTGCTCTGCCCTTCCCCTCGCCCACACGACAGCAAACTACTCACCACCAGAGACTTCAGTGTCCCCACCTGTGACCAGGCCATCACACAATTAGCTGTGCAAACGAGTCGCAATGCTGCTCGGCCCAGAGTAGCAACAGGGCCTTTCCCACACCCTTCATGCAGCCAACCCACGGTGCGAATGGCACTTTGCCGTGCTCGGCTTGAGTTTGGCTGCTGGGCCTGCAGTCAAACCCCCTCACTGCACATGACCGTCGATGTGCGCAGCAGGGTTTGGCCACAGGACCTGGCCTACAGCCAGGTTCTGGGTTCAACCCCAAATGCAGCGATTCTGGCACTGGGGATCCCAATCCCTGGGGCCGGCACATTTTTTAAAATAGGGAGATGGCCATGCATCCCCCTTCCCTGGGCCAATATCAGCCCCTGGGATCCCATCCCCCGCACCTGACCAATTATTAATGGGGGACGGGAACCCACTCCGAGGCCAATTTCAGCCACTGGGACCCCATCCCCAAAGGGCCGGACAATAATTAATGGTGAAGTGGGGTCATGCAGCCACCCTCCCAGGCCGATTTGGGCCCCAGGAATCCCAGAGTCCGGCCAATAAAGGGTGAGCCAATCAATCAAACATTCACCCTCAGTCACAGATCTGGGTTAAATCCATAGTTTTGTTGCATGCTACACCATTCCAGTTTAGTCCCAGCCATATGCAAATCAGTCTTGACCCTGCTCCCCATGGGAACATTCCAGCCCGAACTGTGAGGCCAGGTCCTCCCTGGACCACAAACAAGCATCCTGGGACCGGTTTCGGGGTTTCACCCCTCATCAGCCAGGCTAGCTTGAATCTGGTGGTGTGGCAAGCACTGGACCCACGTATGGGCATACCCTTTCCACTAGAGGCGATAAAGGCAAAAAGAACATATGGACAGAATGCTGAGCCAATCAAACATTCACCCTCAGTGACAGATCTGGGATAAACCCACTGTCTTCTTGTTGAGGGCCGTGGGGGGAGCCCCATATAGTTCCCCACCGACAGCAGGAGCCGGCATTACTGCTGCCCACAGGTAGTAGCTAAATTGCTGCTTCCTGCGTGTGGGAGTAATATTTTCTTCAGATTCCCTGCCCGCTTCATCTAAACTTTAAGGCTCTCAACAGCAGATTCCCTGAGGACCTTCACCCCCGTTCCACACACTACTCTGCCTCAACATGCTCTATACTAGATTACACGTTTGTAAGCCTCTCACTGTTTCCCTTCTTTCATGGGTTCAGAATGGGGAACAAGGGGGACAGTGACCACCGACCACAATAAATTCTGCTACTGGCCACCGCAACCTCCTCTATCCATCAAGAATTAGTCCTGGTAACCACTTGCACCTCAAACTTAAGGAGGATCAAATACGCAGCGCCAACTGCGGAGTCTCTGTCAAAAACAGCAATTTATCTTTTTCAGTCACAAGTAACAGGCACAACTAACCGAACAACACTTTACCGCCAAGCTATCAAACCTCTGGGGTACACCATCATCAAAATAAGATTTTGGCCAGGTATCCTGTCAGAGAAACATGATCCCGAAAGCGCAGAGGGACCAACTAAAGTTGCTCAAGAAAGCAATAAATAGCACCCTAAGCTCTCCGAGAAGACACCCAGGGGACCTAAGTGCCCGCACACTCTTGGGAAAACAATGGAACTCATTGAAAAAACTGAAATGGGAAATTAACAAAGAGCAAAATGACGAAACATGGGCAAAACTTCTTCATGACGCAAACCACAACGATAGTGCCCGATTCTGTATAAAGGTGAACACTATAAACATCTGTGTGTGAGGTGGGTGATCCAACACCCCCCCCCCCAATTAAAAAGCAGATTGCAAAAGGGAGGAGAGTTGGGGCTCAAATACAAAGCGGCTGACTAGGCAAACATCCTGCAACACCTATTCTCGGAAGTCAGGTCACTAAGCAGAATACCTGAATCATGGAAAGGCTCGACGATAGTGCCGATTTATAAGAGTGGCGACAAGGCTCTGACAAGTAACTATCGCCTGGTGACACTGATAGAAAATGAGGCAAAGTACTTTGCAGGCACCATCATACAGGATCTTACAGCCTGGGCAGACGCCAACAAGATAATACCACTAAACCAGACCAGTTTCTGTAAAATGTCCGGCCCAATAACCAACATCCTTGCACTCTCTCTACTTATTGATGCAGCCAAGACTGCCAACCTTCAACTACATCTATGCTTCATTGACTTTAGTGCTGCATTTGATAACGTCAAGAGGGGGAGACTCTGGGAGAAGATGACACACTCGGGAATCCCTCGGCCGAGTCCAAAGATGGCTGCCAACACTTCCTGGTTAAAGTGGTGGCAGCCAATCAGAGCTCACCATGAGATCTGTCGGATCTGTGACTCTCTGTTTGGTGAATTTCAGTGGCTTTGTTTGTTTAAAGGGGTATGTTTTAACTGACATTTTCACCTAACTATAACATCCCTTTAACCGCTGGTGTTTTTCAGTGAATAACCTAAGATGGCCATTTACGATCAAACTGCACACTGCTCTCTACATATGTACATGTATTTTTGGGGACAGATAGCTTGAAAATAGTTTTAGTCACACAAAGTAATGTTTATTGAATACTACTATACTTTTTTCGTTTTCTATAGAAGAAGTAAAACATCTTCTTAATTATGTAGTTGAGAATGTGAAATTTTTAGAAAAACTACCCTTGATTGTTGGTTATGGTGACTTTTACAAACTACTCGATTTCTGACTTGTGGGTTATTTATGATGTTAACAGAATTCCTCAGTGAAAATATAGGCCCATATTATACAAATACAAACATATATGTAGCAGGGGCTTACCAAACACTGCAGGTTGGGTGTAGTACCTGGCCTTTGACACCCCACGGTTGGTTGCCCAACCAGAAATCATGCACAGCTGGGGTTGGTAGTAATAGCAGGGTATGGGCAGGGAGCATTTGGATGTGGTATTATTTTGAGGAAAAAAACTCAAACATCAATGTAAGAAACATAGATCAAAGTGAAGTTATGGTTCGCTTTGGTTATAAGTCAGTTATAATTACGAAACCTACTCTAAAAGCCACTGAAAGTTTCCAATTATGGTTAGGTTAACTAACTAGAACTCATACAACTCCCCCCATTGAAACACAGTTTATTATCTCACATATGACATCATTCACAACATATTAAATAACAGCCTTATTGACATCATTAATCACGTTTCAAATGACATCATTGGTGACAGAGATAGATAGATAGATAGATAGATAGATAGCAAAACAAATACAATCATATGAGTATAACTAAAGTAATAGATTTATAAAGGAAAAATAAATCCGTGCATTTCACTCCTGCTAAATTTTAACGCTGCGGTCAATGGGGGAATGACTAGTGACAAAAGGTCACTTGCAGGTTGAGTTCAGTGGAAACCAGTGGGTTTGAAGGTGAAGCGGGTTCCAGGACCAAACTCAGACTGTCAGTTAATTTTTCACCTGGCTCATAGGGCCCGGTAGCACAGTAGTCCTGGCTGTCCCTGGTGCTAAAAAATGGGAGCCACAATTTCTGACTTTGCCGCTTAAACAGCGCTTGTGAGGAAGGGGAGGCAAACTCGGAGCAAAAGGGCATTGAGTTGAAGATACTGCAGGGTTTCCTCATGGCACAGCGTTGAATAAAGGTGGTGGTAGCCTGACTGGCCACCAACAAGCCAAGCAAGCTCGGTCATTTCAAGTCTGGGGGGGAAACCGTAGCCACCTGAAAATTGCCCGAGGTTTGGACTACGTTTCCCACAATGAGCTAGACCATTTAGTTTTGGTCGATTCCCTCAGTGCGCCAGATGGCCAGTGATTATTTGGTTCCAGGAGGGTGGTTCTTGCCTGCAGGGGGCTACTACTGATTGTCCAAGGGAGTTTTGTTGCCTTTGGCATAAAAAGGGTTCCTCTTTACTTTGGAAATGGTCTCTGGTCCAGGACGAGTAGTAGTTGTGCAGTTGCAGGGTGGTTACCACAGATGCAATCTTTTGCGCCTTTTCTTTGCGCAGTTCCTGAAGTTGCAGCCTCAGTCACTTCTGTGTCCTTTTGTTGCAGGTTGATCAGATCTGAGGTTCTGGTGTCAGGGGTACCCCTTAAAACCTAGATTTAGGGGTGTGGGAGCTAATAACCAATGGGCCCAGCGGCTAATCTGCCCCTGATGTGACCACTGATGTGAGTGTGTCACTTTTTCAACCCAGAGCAGAGGGATATATTCTGACACTTTTAAAAACTGGCAGAACCCATCTTTTGCTGTTCAGACCAGATAGCCGACCCTAGGGGTGTGGCTAGCCTGCTGCGGGTGTCTGCCTCCTAAACATCTAATTTTCCCACCTGTCCAGGTTGCAAATGTGCCTGAGGCAGGGGGTTGTCTTTTTCCTCCTCTGGGTGGAAGCCCACTTGTATATCAGTGCAGTTAGAGCTTTGTAGCTCACCTCTTTAATATGCCACTTCATTAGCCATGCTGTCAGGGAGAGAGGGGACACCTCCCACCCAGACATGCCTTTGTTTCTGACTCATGGGAGAGTTCAAACCTCCCGGCAGGGGTCTGATTCCTATCTTGGTGGCAGCAGCTGCAAGCTCAATGGAAAAAAGGGGGCCCCTACAATGTACTGAGTTAGCTACTCGTAGGGAATGTAATCTATGTAGAGAAGAAGTGTAGCAAACTCTGAGAATGTATATAGACCCTAGACCAACATGTAACAATACATACTATACAGCACCCAAATAAATATATACTGAAACAATTATACATCAAAAATTCTTAGATCTTTTTATTTCAATTATAGTATATTTTCTTATTTTTTTCCTTTTTTCTTATTCATTTCATGTCTTCCATTTTTTTTTTTTAAATGTATTTTTATTGCAGGAAACACGTATGAGTATAACATTGGCACCTAAAATGTGATCCGGATTCGTGTTGGTTACAGTAACATTGTGTCTATACACAGCCATTCAGCCCACAACCCGGGGGTCGGGCGGCGTGTGCCATTCTTCTGTCCTTCATTTGTCTCTGTTCTCAACGGTTGTCATAGGTGATAGAATAAATCACTTCTGCTTTTTCAAACACCCTAACCCAACAAACCCCCCCTCCCTCCTATCGCCTTGCCCCCCAGGGGAAGAAGAGTGTCTTTCAACATGGTACAGGATTCTAACATTTAACGGAGGCGATTGTCGCTCCACCCCCCCTATCCCCCACCCTCCTCCCCCCTCGTCATCGGTAGTCTATCTCGAGGTTGCATGTCGTGTGCTGTAAGCTGTGATTTTCTATGTCGGGGGCACTCCAGCAATAGCATCTTGTTGGGAGTCAGGCTGGGCTCCATCAGTGCTGTCTGAATCGGTAAGTGTGTCATTGTCGCGCAGGGCCTGCACTATTGTTTCCCAAGCCTGTGCCGCCTCTAAGGCCCGCTCATCTCGCCGCCGTCCCGCCTGCTGGAATCTCAATGTGCTTTCGCTTCCCGCCCACTTGAGAAGTTCACTGCGCCATTTAGTGCCCGTTGGACCAACTCGCGCCTTCCAGTTTCTGGTAATTTCCCGTTTGGCCAGAAGCAAACCCAAATCGATGAATTTACTAGTAAGTTTATTCTTAGGGGTGTGTGGGAACCAGTGTAGTAACCCTGCCGCCGCATCTATCTGCAATGATCTACCGGTCACCTCAGTCAGTGTGTCTCCTACAATCGACCAAAATGGGGTCAGCCTCGGACAGGACCACAGCATGTGGAAAAGGTCTGCCGTGGCTGTCCCGCATCTAGGACAATCTGCCGTCTCCAGGCCGAAATATTTCTGCAACTTCTCCGGGGTCAGATAGGCTCTATGCAATACATAGAAGTGGACCAGTTGAAACCGGGCGCTTCGCGTTCCCTTCCATGCCCGTTGCAATAGCTGGGGCCATGTGGTCTCCGGAATTTCCTTCCCCAAATCCACCTCCCATCGGGTTTTAAGAGCCGTTAGGGGGGTTAGTCCCTCATCAATCATTCTAGAGTACAAGCACGACACTGCCTTGACTGTCCCTGCAGACATCATAGTATACTGGCAGGTCATCGATGTCTGTGGTTCCTCGTGCCCAGTCCTCCAGTGCGCTTGGAGTGCTCTCGTGACCGCCGCGTGGAGCAAAAAGTCGCCACAAGGGACGTCGTAGCGATCTCGGAGCACCTGGAAGGGCAGTAGTGTTCCCTCCTCGTAGAGGTCGCCTATGGTCTGCACACCCAGTTCCTCCCAGACACCCAGCCGGGACCAATCACCGCCGTGGGGCAATGCAGTGAGCATTCCCAGAGGAATCTCCGGGGCATAGGGTCTCGGCCTGCCCAATTTGCGGTGCACTCGGTTCCAGCACGAACGTATGGTACGTTCCTCCTGAGTGAGGCTTCTCAGCTCGAGCTTTTGTTGCATCGCAATAAACGATAGGACATGTCTGGGTATGCCATTGCCTCGGGACTCCTCCGGACCCCGAAACTCCCGCGCCACCTCCTGGGTGTAGAACTGTAGTTGGGCCGCCAAGTAGTACTTCTCGAAGTCAGGCGCCGCCAATCCCCCCTCCGCTCTCGGCCTCATCAAGGTCTTAAGCGCCACTCTGCGGCGGCCCGAGCCCCACAAAAACGACACTATCATAGAATCCAGGCTTTGGAAGATGGATCTGGGGATCCATATCGGGAGTGTTCTGAAGTAGTATAGCAGGCGGGGCAGTGCCACCATTTTTAACAATGCTATCCGCCCTGCTACCGATAAGGGGAGGGTGGACCAAAAGGACATGCTACCCTTGAGCGCCCGGATGGCCCTGGAGATGTTACCCTCTAGAATGTCAGCAGGGCGATGGTAAACATACACCCCCAGGTATTTAAAACAGGCCGGCTCCCATCTAATCTCCCTATGGGTATCAGGCTGGGGGCAATCCCTGCGGAGCGGAAACAGGCAGGTTTTAGCCCAATTCACCCGGAGTCCCGATACCTCACCAAAAGTCGTGAGTACCGTGTCAGCCCCGGTCAAGGCTGTTCCAGCGTCTTCGAGGAAAAGCAGGAGGTCATCAGCATACAGGGAGATGTGTTGGTAACCCGTTGGAGAATGTAGACCTCTGTAGTGGGCCCCCGTGCGGATCGAGATAGCCAGCGGCTCCACCGCTAGGGCGAAGAGCAGCGGGGACAGTGAGCAGCCCTGTCTCGTGCCTCGCTCCACAGGGTATTGCCGGGATATCAGCGGACCCGATTTCACCCGAGCCACCGCCGAGGTGTACAACACTGTGGTCCATCTCAGGAATCCCTCTCCCAGACCAAATCTCTCAAGGACCCTGTGAAGATACCTCCATTCTAGACTGTCAAAGGCTTTCTCCAGGTCTATCGAGAGAATCATAGGATCGGGAGCATCTGCGTGATCGTCCTCCAGGATACGAAATAAGCGTCGGATGTTCATCGTGGTGTTGCGTTTCGGGATAAAGCCCGCCTGATCGATATGCACCAGCGAGCTCATGTGTTCTAGCAATCGTGTGGCCAATATGCTGCTCAGAATCTTATAGTCGACTGTGAGCATTGAGAGCGGCCTATAGGATGCTGGGTCCACTCCCTCCCGATCTGGCTTAAGTAAAGGAACCACCAGGGCCTCGCGCATCGAGCCCGGTAGCCGACCCAAGGTCTTCGCCTCTTTGTAAACCCTCACGAGTTTGGGGGCCAGGATATCTATGTATGTGGAATAAAACTCTACAGGTAGTCCGTCAAGGCCCGGTGTTTTATTACGTGCCATATTTTTTACCGCGCTCCTGATCTCCCCCAGCTCCACATCTCGACCTAGGTCTTTCGCCTGTTCTTCCTCCAATGTGGGGATTGGCAGATCCTCCAAGAAGGTGTCTGCCGTGAAAGTGCCTGGCGGCAACCGACTGCGATATAGCCTCTCGTAGTACCTCCAGAAGCAATTAAGGATTTCGGGTTGGGTGTAGACCTCCTCATTGCCTGTTGTCTTCATTGCCACAATGGGCGAGGTTCGTCTCGTAGGGTTAGCAAGCCAGGCCAGCAGGGCACTCGATTTGTCACCCTCCGCCAGCGATCTGGTCATGTAAGCTTTGTGGTCATAACTGCGCAGGCGCTCAACCTCCACAGCTACCGCCTCCTTCGCCGCCAGAGTCTGTTGTTGAAGTTCTGGATGGCCAGGGCGTGAAAGTTCCAGTGCACGGAGGGCACGATCAGCTTTGGTCAGGTCCTCTAGGAGCACCCGGCGCACTCCAACTTTTTGCGTGATACAATAGCCTCTAAGCACTACCTTAAAGGCGTCCCATTCCGTGGCCCTCTCTGCAGTCGTGCCCTCGTTAACCTCGAAGTACCCCGCGATCTTATCCTCTAGGTTCCCTCGGAACACCGGGTCCTCTAGCAGCTCGGGTCGCAATTTCCAGGTGGGTACTTGCGGCGTACATTGGAGCCACCTGAGATCAATCAGTAATGGGTTATGGTCGGAGAGAGTTCTCGACAGATATTCAGACCGCACAGCCGAAGCAACCACCTCTCCCGAACCTAATAGGCCGTCTAGTCGCACATGCAATTCGTGCATGCCCGAAAAGTGGGAGTAATCTCGAGTGTGCGGATGGTGCGCCCGCCAGATGTCCGTCAGTCCCCAACCAGTCTGCCAGTGTAATCTACCCTTGGCCACCCTACGTGTCGGGGAGTCTGGGAGGGGAGGATGAGACCTATCTAGGTCAACGTCCAGCACTGAGTTAAAGTCGCCCCCTAGTAGGATGGGACCTGAGAGGTATCGGGCCAAGGATCCCGACAGCCCATTTAGAAAGGCGACTTGGTCCACGTTAGGCGCGTAAATGCAGCAGATGTTTAGATCCCTTCCCCCTAGTTTCCCTGCTAATGCGACATATCTCCCTTCCGGGTCTATAGTGTGGCTAACTACCTGCATGGGTACCCCCGCCTTTATCCATATTAGTGCGCCTCTTGCGTAAGCTGAGTAGGTGGTGCAGTATACCTGTCCCCGCCATCTACGCTGCAGCGCTAAACCCTCAGTTTTGGTGAGATGCGTCTCTTGCAGCAGCGCGATCTGCACTCCTCTGCGCACTAGGTAAGCATGGACCTTATGACGTCTGGACATAGTGTGCAGTCCCCTGACATTCCAAGTAACACATTTCAGATTTGATAAGTCAGCCATTGTCCCATTCCACGTCTTCCTGTCCCTCTGAGCCCCTTACAGCTATGGTAAAGTACCTACTGAAATCTGTACCGATGACGAGTTCCCCCCATAACAACTGTAAAACAACCTGCAAACATAAGCCCTTGTCCAACCCCCCCAGAATAGGTTCCAAACAGTACCATCTAGTCCCCATCCAAACTGCGTCCTCCATATCTACCCCTCCCATTAACCTAACGGTAGCCACCGTAGGGATGCCTTAAGGGCAGCGAGGGGGCCGAGCGACGACGCGGGGTCCCACTGCTAGCCGCTGCACGGCTGAGCTCGATGGTATCAAGGTCTACCTAGAGAGCGCCTGCGACCCCTCCCATAATCAGTGCACAAGCAATTCCCCTTGAGGAGCCCAGATCTCCCCACAGTTCCGCCCCTTCCCGTAACCCCACAACCAGCACTGGCTCACCCGATAGCTTCATTGTTTGTCAAGCAGACCTTCGGCTGTCCCAGGGGTGACCTCCGGGAGCTTCACACTGTCTATGTCAGAGCCCTCCGTGTCCGAGTGTCCTCCATTCTCTCCAGGGTCCGATTGAGCATTCCCAATGTCGGTCTGGGGACCAGACATGGTCGAGACCATGACCAGCGCATCTCTTCGTTCCGCCGCAGTCTCCGTCGTGGAGGGGCGAGCAGTCCTGCCCCGGCGGTGTCTGAACCTCTTAGGTTTCCGCTGCAGAATGTCCTCCCTCATGGATTGAGAAGAGGTTCCAAAGCCGTCTGCGCCCGCCCTATATAGTTCAAGCCAGCTGCATACCTCGTCTGGGGTATCAAAGAATTTGGTGGAGTCGTCCACGATGATGCGGAGACGCGCCGGGAACAGCAGGGAGTACTGGATGCCCTCGGCTCGTAGTTCCCTCTTGACGGCCAGGAAGGATGATCGGCGTCTCTGTGTCTCATAGGTGTAGTCCGGGAAAATATTCACTCGGCTATTGTCCACCTGGTAAGGACCCGTCTGTCTGGCCGTCTGTAGCAGGAGGTCCCTGTCGCGGAAATGGAGCAGCCGCGCCACCACCGGGCGGGGCGGTCGGCCCTGTAGTGGCGGCTTGGCCGGCACCCTGTGCGCACGTTCCAAAGTGTAGAAAGGGGACAACCCCTCCGGCGCCACCGTCGTCCGCAGCCAATTTTCAAGGAACGACACCATGTCCCCACCTTCACTTTTTTCCGGAAGGCCAACGATTCGAATGTTATTTCTCCTGTTGCGCCCTTCCGCGTCCTCTGCCCGCTTCTCCAGAGCTTCTATGCGGGTTAGAGCATCCTTCATCGTTGCATCTAAAGTTTTTTGCGCTGGTTCTAGTTGTCGCACCGACCCTTCCACCTCTTTCACTCTGTCGGAGAGCTTGCCATGATCCGCTCGGAGCAGTCCTAGGCCCGTCGCGACCTGGGCAATGTCCTCTCGGAGGGCTGATCTAGTTTCAGTGATCGCCAGTAGGATTTTATCTAGTTGCTCCTGAATCTGCGGGCCCCCTGGCCCCACCACTTGCAATCGCTCTTCGTTGTCCGGTGGCTCTGCGTCAGATGAGGGCTGGGTGCCTCCCTTAGGCCCTCTCGGTTTCCCCATGGTGTACTGGGTCGTCGGTTAGGCTACAGCAGCAGTGGGGCCAGCAAGTCCAGGGCCGGAACTGTTGCGGCACGGCTCTCAGAACCGCCGTCGCTCCTCCACGGCTCCCAGGGGCCCCCCGAGGCCAGCAGCCGCCAGGACGGGCGTCCGCCGGTAGTTCTGTCCAGGAGCAGATCCGGTCGACAGGAGCCCCGCACTTCCGGGCGTGGCGGTAGAACCGGGGCCGTCCAGCCTCCACTGCGCTCCAGGTCGTTCACCCGTCCCCCGGCCTCCCCTGGAGGTTGCACAGCCGTAAAATGGCGGGGCCGTCCCACAGGGTTTAACAGCGGCCCCTCTCTCCACAGGGCCGGAGACAATCGCCGGAATGGCGGGCCGCCACACCGGGCGCCCCCCTCAGCAGCACCCGAGATGGTTCTCCTCCTCTCCACACAGCGCTTCCGCCCCAGCAGATGTTCCCCGGTCCGGGCTCCCCGCAACCACACCTCGTGGAGTCAGTGGCCGCAGGCCCTTCGTGTTGGGGGAACGCGTGGGTGGTGTCCAGTGTCTCTCCACGCTGCCGTGGTGCAGCCCCTACACCTCCGAGCCGGGCGTCAATACCGGTGTTGCGGGCCGTCGATGCAGCCTCCGCCCGGAGGCGACCAGGACTCCTCGCCCCTCCCCCACTCTGCACCGCCTCGGCGTTCCCAGAGCGCGGGTGGCGTTGGACACCTTCGAGGGTCGCTAGGGGTCACTTCGCAGGGTGCCGCCTCAACAGGGGAAGAGCGCTTGGTCCGTTGGGGGTGTCAGGGAGTTCGGCTCCTCCAGTTCTCCGTCCGTCCCCCGCTCCGAGGCGGCTAAAGAGGAGCAGGCGCCATCTTGGGCTCCGTCTCGCCGAGCCTTCCGTTTGCCCGTTCTCGGTCTCGAGGCCGCCACGGACCTCCTTTCACCGGAGGGGGGTGTCCGGGTCACCTTAGGACTATTCCAGGGGTGCAGGTGTCGCAGGGACCCCCCAGCATCAGGATAAATGAGAGCTCTGCCGCGGAGCTGGAACGCTAGGCGACCTCCGCCATCGGCGCCCAAGCCACGCCCTCCATTTCATGTCTTCCATTAAAAACATTTGTAAATTTTATAAATGACATTCAAGTTCTGTGAATAAGGATTGTTACAAATAGAACAGTGCAAAAACAATCAGTGTAAACAAAAAAACTACATAAACACAATATCATAAACAAAAAAGGCATTGCCTTCATCCAATCTTCCAACGACTGGTTATATCGTATATCACCTCCCTTTTTTTGTTTATGATATTGTGTTTATGTAGTTGTTTTGTTTACACTGATTGTTTTTGCACTGTTCTATTTGTAACAATCCTTATTCACAGAACTTGAATGTCATTTATAAAATTCACAAATGTTTTTAATGGAAGACATGAAATGAATAAGAAAAAAAGAAAAAAATAAGAAAATATACTATAATTGAAATAAAAAGATGTAAGAATTTTTGATATATAATTGTTTCAGTATATATTTATTTGGATGCTGTATAGTATGTATTGTTACATGTTGGTCTAGGGTCTATATACATTCTCAGAGTTTGCTACACTTCTTCTCTACATAGCAGCTGCAAGCTGTCAGCCATGGGACAGAAAAGGCTGGGGCAAGCAGCACGGCACCCTCTAAGGTAGCCACCTGGGCGCATGCTGCATTATATCCAACTTTGGGAAAAAGTAATGTTTGATCAGACAAGTTGTTTGATACCTAACATGCCACTTTTTAGTGGGACCATAATGGAACTGGCAACCTGGGAATGCCTAGGTGCCAGCCCATGTTATCCTATGGCCCTCCTGAACACCTATAGTGGTGCCTAATGGAAGAAGGCTGCTATAGAGACATATAAGCTCAAACTTGTCCGTCCATACCTTTATTATAATGCACCCTGCCTCCTGGGCTCAGGTGGTCTACCTTAGGGGTGACTGGCACTTATTAAAAATAGAGCTGTGACCTTGCCACTCATGGTGAGGGGGGCACAGTTGAGTTTGAGAAGTTTGCATTGATTTCTATAAACTCCTAAATATAACCCTTACGGAGACTGCCTCACCCCTTACCATACAACTAACCCTATTCCTAGACTTCAAATGATCTCTTATGCTAACACTAACCTAAGGATTTACCATTGACCTCCAAGATTATCCTTAGCCTCATTTCTGACTCAGCCCTCATCCATACACTTAACATCCCAATTCGAATATACCATACCCTAGTCTTTACTGTTACTCTTACCCTTATCTACAGCCGCTTTCCCAAACCCTTACAGTACACCTAGCCCTAATTCTAGCCAATGAATTAACCTGCATCTTAAACCTAGTTTAAGGCCTATCCATAACCCCAATCCTGTCCATAATCCCCTCCATTTTTGTTACTACAACCCTAGTACTGTCTGTTATTTTCAAACTATTCTCTTTTTCCATGTTTTTATTTCTTGCATTTTGTTTCTCAGTCATTTATTTTCTCACTTTTTTCTACAATTTTGGCTTCAGAAGGAAAGGGCTCCATTACCCTAAAGTTATTACTGTAAAAATCTCTCAAAATGCTTGCACTAGAGACTTGAAATGGTTTCCTTTTTAACTAATAATCCTACTTAGACCGTGATCTTGGTTATGTATGTGAGAATCAAGCATGCTTTACGGTGCCTGGGCGCAACTTTGTCAAATAAGCTACCTTCATCAAATATGTTAGTCCTTGACTACTCAACCAGGCTACCCAGGAGAGTTAAACAAACTTTAATGTCCAAACATTTCCCGTCAGACCTAGCTCCCATACTGCTGGTTATAAGTGATCGGGAAAAGAGCCTGACCGCCATCAAGGAACCTGATGACAATAAGACACACTGAACACTTACCCTGACTCATCATAATCACACAGATTAGTGGAAAATTACAAGGCTGGACTCCCCTATGAAGACATCCATAGAGATAACTTGTAGATAGAAACAGGAAGAATGACAATTAACAGTCTCCTTATGAAGACATTGACAAGAACAGCAAGGAAACTCTTGTAACATTAACAGAGCCACAATGCTTCCAGGGTCCAAAAACTAGGAGACTATGAGTAAGAAAGACAGATGTGTTGTGGTGGAAAGCATTAACGCCTTAACCGTGGCGGTTTTTCCGCCGCGGTGTGGGCGTCCTGAAGAGTGGGCGGTGCTGCGTCGGCCGTTGACCGACGGCAGCACGCAAGGGGTTAAAACCAGAACCCCTGCAGATACAGGATAAAGCTGCATTGTCTAACTCCTCACTTAGCATTCTGTGACACAGGAAAAGTGCCATGGGCCCATCATAATGACATACGAGCTGCCATATAAAAGTATGTACCACAACCCAAGGGAGATAGTTTCACCACCCGTCTGTAAATTGCAGACCGTCTGTAATTCAGGCCTAAAGTCCGTTGTCCAAAGGAAACCTAAAAATGACTCCAGTTGGCTGTAAATTCAATGCTGCTAGGTTACAAGCCTCTTAGGCCAATCAGCCAATGCCAACCATGACTCAGTCAGATGTGTTTCTATATTTATAACTGTGTAGTTGAGATTGTTTTCAGCAAGTTCCAGTTTAACCCCTGGTCCGTGCTTTCTCTCTGCCTCGTGTCTCTTCTTAGCACCTCTCTCTCTCTCCCTAGTGCCTTTTTCACATTTGATTGTACATTTCTCTTACTGTGCACCTCTCTGTATTGTGCGCAAGAGATTCCTTGCTGTTTTTTGGCCATGTCTTCATAAGAAGACTGATGTTTTGGTTTTTAAAACATAAATAAAAGGCATTGTCATTTACAATGCGGGTAGCTTAAACTCTCGCAAATGTGATACCTATTGCATTCCAAATGTTAGAAGCCATCACAGAGTTGCCCCCTTCTGTCTGCCATGGCCCCTGAAGAACTCCCCGTTTATGCGAGTTGAATAAACAAGCTGGTGGTCACAACTGCACACGAGAGACTCTCCTGCCCTCCTGCATTAAGAGAAACTCATTAAAGAAAATAGTGCTTACAGACTAAAGAAGACATACTGTGTAACAACCGAAGTAAAAGGGCAGTCCTCATGGGAAGTTACAAATGAAGACAAGGCGGTACTAAGGAGGCGCTAACAAACCTAATAATGAATCAGAAGTCAGCATTTACGAAGGACAATGACACAAACCAATGACAACTAGGGGCGGCGAGTGAGCGGGGCTTCAAGTTCATACTCCAATACAGCATGGCTCACAGAGCAGCGCATGCGCTGCCCAGGCTCGGCCTAAAATGTAGTGCTTAAAAAGCAGGCAGTAGAAGCGCAGAAGACAGCCAATCAAAAGAGATGGTAAAGAGGCTCTGCTTCATGGGAGGGACAAACATAAATAAGATTGACAAGCTGGGTGGGACACACATAAGAAGCAAACAAATGAGATGACAGAGTGTCTATTTACTTACCTGTCTTCCTCAGATGTGTCTGAAAATTGTCCTGAAATGTCCTGAGTTTTGACCCTTTGTCCTGATTTTTATGCTCTCTGCCCAGAATTTGCCTCCTTGCCAGGTGGGCACCCTAGACTAGAGGCAAAGAATACAAGCAAATACACAGAGAGCTAACTAGACTTAAGATTGGACCAAGCATGCATGAAGAGAGAGAAAACAATGATAGATGTGGAGAAAAGAGAGTCAGAACATGGAGCAGAGCAGAACATAAGAGCGTGCAGGGTGTTCAGGGTAAATGTCAAGAACCATGGAAAGAAAGAGACAGACATACAATATATTAGGCATTGCAGTTACTTGGGTCGCCTTTGTTATTTGTCCCAGTATGAAATTCTGCAGTTAGATTGAATGACTTCGGTTGGTCTTATGCCCCCGAAGTGTATCTCAGTACGGATGCTGTGTCACAGTGATGCAGAAACCGCCCCTTGCTTTGTAAATACCCGAAACGCTCCTTTCTCGGTCTACCTTCCATGCACGAAGGGGCAACATTCAAACATGTTCTTGCCCCCTGACCCCTGACAGCCATGCTGTGTGGCGTCCAAAGCTTGACTGCCGCCTGGCTAACAGCACGACCAGGAAACAACGTCATAATTGAGGGACCGGGCCCGGCAGGCCTGCTGCGCCGGCCTTATCTCCGCCATTGCAGAGTATCGCCATTCAGAGCTGCCTTAAAAGGGCCACTCCACAGAAAAAAAACATATTTGCCGACGTTTGTGCCGGGGAGATACATATCAGGCGAGCAGCCGAGAAGGGGAGAAAAGAGAGAAGCCGGCAGGAACCGGGCATCGAGCCGCTGTGAACAGACACATATATTTTATTGGGGAGTTTAATTTTGTGTGCTTAAGCAGAGATTACCACACCTTATCAATGCGCCGACTGTGTACTGGCGGGCGCTGCGTAAAGGCCGCGGATAAAGGAAACAGCCTGCTGGGTATTTTGTTATTATTAGTCCCGTCAGCGTGTGTTTTATTTTTCCCCTTAATTAAATTATCGCGAGCTGCAGGCAGGCGGCTGCGCGCTGCAGAGATTGAATAAACGTCCTCAGCAGGTGAAAGGAGACGGAGGGGCGTGGAGCGGCCGTCGGCGGCCTGTACTGGTTCTTAGATAGTTAGTTGGGTTGGGACGGGGACAGTTGAGGGTTGAATTGGGGACGGCGTGGGCCATGTTAATAAATAAAATGTTTGCCTAAGCGGCCGTGTGTTAATAGGTTTCTTTAGTTTACATTCTAGCTGATTTCCTACAATTGCTCACGAAAAAGTAATCACAATAAAAAAAGTTTGAATATTTTGTTTTAACAAAAGTGACTTAACGGTTCAAATCTTTTTTTTAAGCTACTATGACATTAAAAAAGAGTTTAAAAAAAAAAGATGTTTTAGAAGACATGGGGGCAGATTTATGATGACTGGCGCATCCCCAGGGATGCGCCAGTCATCCTGCGCCGCTGCTCCGCCACCCATGGTGCGCCGCATTTACAATGCGGCGCACCATGGGGCAAAAACGGCACAGATGCGTGACGCATCTGTGCCGTAAAGGTGGCGCATTGCTGGAGCTGCGTCGCAAGCGCGACACAGCTCCAGCAAGGCTCGGGGGTGCCCCATCTCCACAATGCTGCGTCAAGACCTACGCCTGCTTCAAGCAGGCGCAGGTTTTTGGCGCAGCATTGTCCTGAAAGTGACTGAGTGAAATCTTATAGATTTCACTCAGCCACTTTTGCGAGGCGCACCTGCCCCGGAACGCCCCCCCCCTGCGCAGGAACGCCTCCTATGGCGCAGGGTTTTACAACGTGACGCATCTCCTAGATGCGTCACGTTGTAAATAGGGCGCATTGTTTGCGCCGCCGTTGCGTCAAATAAAGTGACGCACCGGCGGCGCAAGGCCTTCATAAATCTGCCCCATGGGTTCTAACTAATCCCAGGTTCCCCTTGTGATCCAAGTGTGTGATCCTGACTAAATCACATGAGCTTCCTGATCTTCAGTGTCCCTCATTTGCCAAAACAACTTAAATAGTTTCTCGTGCGTCATTAATCATTATGTAAAATTACCGAGCATATGCTTTCAATAAAAAGTCACCTTTAAAAAAAAAAATTGTAGTGGCACTATCCTTCTTTAATTGTGAACAAAGTTTGTCTGTATTTCCCGTTTGAAAAGAAACATGGCATAGGGCCCGGGCTCTGTTATGTGGCAGAGTATCCGTTGAAGGAAACGAGACACACGAATGTTTCATGGTTGGCATAAAAAACACTGTTTATGTCCTAAATGCAGGGCAGAGGCAACTTTTTAAGGACTGGTATTAGCCAAGATCTTTTAATTGTACAACAATTATATGTATACTATGCTCATAGGGGATTTCAGTCAGTATTCTTCACCCATAGGTCTGATATTGACAGGAATTATACAATTGTGTGGCTGCAGCTTTTTTGCATAGTTATAGATTTGCCACATTTGCCAAATAATCCATCATATGCTGATTATAACAAAATAAATTCTTGCTTAAATAGTTAAAAAGTTATTAAAAACACAGCGACACGTGTTGGTGCGAAGAGGAAGGCCCTTTGCAAAAGCAACCGTTCTGTTGCTTATTGCTATATTTGGGTGTTAAACCGGTACTAATGAGGTGCAACCCTTGCCCAGACAGTGTTAACAAGTGTAAAAATGAGTAAATAAATAGCTATCACAGAATGTACCACACTAGTACCGCACTATGCTGCATAATTTGCAGTTGAAGCATAATTTAGTCAACCCTGCCATATGATATGGCTCTCCCCTGCCGCATAATTCCAGTGGCTCTGGTTATTGAGCCATTCACATTTTTGTGTCGCCCACTACGGCATACAACATGGGCCAACACTTTTTCCACTGGCTAGCTTCCCCTGGAGTGACAGCATTCTGCTATTACACAAGGAGCGCATCCACACAAAGTAGTTCCCTGAAGTGCCACGGACTAACTACGGCAATGTGTGGTTATTGAGATCAAAAAAATATTTTTGATTTTGGCCAGTTTTCTGTTTTTTAGATTGATGTTGACCAGGCAGCTTCCCCAACATTAACGTTTTGAAAGAAACATGACAAAACAAGCATTGTCAAAGCCTAACCTGTTAGATTTGCAAATACTTGTTTTGAGATTAAATGTCACAAGAAAAACAACACTTTTTTTTGTCCTGGTCTGCAGAGTGCAGCAAATAAATGCATTATTTTCTACTTTACATAACCAAACAAAATAGAAATTTCTATAACGCAAAATGACAACATCCTTGAAAATTAAATCACACTCCTTTTGACTCTTTGATGAGATCTTTGTGAATCACATTTCAGAATACTGCAGTTTTCAAAAACGTGCTGGCCGCTTCCAGTTCGGTGAGCAGCTTCCCCAAAAGCAGTAGCCTGACTGCGAAACAAATGCAGGCTGAAGTCTTACCAAAAAAGTGGAAACCTCCCACCAAAATCAGTTGACTTGACAAGTGGGCAAATTTGCACGGAAGGAAAGCCAATTGTGGTTCAAATATTAATTCCTATCCTTTCCCCTTTCGCTCATTCCTTTCCTCTTACTGTGACAGGGGAAAGGGGGACAGCCAAGCATATATCATGTGCAACTGCTCTACCATTAACACAGCCAGTTTGGGCTGCCACCCTGTAACGACAAAGCATGGACGATTATATGATATATGTTGTTATATGTTGTAAAAAACAATAATAAACTATATTGAAATAATAAAAAAACAGTACTCATTTGAACGAATGACTCGCCTGGCTGTATTGGTGAACTCTGGACTCTAACTAGCAGCCTTTGGTGTTCTCCTTTCATAGCTCAGATCAAAATAGTAGTTACTTCGTAGTACCACTCCTTGAGTCACTGTGCTGCCTTGGGCAAATTAAGTTATTGAATGCTCTGAGTGCCTAGCATGGGCAATGTTACAGTGTGTTTTATGCAGTGGACAGCATGTAACCTTGTGGAGGCTGTGCATTCGTCGACTGTTGAGAATCAGCATCCGATGAAAGACATTTCTTGACTTCCCTCCTCCTGTTTTCGCCTAATTCATGGCTGCTGAAAAAGATAAATACAATCAAGACGAGTGAGCCTCGAGGTAAGTGGAAAGAGAGGACTTAATTCGACAGCCCATTGAGACACCATATGTGGGTTGCGTCTGGCACTGCGTCTGTAAATATCCTGCAACGCCTCCCTAATGGAAAGAGATGAGGGAAGCTCAAGCGCCCTCCCCCTGCTGCAACCAGAGGGAGCCCTGCACATCGGATGAGGCAAGATGTCCCACATGGCGGTGCCGCAGATCCGACAACCACCATCACCCTCATTCTTCAGTACCCCGCCTTGTTTTCCAACAGTTCGCAGATGAAGCAGTGCAGGTGGGTCCCAAAAATCGAATTCATCCCAGATTGCATTTCTTCAGTCTCAGCATTTTTACACATTTGATGGAGATATGATTTTATAAGTGTCATAACCACTTCAGGAGACGGAAGGATACATTTGCTGTGCATATCGACTACGCCTGGCTACCTTTGAGTGCCCACCCCTGCATCAAAGCTCGAGTGGGAGCTGAGGGTGAGCACATGTTCATTGAGACACCTCAGATCTTTGCTCAATAGACTTCAAGCCAGGCTTGTCTATAGAGAGCCTCACTTTTAAGTGCATCTTTTTCAGAAAAAGGCACGCACCACTTGCAAATACTAAACAATTACACACACATATTTCTCCCAATTTTCGACTCATCAGTGTGATCTGGTTGGCATGATTTGAGAGGTTAGGAGCCCAGTGTAGCAATAAAATACAAACTTGAGCAAACAGTGGCAGCTGGTATTTGAAGGCATTGGTGGGGGCGGGTCACCGGGGCAGAGGTGGGGGAGGAGGGTATAAAAAAAAATTAACACTTGTCTGTCTGCAGCCCGTCATCACCGCCACCTCCTCTCAGTCCTCTTCCCCGCTTCCAGGGCAGGAAACAGGATGTGCCCAGCTCCCAGCCTCCCGATTGCCAATCACAACGCTGCAATGCAGAGTTGTGATTGATCTGTGCTGTTGATCAGCCGGCCTAATATTCATGCGCACTTTAGAGAGTGTTAAAACCAGTGGGGCGCTGCTCCTCCACCTTTGCGGAGGAGCAGCCACTGCGAGCAATTTAGTAAAATTATCCAATGTAATAAGGAGATAGAAACATATGTTACCTGTGAAAACCGACGCTACGCAGCCATCTTCCCCTCCATTGGCTTACCTTTATCAGGGAGATCACCCAAAGTCAAGGAACAAACAGAAACACAGGAAAACGCTGAGGAGAGTCTGGGATCGAGGAACATCTAAAGATAATGCATACAGTGAAGCCATGCGTGATAACCTGTGCGGACTAGAGCATGAACAGGATACCGTATGGACACACTGAGCTTACGCACCATATTTTCTTGGGACATTATGGTAATACAGGATATTGTGTACAGATATTGAGCTCCTGAAATATTTCCTTTGCGGGTAGTGAGCTCAGACAGGATTTCTTGCGAAAATGGTAAACCCTTAAAGGAGGGTATTTTGTGTCCTTTTAGTATGCTCACAAGTTCATTCCACACAGGAGATCCTGTCTAAGCGCGCTGTCTGCACAAGATATCATGTTTTAAATCCTGAGGACAGGATCGGTAAGAGGTTCTCCACAAGTAGGAGATACACCCAGGCCTGTTTCCCGGCTCACTGTAGCAGAGGGCTCAAGCTGCACATCAAGGCCGAAACTAATCTGTGACTGCTTAGACTTCTGTTCAGAAGGGATGTTGTTAGTCAACACTAATTTGCTTATAGTCGGTACTTGTTTTTAATGGAACAGAGAAATTGAATTACAATGGACTGGAAAGTGTATGTGAGTGATTAACTGCAGTTGTGAACGATGCAAACATCTCACTCATCCCTTTTTATGCTTAGAACTATTCAAGCGCATAGTCAGGCTCATTATCTATACATGCTAGCCTTTATGATCTCACTTTGTGTACAGGATATCCTTTCGAAGCTCACTATGCTTATTGGCAGCCATGTCTGAGCTCTCTGTCCACTCGGGATATCCTGGTTGTGCTCACTCACTTTGGATATTCTGTCTGAACTCATTCTTCGCCCATACTAGATTTTATGAAGTTACTGGTCCACACCCATTGATTTTTGGATGTACTCTCTTTTGGAAGTGGTTTAGACACCTAGCTTCTTGATATTACGTTCCTGCAGAACGAACTTCCTGCATGAAGTGTCACAACATTAGGGCTCCAGAAGACACTGTAAAAGACCACAAGAACCCTAGCTCGTCCGTCTGCTCTGCCGTAACGTATGACCCTCTTTCATAGCACACCCACTTGCAGCCCCGCATTCAACTACATGGCAGCAGGGCGCTGTGAAACGGGGACTTTGTAAAATGCAGGTATCTGCTCCCGGAATCCTCTAAGGAGGGGAGAAAGCACAGGCCCTGGTTCATTATAGTCTGTCAATCTACAGTGTCCCTTAGATAGGCCAATCTAAACTAACTCTGAAAAGGCCTGTTGAGATCTGACTAGTCTTACCTAACTTAAAAATTCATACGCACCCAGTGACTGCAAACCAGCCTGCGCAGCATGCATCGCCAGGCCTCCGTCAAGAAGATGGCTGCCTGGCGTCCATTCCTCAAGCTCTGGCATTGGAGCCAGGTGCCTATGTTGTCCTTTCCACATGCATGCCAGTTTCTAGGTCCACTCAAGAGGGAGACTTTACAACAGGAAGTTGACTGTGATTGCCCGTTGGTTTGCATGCACTGTGATTGCCCGTTGGTTTGCCTGCCCTGTGATTGCCCGTTAGTTTGCATGCATTATGATTGCCCGTTGGTTTGCATGTACTGTGATTGCCCGTTGGTTTGCATGCACTGTGATTGCCCGTTGGTTTGCATGCACTGGTTTGCATGCACTGTGATTGCCCGTTGGTTTGCATGCACTGTGATTGCCCGTTGGTTTGCATGCCCTGTGATTGCCCGTTGGTTTGCATGCACTGTGATTGCCCGTTGGTTTGCATGCCCTGTGATTGCCCGTTGGTTTGCATGCACTGTGATTGCCCGTTGGTTTGCATGCGCTGTGATTGCCCGTTGGTTTGCATGCCCTGTGATTGCCCGTTGGTTTGCATGCGCTGTGATTGCCCGTTGGTTTGCATGCCCTGTGATTGCCCGTTGGTTTGCATGCACTGTGATTGCCCGTTGGTTTGCATGCACTGTGATTGCCCGTGGTTTGCATGCCCTGTGATTGCCCGTTGGTTTGCATGCCCTGTGATTGCCCGTTGGTTTGCATGCCCTGTGATTGCCCGTTGGTTTGCATGCACTGTGACCCGTTGGTTTGCATGCCCTGTGATTGCCCGTTGGTTTGCATGCGCTGTGATTGCCCGTTGGTTTGCATGCCCTGTGATTGCCCGTTGGTTTGCATGCCCTGTGATTGCCCGTTGGTTTGCATGCGCTGTGATTGCCCGTTGGTTTGCATGCGCTGTGATTGCCCGTTGGTTTGCATGCCCTGTGATTGCCCGTTGGTTTGCATGCGCTGTGATTGCCCGTTGGTTTGCATGCACTGTGATTGCCCGTTGGTTTGCATGCCCTGTGATTGCCCGTTGGTTTGCATGCCCTGTGATTGCCCGTTGGTTTGCATGCCCTGTGATTGCCCGTTGGTTTGCATGCACTGTGATTGCCGTTGGTTTGCATGCCCTGTGATTGCCCGTTGGTTTGCATGCCCTGTGATTGCCCGTTGGTTTGCATGCCCTGTGATTGCCCGTTGGTTTGCATGCCCTGTGATTGCCCGTTGGTTTGCATGCCCTGTGATTGCCCGTTGGTTTGCATGCCCTGTGATTGCCCGTTGGTTTGCATGCACTGTGATTGCCCGTTGGTTTGCATGCCCTGTGATTGCCCGTTGGTTTGCATGCACTGTGATTGCCCGTGGTTTGCATTGGGCTGAGGATGCCTTCGGTTTTACAGTCCTGCTCAATGCTTTCTAATCCACCTTCGCCGAGGGGGTAGCAGTGCCGTGGTTCGGTCTCGCCCCGTGGCCGGCTACACAAAGCTGCATGGCGATCACCGGTGCGAGCAAAGCGCTAGAACTAATCAGCTTTCAAAGCGCTGAATGCGTGCTCGAGGGAGGCCGTGGAAGCGGCGCTGCCGCGCTTTTAACTTGCACTGATCCCTCGCTTATCATGGCCGACCACTACTGCCGGCGCTGCCGCCGCCACCGGGTTGCTTATAGAAACCTCTAAAAGGGCCTAATCTCGTCGGTGCACAAATCCTCCCCTCTTGTTTACCCGCTCCTGGTTTGAGAAAACAAAGATTACGAGCTGCCGAGAGCCGCGGCCACTGTAGGGCACGCGGAAAACAAGGCGAAACCGGCTGCTTCGGCGGCGGTAATGATTGTTTTTTCTCTTAATTTCCAAAGTATGGAACGGGGCTGTATTACATGTTATCGCTGTGCAAAAGGCAGGCTCGTGTGAAAGCTGAGACAGGTGGAGGTGCGAGAGAGACGTGCCACGAGGGCTGTTTGTTGTGTGTGTGAGAGAGGAGGGAAACAGATAGGGGCCACGTGTGTGAGACAGACGAGAAATGTGTGAGATCGGGACAGTTATTGGGGGCTCGGGAAATAATGCAAGTGTCAGTAAAAAACACAGCCAGTGGGAAACTGACAACATGTATGTGTACATGAAGTTGAGAGACTTCCGGATGCGAGTTTGTACGAAAAACAGGATAAGAGATGTAGAGTGGTGTGTGTGTGTAAGATAGACAAGTGGACAGTGTGTGTCTACTGGCCATTAAGTGGGAAGAAAAAAGTGTGGGGTCTCTAAAAGGCGCCTTGCTTATGCAATTTTGCAATTAAGGCCATGGCTTAAACGAGAAAGAACAACGATTTTGTTGTAAATAATGAATATTGAAAACGTGCGATTTCTGAAATGATGAGACTGTGAATTAAACCATATTGAGACTTTTGGAAGAGGTTGTGGTATTCAGAGCGTCTCAATCACTCCTGTTATGTTCGTTCTATGTTGCACCTGCACACCCTTTTCCTCTCCACATCTCTTCCATTTACATATCTTCCACCCCACCTCTTTCCTCTTCAGCACCCTATTCTCCCCCTTTCCTAAATGCACGTGCTTGCGTCTCCTACACATCACCACTCCCAGACACACACCAGGCCCACTCACCTGCAAGCACTGCAGTTTTGTTTTACTTTGGCATTGTCAATAGTTTGACAGCTCTTTGCCTCCTTCACACACATTTGCTCAGAATCAGATTTGCAACTGGAATAAGTGGCCATTTCTTTGTGCTCTCTGCAGAGAGGTCACGGATTGGATGGCCATGTATTCTGAACACCTTTCTGACCCTCTAACTGCCACCATGATAAACTCACACTGCCTCCAGCCTCTGGCCTCTGCTCCAGAGTTTTCAATTGTGGCCCATTACAAACACCTGGCAGTGACTCAGTTGTAAGTAGGGACTATACAAAAGTGATCTACTGCACGAAAAAAAAAAAGAAACAAAGTATTCTGGAAATAGCAGACGCTCTTAGGGAGTGCAAGGTTAAGTAAAACATGTGAACTATAAGCAGGAACAATATGGATTACCATAACACTTTTTCCATTCTTTGTTCAGAAATCTTTTAGTGTTTTTGCCTGTAAAGCTAAATGCATGAATATAGGGTCTGATAGTGACCCATTTCAGTGTCTTTTTAAATTACTATCAGGTCTGAGACCCAGAGGGACCTGGTCCACTTAAAGCCTTGTGTGTTTGAGAAAAAGAGAAAGAAGTAAACAAGGCGTTGCAATGCTAGTAGGTCCCAGACCAGGTTTGTTTGGGAGGTGTTTGGTAATAGTTGCACACATTTGTCTGGGCTGCCTCCAGCTGTCCTACTGTGAAAGTACCATCACAAATCAAAGTCTGGGGTTACATCAATATGGAAGTTTAGAGCGATCCCCCTCTTCTCATCTTATTGCATTAGCAGAGTTAAGCTGTGCTCTCAATGAAGCATATTAGGTAAAGGAATCACAAGATGAAATTAATATTTAAGTGGTGAACGTAAAAGGTATACATAAAAATACTGTAGAATACATACTATTTACAACAAGTCATTATTTTCTTTGTGTCCTTAGGAAAGCCTTTGTGCACTCTTGTCTTTTACTTTGTAAATATGTTTTCATGACAGCAAAATAAAATAAATGAACGTGCATGGGTAAATAGCAATGTATTTTAATGAAAGGCTCAGGCAACCAACAGCAACCGCTTCCTAAATCAAACAAGCATTTGCAATGCAATAGGTCTCGCATTAGGAAAGTTTGAGCTATTGGTCTTGTAAACGCCAAATTTTTTATTTATGTGTTGGTTTTGAAAATAGCGAAACTAATAGCTTTGTCATTTCCAATGCCAATACTTATAACTTTTGTAAATGTGACACTTATAGCAGAAGAGAGAAGCATTACAACATTTACCCTTATGATGTGTCCCTCTGGAATACATAATGCAAGCGCATTGGCTTTGTTAATGTTTGAAATATTTTTAAATTGCTGTGCACCTCTTAGTATCGACCCGTTTGCAGATTCAGGAAATCTTTCTAAACAGCCTCTTGTGAAGACGGGAACTTAGCTACACTGCACACGCCCCGCCAAAACATTTTTGGAATTGTTACTTAGGAAGGGTTTAATCGGAAGGACATTACTGACCGTTACGTCGTGACAGGTATTGATACAGTGATAGGGGGAGAATTTTTTCACCCGGGAGAATTCTTTCACCCGGGAGAATTCTTTCACCCGGGAATTACCAATACCACAGGCATTGGTAATTCCCAGTAGCAAAATTCTGTTCAGTTATCAGTTGGAGGGCTGGGCAAAGGGAATATCTGGGAAGGCCATTATTTGCATGCTGAATTCATCCTTTTCTCCAGGAAAAAAACGGGACCTTTTTCCCATTAACATTAACATTTCATCAGGGTTTGCCTTGCGAAATATGAACTTGGGATGCTCCCAGTGCGCGTGCTTTCTGGGCTAACACATTGGGATTACCGTCATACGTTTAATAAGAGCCTAAATTAAAACGGCGACTGACTCTTCCAGCACCAAGGAATCCTTTAGTCGGTCCCGGTGCCCCTGCCTGTCCTTTCATCCCACCAGCAATGTCTGCTTGTATGATTCTTGCCTGTGTTTGCACGTGTTGTCTGTCTGTCACACACAGGTAAGAGTGCTGTCTATGTGTGTCTTTGTGTACAGTTGTGCATTTACGTGCTTTCTTGGTGTGTAAATAGTGATTTTATGTGTTGTCTGTAATGGTGCCTTTTCTTGTTGTCTTTGTGTGCATGCATGTATGCCTATATGTAAACCTTTTGTGAGGGAATGCCTGACGCCTGTTGGACAGTGTGCATGGATACCTGTTGGCATTTTGATTAGCGTATGCACAATGCAGGTGCGTTATATATGGTCTTTCTCCATCCCTCGGACTCTTTACCTGTTCCAGTCCTTTTTTGGGTGTCTTCAAAGACAGCGCTAGGCGGTCTAGAAGCACATTTCCTGGTGCTCTCCTGACATACATCACTGTGCCTTCCTGGTACACAACACACCCTGTGTTCCCTTGATGCCTGCTGCCCACACGTTCTATATTCCTCTGTACGTCTCCCTTTGTCTGCAACAGGCCGAGGTTATTTTGGGCTGCGTCTTCGCCCACGTTTATGTGTCACTGCCCTGTGTTCAAGAGTGTGCAAGGGGGTGTGTTGGTCTCTTTACAACATAAGCACACAAGTCGGGTATTGGGTACGTTTGCAACACTGCAAAGTCGTCGTCCCCCCCTCCCCCTTGCTGAGACCATTGCCGTGCACACAGCCTACACCGGTGTACTATAGACACGCCCCAAACATTTCGCCGAGCGACAGACAGCTCATTCGGATAAACCAGATAAACATAAGTAAAAAATAAATACCGCCTTCGGGTGAAGTCCGCGCTATATAAAAATGCATAAATACATAAAGAAATAAATTCCGCCTTCGGGTAAAGTCCGCGCTATATAAAAATGCATAAATAACTAAATTAATAAGTACCGCAAATCACCGCCGTCACTGTGCCGGCCTGCGACCAGGAAGTCAGGCAGGCCGGCGCGACAACAGGAAACAGGAAGTAGGAGGGCGGGAGCCTACCCCGCCTCCAACGGAAGAGTCGCGATGGGAGCCGCGTTTGAAGCACCGGAGCTGGCAGGAGCCTACCCTGCGGGTGCCGAAGGAGGGAAGAAGAGTCCTGCTGCCGGGCCCTGCAGCTGAGGAGAGCCGCCGCAGGAATGAAGCCGGTGAGTGGGTTGCTGAGCGGTGCGGGGGGGGGGGGTTTAGCATGTGTGCGCGCGATGTGTGCGCGCGCGCGCGAGTGCGGGGGGGGGGGCGGGCTGTGTATGTGTGTGTGCGTGCGTGTGTGTATGTGTCTGGAGTGCGTGTGTATGACTGCGGGGGAGGGTGGGGTGTGTGAGCGAGTGTCTGTGCCGTGTGCCTGTATGTGTGTGTGTGCGTGTGCATGCGCTCGCCTGTGTGTGCGCATGCAGAGGGGTGGGGGCTGCCTATATGTAAAGCGCTCTGATACCTGATTCGGTTCGGGGCTGGAAAAAAAAATGGCTGAGTTACTCTGCGCATGCGCGGGTGAGACGCGCGCTGCCGCGGTGAAAACTGCGAAGGAAACGCTCGTGCACATTGGTGTCCACATTCCTATTAACGGGCAACAATAGTTGTCGAGACAGACACTCTCAATGCTCACGCATTGAGAGTACGTCTGCTCGACCTAAAAAGTGACAATTCAGTAATTCAAATGGCATCATGTCAAAACTCAATGCTTCAAAAACACACACTGAGACCATGTCGCAAATGCCGTCTCACTAAACAACTACTTGGTACCCCAGCAACAAAATCTAATGAGAATACACATGGGGCAAGGTAACCACCCTTCAATGCAGCCCAAGCAAGCAATGTCAAATCGTGAAAAACAGTGTAACACATGAAGCCACAATTTGTTCTATTTCTTAATGAACTGTTTTGAATTTTTTTGTGTTACACGTGTGCCTGCCCCTGCCTCGCCACCCGCGTGTCATGCGGCCGCCACTGTTCATGTGAAGTAACTTCTTTATGTTCAACTTTGGAGAGTGCACCAAATATCTAATCTGCAGTGCATTTCAAGCGAATGCATCACTCTTCTTTAGAAGGTGGAAACAATCTCCTTAGTTTAGGTGAAAGAAATATAACAGAATCAAACGGTACCTAACAGACCGAGGAGTCTTCTTGTGAATAAAAATGTGTCTATCAACTCACACAAAGCTCAGGCTCAGCTCAGATGAGTCAGCACTGCAATAATGCTGTAGCTGTCTAGAGACCTCACGCACTGGTCAATACTGAGCTCCCTTTCACTCTTTCTGTGTGCGGCCAGGTTTGGCTATTGATTTTCTATGAATCTTTTACCACTGTGGGGATGCATGACTTGATTGGCTTTGATACTGCTATTTGCATCCCCTGCAGCATATACATGAAAAAAAGGGCCACAAGTACCGGGTACAATTATACTTTTAATGTTGACTTATTTTAGAGATGATTTTGATACAATGGGCCTGATGTAGAAAGCTCTTTTTGCAATCACAAACCCTGCAATTTGCAATATCACAGTTTACAACCACAAAAAAAATGTTTCTTAATGTACAAAGGCCATTTTACGAGTTGAATTTTTTTTGTAAAAACGGATTTTGCAGTTCTTCCAATACTACAAATAGGAGAGGGCGTGAATGGGGTGTCCCCCCTCCTTTTTATGTTTTGGGAAAAAATGAATACATTGTTTATGACCGCAATTCAGTTGCAAATCATTGATGGTTTACTGCCCTCCGAGATCGGGTGGTGACTAATTCATGAAGGGGAAGGTATTCCCGTGGGACACTTTCCTCTTTGTGGACTGTGCTTGCAGTCTCGTGGAGATCGGAGGGACTCTGGAGCAGGCAGGGGTCAAGAAGACCCCTGCCTGCTCCTAGTAATGTTTTCCCAAACATGCATTTTTTAATAAACCAGAATAGGTCCTCTTATTATAGAAATGGAGTGCTGAAAAAACTTTCCCTTTTGGGAATGTCAATGTAGATACAGGTCTACTGCATCTCGCTGGTGCCTGTCTGCATTTACAGCCAATCACAGCGGGTCTTGAACTGTGACCTGTCTAATTAATATTCATTAGGCAGGTTGTTTTATGACCACCTGTGAATGAACAATATGCAATGTGACTTAATACATACTGTCCATCACTGTTGTGTTTGCAATTACCGCTCTAAGTGTACTGGGGATGCTCAGACGTGAGTCCCAGGCACTCCACACCACTGGAGTCAAGCTAGCCGGGCTGATGAGAGGTGTTACCTCGAAACCGGGCCGGTCCTCGGATGCTTGATTCCGTTCTGGGAAGGACATGGCTTTTGTAGTTCGGACTGGACTGTTCCCATGGGGCACAGGGTCAGCGCTGATTTGCATATCGCCATTGTCTAACCCAGGGTGGTGTGGAGTGGAAAAACGATGGATTTGGGCCCAGATCTTTGGACTGGGGTGAATGTGTGACATTGATCCACATTCTGTCCATCACTGTTGTGTTTGTTAATACATAGGTCTCTTCACAAATTGGATTCCCTTTTGCAAACCAGTTAGTATGGAAATTGCATATCTCTGGTTTCCACATGAGAATAACACATCAGACCCAATATTCTGTTTGTTTTGGCTGCTCTGGTAAACAAACAGCCGTGGTCCATTGGGAGATGTTTGACTGTGGCTGTTGGAACTATGGTTAAACTCACATTGTTTGTCAGTAAAGTACTTTATTGTGAACTTTATCACCAAAAGTTATTCAATCTAGAGGATCCATGTGTCCGACCCTGTTTTATGCTTGTTCTTTGCTCACAGCCCTAGTTACATGTACATTGTTGCAAACGGTGTTATATTGTTTATCACTGTATTGTTTTGTATGTTGCTTTCCTATCTCTCATCAGGATCCAAGGTATTTTTTGTGGTAGAGAAAGAGTCTACCTGGTTTGTGTGCATGGTTGGTAGAATTGTTGGGTTTTAGCATGATCTGTGTGGGAAGAATGTTGGTGTTGCGTGTAAGACTTAGAGGTGTGCTCCAAACCAGTGATAAGCTTCAGTGTGCTTTAGAATGACGTGTGATGGAGATGTGTGAAAGATAGTGTATATGGATTTGCATATAACTATCATAATTCCCCTAAGTTACTACCTTCTGGTGGCTAGCTCAGCTGATCTGGTAACGGGTTGACTACATCCTGGATTGGCTTGGGCGTAACCCTGTAACCCATATCTAGGACTAGACACTGCCCCAGAGAAATGATGCTGCACTCAAGGATAATTACATGTACCACAGTTGGGGGTCTCTGGATTCCACTCAGAAGCAAGATGGTGCCACAAAACACAACCGCAGGCACCACAGTATTCAGCTTGCCTGAATTACAAGTCTATATGTCCAGGACTCCTTATCCTGTCGATGTTAGTCACTCTTATGTAAAAGCTGTTCCCTCAATAAAATTCACATTTATTTGTCAATGATGAATGTATACTGTGCGTTCGAGCAGCTAGAGGCGACTGCATCTCATGTTTAAATCGCTCGATTAGAGCAAATTTATTTAAAGGTGCTTTTCATTCAACCATGCGTCTTTATGTTGATGATGTCTGGACACGTCTGAACTAATGCAAAAGCACTGTTTTCTGAATACTCAGATTTTCGTTAGTAAATTATTCTTCCCGTGGTGGACATTAGCAGCAAAATCTGCTTTCTACGCAACGCATGATGCTGACGTTGAATGCAGCAATGACACGTGGAAGGAGTGACACAAAAGGGGGTCTTTTTTTTAATAAATTCAGGCTCTGAGAGAATACAAATATTATTATTATTATTGTTGTGTTTGTAAGAAAAAACAAGTATTGGTAAAGCCAATAGGTCTAGCCTTTGAGGCCTATAGGCTTTGTCAATTGCGTGTAGCCACGCTGCAGAGTGTCCTTGATGCTTTGTGTCATGGCTAAAGATGGCATTAAAACCCCTTGATGCAGGCACTTGTGTCATTCTGTAGGTGCACACTTCAAAAAGACACAGGGGCTCTCATTAATAATAACCAATCTGAGACGAATTGGTAAATAAAAGAAAATAAAACACCCAAAGCATTATTTTGTAAGATTTGGTGAGCAGAAGCAACAGGTGGCAGGTTTAACACCTGCCATGAAAGCAACACTGTGGAGGGGAGAAGGTCAGGGGTGCAGAAACAACATGGGGAAGGCAGGAGGGAGGGGGGGCAGAAGCAAAATGGGGGTTGGGGGAAGCAACACCATGGGCACTAGTGGGTGGTAGCAATACACAGGATGCAGGTGAGGGAAGCAGTGGGGAGAAGCATATAGGCTGGCGCAAGATGGAGGGGATGGGGAGAAGCAGAAGTGCGACACAGCAATACCTAGTGCAGGAGGAAAACGTACATGAAGGGTCAAAAGAGATGTAAAGAGGGAATGCTACATGGCAGGGACAACCACAAGATTGACAAGCTGAGAGACAAAAAAGAATCAGGCAAATGAGAGCGACAAGGAAAGCCAACGAATGGCAAATGATGGGCAGACTCCAAACCTCTGTATATTCTTGAGGAGCCGCAATATCTCTCACAACAGACTGTGCATGCACTGTGTAGTAGGGGTTCCCCAAAAAGGTTGTAGTTTAAGGGTTATTTTGGTGTTATAGCGGCATGCTGTCACCATTTTCTCCAGCTCGAGATATTACTCTGTGGGGGAGCACATTCACCGCAGAGAACCCTATATTACTGGTAGTCACAGATTTGACTCAGATTTGAATCATGGTACTACTGGCATGTAACCCTGTGAAATTCCACCTGATCGAATTCCGCAGAGTTACATGAAAATTCTGCAAGATTCCGCGGAGTTCTACCAAAGCCGGGAGCGCATTCCACACTGAAAAATCAGCATGAACAGCGCCACACAGTGCTCACGAGGGCGCAGCTACTCGAGTGGATTTTGCTGCCACTCGAGTAGATTTTCTACTCAAGTGCTGCTTTCTGACTGCATATGATCTCACCCACCCGCGTTAGAAAAATCTCGCCGGATGTCCTCATTTGCACTTGCCAACTTAACGGTCTGGAGCCCCGCATGAGAAAAAATTAAACCATGCGGTAATTGGCTGAATTTGGTCGGAACTCCACTTTAGAAGAGTAGCGCAGAGTCAACAAATCCCAAATTTCCACCAGTTCTGCCGGCAGAACAGAATATTTCGCCAACAGCTAACTAGCATAACGTTTCCTCCTTACAGGTTCAAATAAACAACTATCGTTCAGTTGTGTACTAATGATAAGGTGGTATTTAAAAAGCAAATGATAATTCTATGTTTGAGGTGCACAGTAAAACGTGTCAATGATATTAGAGTAAATATGATATGCCTCCAGATGTGCCTCAGTTACTCAGGACTACCACCTGGCATCCACACAACTCTTCTCTAACCCAGGCTGTACCCACTCTCTCTCTCTCTCTCATGCAGCGCCATCACGATGGACAATACCCTGGTCATCCTGTCTTCGGTAGCTCCAGATGCGGGGCGCTACTATGTGCAGGCGGTCAACGACAAGAATGGAGACAACAAGACCAGCCAGCCCATCACACTCACCATAGAAAGTAAGTGAGCCCTGTGCAAGCCCACCGGTGGTAGAGGGAGGCGAAGGGTGGGTGAGTGGACCATCACACCCCTTCACTGCCGCTCCACGTGGCAGGCGGTGTAGATCCAGAATCTAATACTGTGGTATTGAGTAATAAGTCAAGCTCACAATAGACCAAGCACAAAAAATAAGAACAAAAAACACAGGCAGCCATAGACTATGAGCCTTGTTGGAGGAAGAAAGTGCTCGCGGTTTTGGGGGTTTTGACTGGCTTTGACGTAGTGCTGGGTTGATTAATTAGGAATGGAGGCAGAGCTGACTAATAGGATTGCTCCGCTGTACGTAAAAGCTTGCAGACTCTCGGGGGCATTCATTTATTTTTCACAACTGTTTCTTTTGAACGGGGAGATGAGTCAGAGGCGCATTATGTTGTGAACAGGTAGATGTGTGCATCAGAGAAGGGCATGTGAAAACGTAACCCATGGACGCACATTGTGCAGGTGTTTTAACCAATCAGCGCTCAGTACACGTGGAGGGCTTCTAGTGTCTCGAGAAGCAACTGAGTAATGCCTGAATGAGACGCTGCCCACATCCGGGGTGGACGCTAATCAAACTCCCCGTACGGATTAAAGCCTGCAGTCCCTCGCTTGAATCACATGCCTCCACACACCACGCTGTTTAAGATGTGAAACAAAATACTGGACACCACGTACCCCAACTACAGCTGCCCGAGGAGCCCTGCTTCTGCCCACGGAGTGTGCTGTCCTTCACAGCAAAGAGCCACACCCTCCCCAGAGCACGGCAGCCTCCAACACAGGAACCTCTGCTCCGTTTGTGTTTGTTTGTGTACTGAGGCAACACGGTGGCATGTTCTATCTCACCTGAGATATCCTCATGAAGATACTTCACAGATGTCACCCCAGGCGCTCCCTCAAGTTCTGTTTCTGTGTATCCGTGCATCACGAGTATCTCCCTCAAGGAACTGACCGTCTAGGCTTCTGTCCTTGGTCTGTGGTGTTATCACTTTGAGGGGCCTTCGCACCTTTTCTAGCGAAGGTACCGTCTGTACCTGAGCTGATGTCACCCTTGCGACGTACCCCTGAACCTCGCTTATCACCCACAAGGAACTGACCCACTCTTGCTGTCCCTGTTCATTTCTGACATTCACATTTCTGCATCGCCCACAGAGCTCTGTGGCATGTGCATGAGAGCATCACTGGGGCCACCTGTGTGCCTCTCAAACCATCTGTACCAGAGCATCTCTGATAGCACTGCAGGGACCCTCAGTCCTTCTGTAACTGAACATCACTGATATCACTGCAGGGACCCTCAGTCCCTCCGTACCCGAGCATCTCTGTTATCACTGCAGGGACCCTCAGTCCTTCTGTACCCAAGCATCACTGATATCACAGCAGAGACCCTCAGTCCTTCTGTAACTGAACATCACTGATATCACAGCAGAGACCCTCAGTCCTTCTGTAACTGAACATCACTGATATCACAGCAGAGACCCTCAGACCTTCTGTACCCAAGCACCACTGATATCACTGCAGGGACCCTCAGTCCTTCCGTAACTGAACATCACTGATATCACAGCAGAGACCCTCAGTCCTTCTGTAACTGAACATCACTGATATCACAGCAGAGACCCTCAGACCTTCTGTACCCAAGCACCACTGATATCACTGCAGGGACCCTCAGTCCTTCTGTACCCGAGCATCTCTGATATCACTGCAGGGACCCTCAGTCCCTCCGTACCCGAGCATCTCTGATATCACTGCAGGGGCCCTCAGTCCCTCCGACCCGGGCATCTCTGATATCACTGCAGGGGCCCTCAGTCCTTCTGTACCCAAGCATCACTGATATCACAGCAGAGACCATCAGTCCTTCTGTAATCAAGCATCACTGATATCACAGCATAGACCCTCAGTCCTTCTGTACCCAAGAATCTCTGATATCACTGCAGAGACCCTCAGTCCTTCTGTAATCGAGCATCACTGATAGCACTGCAGGGACCCTTAATTATTTTGTAACTGAGAATCACTGATATCACTACAGGGACCCTCAGTCCTTCTTTGCCCAAGTATCATTGATATCACTGCAGAGACCCTCAGTCCTTCTGTAACCGATCATCACTGATATCACAGCAGAGACCCTCAGTCCTCCTGTAACCGAGCATCTCTGATATCACTGCAGGGACCCTCAGTCCTTCTGTACCCGAGCATCACTGATATCACTGCTGGGGCCCTCAGTCCTTCTGTACCCGAGCATCACTGATATCACTGCAGGGGCCCTCAGTCCCTCCGTACCCGAGCATCTCTGTTATCACTGCAGGGGCCCTCAGTCCCTCCGTACCCGAGCATCACTGATATCACTGCTGGGGCCCTCAGTCCTTCTGTACCCGAGCATCACTGATATCACTGAACGGGCACTCAGTCCTTCTGTACCCAGGCATCACTGATATCACTGCGGGGACCCTCAGTCCTTCTGTAACCGAGCATCACTGATATCACTGCAGAGACCCTGAGTCCCTCTGTACCCGAGCATCACTGATATCACTGCAGGGGCCCTCAGTCCCTCTGTACCCGAGCATCACTGATATCACTGCAGGGACCCTCAGTCCTTCTGTACCCGAGCATCTCTGATATCACTGCAGGGGCCCTCAGTCCCTCTGTACCCGAGCATCACTGATATCACTGCAGGGACCCTCAGTCCTTCTGTACCCGAGCATCACTGATATCACTGCAGGGGCCCTCAGTCCCTCTGTACCCGAGCATCACTGATATCACTGCAGGGACCCTCAGTCCCTCTGTACCCGAGCATCACTGATATCACTGCAGGGGCCCTCAGTCCCTCTGTACCCGAGCATCACTGATATCACTGCAGGGACCCTCAGTCCTTCTGTACCCGAGCATCACTGATATCACTGCAGGGGCCCTCAGTCCCTCTGTACCCGAGCATCACTGATATCACTGCAGGGACCCACAGTGCCTCCGTACCCGAGCATCTCTGTTATCACTGCAGGGGCCCTCAGTCCCTCTGTACCCGAGCATCACTGATATCACTGCAGGGGCCCTCAGTCCCTCTGTACCCGAGCATCTCTGATATCACTGCAGGGGCCCTCAGTCCCTCTGTACCCGAGCATCACTGATATCACAGCAGAGACCCTCAGGCCTTCTGTACCCGAGCATCACTGATATCACTGCAGGGACCCTCAGTCCTTTTGTACCCGAGCATCTCTGATATCACTGCAGGGGCCCTCAGTCCTTCTGTACCCGAGCATCTCTGATATCCCTGCTGGGACCCTCAGTCCTTCTGTAACCAAGCATCACTGGTATCCCTGCAGAGACCCTTAGTTCTTCTGGACCCACACATCACTGATATCCCTGCAGGGACCCTCAGTCCCTCCGTACCCGAGCATCACTGATATCACTGCAGGGACCCTCAGTCCTCCTGTAACCGAGCATCACTGATATCCCTGCTGGGACCCTCAGTCCTTCTGTAACCAAGCATCACTGGTATCCCTGCAGAGACCCTTAGTTCTTCTGGACCCACACATCACTGATATCACTGCAGGGACCCTCAGTCCCTCCGTACCCGAGCATCTCTGTTATCACTGCAGGGGCCCTCAGTCCCTCTGTACCCGAGCATCACTGATATCACTGCAGGGACCCTCAGTCCTTCTGTACCCGAGCATCTCTGATATCACTGCAGGGGCCCTCAGTCCCTCCGTACCCGAGCATCTCTGATATCACAGCAGAGACCCTCAGTCTCTCCGTACCCGAGCATCACTGATATCACTGCAGGGACCCTCGGTCCTTCTGTACCCGAGCGTCTCTGATATCACTGCAGGGGCCCTCAGTCCCTCCGTACCCGAGCATCTCTGATATCACTGCAGGGGCCCTCAGTCCCTCCGTACCCGAGCATCTCTGATATCACTGCAGGGGCCCTCAGTCCCTCCGTACCCGAGCATCTCTGATATCACTGCAGGGGCCCTCAGTCCCTCCGTACCCGAGCATCACTGATATCACTGCTGGGGCCCTCAGTCCTTCTGTACCCGAGCATCACTGATATCACTGAACGGGCACTCAGTCCTTCTGTACCCAGGCATCACTGATATCACTGCGGGGACCCTCAGTCCTTCTGTAACCGAGCATCTCTGATATCACAGCAGAGACCCTCAGTCCCTCCGTACCCGAGCATCACTGATATCACTGCAGGGGCCCTCAGTCCCTCCGTACCCGAGCATCTCTGATATCACTGCAGGGGCCCTCAGTCCCTCCGTACCCGAGCATCTCTGATATCACTGCAGGGGCCCTCAGTCCCTCCGTACCCGAGCATCACTGATATCACTGCTGGGGCCCTCAGTCCTTCTGTACCCGAGCATCACTGATATCACTGAACGGGCACTCAGTCCTTCTGTACCCGAGCATCTCTGATATCACTGCAGGGGCCCTCAGTCCCTCCGTACCCGAGCATCACTGATATCACTGCTGGGGCCCTCAGTCCTTCTGTACCCGAGCATCACTGATATCACTGAACGGGCACTCAGTCCTTCTGTACCCAGGCATCACTGATATCACTGCGGGGACCCTCAGTCCTTCTGTAACCGAGCATCACTGATATCACTGCAGAGACCCTGAGTCCTTCTGTACCAGAAAAAGGAGTAGAGAGGCGCACTCAAGGAAGTTAGTAGCACAAAAGTCCATTAAGAATGTAGATCTTCTGTTGTTTTCTTATAAATGTTCTTTATTTTCATTCACATAAAACGGCACAGCCAACGCGTTTCATTCCCAAATGTGCCTAGGGAATTTCGTCAGGGCTGAAAAAGACATTTACATGCATAAGTATTTAGTTTGTCTTATGCCTAAAATTACATGTAAAATGGAACATGTCCAAGCTAGTACATAGGAAGATGTAATCTTTACAAAGAGACTAGCGAAATTTAAGAAACAAACCAATAGATCCAGACATATTGGACAGATTTGATGTCTGCCATATGACAGAGATACTTATCCCCTTACGGATGCATAT
This sequence comes from Lissotriton helveticus, assembly GCF_964261635.1. Taxonomy (NCBI): domain Eukaryota; kingdom Metazoa; phylum Chordata; class Amphibia; order Caudata; family Salamandridae; genus Lissotriton; species Lissotriton helveticus. The sequence goes on from NC_136068.1 coordinate 1,113,795,258, forward strand.
GCTCCCTCACCAGTGCATTGCAACCATACAACCAGTTTAAGCAATAATGCTTAGAGCTGGTGAAGAGGGACACCAGGCTATTGGAGAGACAGATACATGGTAGGAGTTGAGTAATTATAACATGCATGAGGTTTACTGTGTCCACAAAGATAGTGTGTAGTCGAGAGGACCATAGTCCCAACTGTGCAAGTATAAGCCACACGTGAAAATAAAACCATTAAAAACACCCCTTTAAAGTGAAAAAGTCCACAGCCTCAGTGACCCCGACAGTCTTAGAGTATCACGAAAAAGTGACCACATAAATATGATCCATAGCTCACCATATACTGAGAAGTCAAGTTGATGCGGTGTTCCTAGAGGGGGTCGCTCTATGGAAGCTGTTGTAACAGTGATCACAATAGATCGCAATGTTTTCCTAAAGTAAAGAAATGATGTTATAGTATGATTCGTGATTCCTATTATCCCCCATCTTGGTGCAAGGTGTCCAGTACAAATATATATTTGCCAGACAAGATCATATTCGTGCTATTCCTGTTAGGGTGAATATAGTCCCAACATAGACGCTATCAATGATGCTCTACTTAAAAAGGAACCCTATGCGCAAGGAGTGCTTGTAAATGTAAGTGCAGGCATTCCCTAACACAGGATATACTCTTAGCATTGAATGAGAAGGGGAGGGGCTGGGTAAGCAGAGACCAGGGTGGAATGGTCCCATATGGCTTTATTTGTAACCAAGGGAGACTGTCTGGTACCTGAGAAAAAGTATTCCGCTCAGGTCCGAATGGAATGGATGTTCATGTCCCCCGGATTGGCTGAAGATGTAACCTGTGATGGACAGGGTGTCTGTGAATCCTGGACCCCTATACATAGTAAATAAAAAGATATGTAAGGTAATGTACCGCACGTGATTGCAGAAAAAACCTAGTTGTCGAAAACCAAAATTAAGAAAGAGAAAGTCATCAAGTATACACCCAAGGTTAAGATATATACAGATATAAGCTGCAAGTTAAGATATAGGTACCCATAGCAATATCTAATGCGTGGCAGGCTTGTATAGACTGCATTCCTAGTAAGCTGACGGTTACGGTTGATCAAACTCGAGAGCTGATATTGAAATTGAAAAAAGTCTTGGGGATGGAGGTCGCTACAGTGATCACTAAATACCTCTATTTGCATGTGCAGTGGGTATGGATAGTTCTACATTGCCCCCCTCCCCTGCCGAAATTCTCATGCCGGTGTGAAAAGACTCCGCCCCCCTAATGTTCAAATATCATCTAGTTTACGTATAGTACCTTGAGGGGGCTTCCCGGCAAGGGGCGTTCAGCGTGCTCCGGGGGATGACCTGCTCCTGTGATTTTTGATCTTTGCGTTATTGCAGAAAGTACCTACAAATGGCAAGACAAACTCCAGTTGCCACCAATTCGAACAAAAAGTAAAAAACCCCCATAGAGGCCAGAAATCCCTGGCCGTGTCACATACCTCTAATATGGTACCCGTTCTCCGCCGCTCCTCCTCGTGGATTAGTGGAAGCGGGGAGAAGCCCGTGCGCGCCATATTTAAAGACCAAAATGTGCCATTACTTTGAATTAGTCACGTGGTGCCGGGACCATCCCATTACGTTTCGGGGAATCCCGTGTCCACCAGGGTGGCCATTATTAAGTGTGACAGGAGATGGCATGTTTCTAACGTTAGAGGTTGCAAAACGATACATTTTGTCGACGATCTAAAACGATTGCAAATTTAAAAATATTTTGCAAAAAATTAAATTAAGTTAAAATTAAAAACAGGATGTTCATATATATCCTATAACGTGTTATTTCGGTAGCGATAATTTTTAGTATATCGCAAATATTTGATTATGTTCGGTTCAAGCAGTTCAAACGGTTCCGACGAATTCATATAATATATGCAAGGGGAACACGATGTGGCCCCGTCATGATGTCGTAAGTATAATTCAAATTTCTTAGAGAGCAGGTAAACAGAACGCGATCCCCGCCGACCGTGGCGGCCATCATGAAATGGTCTAAAATATGTACACAGCGCATGTAAAGTACCCATTCGATGTACCAAATCGTATACTGTGCAAGTGGAGCTAGGGACACCCCAAGAGGAAAACGTTAGATAAGGAAAAGAAAAAAAAAAGAAAAAGAATAAGAAAAGGAAAAAGTAAAAGAAAAACAAGGAAAGTGCGGTGAAAGTGCAAGGTCAGAGGGCCAATGTTAATGCACCCCCAGATTTAATATGACCCAGCTGATGTGCAAGTGAACAATGAAAATGAAATAATACTTACAGTGCATACAACAGATAAAAAAGGGGGGCAGGCAAATTTAAGTGCCGTGCAGAGAAAGACGGACGTGCCCTAAGGGGAACACAAGCCCCTGCTGAGCAGTCCGCAATGAAGCTGGCGGATTCCCACCCTAAGAGAAAACATCTAACAACGGTCCAATATATCACAGGATATTTACAGTGTATGAAAAAACAAAAACACAATGTCAGAAAAAACAATATTATGTACACATTATGCAAGGTGTGTTAGAATCCTAAGGAAGTCAATGTCACGCACATATAGTGCAAGATCGGAACAGAGGGAATCAATTATAACAGTTTGTGTCTTACATTATAATTCAGTTATTATATCCATTCAGTTAAGCCCTCCGCTCTTCCCCTGCCCCTGGCGAGCATCACTGATATCACTGCAGGGACCCTCAGTCCTTCTGTACCCGAGCATCTCTGATATCACTGCAGGGGCCCTCAGTCCCTCCGTACCCAAGCATCACTGTTATCACAGCAGAGACCATCAGTCCTTCTGTAATCGAGCATCTCTGATATCACTGCAGGGGCCCTCAGTCCTTCTGTACCCGAGCATCTCTGATATCACTGCAGGGGCCCTCAGTCCTTCTGTACCCGAGCATCTCTGATATCACTGCAGGGGCCCTCAGTCCCTCCGTACCCGGGCATCTCTGATATCACTGCAGGGCCCCTCGTCCCTCTGTGCCGCAGCATCACTGATATCACTGCAGGGACCCTCAGTCCTTCTGTAACCGAGCATCACTGATATCACAGCAGAGACCCTCAGTCCTTCTGTAACCGAGCATCACTGATATCACAGCAGCGACCCTCAGTCCTTCTGTACCGCAGCATCTCTGATATCCCTGCTGGGACCCTCAGTCCTTCTGTACCCGAGCATCTCTGATATTCCTGCTGGGGCCCTCAGTCCCTCTGTACCCGAGCATCACTGATATCACCCTCGGAAACGTTCACTTTCTGTAGCTGAGAGTCACTGATGCCTACCCTGGGGCCCTCATACCTCCTGTGTTCGTTATAGCTGAGACCCTCACACGCTCCTTGATTCCACACCAGTGACCCTCGCACCTTCTACACACGTGCACGAGAGAGAGTCCAGGAGCCCTCGGACGGCTTGTCCCCAGGCAGTGCTTTTACCGTGACCCCTGGGAGTTCTTAGACCCCCTTGCATCACTCACGGCCATGACTCCCCGTCTGACTCGGCTGCTTGCTTGCAGGGTCAGGGCCATGCCTTCACCTCTGCCCTCAGGGTCATGCCTTCGCCTCTGCCCTCAGGGTCGTGCCTTCACCTCTGCCCTGTGCACCGCGCCGGGTACATACAGCACGCTGTGCATGCAGCAGCTTTCATGCCAAGGACAGCCCTGGCATCGGGACAGGGTGACCTTCAGCTCCAGTAGGCACGGCGCGCCCTGCAGGGGGCCAGCCGTGAGGGTTGGGCGCAGACAAACACAGATGTGAATTTTCGCTGCACATCTGCAGCCCTGTCTGTCTCGGGGAACCGAGGCATCAATCAAAAGATATTAAGCTGCAAAAACGTATTAATACCAGAAGAAGATTACTGTCCCCCGACGGTCACGGAGATGCCAACTGCTCCCGTAGAGTCAGGCATAAAATATACAATCAGGGCTCTTCCTGTCTGCTTCCATGCATCTCACTGCGAGCGGGGAATGAAGGGGTGAGTTACGTTTAACCCTTTCCTGCATTCGATTCACAGCTTTCCACCAGATGACTCATATTTCCTCAGTTTTTGGCGATGACGGTGGTTGTTATTGCTGCACCCCCTGGGGTTGTCTGTAGAGTAATCAGTGTCCCAGCGTGTTCTCTAAAGAGTCCTTTATATGCTCCACATGTTTAATTTTTTATTTTATTTTATGCGTTTTTATATAGGGTGGACTTTACCCGAAGGTGTCAGAGCGCTTCACAATAGGAACGTTAATGATACATGAGGAGAAAATTACAAGTGAACAAAGTACAAAAGCAAACGTTAAGTTACATGAGGTAAAAGTGACAATTGTGAGCAAACAAAATACAAGAGGTAGAAAACGGTACATTACAGGAGGAAAAAGTGACGTGTGCAAGTTACAAAGGCGTACAAAGTACAAGTAGAGGTATAATACTGCAGTAAATGGCAGACACTCAAACACAAGAACAAACGTTACGTATGCAATGGTGGCACTTGTGTAAGTATATAAAGCAAACAAAATGTAAGAGGTAGCAAACAGTGATTTACAAGAGAAAAGTGATGTGTGCATGTTACAAAAGAGTACCAGACACAGGTAGAAGGATAATACTTCAATAAATGGCAGACCACTCAAACCAGAAAAACACACTGGGAAGGCACTTCCATAGTCATGGAGCATAGAATTTCCTATAATGGAAGATCTTCCTTCAGATAATAGAGAGGGCAAGAATTATATTTGGAAGTGTCTTTGAAGGAGGAGAACTTTGAGGTCAGTTTTGAAGGCCTGGGAGGATGAGGTGGTCCGGAGCTGAGGCGTAAGTGAGTTCCAGATTCTCACCGCGTTGCCTGAAAAGGATTGGGCAATCGATCTTTCCTTCTTAAAAGTGGGAGGTTCAAGCAGTAAATTTTCCGCATTACGTGATGGTCTAGAGCCTCGAGAGAATTTCAGTTTATTCATACTCGAACTGTGGGTTTCTTGGTGCTCTCGGGGAACAGTGTGTAGCCCCTTTGTAACATATAGGTTGTGGGGTTTCACATAGCAGTGCATGTCTGGGGGTCGGTCCTTTTGAGCTTCTTCCATCCATCCTTGTGCAGGTTTTTGATTCTTCCAATGGAGGGCACTGCAGCGATGCTGGGGCTTGCAACCTTCCACCCGCAGTTGAAATATCCAACCTGTAAAAATATTAAGTCCACAGTATCAACGACCTGTATATTGTCAAGGCAAAAATATTTAGTGAAATGTAAATTTTTTACCTGTATGTCATTAGGGGTAAGTACATATATAAGGAAGTATTTGTTTACTATCAACTACCTCTATCTCATCAAGGGAGGTATATGTAAGGAAGTACACATTTAGAACTCTTAACTGCACATCCACTTACATTGATAATAAGGAATAATGTGAGGGTGTTATTATTACATTCAACATTAGCCCCCCTGGCGCTCATCTCTTCCAGTCATCCATAAAGATCATTGTGTCAGTCACTGAAGGTATTCTGGAATCTTCGTTTATTCGTCATCCATTCTAGCCGACACGTGTTTCGTCATTACTGACTTCATCCGGGTTTCTTTACAAGATTATAACCCAGTCTCAAAGCACAAACAAAGTGTAAACATAGGCTGTATATAAGGAGTCGTGTACTGTAATCTCAAGAGAAAACAATGCTTCGTCAAGTTGAGGTGTGCGCATACCACACTACACGCAGTGTAAAACGCAGTGACGCGTGGCCCCGTGCACCCTCGTGCACCATTGTTGAGTTACTTGGAAGTCTTACTGCAGAGGAGTGATTGGTACCACCCCCACCCCTGGAAGCACTAAACCTCCATTAACTTAATGCATTGTTGTGATGACATGGGTAGTGTGCACCATGTTTTCTCCTAGCTGCCGCACGGCTAATGATACCTTCATATTTTTGAATGCCACTGTTTCAGTTTCAATCTTATGGTGTCCTCATTGGCTGGGCCTACTGTTTCAACTCGAGGTGTGGGGTCACAGCACTGGGTTGAAGCACGCGTCTAGTGTTCTGTGGTCTTGAGGCTTGTGTAGCACATGCTGTCTGTAGCACTCTTCATCAGGTCGCACTGTGCACTATCATCCAACAGAGCATCATAATGTGCCACATATATGTCATCTGTGGCTGCATGAATGTGCTGCAACTCCTGGAAACTGAACTCCGACGAGACTGAGATGCTGCTCCTTGGTTCTCAGTCTTCCGTTCGATCTTCGGGTGGAGGCCTCCTGAGCTCGGCTCCACTCCTGTTCAGACTACGTCTACTCGCACCCTAAGTATCCTTTTTGATGATCGTCTGGCTTTTACCCTTCAGATCCCTGCTGGGGCATCTATATGCTTTGCATTATTGAGATCGATTAACAAAATACGTCCTTTTCCATGACTACACAGAAAACTGTGATGCGAGCTTCAATTCCTTATGTCTGTTTCTTCCCATGAACTCATTGGTTGGCTCAGAAAGGTGCTGCAAAGCTGATTTTAAACCTCACAAGGAGAGAGACAGCCCCCGCACCACCATGCCAGTTCACATTGACTCATGATGCAGCAAAGAGGCCCTTTTATGGCTTAATGCTTTGTACATAGAGTTTTCCATAACACGCATCTGCTACACAGCGGCAGCTCTCTGCTAAGGCGGAGGAGCGTCGCCCCACATGAAAATTTAAAATAGCACCATGTTATTACCATTTAATTTTTCAGTGCTGGCTCTGTTTAGGTGCGGGTCGGGGCGAGGCTCGGCTGCCCACAGAGCAGGGGAATGAGTGGTAAGCACTATCTAAGTGCGCATGACAGTTTGACCGGCCTTCTTGGGACGGCAAACCAGTCATGCGCACTTAGCACTTCTCCACCCGGCTGAATTACACAGCTGGGTGGGGAACATGCACAGGCTCCCACTCCGTCTGAGTGCCGAACCAGGCTGCTCAGATCAATCACAACACTGCTGTCATGCAGGTGGAAGTAGCGTTGTGATTTGCTTTGGGGAGTCTGGGAACCTGTGTGCTTCCTGTTTCCTGAGTTGACCTAAGAGGACGGAATTAGAGGCGGCAGCCGGCTGGTTAGTGAATTTTAGTGTATTCCTTTTCTTTCACCCCGCCCCTTCCCGCCCAACCCCTACTACCCAGTAGCAGCCGCTACTGCTGCTATACCGTAGAAGTAAGGTGCTTCCCTACAAACCTGCATGAGATTTTCGATCCTCATCTTCCAACATTCCGTCTGTTCTTCATACCAGGCAGTGCTGGATTGCGGTTCGATCGTATGCCTACATTTCTGCTAAAATGTGGAATTCCTTGCCTGTTACTCTCAGATCCACTTATAGGTTCATTCACTTAATTATTCAAATCATTTTAACTCTTCGCTCATCTCTCTGTTTGATTTCTTCAGCACCAGGACGCCCGCAGAGCGGTAACAGTGTGCTTTAAAAGTGGGGTTAGTTCATTCATTCATTCACTAATACAGCATTCCTCACAAGCATCCATCACCAGTCAGATGTGCTGTTACCGCATGCAACAAGACTCACCCCAAGTAAATGTCTTACACATATACTTATGCCGGGAAATGGGCAGGCGCTCCATCTGTAAGTGACTGGGTAGAGCCTTTTTTCATCTCATCCATTCAACACCATGAACGCACACCCACAACTCATTGAAGTTGACAAATGCATTTAAAATAGAACTTACACAACTGGAAACACAATTTCGCACGGTATTGTGCGCTAATCAAATGCCAATAAAGTGGCATAAATGAATGACCTCTCAGGCACTTCAAAGTGCAGCTGATTGCAGGACACAGAAGGAAGGGCTGGCGGGGAGAGAAGAATAGCTGGAAACAGAGAGTTCCCCACTCAACAAGAACTGGCAGTGCTTAGGAACATAAAAGTCTACCAGAGTTAGGGCTTCTATTGATACTCCAAATTTAGATACTTTGAAAAGGAAGAATAAGCAAATCCGTCCTCTCTGCTCGAATGCTGTGCTGGCTGGTCTGTGCTGCCTGTTGCTTGGCCCAGAATACTGTAGGCAGGTTAACTATGTTTCACTATCAGCCCTTTGAAATGAGACTAGCTGTAAACAAAAATGGGCTATTAGTTGAGAGTGGTGGAAGCCCTTCTTAAAAATAAACACAATCTTTGTCTGGGTGATCCACAAAAGTCACTAAATTAACCTGTCCTTAACCCTTTGGTAGCTTGGCACAAAACAGTAATAAATCAAAAACACAACACAAGAAAAATCCTAAACCAATTTAGAAAAACTGAATAATTTGTAATTAATAAAATGACACTCAAACCAACACAATACTAATCAGTTGAACCAGTGATATGAGTTTTTAAAACTACAAATCGCCACTCACTTATATCTGGTTGCACTAGAACAGGGAAAAGTCACAACATCAGGAAGACTGCGATGGAGCGTGGGTCGGATACAGGGACCAAGTTAGTCCAGTGAAAAGATACCTTCTCAAATCCGATGTAAAGAGTTCCCTTTGCGTTGGTGGGGGCCGCAAGGAGGAGGCTGTTGCGCAAGGAGCAGGTCAACTGTCATGGATGGTCATTCCTGTAGCGCGAGGAGTCAATCATCACTGGAGCTTCATGTTGGTTGATTGTCATGGAGGATCGCTATCAGAGTGAAGTGCACGTATCATGTTGCTGGTCATCATGGACAGTCACTGTCGGCGTAGACGGAAGATCCTGCTGGAACTTTGCATTGGTGATCATTGCGGGCGGTCAATTCTCAGCACAAGGAGGACATTTCACAGTTGCAAGGAGCTAAAACTTCTGTAACTTCACCTTTTCTTCAGGAGTAGTTCACACTGGTGCCAGCCAAGGGTCCAGGACCTGGGGGGCACTCCTTAGGAATCAGGACTAACTCCAGCAGAGGTCAGCAGCATGCCCCAGGCAGGTCCAGTTGGTGCTGGTCCGCTGGGCAGTTGCAGGGAGCCCTTTTTGTGTCCATTTAACTCACACAGAAGGTTAACAAACGTACCTTTGGGTTCACTCTGCATAGCCTAGGTACAAGGCAAGCAGGTCCAATCTGATGTCTTCAGTCAGCAGGGCATTCCCTCTCACTGAAACAGCATTAAAGCCCTTCTTCTGAATCTTCCACAGGTCCAGAAGTGTTCTGATGAGCGTTTTTGAAGCTCTCATTTTTATACTTAGTGCAAGCCTTTTTGAAGGAATTCCCTGACCTACCCCCAAAAACGATACTGGTCAGTTCTTCCCTTTCCCCTAGTCCCTGCTCCAAAGTGTCTAAGGTGGCAAAAGCAAGGACAGGCCTGGTGTCAAGTTCCTTTGTGTGTGCTGCAGACAGAGCACTTTGAAGTGTGATCAGGGAAGGGTACAGCTCTTCGCCAACCACCCGGTTAGGAAGACACTCACCTGACACCTAGGCCTCCATTGTATCACTGTCTGGAAACAATACACAACTCAAAACGGCCAAGCCATTCACAGTCATGTCACCAGACTACTAGCAGAAAGGCACCAGGTACCTTTGATTTAGGCAGAAAAATTTTAACTTTCTTAAAGTGGTATTTCCAAACTGTAACTTAAAATCTGACTTCTCCATTAAAGAGTATTTTCAATTACAAATCATTGGAGTGTAATTATAATTCCCCCTTCTGCTCCCAGTCTGAAGTTTTACAAGAGACAGTGGTCCCAAACTTCAGATCAGATAACAAGACAGCAATAAATATAGTCCAAAATTGGAATCTATATTAAATGTCCAGCCGGACATATTTAATAGTTGTTATATTCAAATGTAGTAAAGTTATTCAACAATTTCCAAGTAGGACACAGCCTGTGTCCAACTACCACATGAATAAAAACAAGAAAACATATAAATGTAAGGCAAAAGAAAACGGTCTGTAAATTGTTCACAGTTAAAACAGACAATTAGGTACACTTTGTGTGATTTTGTAATAAAAAAGATTTTTAAATCATCAAGTGTGAGCTGTCGACGACATTTCGATCCCTTTTTAATGTGGGATCTTCATCAGGACGTATAAATTAATGCCTTTACTATTATAAAGAAATTGCCAAACAAGGTACATGACAAAAAATTCCATAAAACAAAACAATTCAGAAAGGGTAGGGAGGAAAGAAAAAGAAATATATATATATACATATTAATATGAACATATATTAATCATGATACTAATGAAAAAGAAATCACGACCTATGTGCTTTTGATTATACACCTCGAAGTTTGTGATAAAGCCCAGGCCAGTATTTCGAAGTGCATTTTAGTGAAGACTCATGCAGCGAGTTTGGAGTGGTCTAGCATGTGATCTGGCAAAAATAATAATTTGCGGTTTAATAAGGACTCATGCAGCCTATTTGGGTGGTCTACCGCATTCAAACCATCCAGCAAACCAATTGTGACAATGTGAAAAAGAGTGGGCCACAAGGGGTCGATTGGAAATATCAATATTTTAGAAGGCTGGTTTGACAAAGTAATATATTAATGTACGATATAGTGATTTAAGATAGAACGTATTGAGAGCCACCGTACCTCGATGTGAAGCGACCCCATCTGTAAGTACATGGCAACAAGGGCCAATGTATACAGTAATCTGCAAGAATTGAACATGGGACATTGAGGCAAGTGCATATCTTATACTTAGAAACAAGTGGGAAGTCAAAGGGAACTGCTTACCACTAATGCGATCCAAGTTGTACTTAAGGATTAACAGGGTGGGGTCAGGGATGGTCAAGATATGGCTACAATTGAAATTAAAATAATGGGTCATAACCAGGTATTAGCCTTTATTTATGGGGGTCCATTTCAATAGAAATTAGCATGTTTAATCAAAAAAGCGACTTACCAACCGTAGTTGCATGTGGCTCTTAGATTAAGTCCTGCAAACAGAGAAGAGCAAGGGATTGCTCAATATATGCAGAGCGGAAAGATGACATTGCATCTAGCACTGAAAATCTGCAGCACAGCGTCTTACCAGAAAATCTTGAAAGCAGCTCCAAAATCGGGAGTCTGACGCGCCGTACGAGTAAATACTCGAGAGGTCCACCGGTCAATTTAGGAATGAAAACGACGCCCGAGTCAATGCTCGATAGCGTCAGGGCGGAAAACTACTCCTGCATAAGGACCCATGCGCACTGAAACAGTGTCACATGATCATGGTCATGTGAGCGCCAGTGTAACAATAATTCTATAGCGAGTGCGGCCGCCATCTTAGAAGGGAGGAAATTATACCAAAAAAGTAAATAAAGGACCCAATTCGAAACAAAATGGTCATACACTGGTAAACAATGATTAGTAATAATAATAGCTGAAATTTTATATATGTCCTAGCCCCAAGCGGTAACTAAGTTTGTATGGGAATGTTTCAACTCGCGATCCTGCTTAATGCTAATGGCATCGTTGTAATTGCTAGGGTGTAATACCACAATTGCTAGCTATTATCTGAGGTCAGGTTACCATTTCCATTAGACAGGCAACGAAAGTAGCGATTATAATGTATAGACAGCCATGTTGTTTAGTTTAAAATGCAGATGACTGTGAGGAAAAATGGGTCCAAATGCAGTGGCCATTTTGGAGAGGTAAATTCGACATATAAACACAATCACCATAACTTATAAAAATTCTATTCTACAATCAATGGAGACAATTCTTATAGAGAAATGCACTAATCAATTGAGATCAAGCAGTTACTGATGTCATAAGTGGATAACCGCACAAAACACAGTTATTCTGGTAAAGAATAATCATAAACAGGAACAGAGAACAAATGCTCACAGTTGGGCCATATTTTTGTATCAATTGTCCGAGTGGTTTCATAAGTGTACCTTTTTCAATAGTTTAGTTAAAAGCCAACCACATGAGTACTACTTAAAGCAGTACAGCTTTACATACCTTCCATATGTTGCATACTAGCAACAAGACTGAGAGTTGATTCAAAAAGAGTAAAGCAAGAGAACAATTGTTAAGTATCAAGGAATGAAGTCCAGAAATTTGGAGGCCAAAAAAATTTCAAAGCAATGAAGTCCAGTCCTCCATGCGATTCAAGCCAGTATGAATACTTTTAGTCCTCAGAATCCATTTCAATTCTTCTTTATTGAGTAGGGTGCCCAAATCCCCTCCTCTTGGGGGGCTTTTGACTGCATCAATAATTGTCCATTTGAATTCTGATTCAGTGTGATTTTTCTCAGAGAAGTGGTCCACAAGGGGTGCATTTGGTGTCTTGCACCGAATTCGGCTCTTATGTTGTCCAATGCGGAGGCGGGCCTTTTGTGTGGTTTTTCCTATATATATATAAGATCACACGGACAAAAAATGGCATAAATTACATTTGAACTATTGCAATTTGTGAAATGTTGTCTATGAAAAACCTCCTGTTGAAACAAAAAATCTTTTCCTTCAATTGTGTTTTCACATGCACTGCACGAACCACATTTTACATGGTTCGTGCAGTGCATGTGAAAACACAATTGAAGGAAAAGATTTTTTGTTTCAACAGGTGGTTTTTCATAGACAACATTTCACAAATTGCAATAGTTCAAATGTAATTTATGCCATTTTTTGTCCGTGTGATCTTATATATATAGGACAAACCACACAAAAGGCCCGTCATCGCATTGGACAACATAAGAGCCGAATTCGGTGCAAGACACCTAATGCACCCCTTGTGGACCTTTTCTCTGAGAAAAATCACCCTGAATCAGAATTCAAATGGACAATAGTTGATGCAGTCAAAGGCCCCCCAAGAGGAGGGGATATGGGCACCCTACTCAATAAAGAAGAATTGAAATGGATTCTGAGGACTAAAAGTATTCATACTGGCTTGAATCGCATGGAGGACTGGACTTCATTGCTTTGAAATTTTTTGGGCCTCCAAATTTCTGGACTTCATTCCTTGATACTTAACAATTGTTCTCTTGCTTTACTCTTTTTGAATCAACTCTCACTCTTGTTGCTAGTATGCAACATATGGAAGGTATGTAAAGCTGTACTGCTTTAAGTAGTACTCATGTGGTTGGCTTTTAACTAAACTATTGAAAAAGGTACACTTATGAAACCACTCGGACAATTGATACAAAAATATGGCCCAACTGTGAGCATTTGTTCTCTGTTCCTGTTTATGATTATTCTTTACCAGAATAACTGTGTTTTGTGCGGTTATCCGCTTATGACATCAGTAACTGCTTGATCTCAATTGATTAGTGCATTTCTCTATAAGAATTGTCTCCATTGATTGTAGAATAGAATTTTTATAAGTTATGGTGATTGTGTTTATATGTCGAATTTACCTCTCCAAAATGGCCACTGCATTTGGACCCATTTTTCCTCACAGTCATCTGCATTTTAAACTAAACAACATGGCTGTCTATACATTATAATCGCTACTTTTGTAGCCTGTCTAATGGAAATGGTAACCTGACCTCAGATAATAGCTAGCAATTGTGGTATTACACCCTAGCAATTACAACGATGCCATTAGCATTAAGCAGGATCGCGAGTTGAAACATTCCCATACAAACTTAGTTACCGCTTGGGGCTAGGACATATATAACATTTCTGCTATTATTATTACTAATCATTGTTTACCAGTGTATGACCATTTTGTTTTGAATTGGGTCCTTTATTTACTTTTTTGGTATAATTTCCTCCCTTTTAAGATGGCGGCCGCACTCGCTATAGAATTATTGTTACACTGGCGCTCACATGACCATGATCATGTGACACTGTTTCAGTGCTCATGGGTCCTTATGGAGGAGTAGTTTTCCGCCCTGACGCTATCGAGCATTGACTCGGGGGTCGTTTTCATTCCTAAATTGACCGGTGGACCTCTCGAGTATTTACGCGTACGGCGCGTCAGACTCCCGATTTTGGAGCTGCTTTGCAGATTTTCTGGTAAGACGCTGTGCTGCAGATTTTCAGTGCTAGATGCAATGTCATCTTTCCGCTCTGCATATATTGGGCAATCCCTTGCTCTTCTCTGTTTGCAGGACTTAATCTAAGAGCCACATGCAACTACGGTTGGTAAGTCGCTTTTTGGATTAAACATGCTAATTTCTATTGAAATGGACCCCCATAAAAAAAAACTAATACCTGGTTATGACCCATTATTTTAATTTCAATTGTAGGCCTATCTTGACCATCCCTGACCCCACCCTGTTAATCCTTAAGTACTACTTGGATCTCATTAGTGGTAAGCAGTTCCCTTTGACTTCCCACTTGTTTCTAAGTATAAGATATGCACTTGCCTCAATGTCCCATGTTCAATTCTTGCAGATTACTGTATACATTGGCCCTTGTTGCCATGTACTTACAGATGGGGTCGCTTCACATCGAGGTACGGTGGCTCTCAATACGTTCTATCTTAAATCACTATATCGTACATTAATATATTGCTTTGTCAAACCAGCCTTCTAAAATATTGATATTTCCAATCGACCCCTTGTGGCCCACTCTTTTTCACATTGTCACAATTGGTTTGCTGGATAGTTTGAATGCGGTAGACCACCCAAATAGGCTGCATGAGTCCTTATTAAACCGCAAATTATTATTTTTGCCAGATCACATGCTAGACCACTCCAAACTCGCTGCATGAGTCTTCACTAAAATGCACTTCGAAATACTGGCCTGGGCTTTATCACAAACTTCGAGGTGTATAATCAAAAGCACATAGGTCGTGATTTCTTTTTCATTAGTATCGTGGTTAATATATGTTCATATTAATATGTATATATATTTCTTTTTCTTTCCTCCCTACCCTTTCTGAATTGTTTTGTTTTATGGAATTTTTTGTCATGTACCTCGTTTGGCAATTTCTTTATAATCGTAAAGGCATTAATTTATATGTCCTGATGAAGATCCCATATTAAAAAGGGATCGAAACGTCGTCGACAGCTCACACTTGATGATTTGAAAATCTTTTTTATTACGAAATCATACAAAGTGTACCTAATTGTCTGTTTTAACTGTGAACAATTTACAGACCGTTTTCTTTTGCCTTGCATTTATATGTTCTCTTGTTTGTATTCATGTGGTAGTTAGACACAGGCTGTGTCCTACTTGGAAATTGTTGAATAACTTTACTACATTTGAATATAAGAACTATTAAATATGTCTGGCTGGACATTTAATATAGATTCCAATTTTGGACTATATTTATTGTTGTTTTGTTATCTGATCTGAAGTTTGGGACCACTGTCTCTTGTAATACTACATAATCCCAAGGTCCCAAACCTATTGCTACTGTGGGTTTCCCTTGTCTTGTATAATACCCAGTCTGAAGTTAGCACTTAATATATGCAATAAGGAAACCCAGTGATCGTGTATGCAGGAGATAGGGCTTACAACATTGAAAAACGATTTTAAGAGTTTCTCACTGTCAGGACATGTAAAATTTCAACACACATGTCCTACCTTTTCCATACTATGACCCCTCCCCTATAAGCTTTTAGGCTCCACCTTTGGTGTGACTTATGAGTAATAAAAAGGAAGATTTTTTTTTCTGTTTTAAATTGCAATCTAAAATTGCACTAAAGGCCTGAGATATGCTTTATAGTAATACTTTATGGTTGGCACAATGAGTGCAGTTGCCCACTAGTAGCATTTAATTTACAGGCCGTGGGAGCATGAAGTACCAGTTACCAGGGACTTTCAAGTAAATTAAATCTGCCAATCAGGAGCATTCAAATGTTACCATGTTTTAAGGAAAGAGCACATTCACTTTAGCACAGCTTAGCAGGGACAACGTGTATAGAGTCCTAATGCCAACAAAAACGGATTCAGCAAAGTAAGGGAGTGATGGCAAAATGTTTGGGGAATACCAACCCAAGGATGTCAGGTCTACCATCGACCCTCAATCTGTGATTACATTGTACCTTGCATCTCCACTGCTTTGCATTAGGCCTGAGGAGAAGGTCTGTGATGTCGCGGAGATTGGGTCAAACCTCAGGCTAGTGTTTGCTTCCTCTGGAAATATCCTGCATAGTTTAGCCTTCTACACTCCCTTCCTAAATGCAGTTGCCTTCTTGTGTTGAAAGAGGGCAGTGGAACGAATACCCAGGGTACAAAGGAGCTATATGAAGGTTTGCTGAGGGGCAAGCTCTTTACAGAGGCCTGAACAGAAGGGATCCAATGAGTGAATACCATATGTGCATTTTGGAACCTTTCAATACAGACCAAAGAAGGTCTGTATCTGGGGCAAGATCGGCATTAAGAGTTTCTACAGACACTGCATGGGGTAAAAAATAGTGCAATAGAACTCACTCACCATTTAAAAGAGGGATGGGGAGAGTGCAGTGCCCGAATATAGGAGGGAAACAAAAAGCAACAGGTCACATCACGTGCATCTCAACAACTCCAAAGGAAGCTTCTTTATTGTATGAGTTGTTTGTTAATGTACTGTGAGTTTGCTTTCATGAAGGCCATCTCGACAGAGCCAATTCCCGCTACATCGAGCATGGCATACATCTCATAATACCTTAGCCAGGTGGTGGACTTTGTGTCGGCCTAAATTATTTGAAAACTCCAGTCCAGTTTTCAGTGTACTTTGTCCCACTTTCTGAGACTCCCCAATAAGGTCATTGTCAATAAAGCTATCCTAGAATGGGAACTACACTTTGGCACATCAAACACGCTCACCTTTCGAACTGTTGAGCGTGGACATGAATTGCTGCACAGGGGGCAGAGACCAGAAGGACCCCTCAGTACTCATAAGAAGCTCAGGCATCACTGTACCTGCTGTGTCACACCTTGTGCCGCAGTCTGGGAAGGTAAGAGGAAGAATTTGGCTAAATGATTAGTGGTGGTAATTGTTTTAAGGCTACATTTATTGAAAATGTAAGATGTCAGTATTTATTAGCGAGCATGTACAAATAAACACATTCAAGCTCATGCTAGCTCTTGGGAGAGAACATACATACCTACTTTCAGAAGAGTATTCAGGTGGGCTAAGTCACTGAACTTGCAAAGATTAGTAGCAGTTTCGACACGTGGTAATTCATACATGACGCTGCCATCATGGACAAAGTAATTTTATATACTCCAGTTCCATTAGCTGCAAAAATTGTGAGCATCTTAAAACAAGTTGAACACTGGTACTAAGTGCTACGTTAAAAAACTGGGTATAATCCGCTCTAAAATAGAGGGATAAAATGGTGTACTTAGGCCAAATAATAACAGAGAGGTAGAGAAAGGCATTTTTGGTTTACAAGAAGAAAGGTTAGTTTACAAGATTGTCGTCAAGGAGTTCTTGCTGGTTGGAAATCGCTTGTAGTTAATGATGCACAAAATTTTGACTCATGCCAGTTGATTTATCAGTCCACTTATTTGAGCGCTATCATTACAAAACCCGAAGACTGTGGAAGCAAACACATTATTTAATACTAGGCTATTGAGGTATAGCACTTATCGATCACTCCAAAGAGGGCACCTATAACATTAAGGCTAGTGGAGTGAGGCAGCTTAATTTTCTTATCTTCAGAATGTCACGCTTGACATGGCAAAGATTAGCAAAAGCATTTTATTGAGGCCTAGAGGATAATGGCCTTCTGCTGACTGTTGTGTTAAGTAACACATTAATTCTTCTCCTTAGCCACTTGGATAGGATTGACACATTTTGTTCATGCAGATCCCAGAAATTATCACAGCATCCCCATCCTATTGGAACTCCATTGGTACCCCTTGCCATCCTGCACCATCTTCAAAACCAGCTGCATAATTTACAAAGCCACCCTGACCAGCACGATCGATTATCTTGCAGATAAGCTCACCACGTCTGGTTGTTCTCGGCACACCCGCAGCCAGGATACCCTCGGACTGCAGAATAAGAAGGGTTGGGAAAAAAAAACGCTGCGACATTGTCTATCTATGCACCCAGAGCCTGGGGCAATATCTCTTTATCCATAAGGAGCACCCCAATTCTGTTTAGGAAAGTTTAGAAGATGCACCGCCTAAAAGAACACTACATCACAATTTATTAACCATCCAAAACCCAGGTACCTTTCTTATCACTCCTTGACTTTATGCTTGTCTTTGGGCATGTAGAGCATTTCATTCATGTGATGGAAATATCAATACGTACATACAAAAACGCGACATTAATCCTCATCCATACATAAGTACACATGGTAGGCCCACTTCGGGAAGGTAGAATATTTACTCCTAAGCTTAAGGGTCACGACTGAAGAGCATTGTATACTGTTTTTTTTCCCATTCATTTATATATAGCGCGGACATTACCCAAAAGTCTTAGAGTGCTTTACAATAAAAACAGGTTTCATTACTAAGTTACAAACAGTTGCTAGTTATGATTATTACAAAAGGCATAACGTAGTGGGTCCAAACATAGGGGTATTTGTTTGTTTCAGTCATCACAACCGGCATGCATGTTATACAGATTATGGGGGGGGTGGGTGGTGAGGGTATTAGTAGCAAGGTAAGGTAAGATGAGACAGGAGAAGTGCAGAAGTACTCAGTCTTTGGAAGGGTTCATTATCCTGGTGGGGTTGGCTACGTGGCTAGCTGGCTGAAGTCTCTTTGTAGAAGAAAGCCTTTCAGCTTAGTTTTAAAGATCTGCAATGAAGTGGTGGTAAGTAGTTTTGGGGATAGGGAGTTCTATTTTCTAGTCACACTACCGGACAAGGATTGTGCCATGAATTGTTCCTTTGTGAAGGTCTCAGTCTCCAACAGCAAAGCTTCTGCATTTGGTGATGAACTGGTGCCTCCCGAAAGCTTCAGTTTGTTCACTAGGTAGCAAGGAGTGGCTGTATGCAAGGCCTTGTGAATGATGCAACACACCTGCCAACCAAAATTAAATTTCCACTATGTGAGTAGGGGGCAGGGTATGAAAAGGGGTGGAGCCTCATGCTGAGACGTACCGAAAAGGCACTTTTACCCCTGCCTCCAAACGCCCTCCTACAAACAACAAAAGCTTTTTGAGGCTGGTGCAGATATCTGCTGGAGTTGGAGATGGAGTTGGAGATGGATGTCAGCAGTTCAAGCCTCTGAAAATAAGCTGGAAATCTACTGTTTAGAGTGGTTTTAGCAGGTTTTCCCTGCCATCGTGTGATACTGGCTGACCGTGTATAGGGAGCAGATATTGTGTCACCAGTGGTTGAAGTGGGGGGATCTGAGAAGCACAATGTGCCCATACTTTTTTAATTTCAGAAAAACAGTTCCCCCTACTTTTTGTGAAAAGACCATTGTTCCAGAACAGTTGACTGCAAGAGTTGAAATGCTTCAGCTGAAGTGTAAGTAAGACAGAAAGAATCCTGTGTTGTGAAACCAAGTGAGGGGCAAATAGCTAAACTAACCTTCTTTCCAGGGTGCCTTCTTGCCTGAAGTAAACGTAAATGTGTGCAACTGGTCAATTTGCAAATGTAAGAAGTGCTTGGAAGCCGGTATTGGCATTAACTGATGTAATCATATGATGCTTCTTGATGACACACATTTATTCTTTTTGAGTGATATTGTCGGAGAGCTAACAGCTTTTAAAATACAGTTTTATTCTTCTTGAAAGGTAGTGCAAGGGAGCTACCAGTTAAGATGTGAAGTGTGTGCTTTTAAAGACAGTTGTAAAACAAATTGCATTATGTACAGTCCGGATATTACTACATCTATAATTTGGAAGCACTTTTTTTTTACTGAAACTGTTTTGCGCATTATGTGTCACCCTATCTTATACTGTCCTATACTGTGTGCTATGCAAGTAATGACTTACATATTCACAGTGCTTTCTGTCACTGGCCGGGACCTTACAGAAACATACACAAGTCCCTACTCTACATTCCACCAACAAGGCTCCGTTCTGTGGCTCACTAGTGCAGTGCATTAACTAATAGGTTTCATAATATACAATAGTGCATCTCCCACTGATTAACATAACTTGCATTTAATTTTCATTTAAGTTGTGTGTTATTTTATATGTAGTTACCTGAAGGTGAAAGACTAAAAAATGTTACTTTTTTTATTTTTTTTAACCATGCCTTTGACCACGCTCACTCACTCCGCTCCCATTGCGCACAACAGCACAGTTCCCATAAGTTTTTAATGCACTTCGACCTCTGTGCCACACGGTAGTACCGTGTGAGTTGCCAGGTCTGATGAGGGCTGTCTGATATATAGTTCTGGCTTCTATGAGGGCCAGCGAACAGTGACAAGCAGCATCGGATTGGTAACGCGGGCACTCGGGCAATGCCCGAGGGGCCGGTGTCCAGTTCCAGCAGTGGGTTGCCTTTTTTGAGCAGTCTGGGGGGCGATTTGGCGGTTTCTGCGCGTTGTTCCGATGCTACCAGCAGCCCAGTGGGTGCCTGACTGGCCTCAATTACCTCCGTTTTATTAAAGGGCAGAGGTGTCACTCCCTTTCTCTTGCAGGGGCCGGCGCATTTATATATGCATATTCACGGGGCAGGGGGCCGGAGCAAAAGTGGTCTCACTTGTATTCAGGTGTGTTTCAAAAGTGCAAGCTAGTCCGAGCATTTTTTTACCACCCCCCGCCCCTTTTTTTTTTTATAAAAGTGCGCCGGAGCAGCGTTTTGCAAAGGCAATATGCAAATGTGGGCCATAATCCCAACCCAACCCTGGTGACAAGTATTGGTGCAAGATGGTCGTTTCCTTACTAACTATCCAGTCGGGCCCAGTCCGCTTGCTCCCTTCCTGTGTGTCTTATCTATATTCATCCACAGCGTTTAAACTCACCAAAAACAAATTTTAGTTCAAACTAGGACATGGGACAGCCCTCCCCTCTCAGCATCTCATCCCTGATTTTAGAAATGGCCTCAATACGAACCCACCACCTCCCACGACACCTTAGGGAGTGGAATTAGTCTAGTACGCGTGCCAGAACGCAGCGCTCCTTGACTTTTGCGCACTCGTGTGTCCTTGGGCGCTGAGTTCAGAAGGCTGGCAAAACAAACAGAGGGGGCTGGGAGGGGGCCTTTCTTGCTTGGGGCCTCCCTCGGTCGGGAGAGGTGCGTTTCTCGATGCTGGGCGGCCTCATTAGCAGCGGGCACGCCTCGGGCAGCCCGCTGCGCTCTGGTACGGTAGCTGTGGTGCCCAAGCTGTGTTTTGAGCCACCCGGTCGCTCCGTCAGTGATAATGAGGGATGCTGGTGGCTGCAGGGAGCGTCGTACAGAGCATGATGGCGCAGTAACGAGCAGCGGCGGCGACCCACCAGCTCCTACGCCGTGCTCCTCACCTGCGGGGGGAGCCCCACAGAGATGCGTTAATTGGCCGCTGATGTTTCTCCTTTCTGGGGCCCCCGCCTGCCAGCGCAGCACTGTGGTGCTAGGCACCGCGGGGCGCGCGCGGCTAGGTGCTGTGCCCCCTCCGGTGCTTCTAGACAGATGGAGTGAGGCTTGAAGTGTCAGAGCATTGCCTGGCAAGGCCTCTGCCTGCGGCTTCGTGCAAGGAACGAGGCGTGCACCGCGGGGGCACAGCCACACGAGCTCAACTTGGCGTCGGTTCCAATTAAAAGTAGACCCCCAGCAGATGCATAAAGACAGGGCACATCTGTAAGGCCTAGTTAGCACCTCGAGCACATATAGTAAGCTCGTAGATGACACCGAAGCGTTCTCGTTTGCACCACAGAGATGTTAGACTCGCCTGTAGTCGGACTATCATACTGGGGTGTGTCACGAGAAGTGTAATGTCCTGCATCTACTGGACTTGAAAAGTAATGCAAGTCAATTCAACCATATGATATAACGTCCAGAACTTATTTTGCGGTTTACACTTGTTTAAATATTATTATTCATAGGAAAAGCAAATTTAATGTTGGTGCAAATGCTCGTGCCTTATGAATATTCCCTAAATAAAAAAAAGGTATAATTTGCTATCGTTGACCTTTGAAAGTTTATTTAACTCGACATAGGAGCTTCCGAGTGTAATTATGACAGCCTTTCTTATCAATACAGGTTCTGGCAGGAAATCAAACAATTAATAGTAGAGCATCAGCCTTCTACCTGCATTTATGTTGATAGTTCGGTTGTGTAATGGCAGGTCCCTATTATAACCTTTTGTTCAGTGTGCTAACATCTGAATGTTGGCATTGGTAATGCCACAATACAATTTCTTTTTGGTTTGTTCAGATATCCATGAATGAAGTGTGCAGCTATTGAAGCCTTTGCTTCCATATACATAGGGTGACCAGATTTTGAAAACCAAATACTGGGACATTTCACAAAAATAGAAGAAGGACTATAGTTTTACATCAGCACAGAATGGCAGTGCTGATTTACACAGAAACACAGACAAGCAGATACTAAGGAAATAAAATGTAATTTTTTCAGCCCAGTATCTGACCTGCTAATTGACTTGCTTTCTGATACGAGCTGCTTGCTAGTCCTTTTTTGAACACACAAAAAGTGCCTCCCACTGTTTTCAGCCGGCCCTCTTTGAAAACCAGGACTTGTCACATTTGCTGTAATCTGCCAGCAGAGGTGGTGAAAAACCGGTACTGTTGCTGCAAATCCGGGACGTATGATCATCCTACATATCATTTGCAAGGGCTTATATGTTGTCACTTGCAGGTCATCAATGGAGTAATTTGTGACTGCTATCTCTAATGTCTCATGTGAAATCATCAGTATGATATCTGGCTGTGGCCTGCACTCAACCAATGAGAGCATGCAGCACACACGCCTTTTGGCTGTCTCAGTGGGGCCTAGTTGCATACCCTTGCTATTTAGTCATGTCCTTTTCCCAGTCACCATAGAGCCAGTGTTGAGTTTGAGACAGTTCATGCATCTTTGGACCTTGTCTTTGATGGTTCTTGGAATGTTTGTCAGAGAGAGGATGAGTTGTTTCTTTTGGCATAGGAGATGATGTTGAGTCTGTGGCTTTCAACAATGTTGCCCAGAGCGGTCAAGTATGCATTAAAGAGGGTTGGGCTAAGGGATGAGCTTTGTGGTACACCGCAGGTGATGTGAGGATGATTTTCTGCATTCTTCCTTTGATTTATGATGCAATCCACTTGAGGGCTGCTCCTTGGATTTCGATCTGGTGGATCATGTTGATCAGTGTGTGGTGGAATAAGGTGTCGAAATCTGCTGAGAGGTCGAGGATATGAGGCCCACGGTTTCTCTCTGGTCTAGCTATATTTGGATGTTATCTGTGGCTAGAGCAACCTCGGTGCTGTGTTTTGTTTTGAAGCCAGATTGGGAGGGGTCCAGGAGGTTGTGGTTCTCCAGATGCCTGGTGAGCTGGATGTTGATTGCCTTCTTGATGGCCTTGGCTGGGAAGAGTAGCAAGGAGATGGGACGGTAAATCTTCAGTTTTTCTGCGTCCACTGATTGCTTCTTCAGCACAGGCTTCACATCGGTGTGTTTTCAGTTCTGAGGGAAGTGGGCTCTAGTGATTGAGGAGTTGAAGACCTTTGTGAGTTATTTGCTGATGAGTTGAGTGCTGAGGTTGTATGTGTGGTGGGGGCAGGGGTCTGGGGGGGTCTGGAGTGGCTGGATCTCATGATGGTGGCCATTTCCTTCTCGATTAGGGGATAACATGAGGTGAGCTGGTATGGGTGGGCATCAGTCTGCATGAGGAAGTTGATGCTGGCTGCAGACGAGGGTTGGGTTGTGAAGTCTTGGTATATGGTGATAATTTTGTTATGGAAAAAGTCTGCAACGGCATCGCAGAGATCTTGCGAGGGTGTGATGTTATCTTCTGTTGCTGAAGGGGTGGTGAATTCCTTGACAATGTTGACAAGTTCCTTGCAGCTGGAGCTGTGTTTTATGTAAGTGGCTAGGATGGTCTTCTTGGTGTTTTTCAGGAGGTGATGGTAGTGGTTGAGTGCAGCATTTAAGTGTATTCCGTCCTCGAGGATCTTACTGGCACACCATCTTCTTTCTGCCTGACTGCAGTTGCATTTCTGGGTTTTTAGTTCTTCCATGACCCAGTTGGGGTGTCATGTTTGTTTCTTGGGGTTAGTCACTTTCCTCTGGGCAACTTCGTCAGTGCCTGCCGTGATCCAGTTGGTGAAGTTGACCACTGGTTGTTCTGTGTCCTCAGTGGTGGTGGGTAGATGAGAGTTGAGGGCGTTGGTTTAACGTTGTTCTGATACCTTGGACCAGCTGTGCCGTGTTTCACTGGCGATGGGGGTAGGTTTGTTGAGGCATTCAGAGAGGAAGAAGTGGATGCAGTTGTGGTCAGTCCAGATTTGCTCTTTCATGTGGGTGTATTTTACTCTGTTGCTGACTGAGAAGATAGGGTCTAGTGTGTGTCCTGCGATGTGTGTGGGATGAGTGACAAGTTGCTTGAGATTGAGGTTGGCCACTATTTCTAGGAGGTCAGCCATGTTGGTGTCGTCAGTGTTCTCAAGGTGAAAGTTGAGGTCTCCTTGGAAGATATACAGATTTGAGTTGATGGCGATAGGAGCAATGAGGTCGAGGATGGAGTTGCGAAAGGGTGGGCGAGGTCCTGGAGGTCTGTAGGCGAGGGTGGCTGAGATTGTGGCTTTGCTGTTCGTTTGGCATTAGAAGTTGAGGTGCTCCATGAAAGGGAGTGTGTCATCTGTGGTGGTTGCGCATTAGAGGGTCTCTTTCTATATTATGGCAGTTCTGCCACTGTTTCCATTGGTGCGGTCTTGGTGCGCAATCTTGTATCCAGCCAGGGGGCTGTGGCGATGTTGAGTACTGATGCAGGGTTCAGCCAGGTCTCAGTGATGAAGATGACGTCTAGGGCGTGGGTGGTAATGGTGTCCCAGATTTCTGTGGCGTGTTTTCAAAGTGAGTGTGCATTGATCAGCAGGCAGTTGATCTATCCAGAGGTGTTTGCTCTTGCTGCTGGATGTGAGTGAGGTGGTATCGCTGATTGAATGTGGTGTCAGTTGTTTCCCCTGTGATGCAGGTGAAGCACCAGGTCCAGCAGGAGAAGGGGCCATCGGTGGTCGTGGAGGAGGCCCGGGCTCTGCTGTTGTTCTGGCACCCGGGGCCCTGGGCTCGAAGTTCGTCCGAAGTGAAGCTATGGCGGTCTGTGGGGTTGGAGTCCTGGAGAAATGCAAGACCCATGCACACATGCGGCATGCCCTCTGTGTGCGTCCACTGTGTGGCTGCATTGTGACCTCCATGCCAGAAGGTGGGTGGGGACATTAGGAGGGAAGTTGGCATGTTGAGGGGGTCTCTGCGGAGGGAGACAGCAGGTGCAACAGATTGCAACACGGGAAGCATGGTGTAGGGAGCATCAGGCCTGCAGGTGGCAGAGGGGAGGCCCCTAGCAGTGAAGTCAGACAAGAAAAAGGTCAGGGGACCTTCAGCAAGCAGGCAGGCAGGGCGAGAGGCCAGCGGAAAAAGTCAAAATGCAAGGTAGGAGCATCCGTACCAGGGGCAAGAGGGCGCACCTGGGCAGCGACTACTGGGAGCCTGGCGCAGGTCGAGCAGAGGGGAGAACGCTGGGAGCATTGTCCAGGGCAAAGGTGGCAGGGCACTGTACCTGAATTGTGGATGAAAGAGGGATGGCTGACGACGACCTCCTCCGTGCTCTGATGGGCATGGACAGGCCAGTCATTGGCCTGGTTTTCACCCAGCGCCACCCGTATACATCCAAAGAGGCGGGAGCCACAAAAGACCAACTTGCAAGCTGATGTGCCAAATGTGCACCGCCGGTGGGCCTGACTTCACCGCAGCTCTGCTACGTTCTTCTCCACAGCAGCAAATCTGATTCAGCGGGACTGACTGCATCTGACAACGTTGAATCCTCTTTGGCCACATACTGCAGCCTTGCCCCACTGAGGTAATCCAACTTCCTGCAAGGAGTTGTAAGTCCAAAGGTAGAAATTTTGACCTGTCCCAAAGTCAGGCAGCATTCAAATGACGTTGACGGCTTCCTGTTTGCAACCTCTGGAATATTCATGCTCAGAGCTTTTCCCACCTTCATTGATGGCATCACCGAGACCTCGTCCTTTGTAGATGAGTTTGTCTTCAGATCCAGCCTACAACTTTGCGCTAATGAGGACACTAAGTCTGAAGGTAACTCTTTGGAACCATCCTGGTCTTCATATTGATCCATGCGCCACTGTTGTCAGCCTTAAACCTTACCCTTGTCCCTGTCCAGCATGACCAATTGGCCCCTTGCATTTTTTTCTCAATAATTTTTTTTTTATGAAAAAAAAAAATCATAACCTCTGTATTCCATATTAGATATTTGGCGTTTTGGTGTCATTTTGTGCATTAAAATGTTCTCTATTTTATAAATTGGAGTGGCATTTTTATTGCTTTTTGTTTTTAACTTTTTAACCATTTTTGTACTAATAAGTGCTTTACACATTTTCTTAAGTTAAGCCTATCCGCTCTTTGCAAATAACTGAAACCTTTACGTTGTCTAACAAGAAAAGTGACAGTAAATCTAGTGGTGGGCTGCCATACACCCCAACCAATAATGTGCTTTCTCGCAGTGTCATTTTAAGGAGTTTCGTTGCCCTAAGAAGAACATATTTTAGGAGTCCCTATTTGGATTTTTTTTTAATTTCATTACCCTTTTTGTGCTAATTGAAGCCCATACAATGTCTAAAAGTATTAATATACACATTCAACTTTCAGAAAAGGGATCACATAAAACAGCTGTAATATGTATTTCCCTGGCCCCCTAAAATTCTCAAGATGTCAGTGGAGAGGGGAGAGGATGAGATAGAGAAACTGACCAAGGTGAGATAGATGGAGACCAGGACTCAAATTCTCTAGGGAGGGCCCTGGGCAACTGCCCTTTTTGCCGAGGCCTTTAAACAACTCTGCTTTCTCACATCAGTGATGCACAGAATAAAGAAATTGAAAAAGGTGTAAAAACAGATTTAAACAATGAAATAGGAGAATAGAAGATAAAGTATGAAAGGAAAAATGGGTCACGAAAAGAGGAAATCATTAAAAAAAAATTAAGCAGTGGTAGAAAAGTGAACAATGATAGAACAAGAAAAAAAGAATATCATTAATAGACTTGTTATACAGTATATTATATGAATTATAACCTAATATTGGAAAATTAAGTCGTCTTTTGTGCAGTAAATAATGGGTGTTGTTAGTACCCCATTCAGAGGCACTAACCTTTTCATCCTTGCTCCAATAAAAGTCATAAGTTCCCCATAATTTAGGAATTCTAATGAGCCGATGACCTACCCACAGATCTTTGCAGCGAGTTAGTGTCCCAAGAAACTATTTCATCGGCTATGA
Source organism: Lissotriton helveticus (assembly GCF_964261635.1). Classification (NCBI taxonomy): domain Eukaryota; kingdom Metazoa; phylum Chordata; class Amphibia; order Caudata; family Salamandridae; genus Lissotriton; species Lissotriton helveticus. The sequence continues at coordinate 1,113,822,364 of NC_136068.1, forward strand.
AAAGCATCAAGGCAACATAAAAAAGGAGAAAAATTGATGGCTTTGGAGTAAAAGACAGCTGATCCGACCAAAAAATGCAAGAAAGTGACAGAAGTGTGCTGGAGAACAGGAAACATAGACGTGCATCAGGGTAACGACGTCCACAGAGTGCTGATGTCGGCGCCATAAAAAGGTGAAGGCGCCAGAGCTGCTGATATAGCAGGCCGGCGCCCTAAGTTGTTTATTACACACATGGTCGCGCAGGTGAGCAGAGAACATATTAGATTAATAGCAGAAGGATGAAAGATGGTCACGCGGGGACTGCAGACTGAACTTATTAAAAAGAACCAATCGGGGAGCTGTTCCATTAAATGTGCCAAGTCAGGATTCTTTTTTGGTGCCATGCAAGTCTTGTCTGTATGCTGTTTATTACCTTTCTGTAAAAGTTTGCCCCTCTGGCGAAGTCGCGGGGAATTCTGTGTGGTGCAGTTCTGAGACATACTGAGTCATCATGCTGTGGCCTGCCTCACTATAACATCAGACCTTTTTGTCTGGTCTTGCACATGTACTAAGGTGGCAGCTAAGTCTGAAGGCTATGTGGGGCACTATAAAATATCACAGACTCCAAGAAGTTAAGTTCAATGTGACAGGGTAGCTGCCAAGGTATAAAAGGCTACATAGAGAAGAAATTAATAAAGACAATATATTTTTTCAAAATAGGATTGCTGTTTCATTTTTTTTGTAATATTGTTCCCTTCCACCTGTGGGACATTATCAGTACAATGTTAATCAGAATCCTTTAAATCATTATTATTTTTTTATATTCACGGTAAAATGTGTCAGTCACTATGCACTTACTGCAGACATCACTGTGGAAGTTTCGGCTCATTGATTCAGAGCACTGCAAATGTAACATTTCTTTGTTCGGAGGTAAAGAGAATAAGATGATAATAATAACACCTTTTGTCAGTTTCGAGGAAACTTAGAGGTTGTCCTAGCCAATGAAAAGGCCTTGATTGTGATCAGTAACTATTGTTTGACTGCTTTCATAGCACTTCGGGTGAGTGAAGATGTGCAGCAGAAAGAAGAAAGTAACAGTGGCTTGTTGTTGGTTATATCTGCTAATTTTCTTGTCGTCCCTTTTTGAAGGCATTAAACATTATTAATTGCCCCTCTTCTTCATAGTATGACCTCATTTTTGACTGAAGACCATGGGGTTGATTGACTAAGGTTTATATGAGTACAGGAAGTAGTTCTACAGGTGTACTCTTTATGTACTTTCACAAGCCTTTATGAATAGTCTCTGAAATGTCCAACTCCCTGCTATGGAATCCTCAAAGAGGGCACAGTCCATTCTAGTTATACTGATTGTATATGAATATACCCAGAGTATTTGCATTTTTCCCATTTTAGATGTTTTGTGGGGGTGCAACAAGAGTACATACAAGAGTTCTGCAGGAGCAGTACTATACAGACTTCACAAATGCCTTTGGCAATAATTGCACAGTGGACCGGTCAGAGTTGTTGACACACTGAGTAGATGACAATATTTATTTCAAGTCTAAAAGACTATTTATATTATAGTGTGCGATAAATACATAGCCAATACTAATACTTAATATTATCTCCATTATAATTATGGGCATGACAATGATAGTAGATAACAATGCAGCAAACTACTTTATTGGAGAGAGCAGTGTCTTATGTGGTTTTCAGGTATTAGAAATATTTAGAATCCTGTGTAAGCGCCCTACTTTTCCTACATTGTTACCAACACTCGGCATACCTCACACCAATCACAAGCATTTAAACTTTACAAGCAGCCTTTCTATTGTGCAAAGACTATCTTTTTTCCTCCATGTCACAGTCGAACTTTTTAAAATATCTTGCCACATTTTAAATTTGATTGTAATATAAACTCACATCTCGGACAGGGAGTGCAAGGGGTTTCCGTGGCTTAGTTGTCACTGCTTGCTTTTGAAATCACTACAGTAATACATTTAAATGCTGTTTTTGTATAAATTCGTTAATTGTCAGCTTGATTTTGAAAGTGATTTGGCAAATAAAAGAAAGTTTAATATCTTCATGTGATCTAGCATATATTGCCGAGTCCCCTCTCCAGAAATTCCCAGTCTCTTCAGACACTTGTCCCAACCCCTTCACTCTCCCCTGATGCACAAATGTACATCACACAATGTCTTGGGTTAGGGGTCGTAAAACCCCGGCCGTATTTTATTCAAACATAACAAATAAATTACACTTTTTATATTTACAACATTTACAATATGCAGAAAAGACGCGTCCATTAATCCACTATATCAGTACACTAACATTTGTATACATTAATATGTACATTATTTCAGATGGCTAACCTTAACATGTTATCTAATACATAGCCATTCCTGACATAAACTAAATGATAGAATGAGACACAAAGGGACCCCCTGCAGAGCACGAAAAGTCCTAGAGCAGGGAAAATGCAAGTAGAGGCAAAAAACCTAGGCAATTATCTGGTCATCAAGCAAGTTCTGTTTTTGTCAAGATCTTGTCCACCATCTAGCCACTATGTCTTAATAAGAAAGAATTTGTTTATGTTTATGTTATTGTGTTGTATGTTTGAATGTTTTGTATTGAATTGGTTCATATCTGTCTGTATACATGTATCTTATGTCTCTTTAATATGTTGTTAAATACAGAATGTCTCATTATCTTGGATTAAATTGTTTTTATCATGAATTTATAAGAATAAAATAAAGATTTTAAAATAAATGTTTAGTACACTGAATTTGTACATATATCAATGAGCCTGTCATAGGTCGCTTGATGACCAGTTAATTGCCTAGTTTTTTTTGCCTCTACCATAAACTAAATTATATACATTATTGCTTTCCTGGATATCCTAAGTTGAGCCTATGGGCAAGGTCTTGACTGGTCAAACAACCTGCTAGGTCCCACCCTCCTACCGGAGTGACCTTGCGCAAGAGGTCCAGTTCTCCAGAAGTTTATATCCCCTGGGCACCCCCTACACCCTCAATATTATCTCCAAGGGGCTGTGCTGTTATGCTAACTTTTGCACCCATGCGCTTGTGCTGGGGTTGGGTCAAAAAGCCGACCGGAAGCAGAACTTCCCCTCCCCCCCGCACCTTCCAGCCTACCAACTGTAAAGCCCCCTGGATTTTCATGAGAGACCAATGCCCCCAAGGCGTCCCCCATGACAATGGTGATGCCTACCAAGGACCGTAAAAAATTCCCACCAATCATGACCTTACTGTAAACCAAGGATACTTCACATAAAATACGACAATGACACCGCCCTGTGAAATGTTTTTTTACAAACAGACCTAAAACACATTTCGAGAGAAACAATTCGGGCAATCTACAAAGAAAACACGAGAAAAAACACACTGCACATCATCAAATCCTGCTGCATCAGGAGATGTTGTGTGGGGGAAAAAGAGAGAAAGGCTCCGCCCGTAGACGGCCTTGTGGAGGATACAGCTGTGGAGCGGTGAAGGAAAAGAATGTCCAACTGCTCCACAGCCCCTTTTAAACCCCCCAGAGGAAAACCGTCCGAATCCGGCTTCCTTTCCCCTTCATACCCGGAAGCACTTGAGTGCTTTTGGGGCCAAGTTTGTGATGCCCAATCAGGGCGAGGGGAGGGGGGTGCGCCCACCCCTTTGCTGTTTACGGGGACCGGCACAACCCCGGTAGGTGCAGCGTGCCCGAGTCCCGGTTGGCGCCTTGACATTCTATTATTGTATCCAACGTGGAATAAAGCCATACACTAATACTCACTGTCTGTTATATTTTAAATATATCTGTCGAGCGCACAGAGCTTCTTAACACACGTGCCAATCTAACACCAATGTCAACATCTTTAATGGTTGAGTGATGGGCTGGACTAGATATTAAAGAGACTAGCTTTAAGTAGCTTCCTGAAGCTAGAATGACTTGTCTCAGCTTGTAGATTATAAGGTAGGGAGTTCCCCAGGCTTCAGGGCAGCTATAAAGACCAATCATAACAGACTGTTCTTATTCTGGGAACTGCCAGCAAACGACGTGTAGAAGAACGTACTGAAGGAGTAAAGCGTTAAGGAGCAAGTTTACTCATAAATTAGACATGTATTTTTGTTATTTTTCACTGTGTGGACAGTAGCCAGTCCTTCGAAGAGATTCTGGAATACATGCGCGGCCAAAGTACAGTCATCAAGACGGGAGTAATGTAGGCCCATCTGAGGTGGCATTCTGGATGAGAAGTTAGAGGTGGTGGTATATTTTTACGGAGTTGGCAGATAAAGTGAGTTTTGCATAGTGTAATCTTGATTGAATATGAGTGTTTGCAGGAAATGTAGACTCCCGTCAAAATATGGGAGAGTGTTTATTCAGGACGCATCAGTGGGCAAAGCAAGTTTTTCCCAATCTTGCAGCACTGAGGTTTAGGATCAGATTGATGTCAGTAAAGACACAAGTATAATGAACACACATTTGAGTTATGAATCTCTATGGCTCTGCCTTATATGAAGTTGTTGTTCTCCAAGACTGTCTTTTTCCATTCTCTGTGGTGCGTCATGAACAGTCACTGATGATCTCAGGTGTGTGCTAAATGCCAGGACCTTCCATATGAAAACCAAATATCTGCATAGACATTATTTAGGCTGCCATCAAGGTCAGTTATGGAAGCGTGAGCCAAGGATGGATTTGCTCCAATGTGTCGTTTTGACTTCCTATGTACCCGGAAGCCCATGATACAGGAAAATATCTCCTGCAATATAAAATGATATGTTACTTTTAATTTGTATCTTTTGAGTGAAAAAAAACACATAAAGTTAATCTGGGATGATATGACCAGTAGAGACATTAGAAGGCAGTTTTGCTGTATGTTTACAGAAGTTATGAAATATGAGAATTATTCCACCAAAGTCTCTACATTGCATTCTTCGTAGACCAACTACAGGATGGGTGGAAGGGCCTGTTCTAAACCTGGCATGACACATCTGTGATTAGTGAGTGTATCGGTTAAGTAGCACCCGTCTCTAGTTATAGTACATGTCCAAGGATACTTTCTGGTACCCTCTAAGTGCACGAGGCCTAGGCTGCATTTTGGATGGTGAGTGGTTTTCCTCTGTAGTCCAGGAGTCTGAACAGGAAGGGATAAGGCTTATCTTGGAAGGCAGAGGAGAACTTTGCATAGCAGAGACAAGATTTCACCATCATGGTATTTGGAAATCTAAAATAGAAGTGATGCAGAAGGTCCCCTTCCTAGAACAAAAGGTGCCAATAAGAACAAGCATTGGAAATGCAATAGGTCTCGCAGCATTAGAGTTAGTGCTTTTAGAATTGTTTATGGGTTTTTTTTGTAAATCTTTAGCATTTTTGTTTCCTGTAGCCAATGCTAAAGAATTACAAATAAAAAAAGCCATAAACAATTCTAAAAGCTCTAACTCAAATGCTCCGAGACCTATTGCACTGTGTGAGGGTGAGTGAGGGTGAGGGTGGGTGAGGGTGAGTGAGGGTGAGTGAGGGTGAGTGAGGGGTTGAGGGTGAGTGAGGGGTTGAGGGTGAGTGAGGGGTTGAGGGTGAGTGAGGGGTTGAGGGTGAGTGAGGGGTTGAGGGTGAGTGAGGGGTTGAGGGTGAGTGAGGGGTTGAGGGTGAGTGAGAGTGAGGGTGAGTGAGGGTGAGGGTGAGTGAGTGAGGGTGAGGGTGAGGGTGAGGGGTTGAGGGTGGGTGAGGGTGAGGGGTTGAGGGTGAGTGAGGATGAGTGAGGGTGAGTGAGGGGTTGAGGGTGAGTGAGGGTGAGTGAGGGTGAGTGAGGGTGAGTGAGGGTGAGTGAGAGTGAGTGAGAGTGAGGGTGAGTGAGGGTGGGTGAGGGGTTGAGGGTGAGGGGGTGAGGGGTTGAGGGTGAGGGGGTGAGGGGTTGAGGGTGAGGGGTTGAGGGTGAGTGAGTGAGGGTGAGGGGTTGAGGGTGAGTGAGTTGAGGGTGAGTGAGGGTGAGGGGTTGAGGGTGAGGGGTTGAGGGTGAGGGGGTGAGGGTGAGGGGTTGAGGGTGAGGGGGTGAGGGGTTGAGGGGGTGAGGGTGAGGGGTTGAGGGTGAGTGAGTGAGGGTGAGTGAGGGTGAGGGTGGTGGCCCGATGGGAGAGAGCAGCCAGGATGGGAGAGAGTGTGAGAGAAATGGCAGGATGAGAGAGAGATGGCAGGATGGGAGAGAGAGATGTCAGGAAGAGAGAGAGATGGCAGGATGGGAGAGAGAGATGGCCGGATGGGAGAGAGTGTGAGAGAAATGTCAGGATGTGAGAGAGATGTCAGGATGTGAGAGAGATGGCAGGATAGGAGGATAGGCGAGAGGGCGTCAGGCAGACAGAGAGAGAGAGTGGGAGGAGCAGTGACTCTGTTACAGACAGATCGAGGGAAGTAGGGAGAGAGGTGAGGGGAGGGAGAAACGGCGGCCGCGATTACTGACACTTCAGGAGAGAGGGCGCGTGAGGAGAGCTGAGAGTGACAATGTCAACAAAGGACGGGAGGGCATGAAGAAAGGAGACCCCCTTGCAGAGGTGACGGGCAGAGAAGAAGAGACAGCGACTGGTGAAGGGTCATAGACAGAGGGCAATGGGAGAGAAAGGAGTTACTGGCACTGTCCGCGTGTGTCTCGCTGGGTTCTGCTCACCACGTAATGGGCTAGTCTCGCTCAAAGAAGGCTAGTTGAGGACGTAATCGAACACTGAAGCTGTTCCCAATTAGCCAGATAAATATGTTAAATTTAAGATTATGTGCAAGAGTAAGTAGTCTGCAGTAAGTGGGGTGCCAGGCACTGTGTGCCACCTTTGATGGTTTATATGAACCGGGCAAGGAGCACTGCTCAAGTGAGTAGCGCACAGACAACCCACGCCTACACCACCCATGAACAGCGCTTTCCCGACATTTCTTCATAGCAAAGGGGCTTAAACCTGGTTGGTCACTTGTCGTAATAGCCGTGATTCTCAGTAATTGCTGCATTCGCTCAGAGGATTGCTAATAATATCAGACATAATCTGATAGGATAACATGTGTGTGGTTGTGTGCGTGTGTGGTGAGCATCAGAGATTCCCCTCAGACATTCCCCTCACACTTGGCACCAATTCTGATTAGGGATGTGCCCACCTTTGTTTACCACAGAGTAAGGTCGTTTGACCCTAGATATCAAGTTGGTCAGTGTCAAAAAGCTGTTCAGTATATGGGAGTTGTTTGTTACGCCCGTTTCCGAGATTCAGGCCTGACCTTTAAATGAGTGGCGACTTCGTGTAAGGCGAAGTGACCATTAATTATTCGTAATGCAGTAGCTGCGGTCTTCCCCCCTCCTTACATGTATAGAAAACGGCTGGATGCCCTGCGAACAAAGACACCGTGTGGTGGCCCATAGGCGGGTGAAGTTAAAGCCGAAAAGCAACCAATCACATGATGTTTTGTGGCAGCGTCACACTGGTAGTCGTTTTTGGCGCATTAAAGAAGGCGGCTTCGGTTCCACAGCTCCCCGCGCAGCCCTGCAGTGCACGGCACACCAGAGCGCGGGACGCCTGGTTTCTGCTGTCAGCTTTTGTCGCAGTATTGTATAGCTGCGCTGCCACGAAGGGGGAAAAACACGAATCTCTTCAGAGTGGCGTGTGTGCGCGCCGGCGCCGCAGGTCCCCAGGCCTTCTCCGTGTGACTGCTTAACCGTAAAACATGTAGTGTCAGAGGCCAAGTGCTCGGAGCATGTAAAGGTTTAACAAGCTGTGATGTGGGTCACCGAGCTTGCAGTGACGCCCTGCAGGCCTGTCTTCCACACAGCTGACAATCCCTGTCCCTTCTGTAGCTGAACAACCCTGGCCCTGTCTGCAGTCCTCTACCTGCAGACTCAACCTGTGCATGCCGAGTGCTCTTCAACCAGCGGTGTCCAACCTAGGTGCAGAGGCTGCATCCATGCCAGAGCCAGAGCGGGTAAAATAAACAAGACGGAGGGAAGAGAGGGGAGGGGGGAGGAGAAATGCGAGGGGCCAGAGCGGGTAAAATAAACAAGACGGAGGGAAGAGAGGGGAGGGGGGAGGAGAAATGCGACACGGCGGGAAGGGGCAGGCAGGATGACTCAGGGGAGGGGGCGGAGCGGGGCAGAGCGGCATGTGGGTGTGAAGAAGCCGGGCCTTTGAAGTGAAGCTAAGCTTCACTTCAAAGGTGTCGGAGGAATGCGGGCGGCTGTGCACGCGCTTTTAAGCTCAATGCACATGCGCATTGAGCTTAAAAGTCACGGGCACTGCAAGGAATCGCCACGATTCCTTGCAAGTTAGATAAAGAGTCGATGAGCCCCTATAGTCTCGCTTGCTCGATGCGCATGCGCATCGACAGGCGAGACCTAAAAATGGGGTATGACCCAGACAAAGCCAAAGGACCTGGGTATCGTACAGTATAAACAGCAAAGTGGTCCTAGCCACAGTTTATATAGCACATTTCAATGAAATATTCATTTCTACTTATTTTAGGACTTAATCCTGAAAAGAAAAAGAGAACACACAAGCTAAAATGCGTGAGCAGTATTATCCTAAGTACCCAAACAGATTGTTCAACACTAAGTTTTATAGCAAAATGAATTCACAATTTATTTATAATCGTATATACATATTTACCAAAAATCCCAAGACAGTTGGGTCGAGTTCTGCCAGTCGTAGTAGAAAGTGCAAAAGTTGTTGTGCTCAAGTGAGAAGATAGAAGGAATAAGTAAAAAGATATAATCCAAAAATTCTAAAAAAGGCTAAGGTTCTATTCCCTTAGCATTGAGCCTGTCCCACGTATATAAATCCTACGTATCAATTATAGTCGTTTAAAGGGCAGGGAATAGGGTACAGGTATCAGAGAAGGGGGGGCGTCGACGTTTCGACCCTGGTGCTGTGGAGGGTAGATCAACACCTCAGCTGCGGGTCTTCCTCAGGACGGGGTAGGGGAAATAACCTATACTGCAGGCAGACAGCGCCCCATGAATGAGGGTGGCCACCAATTTAATGGTATTCTCAAGTGTTTCCACAGACTTTTTTCAAAAAACTTTACACTTGTTGTAGTGCTATTCCGTCACTGGAAAGGCACAAAATAGGAATATATCCAAGTCACAGCGTCTAATCCGGGTGCCTTCACGTCGAAGGTGAAGGCACCTGGATTAGACGCTGGCCATTACATTAACAGGACCACGCCTAGGATTATTAGATCGGCGTTTTTTTAGGCAAATCATACCTCTTGGTCTGCCGGAATCCAGATTCACCCTTTGTGACTTGGATATATTCCTATTTTGTGCCTTTCCAGTGACGGAATAGCACTACAACAAGTGTAACAAGCCTGCTTGTTGAGCGGTCATCAAGCATTAGGCTGCAGTTTGTGCTTCAATCCAGTCACCATAACTTGGAGCCACCTGCCGCTGGTATGGATTCCAGCTCGAAAATGCGCCCCACGTCTTTCCGTTGGCTGTTCGCTCTGGAGATTGGAACCGGAAACCCTGCAAGGCCGGCCCACCTTTTAAAAGAGTGTGGCCCTTTAGAAATGGCTCTTAGATTTACTCTGTACCATAGTTTTTGCCTTGTTCTGCATCTTCAAGCGGCCTCACATTGCTTCAATAGATGAGAGACAGTGATTTAACCCACTGATGTGAATCAAACTGTCCATTCAAACGGAATTGACCTGAGAGTACTTTTAAATTGTTTTTTTATGTATTCTGTAGCTGTTTTGAGTGGTTTTTGTAATATATTTTCATCAGGGTTTGTAAGGGCTCCTTAGTTTCTCCTTAACGTGTGGCTTGACTTTTTTTATTTTACTTTTTTAACTAACTTGGAAGGATCTTCGATTTCTTTTACACTTAAATACACTTAAAAACAAGTTATAACATTCTTACTGCATACATGCGCCATCTCAGCTGAAAGAGTTTCTGCCAGCCAGTCTGCTGAGGGAAAACCAATACATCCAAATAGAAACCAAGCAAATGCTGTGGGTCTCAATGTTTGGGCCTTGTGAGAGCCCAGTCCCAACTCACAGACACATGCAAGCAGACACTCACACTGAACACACACACAAACATTTGCACTCACTCTCTCACAACTCACACAGTAGTGCACCACATCAAGTGTGCGAATGTTAGCTAGATCCATGTCATCAGAATTTCATGTTTCTTTTCCAGTTCTCAACCTTTCTGTTTTAAGCCTTTTTATGATGAATGCTTTTATTATATTCCATTTATCTTTATTCATGTTTATGAATATATATTGAGGCCTGCATCGTTTAATTGTTTACCTTGTTTACTTTTATGATCTTTCATTGCGAGGACGAAAACAGTTTATTTTGACTTTGTCTGTTTTAAGTCATTGTTCTCAGGTTTCTTATGGCTATAAGGCTTGCCTTCACCTACCAGAACACATTAGGTTTCGGCAGTAATGAAAACCTTGTTTCTTGATGACACAAAGCTAAGTGACAACCCTAGTTCATGTATAATCACAGACTAACTAAGATGTGTAAGCATATATTCACGTCATCTTTTGTTTGTGTGTGTGTTTTTTGCGAGTGCATAATTGTGGACAACGTCCCCACGGCCGGACTGGGAACTGAAACCAGCCCTGGCAATCAGCTCGACCGACCCCTGAGGGGCAGAGGGGCGATGCGAGTGGGAAGCAGCACTCCTGCCGCCCTTTTTAGGTCTCGGCCTGATCCAGCGCTTGCGCTGGTCTCGGCCGAGACCTTTAGTGGGGCTCTGAGAAATGCTACTTTGCGCCGATCAGCTTGCTAGAACACGCATAGGTGCGCGCGCTCATGCGCGTTCTAGCAAGCTGATCCCGGCAAGGTAGCACTTGCGGTGACGCGCGTGCACACCACGCACGTCACCACTCACGTTTTTCTTTTTCATTTCTCGGCCGCGTGGCTTCTGTATTTAGTAGGGACGTGATTTGGCTGCTTTTGTAATTTGAAATAATTGGAGGCGTTCGCATGTTAAGCAAGAACAGACTAGCAAGAGAAAGTGTCAGCATTTCATAAAACAAGTCCACTGCCGCGCACTGTGGTCTGGAGCAGCTACCGGCAGCCACCAGTGGGACTAATTAGAATATGCATTTCGTTTATTCGGCTTCCTTTGCATATCCAGGAGCGAGGTCTGACGTCACGGTGCAGAAGCATGCCTATTGGTGTGGTCTCGAGAGACCGCACCAATCCATCATTGTTGCGTGTTCAGAGGTGGCCCTGCTGCCAAGCCGTCTTTCACACGCAGGACTGAAGTCACACTGTCTCCACAGTACTATTGCTCAGTTCCCACTGCCCGCTTCTCTTAAGGCTGTCAACATTAATGTATATTACTGCCTTGAAAACGTGCACAGTTATTATCCTGTGCTGTCCCTTCTTTGCACATACACACTGCCATTGAAATTACCTCTGTGCTGCTGGATATCCTCCTGCAGTAGCAGTCACTGCTTCAGCAGAAGCTTTCGGCGTATTCACTCAATTTATCAGTCACCCAACTTTAAATGTCTTAACCACAAGGGCCACAGCACATGCTGAATGTCTAAGCTACTTCTGGCTTTGAGCTGATTGCCCAACACGCCCACAAGTTGTTCTCCTGTTAGCTGTTTCTGTGTCTCTATTTCATTTGCAAATTGGTGTTTTCTGCATGGCAGATACCGTGAGTTATAGCAAATTTCAGAGGTTTTACACTTTTGACCTAGAAACCGAACTCGGATTTTAACTGTGTTTGTTCTACTAAATTTAATTGTTTTTTTATGATGTACTTACTTTACAACCTCAGCTGTGCATGGGATCCACTGTAGCGCCTATTGCCTTTGTCCACTTTCTTCCACAGTGCCTGCCACGTCTCCTCCCAGCACCACCCACCACTTTTACTGCACTCGTACCCCCTGCAATGCTTGTTCAACTAGGCTCGTTGCTCCAGTTGGTACATCGTTTTACATGTAATATTCCAATGCACTTTCATGAGTTCAAGCTTGTGCAGCACATGTGCTGCTCTGCGTAACAGTGCAGTGTTCTTCAATCCTGCCTCGTGCCACTTTTGTTCCTGGACTTTTATATAGCGGGAACACGACCCGAAGGTATCAGACCGCTTTACATAAGCACCAGTTGCAATGCATCACAAACAGACACATTCATTACATTAGGCATGGGGAGATTAAGTGATTTGCACAGAATGTTGAGCGCCAATGCCGAGAGTCAAACCCGGTTCCCCAGCTTCCAGTTCCACCATTCCAGCCGGTAGGCCACATTCTCCGATGAACAGACTGATAGGTGAGGTCAGGGTTACAGGACATTCATATTTTCCCTGGACTCACTAACCATCAGTGGTGGGCTTTGTTCGGTGAGGGTTGGTCCTACACAGTGGTGTTATTTGTAGGAGAGGGATGGATGTTATGATCCCTTCAACTGAAGCAGCGTGACCGGTATGTCATGGGTTACCCACTGCGGTTTGTCTGCAGGGGAGGCGAGTGGTTTGTTTTACAGCTTGCCACGATGTTGTGCTCCTTCAAAAGTGTTTGCATGTTAGACACTTGGGAGTGCAGTATTTTCTATATTTTTTTGGGTCTTGTTATATATGACTCACAAACGCCTTGTTCTCATTAGTTCTTCAGTTCTGTGGCGCATCACTGAGCTCTCGGCACTGCTTTACAAAATATTGGCTGCCAAATAGATTTTTAATCGACCATTTCTGTGTTCTTCTATTGTTTTTTCAGACTTATACCTGCACTACCCTCTTGGGTGGTCTACTTGCGTTCTTCACGCATCCCATCTGATTTAGGGATCTATCAGTTTCTCCTCTGTTGTATATGGCTTCCATAAAAAAACTTTATCGCGAATAACAGAATTGAAATCTGGTTATTCACTGCTGTGATGTCACAACAGTGGCTACCCAAAGTGGTTGCTTCACCCTTACTCTGCGGCCTTGCTGAGTTTTCGAGCGGCCTTAGCGTGCCAGTCGAATAGTGGCTGCTGGTCTCACCTGCTTTCTGCCACCTCTCCTGGGTCTCCCCATGCTCGCACTCAGCTGTCCGTAGATTTCGCACCACCATCCCCCCGCCCGCACTCCGCTGTCCGTGCATTGTGGTTTCTTGGTGATTGTCCTTTCAGTGTTTGTGTTGCGTGCAGGGTCGGACTGGCTGTGTTGCATGCAGGGTCAGACTGGCTGTGTTGGGTGTACGCTATAGGGTTTAAAAGTCTATATCATTTTATCCTTTGGTTCACTACATAATATTTTTTGTTTACATAACGTCACATCAGTCTTCCACTCCTCTTGACTTTTACAGTGAGCACCTTGAGCTTGATAATTAAAACATCCCTCTCAGCATGTGTGCGCCTCTACTTAGTGTGACAGTGTCTGGTGTGTCGGTTAGTCTGCCAGACCCAAAGCTTCAGTGTGCCAGTGACTCAGTATGCCTGCGTGTGTGATCACTTGCTTCGGTGCATCCGTGTGCCCCTATGCTTTAGTGTGTCTGTCTCACAGGATGCGTGTGTTTCTCAACATGTGCATGCATGTGTGTCTGTTTGCAGTGCGGTTTCTATGTATGTCTGTATGCGGTGGTCAACAGGGGGTAAAAGACATTGGTATTGCATTATTATTAGAAATGCCAATAGCTCAAACTTTAATATTGCGAGACCTGTTGCATTGCAAATGCTTGTTGTTACAGGCGGCCGATGCTGCAAAACAGGCCACCTGTAAGAAAACAGGCCTCCAGGGGTCCAAAACCGGTTCCCACACTTCCGGCCCACCAGGTAAATGTTCGGTGCCCACAACGGCCAGTCTGGTCCTCAATTGCACATTCTTTTTTGTGGTGACCTACCTATACCTTTTTCGTGTAACCTCATAAAAATTACTATTCGATTCAAACTGGAAGACTAGTTTATGTGGGTCAACTGAGTTGCATATCACCTATTCCCGCCACTTTACTCCCCCTGGGCTGTTTCAGGGAGTGTAGGAATGGTTGGGTGGGGCCTCCTGGGATGGCCAAAGTGGATGGGGAGGAGTTGCAGATGCAAAGCCAGTCCTGGGATATTAAGGAAGCATGCGCGTTCCAGCAGGTCTGACCAAAGTGTCACAATAAATTCCAAGTTGAATGAATTGTCGAGTCAGCGAAGCTTCTGGTGCAGATTTACTGCAAATTACAGTTCTCTCCTAGCCAACCAGTCTGCCTGTTCCATGGACCACTGAAGCGAAGACAAGAATATAATTCTAGAAAGTGAGGTTCTGCTAGCAACATTATAAGTGGGACACTGAGGGGAAATACATCTGACTCATCTCCAATTCTGTGTAGTGTTAATCATTCGGACCTTTTGTACCACATGCGCCACACCCCAATTAGCTCTTGCGCTTAAGTAACAAGTGTTATTTTTACATCTCTTATTCTTAGTATTTAAGCTCGTGAATTGTAAACAGTTCTTAGAAGCTGAGCTTCTTCAGCGGCTCACAGTGAGCTGTAAGCCTATACTTATTGGCGGGAAAACCAAGTAGGCTGAGAGGAAAAGTCAGTGGCTTAAAGAACACACTTGGACAGCATCCCGAGTGATTGCACACTGGTCTCTGTGCATGTTGCATTAATACAGAAAGATGTTTGTGATATAGCACAGCAATAGATGCTACAGAGCCCCCATGTTATCGCACATTTTTACATATGCGGAATAAATACGCCCGGCCAAACAATATAAGGATATTGCAAGTCACCGAAGAGTTCAAATAGAGGACTGAGTCTGAAGATCGAGTTTCTTTGTAAGTTCATGCAACTACAACATGACTTGTAGTATCCTGGTGTTCCTTTTAATACATTGGAACAAAGTCACTTTTTCCACAAACCAGTTACATTCTTGGAATGTTGTTCTTCCATATGAAAGAGATAGCATGTTTGCAAACATGAAGCATAAAAGTAGAATCTCTAGCATGGAATCATTTAGGGACTGCTAGGGGTCGAGGCTGCGACCCAAGGCTGGCCCTTTGTGACCCCTGGACTCAAAGGTGGCAAAGTCAGTGCCAGGAACAAAGTGGCAACTTGTGCTTATGGATGTTGGTTGAGGCACCACTTTCCATGTTTTCAGCCAGTTTTTTTTATTACACTAACAGTGAATAATATCATTTCATTCACTATTAGTCTACTTTAAAAATGGAGTACAGTTAACTGGAATATAACTCTGTCTGGCAGCTGAGGAAAGTAAAAATGGTTTTAAATGTATGTTCTGTGCATGCTTACAGGTGAGAGTGCATATATGTAAGAGAAGAGTGTGCGTATGAGTAAATGTGTGTGTATTTGTAAGCAAGTGTGTTTGAGTGAAAGTACAGGTCAGATGGCATGTGATGTCACTTCCGCTTCCTTTGACATTTTGGTGAATTGATGTCCATGATCTCTAGTGCAAAAATAAACATACCAAAAACAGTTAGCTATTGGTTGCAAAATATATTAAAATCAGTTTATTACAAATAAGATTTTAATAAAGTGCTTTAGCTGAGAATGTTTAGAAACATGAAGAGAGATTATATCTTTCCATAATTAACTAAATTGTGCAAAAAATAAACATGTTTGCATAAATATGTCCTTTTGGCTTATCGCTGTTCACCTAGAAAAACAGAGCAGGAGAAAAAGCCAGTTTTTTTGTTTCCTTTCTTATAAACTACAGCTTTAATTATCCATAAAAGTGCTACAAATATGACAAAAGTGCCTGGGTTAGTTGTGAGAAATAAAACAAAAGAAGTCGTGTATTTGATTCTGTGTGTTGCTTATAACTTACTGAAAGCCAGAAGTGGTTTATATTGAAAGAGCTTGTCTATTTTTATTAACCTACCAATATTTCACACGTAACAGAGATATTTTGGGTGTCTAGATTCACATTGCTAAACCAGAGTTATTACAATACCTTACACATTGCCACTGCCTCTGGTATTCATTTATTGTCGCATGGAAGACCCATTTCTCTTCATACGAGCTTGCTTGCTGTTGCTGGTAGTCAACAGCAACATTATTGTTCAATCGAAGCAATTTTATAGAGGGGGCACACATATGTGTGAGTTAATCACACAACATTTTTTGACCCATCAAATTTATTTGTGGAAGAAAAGCAGCTTAAGGGCAATTGTAACATCTATTAAGTCATCCATCCAATTCATTAATCGGAATAAATTCAGAGCATGTCTTATGTGATATATTTTCAAGGCCTAATTTGAAGTTATTAACTGCATTGTTACTCCTTACATTTCCAATCAGTGTCCTTTTGGCAGTAGCATGTAATAATTATGAACATTATCATTTAGACATGTGTAGTGCTGCCCAAAATGTTGTGTCAATGACATTTATTGTTATCTCAAACGTTTTCTCCATCTTGTTTAAATCTTTTAATAATGGAGTTTCACACATGACCGTCCTCCTCAGTTGTGATAAAGGGATGACTCTGAAAGGCACGATACTCATTTCAGTTTATGCCTTTTATTAGAATTAATGAGAATGTCCACATGCCAAATTTCATTATCAAGAGGGAAGCAAACATTCCAGGTATCATGGTAATACGAGTGTGGTCATTTTCTCATACTTAAATATCTGAAATGGCAGTATCCCTAGTTAGCCACTACTGAATCGGTAATACCATCGAAACTCGGTGTTTCCACACCAATTTTTACATTCCATTCCTGATTTTTAGACCATTTTTCATGGACTACTTCCTTTAGCTCTGACCTGGTGAAATGTTTCCTAGTAGTAGAGAAGTGGCTGTGTCTCCCACTGTCCATTGCAGGCAGAATTGCCGTAATTAAGATGATGGCCCTACCTAAATTTATATCTTTTTAATAATATCCCCATTCCCCTAATGAATAGTTTCTTTTTATCTCTGCGATCCCATCTCATCAGGCTGGGCTGGGGTGGAAAACAGCCACGTGTTTGCTGAAGGATACTTATTTTACCGCATGATAGGGGCCGATTTGGGGTACTGGATTTTTGTTTATACTGTCTAGTAGCACTATGTAGTTTTGCCTTTGCTTGGTACTATCTAGACGCCAGGATTCCGTTTTTGCGCCCTGAGGCCGACTTTGTCCTCCCTGAACGGCTTGCTGCCATGTTGCCCAAAGGCGAACTGAGGGACCCTGTCAACATACAAACGGACTCAACCACTAGTTGGGCGTGGAGAAAACTACAGCGATACACTGGCACTTCGGTTTTGTACTCGTCTGCCCTTCCTCTCCCTAACGCCCGCTGGCTCCCCATTACAGGCGAGAGACCTGTGCAATACACGTTGACTAAGTTTAACATTTTAACGATAGGTGACTTGTACCCGGGCAGTCACATCTTTTCGGCCACAGAGGAAGCTCGCTTCCAAGAGGCCTTGTTCATGGACAAATTTGTTCTTAAACGTCTGTACTCAGCATTGCGGACCACGATAAATGGCTTTCCTTTAGAGCCTGACTCATTCGCTCCTCTGTCCCTCCTTATTGAGAATGAGAGCGGAGTGCACATCGTATCCAAACTTTAAAAAATTAGCTCCGCACAAATCCCTATCATAGATGACAAGCTTTGTGCGGAATGGGAGACTGATTTGGGTCACCCGATTACGGAAGACCAATGGGTAATTTGCTGTAGAACCACGAAAGACATCTCATTGAACAGCCACCTTAAATTATGATACTACAAGTTTCTGCGAAGAATTTACATGACTTCAGCCAAGATGCATAAAATTGACCCCAGTAGACCACATGCATGCTTGAAATGCGGTGCCCAGTACGCCGATTTTGCCCACCTGACTTGGACCTGCCCCTACATGTGCTCATACTGGCAGCTAGTGCACTCAACATTAGGGTACATTCTTGGACTCACCCTTGTTCCTTTTCTGGAAGTGGAGCTTATGGGTTACACAGTGAACTTCGCTAAGACAGTCCGGAAACTTGCATCCCTTAGCCTACTGTTAGCAAAACGGGAGATCACATTACACTGGGGCAGCAAGGTTTCTCCCACATCACAAGGCTAGTTGAACAGTTTAGCCCACTGCAACACAAATAGTGAGATCTACTCCTGCACGTTACCCAGCACCGCACGCCCCAAGGATATTTGGGGCCCATATACATCGACGGCCTTCGCAAATCCACCACTTCCCAGACGAGCTAGGGTATAGCACCCACAGGTATAGGATAGGTAATCAGACTTACACACTGACCAGTCATCTCAGGTGGCATCCTGCACTGCCAGGTTTAACACCAACGCTCTCACACCACTTACTCATAATTATGTTTTTGGGATGGACTCACAACTAGCTCGGCAGTCACAGAATGGTTCATCAATAGACCTGGAGGGGTCCTTCAGAAATATGCTAAGCCAACCACTTGCTACAAATAAGTATGTTTTATTAGTCATTGTTTCGAGATCGAGTACTGTCAAATGCCTTCCTATATGTCAATGTGATATTTCCATGACAACAATATCTGTGTTTTACAGTGACCAATAACGATTGTAGCAGATGCTTCTATTATGATAATCAATAAAAATTAAGTTAAAAAAATGTTTCCTAGAAGCACCTGCAGTAATACTGAATGAAAAATTAGAGCATTACTTGTACGATCAATGTGGGTGAAAACTCCAGTATCTGCTCCAATGAGTATAAAATGAGGGCCACTGTATCTTGCTCAAATGAGTTGGAGAAACTGATCAAGATGACAATCACTGTAATTTGGTTTAGCGCTGACTATAATTTGGTTTGAGTAATGAAATGTTTTTTGGTGAAGTAAATCTCTTGATAAGTATTACACTTTATTTTCAAACGGACATTGATAACAGCCATTCTGTAATCAATAGTCTGCCTTATTAAAATATCTAATCTTCTTTAATAGTAATTTTCTTTAGAAGTAAATCAAATTCTATATTATATACTATTGAGTCTTGACCATTCATTCATTTCAACTGTTCGCTTTATTCAATGACAGTTTTAGGGTGTCAGAGTTATTATTTCAGATAAAGAGTTACAGACTTCAAGCATCCATCGAATTACGGATATTCTATAAAAATATACTCAACTGCATTGCTTTCTAGATAATGTATTCATTACTGATTGCCCTCATGTTATCAATGCACATTTTTGATACTGCTGCTTATAAAATTATCAACATGTTTCAATCATTCATTTATTCTAATGATCTGCTCTAGGGCAAATTCATAACTAATCATATCACTTTCCAAATAATTTTGTGTTCACAATTGCAACAACTCAGATTATGCTAGTTCATTTCATAAATGTCTACTGTGTGTTTAATGTATTAAAACAAATATTGAAATAATATGGGTAAGGTTCACATTTATATACATGTTCAATGTACACCTGCATGGTAGAAAGCACATTTTCTTTTCTATTACAATTACATGTAGTGGTAGTCTTCTTTTAAATGTAATCTTTTTTCTGCGAGCATAAGGCTTTTATGTTTAGGTGATGGCATGTTTTCTTTTTCATTTCTTGTTTTTAATTTGATGGTATGGGCTTGCAGTAAAAAATGAAAAGTAACCCTAGAACTTGCTTGCAAAAGCTAGACCTAATGGCTTAACTGGTAATTTTTCTATTTAGAATGACAAACAACAGTGGTTCCTTGTTTCCTGCAAATCTGCCACAGGCCATGTGTCTGAAACCTGCAACTTCTTTTTAAGTAGGGAAGTTCTACATTACATGGTGAAAAAAAGTCACTGATGGTCTTGGGAAGAGACCAACTCTATCCCACAGATGTGAAAGAATATCACATTGCTCTGAGGAATCCAATTCTCAACTGTGAGTGAATTACGCATAGCACAATGGAGTCCACAGCTACTGCCCTCGCATATGCTTCTAAACACCAAAAGATAGAAAGGAATATATACAAGAAACTCTTTTCTGGTCCCTAAGACAGTGATTTATCATAACTATGTTGCAGTCAAGCAGGTGTTAGATCACAAGACACACACAAAAATTACAGACAATCAGAAAGTCTTGACATCACTGACCTCATTTGTGAACTATATCAGGCAATTGCTGATAACAGAGTCAAAAATGTTTGGTAACCCTTGGTGGCTGGTGTGGATGATCAGTTTTGTTTCCAATGCTCCCCATTTTGTCTCTTGTCATAATAACTAGATGGAAAGCTTCTATGTTTTTTCTTTTGAAAATCGTGAATTCAAATCATTTAAAAAAAAAATCCAACACCTGTGGCTGTCCTGAATTTAGTGACTAGAATAAGGTGGTTAAAGAATGGACACATATTTCTGGAGTCAGAGGAGACTATTTACTTTTGTTTACTTGAATTGTAAACAAAGATGTTTTTTGGTTAACAGGACTTCGGGGTATCCACGTATTCATGGATAGCCAGTGACATTTATTTTTACAATTGGGCACATAGTATTTCAGTTTTGGAGCATGCATTTATTTTTTTAATTTGCCTGTAGTCCCATACCTTCAGGGGCTGTTATGTGTCACTGAGTACACATCATTATAAAGAAAAGGAGTAATGCGAGCATCGAGCACAAAGAGTTGAGCTATCATAAGGCCTATGCTTTTTTTACTTTTATCACGAGGGATATTGTATGCTAGTGGCAGCCTAAATGTTCCGTTCACTGAGATAAATAATTTACACTTTAGTTGAAGCTCTTCCGTGACAAGCAGACAAAAGTACAGTCTGTGACCTGTTCCAAGGTGCTTGGAAGGTGGCTGTTGACATAAACAAAAAAAAATATGCTGAACTATTCTTTTCTGTCTCTTGCAGATGTTGGTGGTCCCGCAGATCCCATTGCTCCCACCATTATCATTGCCCCCAGGAACACCAGTGTGGTGTCAGGGACGTCTGAGGTCACCCTGGAGTGCGTGGCTAACGCCAGGTATGTTTTCACAGCCAAGTAGATACTGGCTGTGCATCAGATAGGCAGTGGCGGCTGGTATCTACAGGAATGGGGGAGACGGGCGTGCGCAAACATTTAAAAATTTAAAAATACAAAAAACTTACCTGATGGGAGGTCCTCCGACGTCCTCCGCTCCTGACCTCTTCTCAACCGGATGCTGCAGTGCAAGCACCAATCCTGGCGCTGCTCTCAAGCTCTGAGAGCAAAGCCCTGATTGGAGTGAGCAGCCTCACTCGCCGCTCCCAAGGACTCTTGAGCCCTGCACTTTAGAGGTTTCAAAGTACGCATGTCCAGCTGGCCGTCGCAAGACGGCCTTCCAAAGACACATGCGCACTTTGAAAAGTGCAAACAAAGCCCACCCTCCTCCCTGCTGCTGTCATTTAGCAGCGTCTCCCATCCTGATGCTTCAGGACGGGAGGATGAAAAATAAGATGGTAATGTATTACTATTTTATTTTTCATCTTGGGGGGGGGGGTCACTTAAGTGGGGCGATGCTCCTGCGCTCTACCGGAGGAGCTTCCCCTGAAGAAAGGGATGTGCTGTGAGCTCACTCAGGGATAAAATTAGGAATCCTGGGTAATTAAAAATATCCTTCATCTTTTTATCCTGATGTGCAACATTTAGAAGCTACGAACTTACCTCCTGCCACCGTAAATATGTGTTTTTCTCACCCCCAGTTTGCCTCTTAATCATCAGATGCATGTGAGTTCTTGTGTACATTTTGTCTCTGCCCCTCCAGGCCTCTGATCAAGCTCCACATTATCTGGAGGAAAGATGGTGCCGTGCTGGCCAGCGGCATCAGCGACTATGGTCGCCGGATCACCATCCTCAACCCCACCGTCAGCGACACTGGTTACTATGAGTGTGAGGCTGTTCTTCGCAGCAGCAGCGTCCCCTCAGTCCGCGAGGGTGCCTTCCTGTCCGTGCTTGGTAAGGGTCTTCAGGAGCAAACCACCTTTGCGCTAGATCAGTTTTATGTAAAAATGCCCATGTTCTAATTAATAAAACAACAGATATACCAATACATAACTACAAACACTTAACATAATGCAATGCATTTTGCTTAAATAACAATGTTGTAAATGGTGTCTCTTAATTGAAAGTATATAATTTTTATTTTTATTTCTATGCGTTTATAATTGCACAATTTCCCCGTCACCTCGGCTAACAAGCTGCCTTTTCCAATGCTGCTTGGCTGTTTATCGATGTTTTGGATTGCCCCAAACCCCTTTACTTTGAAAGAAAAGCCTCCTACCCACCCCAAGCTGCTATTGCTACCCATCTTTTTTGTTCTTACCATTCTAAGATGTCCGCCTTCTCTGTCTTGTGTCTTTCGTCACTGCTGCCTGCCTCTACTGCCCAAACGTTAAATTTTTTTTACTCTTCATTTCAAAACAGCATTAAAGAACAATCATAGTATGGGTTTCTGCTCATAGTCTGAATGTATATTTGGAGACATTACTACTGTATTTTAATATGCATAGCTGGATGGGGTGGTATTGGGACAAAAAGTTTCCTATGCTGTGGGCCTGTACAGTTATGTACTTTTGACAAGAGACACAATTTCCTTTCTTTAAGGTCACAACTTTATTATGGTTAATATGGTTAATACTTCGTTGTTTGTGTTTTTCTTTATTAATTGACATTCTTCTAAATAAACATTGTTGTACATTGGCTTTTTTGGCAAATTCTCGAAGTGACCTGTGCTTTAGAACGCCAGAAGCAGAATGGCAGAATCAGGACTTCCTTATGTAAGAATTCCATGAAATACGTGCAAAAATAACAGCTACAATTACCTGATAATTTTAGCATGCTTCGTTTGTCCTTTAAAAAACTAAAACAATCACAGCGGGTGGAAAATTACTGCTTGGCTTGGAGTTCACTCCAGAGGTGATAATTCTGTTTATAGTGCAATTATACATTACCGCCAGCTGTATGTAATTACCAGGGGGACTAAATACTGACTGAGGCAATTACCTCCAGGAATAAAACAATCTGATGGCGGACTCTAGTTCCACGTAAATAGCAGCTAAGCAAATAGCAGTGGGTGTAAGGTAAGGCTGGGAGGTATGCATTTGCAGCCAGTGGTAGGTTTGTCCCGGTTTCTGTGTTGGCCAGTATTACTACTCACAGCAGCTGACCATTGCCACTGGCAATCTGTCTATCGCCCCATCCATTATATATCCCGGTCACTGCTCCAGCCCCACTGACCTCCCAGAGGCCCTGGTCTTGCAGGGAACCTGCCTGACTTTTGTTTGGAATATTCCAGTGGTAATGTGGGTGTTAACAACACGTGGTGTAAGTGAAACACCAGATGTAGGGACGTGGCAGGGATATAAGAACCTCCAAAGAATTTGCAAGATAGAAAGCTCAAGGGGCCTTCAATGGGCTAGGGGGCCCTTATGCTCCAATATGTAAGATGGATCTATTAAAAGGCAGGAAACAAAGACAGAACATGTATTGTCTCTGGTTGAGCAGCTGTGACTTCAAGGTTTTTTCTGAGCTGGACTCTTTCCATTTAGGCCTAGCATTTCATTTTCACTTTCCATGTCAGCATTGTTTGAAGAACCTGGGGAGGGGGTCGGCCGGCGGGAAGCACACGGGGGCGGGAGCGCAGCAGGGGGTTGATAATAATTTTTTATTAAACAAGCCTTGCCTGGTGCTGCCGGCCACCTCGCGCTCCTCTGTTCCTGCTCCCAGGAGTGCCTGGGATAGCATCAGACTCACCATCCAATCCTCACGCTGCTCTTAAGCATGATGGAAGAGCAGTGTGGAAAATTGACCTGAGCAGGCTGAATTAACGCTGGCTCAGGCACAAGGAGTCAGTGCTGTTTCTCCAACCCGGCTGTATAATACAACCGGGTTGGAGAAACCTAAGTGCGCATCTCAGTTTGGCCAGCCTGAAACAGGGAGCCAAACTGACATGCGCACTTAAAAGTGCACATTTACCCCTCCTCCGCCCATCTCCCATGGTCCGGCCTGCCCCTCCCTGCACATGCTGGCTCACAGCAAGCAGATGAAAAATAAAACAATAGCAAGTTATTGTTTTGTTTTTCAGCTGCTGGCTCTGAGCTAGTGGGTCAACGCTCCTTTGCCATTACCGAAGATGCGCCACTGTTTAGAGTACACTGCGCATGTGTACAGAACATCATGCTTCTGATGCTGGTGAAAGTGGCAGCCTTTTTTCACAGCAATGGCCACCACTTTTTAAAATGTAATCAACAAGATTCATTTTTGTGTGCTACTCCTGCATCAGGCGAACCAGTGACAGGAGTATGTGGTGATGTACAGGACCCTCAAGCAAGAGTCAAATGCCAGCTGCAGCAGCTGATGTCACTACTCAAGATTGCAGTTAAGGTTCAGTGAACGTTTCTAACTTCACCTATTCTACCTTGTTATAGATTAAGTAAAAGTAACAATCCTATCTACACGGCGGTTGCAGAGTTCAAATATTGTGGCGAAAAAGTATACAAAAATAGGTCACTGTGGGGCAAAAGGAAGCAAAAGCTACTTTTTTCCCAGAAAAATGTCAGCAAAAGTGATTCAGTGCAAAAAATCACCCACAAAAGAATTTCCAGGAAAACGTCCCCCTGTGCAAAGATGGATTAATTACACAGACTTTGCAACTTTGTGAAATGATTAGGTTGGTCACTTTATTCAATTCTGCCCCCTCTCAATACTAGTTGAGTTGTGGACAAGTGTGCTGCTTGGTTTCAGAAAAAAGAAGGGGGAGATGGGGCTGTTATACGTTTTGGTACAAGGGACCTTTTAGACGTTTTTTGCACTGCTGCACTGTGCTTTATAACAAAAACAAACTGGTCCCGAGAAACAATACTTTAGATGCAAAGAATTAAATTGCGTATAACATTTATTCAAGGAAGTTCATGAAAAACAATTTCACGACATATAGCAGTGCAGTGAATATTGGTGCAAAATAAATGTGCCCGGTGCTTTCTGTAGAGGTGACACAATCAACTGATAAATCATGTTCAACAAGTTCATCGGCAAACACATGGACAACACGGCTACTTTACAGCAAGTTCTCAACAATCATAGGGACCGTGTTTTTAAAGTTGACAGTGATCCCAATAAAAATGGCGGGATCATCAGCTATGAGACAAGAAAGACATTATATACACACCCATGCATAGTGCATGCCCCTGATCACAAGTTGCCTCAAGCACAATGGAACACGGAGCAACAGGCAAGAGCAAAGTACTTGAGGTGGTACTCCACATGCCTGTTCGTTCGAACCAGTGCCGGGGTAAAGGGAGGGATCTAAAAGACCAGGATTATTGTCATTGACATAATGAGTATTGTTTATTGATTATTGATTGGTGTTTTCACAGAACCACCGCAGTTTGTCAAAGAGCCAGACCGGCACCTGACCGCCGAGATGGAGAAGGTTGTGGAGATACCATGCCAGGCAAAAGGTTTGTTTAATAACACCTGAACCCAGTTCAAGAACCCCTCATCATGAGAGTCCACCCTCTTCTGTCAGCATGAATATAGCCTGATCCTTTTTTTGATTCTTTTATATGTCATCTGTTGTGTCAGTTATTTTTTTAGATACTTTTGTATTTTATGGTTGGCAACATGTTGTCTTTTTTGCCACATTGGGTTGACCTCAGGCAATGGAGAGCTGGTATTATATGGAACGTGGGGCGGGAATGAAAATGAAAATGAGGTGAGTGAGAAAACAGTGGAGGGAATGACAGCCAACGATCAGCACAAGGCTCGCCATGAGTGAATGTGCAGTATACAAATACTCCTTTTACGTTATGCTCTAACGGCTGTTGAGTTTTTTCCTTTGTTTGTGGTCAATCTGTAATCTTCACTAATATCAACACAACAAAATCCCCTTGAGAGGTGTCAATCCGAATTGGCAGCCGTAGACATGTAGTAAAGTTTGCAAGGTTTCTTCAGTTTGACGGTGGCATTACTTTTTATGCCTTAATAATGAGGTAGAGGTTGTAAATTGGAAATTAGTCTGCCACTTCTGTTGAGTTTTGACACTTGTTAGCAACTGCTTCATTAGGTTTTATAAAGTCATCTTCTTTTGCACACGCGACTTTTACCGGGGTTCTGATAGGGTCGTTGTCTCAATTTGCTCCTTCATGAAGCTTAATGAGATCCCTCCAGGGAGATGTAGAGGGAAAAACCTGTTTCCGTTGTGCGCAGCTGGTTTTCTTTGGAAAAAGAAAAGGGAGCTTTCAAGACACCCACCCCAGGTGTGAGCTGATATTAAATCAATTTGAGTGGCAGGTCAGAGATATGAGAGGAGCCTAGCACCTTAGTGTGCTGAAATAGGGACCAAGAGTTCCCTCATAAGGAAAAGAGCGAAACCCCATTTTTTATTAATTAATTCAGAATTTGTTGTTCTTCTGGGAAACGGCACATGCCTCGCTACGAAGCCTACTAGGCTCTCAAACACTCATTTGCATTGCAAATTAGTTAAAGCCTTTGACATAAGAGTGACATTGAACATAGCCATGCCAGGTACCACCTACGGCAGCATGAACATATTACACGAGGTACAAGACGCAGGAAGTAGGCTCTAGATGCATCCACAAGCCTAAAACCCGTAGGGTATCTAATGGTGACAGCGGTTCCTCTAAGAGTGCAGTCGCCAAATTAAAATGGGACCTTCATCTTATCTTGGAATCCAGTTAAATGTGGCATCCGCCAAGGTTGTCTGTTTTCTCCCTTCATTTCAACAGTTACACGAGACCCGTTGCTGGGATTGTTTCCTATTACCAACAAAAATTGCAGCTGTACGCAGACAGAATACAAATTCCTCTCCACCTAGGCAAACGTTCAGAACAGGGAATATACCAGCATGCCTGAAACTATCCACCTATGGCTTAAGTAGCTTTCTCCTCAACTGAATAGGAAAGAAACCTGAAATTCTGCTAACTTGTACCCTGACTAATAGTCTCCCATTCGATTAAGTGCAGCCAATCTGATTACTGGAATCAGTTGTAATCTGTAGACACTCAGAGTCCAAACACTTAGAAACCTAGTTGCCCAATGATGTACCTCGCTGAGCCCTAACCTCCGAAACCAATCAAATTTGTAATCACTTAAAAAAAAGTTGAAAATGAATTTTTAATGAGGCTTTCTCAAACTTCTAGTCTTCAGCTGGACCATCCCTACTCTTGAGAAAGGACATGGCCCCACTAATATCATTTCACTCTTTAAGCCAACCTACTACAAGCAACTGATGACTCGGAGTGAGATGCCGTGAAAAATGTAGCACCTTACCTTTTGAACAATTTGGGGCTATGGAGTGGCTTCTTTGTCACAAGCCAGTACTTTACAAATACAATAAAATAAACACCATAATGAGGATGTTCTAAACACCTACAAAACATTTTGAAGTGGAAATTCAATCTGTAATGACTTTTCTGATATTTTGCCAGCTCCTTCCTAATTTACTATTCGAAACAAGGGTCTTGAAAGTTGTTAAAGAAATATGAGGAGTATTCCAAAGGCACTCTTTTTTTTGATAATCAATTTTTATTGATTTTATTAAAACAGGAAGAAATATACGACCAGCAGTAAGTAGAGACATTAATATACAGCATATGTATGGCATCATCGCAGCATCGATCAACCCCATCCCTGGAAGGATAGGGAATGAAAGGGAGGACAACGTGAATTCTTACATTGAGGTTACAGATGCCTAAGTGGAATGTCATTCATCCAAAACCTGCACCCACTTGCCCCATTCTTTGTGATACTTCGCTGGATATCCCTTGGCTTCATACATGGGTTTTTCTTGTGCTGCGCACCAGTCCACTCCCCTATGCCACCATGCAATGGTGTGCGCAACCGGCCAAAGGCACTCTTAATCTGTTATTTTTCTGTGCTGCTCTTTTCTGCATATAAAATATACTCTATATCTATCTGCAGAGTATGGTTTGTATATCCTTTAGAGAAAAAAATACCTGTATTTGTATACTTCGTTGGTTAGTCCGTTGTCTGTATGGTCAGTTGTCAAGCGTCTCCTCTCTCTGTCAACAGGTGTTCCTCAGCCAGAAATAGTCTGGTACAAAGATGCCTCCCTGGTAGAAGTGCGTAAGCTCGACAGGTTTCGGCTCCTTGCTGACGGGAGTCTGCGGATCACCGGGCTGGTTCCGGATGACACTGGAATGTTCCAATGCTTCGCTCGCAATGATGCTGGCGAGATGCAGACCTCCACATATCTTGCTGTAACAAGTGAGTAAAGTTTTGTACTTTTCTTGATCGTCCCTAATCACCAAGGGCTCTTGAAGCATCTGGATGTCTGTTGTCCTCCCACAGAATCTGTTGTTAAGGTACTTGCTGAGAATACTCATAAAACCGAGACTTGGGAGGCATGACTAGGTTCTCATATGTTTAGAGTGGTGTTCATGATCATTGTATCAGCATCACGTTTTGAAATAAGCATTGGCAGCGTTCAGAAGGGGTTGCAAGTAGTGAGATGTATGTTCACCTTATGAACGAATTTGAAAGTACTATCGCTTGGGTAATCCTCATGATTTGTGACATATACTTACAGTGCGCTACACTTTGTCATAGTAGGCCCCTGGATTGTTCTCAGTATCACTGACGGTTAGCGGAACACCAGGCGGCGATCACAGCTACAATGTGAATTGCCTTTGTAACATTGACATGCAGACAAGGGTGTCCACCCCACTCCAGGTCATTAAGGACACTGCCTCCACTGCTGAACTTTTCTCTGACAAATCACAAATTTCAGGTGTGTTAGTCTTGTTCGTTCAGTGGAAGTAAAACAGAACTACAACACCCAGGATCCACTAGTCAACCACACAAAAATCCGGAACTGGAAAGAGTTTTTGTAATGACCTAGAGGGAGATAGTCAACTGAGCGGAAGACTGGCCTAGATAGAAATGAGTAGTTTCTCGGCATGTTAGTTCTTCGAGAAGACTTGTTGTAGGGTTTAGCGAGTGTGGCTCCTCAGGTAATAGCTGATGTGCCACTGACTCTTTTCCAGCCTTGTCTTCATCTCAGAGATGCCTGAGGTCCTAGTGTGCCAGTCCACCTTCGAGGGTGGCATAACACACGTGTCTCCTATCTTTACAATGATGACTGCCTGCGAATAAAAGTCTGCAGCCGGTCAGAAGACTAAACAAAATGGAAGATGTGATAATAGGAACTGTTTTAAGTCTTTGCAAGTGTTGTGTGACACTTCAGCACCGTACCTTTTTAAAACACGTCTTTGCGAGTGTCGTGTGACTGTAGCACCACCTCTATGAGTGTTATGCGACTGTGCTGTAATCTACATTCTTTTTTTTAAAACGTCTTTACAGTGTTATGACTTAGTAGCACAGTGCATATTTGGTGTTCAACGAGTTTCAATGCATCAACGTCAGCACAATGATATAGTGAGTCTGTCACGACAGGCTTCGAACGAACGTTTGAAATGCAAGATACACACAGATTTCTGCATCAAATTAATTTTTCCGGTGAGTTTTTTTACCAGCTCGCCTTACAAGACATGTTGACAAATGAATTTTTCTTTGAAAAATGCAAAGCAGTGAAAAAGGGGGTATGTGTGCAATATTTGG
This sequence comes from Lissotriton helveticus, assembly GCF_964261635.1. NCBI lineage: Eukaryota > Metazoa > Chordata > Amphibia > Caudata > Salamandridae > Lissotriton > Lissotriton helveticus. The sequence goes on from NC_136068.1 coordinate 1,113,851,760, forward strand.
GAAATGTGATTAACATGACACGGGGCCAATGTGAAATGGAATGTGCGCCCCTTTAGCCCACGGGGGGCTCAACCCAAAGGGGAGCGGGTGGGGGGATGGGGACAAGGGGGGAGGGAGGTGGCTGCTCGACCAAGGGGCCCTGTGCATCTGTGAGGCACCCACAATAAATGACATTTACGGAGCCTGTTTCTACATTGTCCTTGTGTGCCCATCTGTGTGTGTTATGCCGCTGACGCGGGGCCTCTTGCTTCTTGTCCCCTCTCAGGCATTGCACCCAACATTACCCGTGGCCCCGTGGACAGCACGGTGATCGACGGCATGTCGGTGGTCCTGCACTGCGAGACCTCCGGGGCGCCGAGGCCTGCAATCACATGGCAGAAAGGTAATCCATGCATTGTACCGGAGTCACCTATAGATGGCGCCCCTGCACGGCTCTGATCAATGAGACTACACCGGATCTTGCCATGACTAACCTACCTCTCTTTACTGGCTCGTCACTCCTTTCCAGACTGTTTATTCCCCCTCACATACCTTTTCCTGAATATAATCCTGCAAATGTGGTGTTGTGCTCGTGTTCTCAACTGTGGTTCCAAGTTCCCCATATGGCCAAAGTGTTCGGGCCCTGGTAAGTTGTTTTACCCAGCAGAAGAGGGCTAGCACCTTCTAGCAGCCGCCTTTCCATGTGTAATTCGCTCTCGCCTCATTCTGAGGAGTATCCGTGGGTGGAATCGCTGTGATTTGAGAAGCTAATGTACTGTAACAGTTTTGTGTAATTTTGAAATTGCTCCAATAAAAGGGATTGCATCCTCAGTGGAATCCATTTTGTTTTAAGTACCAGCAGCTTTACAGAGGCCAATAAGACATCCGAAGCGTTTGCGCTGACGGCACCTGCGCGGAGCAGAGGGAGGGGGGGCAGAGTCCGCTGAAAGGAATCGCAAGGTCATGGGTGTTTTGGTCAAATCAAATCATCTTTATTCGGTCATTGTAGGACCATAAAAGCACAGAATAAAACATTTACATCTTCAGAAATATAAATAACACTCTAAAAGCATCATAAAACAAATAGTCATTAAAGTGCATGGGTTCTTCTCAGTTTGATGGCAGCAATGATATAGCTAAGAACAGCAGTGCAAACATCAAGTGATTCTAAGCTTTGCAGATACATTGGGGTATTTTGGTTTTGTCTAATCTGAGTAATCGCTAGATTCGAGCCCTGGAATAGTTGCAAACCCATTGAGCTGTTTTATAAACATGTTATGGACTCCTTGTGATGTCATTGACAGTGACAGCAATATTATTTTGCCCTTCCCACTGATGGCTTGTCATGTCATTGCCAATGCACTTGTATATGTTGTTATATTGACTCCATCCGCTTGTCATTGGTTGAAAGGAGACACACAATACTTACCACATTTATAACTGCAGATGCTACTGGGCCTTTCATGTGGTCCTTTCTCTTTAGTTGGCGAAAGACAAATGATGAGAAAGTAGTACGTTCGGACACCGAACATTAATACAACATTTTCCACTTCACCACACTGTTGTGGCTGATTTGTAGGCGTCGCGGGGATTCAATAAATGTATTTTACAAGACTGGAAACGCAGCTCAGAAGATTAATTGATTTTTAAACTGGCCTGTGTTTATGTCAATGACACCTACAGTTTCAGCGGAATGATGCTTTCATACCATTAATCTCTTACAGATTCACAGGATGTACTTAATTCTGCAATTGAGACAAGGGATAGAAAACAGTATCTTGTTATTATTACTAATAAATGTAGAATGACCAACAGGCATGTCTTGAATAACTCACTAAGATTTTGATACAAAACCCACAATGTACCACCCTGTAGACCAGCACCGACAACACTTCTAACCTACTTCGCCAGTTAGCTACTACATACTCCCCAATCAGGGACACATCTACCACCCCTGACCTCCCATCTCCCACCCACAACAACTCTATCCCAGTTCAGCACCAGGCAGTTATCACACACGCCTCAAACACAGACACAGATCGCTCCCCATCATACACCACTCACACCCCCACCCCCTCTACAAACGGTCGGACATCCTCACACACCATCAACTCTCCTCCCACACCTACAGCTGGCATTAACACTCCGCTCACCCCTGACAGCACAGCTCCCACCCACAACACACCTAGCCTATTCCAACACCACAACAACACGCATATCGACAAATCCCCCCTCTTATCCCCCCCATTCTCAGTCCACACTACCCTCTAACCAACCACACAGAACACACCTCCTCTCTTAATCTATCCCCCCCTCCCCACAACAGGATCATCTCCAATCCCATTTCCCCTCCTACTCTCAGCCCCCACTACCCTTCCTGCACCCCCACCACTACTATCAGTCTTCCAGCCTACACCTTGACCCCCCCGCCTACCATTAATACCCTCCCACATACCACCAACCCCCTCCCTACCCCATCCACACCCCTCCCGCCCAAAACGTCTCCCCTCCATAACACCTTCCTGTACACTAACACAACGCATCCCTGCCCGAACACCAACACCAGCCCACTCTCCCACCTGCCCGCTAATTCCCTGGTCAGTCACTCACCTCTAATTGCCACCCCCACCTCCACCACTTACCCCACTATGGACAACATCATGGCCACCCTCACTCAGATCAAAGAAGACATACACATCATCAAAGAACTACTCTCCACACACCCCATACACCCCTCATCCACCTCCCCTCCCAACTTGTCCCCTATCCCACCATCTGTCTCCCTCAATCAACACGCCCCACACCGAGCGTCAAACCCTGCTCATAGACGCAGCAACTGCCCCCGTCCCCCTCACCACCCCTGCAACACCCCACACAACTACACCTCCCCGCCTGGGGTGACCCCTCCCAACTTGTCCTCTACCCCCCCGGCTGACTCCCTCAATGAACACGCCCCACACAGGGCGTCAATCCCTGTTCATAGACGCAGCAACTGCCCTCGTCCTCATCGTCGCCCCTGCAACCCTTCACACAACTACACCTCCCCGCCCAACCAGTCCCCCACCCTTCCGATTAACTCTCTCACTCAACTCCCCCACACCCTTACCTCAATCCCAGCTCGCAATCGCAACAACCGCCCGCATCGCACCCACAGCCCTACTTCTGACCTCAACACACTCACCCTTCTCCGCTCCTATGACCCAGCCCCCCAAAATGACACAACGACCCCTCACCTCACCATCCCCACGATACACTCAAATCCCCTTAGACCCTCCACACAAAACAGCAGATTCTCCATCCCCAATAACCTTAGAAAAGTCCCTCTCTCTCTAGAATCATCCACCACCCTCGACGCACCCCGTCTCAAATGCACTCTCCTCAACTGCAGATCGGCCTCGAAACATTCCGCTGCCATTGCTGATCTCCTCTTATCGCTGGACCTTGACCTAATCATCCTGACTGAAACCTGGCTAACTGAATCTTCGACACCTATATTGGACATTCTGGTTCCGCCCAATTACCTCATTATCAGGCTCGACAGATCAGGCAAAATAGGTGGGGGAATCGCATGCATCTACAGGAACAACCTCTCTGTTCTGAAAGTCAATTCCACCTCCCTACCATCCCCAACATCCTGGGAATACATCTGCCTCGACATTATCAGTGAGGGCAAACCGATTTGCTCTCTTCACAGCATTTACCACCCACCCAGGGACAACTTCACCTTTTCCCAACAAATCATGGATATGATCTCAACCAATGCCGGACGGCAGCTCACCCAAATATACCTTGGTGACTTCAACCTCCACTGGAACGATCGCAAGGACGCGGTGGTAAATAGTCTTAAAAGTTTCCTCGATGCCCTTAACCTCACCCAAATATGCAACAGCCCGACCCACGAGAAAGGTTCTATACTCGACCTGATCATCTCCAATGAAGACTCTATCCAACTCGAGTCCATCCAACCCTGTGACTGGTCAGATCATCATATTGTCACATTCTTCATCAATGAAAAGGTTAAAGTTAACCCGGCTCAATTCCCCAAGCCCAAAGTCTGGAAAAGAGACATGAAAAAACTCAACCCAGGCTCTTTGCCCCCTAACAGTTGCAATCTCCTATGCCCGCCGACTGGCGCTACGGACGTTCAAACCCTGACTGACCAATATCTCAACGCTATGACCTCAATAGTCAATGAGGCTGCACCTATGCAGCTAAAAAGAGTCTCTACTAAAATCTCCAATCCATGGTACAACGGGAGTCTCAATGAGGATAGACGAGACATGCGAATGGCGGAGCGTACCTGGAGATCAGCGCCCTCTGCAATGCACCTAAAAGATCTGAAGAAAAAGAGAAACGCCTACTTCAGGAAAATAAAACGCTCAAAATCAGACTTCTTCAGCCTCCAGCTCGACCAAGCAAAAAACCGCCCGAGAAAACTGTTTGAGCTAATCAAATCACAATCCAAGGGTCAACCCCCACCAGTCAACACTGGGCGTGAGGCACCCTCCTGTGAAGGCTTTGCCGCTTTCTTTATCCAAAAAACTGACAACATAAAGAGTGATCTCCTCATCGACGCAAGCCTCTACTCCAAACCCCAGTGTCTAGCACCCACTGAACCAAAAAACAAGGCTACATGGTCAACCTCTGGCACATACTCGGAAAAAGAAATTGGCAAACTACTCAGCACCCTGAAACCATCCAATCACCTCACTGACCCCCTTCCTGCTACCGCAGTAAACGACTTTACCCCGGTGCTTCTCCCGCTCTGGACCAAAATTATCAACAGCTCTCTCCAACAAGGAAGCATACCTGACTCCCTCAAAGTTGGTCAAGTCACACCTCTACTAAAGAAACCTACAGCCGACCCCTCTGACCTCAACAATTACCGTCCCATTACCAATATCCCCACTCTCGCCAAACTGCTGGAAAAATGCGCACAACTACAACTGACTAAACACATTGAACAATTTGATCTCCTTAACCCTCACCAGTCAGGCTTCCGAGCAGGGCACAGTACAGAAACTGCTATGACTCACATAATTGACGACGCACTTCAAATGCTAGACCAAAACAACACCTGCCTCCTCATCCTTCTTGATCTCTCTTCAGCATTCGACACCGTTAAACATGAGAATCTACTAGAACTACTAAACACAAGAATGGGTTTATCTGGAACTGTTCTCAAGTGGTTCACTTCCTTTCTTCACAACAGGTCGCAGAAATTCAAGAGCAACAACCTGATGTCCTCGCCAATACCTGTAACGCTAGGCATCCCCCAAGGATCCTCGCTATCCCCAACTCTGTTCAACCTAGTCATGGAACCTCTCACTACCCTGCTACAAGCATCCAATGTACACTTTCACATGTACGCTGATGACACCCAACTTTATCTCAAACTACAGTCCCCCAAAGACATTTTGCTCTTGAACTCAACGATCAGAAGCACCCAATCCTGGCTTGCTGATAATCATCTCAAACTCAATGCCCTAAAAACAGAGTTCCTTCTGATCTCACCTCCAGCGAAGATCTCCACCACCCAAATCTGGCTTAAACACCTAACCGCACTCAATGTCCAACCCACCATCGTGGACTCAGCAAAATCTCTAGGCATAACACTTGACACCAATCTCAACATGCAGCAACATATCAGCAAGGCAACAAAGGATGCAAACTTCCAGATCAATACTCTGAGGAAACTCAAACCTTTCCTCCCAACCAAAGACTTCCAAACCGCAGTACAAGCACTAGTCATCCCCCGAATTGAATACGGCAGCATCGCCCTCTGCGGACTCCCCCTAACTTCAACCGCACCCCTAAGAGCTTCTCTAAACGCTGCAGCGAGACTCATCACTGGATCAAAAAAGCATTCCCATATCACCCCTGACTTGAAATCCCTGAATTGGCTGCCTTTTGAAGCCAGAATTCATCTGAAAATCGCCTGCATGACACACAAGGCGGTACACCTAAACTCACCCGGCTACCTCGCTCAGAAACTGACAATCTCTGGCGGAGCTAGAAACACTAGAGGCACAAACAATCTTCTGCTGAAACCTCGAAGATTTCGGAAGGAAAAAACATATAAGCGCTCCTTCTCAGGAATGGCGCCTAGGATCTGGAACTCACTCCCTCCCGAAACCAGGCTTATCTCTTCCACTACACTCTTTAAAAATGTAGTAAAAGCTATCCTCATGGCTAAATACACTTGAACTATTATCTCGAACTCTGGTAAGACTATATGCACCGATCTGTACTACATGTTTGATCCCTGTGATTATTTGTATTGTTATCTTTTTACCCACTTGATTGGCATTGTAGCCACCTACTTATACTGTTTGATCTATTGATATATCTGTCTGACTATGCTCCCTCATGTACCCATCGGTGTAAAGCGCTCTGAGATCTGCAAAGATCTTTTCCGCGCTATATAAAACTTTCAAATAAAAATAAAATAAATAAATAAAGTAAAGAGGGTGGTTGGGCGGGGGTTGGACAAAAATAAAAGTGAAAAAATAATCCCACTTACCTTTTATGCGCGACGTTCTCCTCCTCTCTCAGGTCTCCAGGAACTTGCAGTAACCAATCACAGCACCAGGATTGGAGGTAGTGGCCTCTTTTGTTGCTCCTGAGAGCACTGGAGCCCTATGCTGTCTCTGTCTAGGACAGCTGGGTTAGAGAGGATTAGACTGCGCATGTCTGGCTGGCCGTCTCAAGAGAGCCACCCACAAAGACATGAGCACTTTAAACCTAAGTGCCCTGCCTTTCACTGCTTTCTGCTGATGCCCATCCTGACGCTTGGCCCAGGATGGAGTTTTGAAAATGTATACCTTTTTTTTTTCTTCAATTCTGGTGGCCATTTTTAGTGGTGCAACGCTCCTCAGCCTTAACAGAGGAGCCGCCCCTGCTGTAGACGCCATCTTTTAATTGTATTTTGCTATCGTTGGATATTGCAATTGCCACCGTAATATCAGGCTTGATGCTTGCCTTCTTGAACAATAGTAGGATGATGCCTTTATGCTGTTTTGGTGAATATCGTAAAATACTCGCTGTAACCTTGCACAGTTGGTACCCATGTCTGTCCACGGGTGGTGCATAGTTTTCAGAACTCCACTAAATGGCCACTCCTTTCTTACCAAAAACCTACTTGCTCCTCTTCTCAATATGATTTTTCAAGTGACCATGATAAAATAGTGCCCATTGTTCTACAATTGTCCTTAAGCAGCTACAAAACCGTGGGTCACTTGTAAACGCTGGTTTCTCCTCCGCAGCGTAGAAGGTGTCTTTAGAATGAAGCAGGGGTCTTCGTCCTCTTTGAACTGTACTCCGTCTTGCCTTCTTTATTGCTGTTTTATTGATATCTAGAACTTCTTGTTAAAATATGTTCTTTTTTCCAGATTTGATTTCTCTTGCTACAATGGATGCTCTGTGTACATAGTGTCTGATAGGCTAAGATGAGGTCACGGACTAGTTGGCGCTTTTTGCACACGGACTGATTTGCGACCTCACCTTCATTTTGCAGTGTGACTGGTGTATTAATCAGTTACAACACAAAATACCATTCACAGGGAGTTGCACAAGCCCCTCCCTAATTAATATTCATGACGCAAGAATATATTTGTGACTGAGGATGGCTGCAGTGATAACGGCATGTGAGGAACAGCAGAACGCCCTCATTCATTCACCAGGAGCCTGCACTTTACACATTTGTTACCTCTCTCCGCCCTTCTGGCCTTGATCACAGGTCACAGATCAGTTGTTTCTGATGTGAACAGAACTGAGGTCAGATCAGAAGCCACTGATACATTGTATATTCACTTGCCAAGGACAGAGGAGCGCTCATTACACACTCCATCCTTTATAGTTCAGTATGTGCCAGAAGTGTACTCCTTTGCCTTGCAGCATGCTCTCCGTACATTGTGACACAAGGTTCTAGGTTGCAAAGTTTGTGAGCTTCCAAATCTCCGCCATTGTGACCACAACATTCGTTTGTGCATCTGTCCCATAGACCTGATATTCCAGCCCTTTACACTATGGCCGAAAAGATAGTAAGGTCTCAGCTACAGAAAATAGTATGTTTGGCGTATTTTTTGCCCCGCTTATGATTACACCTTCCTCAAAGGATCTGTGGGCAAACTCTATTGCAAATAATTTTCCGTGGACCCATTTGGCTGTTTCAAATCCCAGGCAGTGGCTATCCTTCTTTTTGTCCCAATGTCAATGAACGCATATTCACTTCTGAGACAGTCTGAAGAAAGTTTTTTTGTGGGCCTATACTTAACCTGTGCTCTTCTTATGATTAATAATGGGGGGAGGTTGGTGCTGGTACTTTTGGACATTTCTGAATCCTTCAAAGCTCTTGATCACGATATCCTCAATTACTTTTTAGGGCCTCTGTGGGCGGTGTGTTTTAGAGTGTTCCTGAAGAAATGACGTTTCAGTATCTTCCAATCTGGTTTTCTCTAGTAAGGGTCCCTTGTGGTCAAACAAGGGGAAACTGTTCATCAACCACTTTTTTAAGCCACGTTTACATTGTCTGAAAGCACTTCTGGTAGCATTGGTTTTTAGGTGCACTCTGAGGAAACTCCAGAAACCAAGGTGAACGTGCCATTATCTTAGATCCAGAGAACACCAGATGCCTCTTTATACGTCTCAAGCCTGGATCTCTTCTCGAACCCTGACCCTAGCTACTTGCAGTGGTGTCAGTAAGTTTCTTAGAGTAAGATCTATGTTGACACTGGGGGGTGGTCTACGGGAGTGGGCCGTCGAACTGTTTACCTGCTGCATGTATCTGCATGACTGGCTGCAGTGACTGCATCTAAGGAGAACCACCAGCAGGCCCGACTAAAGAGCCTCGGGTGTCTTGCAAAGCAGAGGGTCACCTGACTATGGCCTTGCGGAAACCTGGTGCCGTATATCAGCCGTAGAATCCGCACACTGGCTCCCAGTTTTAAAGCACAATATTCAAGGCCTAGGAGTTGCCTTTGAACAGTCTTATTTCCGTGCACCCTTCTTGGCTCTGGTTCTTTAAGTATGCGATTTATGATGCCATCCTGTTGGGGTACCAAACTACGACAACTGACAACAAATATAGCGCCATTGCTAGGTAAGAGGGTAGCAAAGTGATAATGTCTTTTGGCAGCACAAACCTTGCGACACACAGAACCAACATATGCAGAAGTCTCTGTGGGCACCTGAAGATCATAGGATCCTGCTGCCTGTGTGGAGGGTCTGTTGCACCACTACAGCGGAAGAAACTCTCTCTGCGAGAGCGTGCACTCTCTCATTCACCATAGTCACAGAATCAATGTCTTGGTTTCTTAAGTAGTGGCTATTTTAGTATGTCAGCACTGTACTGCAGTACCATTGGTGTTAGAATCACCTGATGCCAACTCGAAGGATGTTTTTGTTGTGTCGACTCCGAGGCTTGAAAGACTCACACACTTATAATTCAATCCAATGAAATCAGGCAGTATTGCTTCTTGAATCATCACACTTAGTGCTTGTCATGGCATCAACAGCCAATGAAGTTAGTGCAATGTACATGAAGAACAAAGACCATTCTCTCAATGACATCGTTAGCAATAAATGGAATGTAAAAAGCAGCACAGACTACCCTTTCATAACACCACGTGCAATAAGTGGAATGTAAAAACCCGCGCACTTTACACTCACTTATTCCACTTGCACTTCGCCGTTTGGGATCACTTTTTTTTACTTCCGATTTGGCTTGAGTATGTAAAACTGCAACAATGTTTTCTATTATGGAACAAACTGAAAAAAACTGTCTTGAAATGGAACAAATCTTTTGGTGGTTAGAATAAATTCCTCCAAGCAAGTAGAGGTTCACAATTCCCCCCTGAGGGACCATTGTTTTGCCTTATGACATGATTACCCGGGTAGCAGGGTTACTGGGTTGCCCTTATCCTTATACATACACCCTTTTCTTTTGACATCACACACAAGGAATGTGATATTAAAGAAAACAAATTATTGATAGAGGAAGTTCTTCCTACATTAGCATTTGTTTTTGGTGACAGTATTGGGCCTATGGCTTCTGCTGCGGCCCAGAATCAACTCCTCGTCTGCCCTGGCATGATGTGCCTTGTGCCCTCGCACAGTCTCCAGCCTCCCAGGCCCCATCCCATTCTCCTGCCAGGCTGGCACCCCCCGCACCCCAGACAGCCTCTGGCACACACCGCGCCTTGTAGGGCGCTCCAGGGGCCGAGAGTGAGCAGAGGTCCCACCAGACTCGTGTTTATGGGACAGTTCAAAGCAGGGCCGCGCCTCGCAGGGCTGTGTTTGGTGTGTTGGAAGGGTTGCCAGGTCTGTGTTTGGCCCCACTGGACAGGTTGTTATGACCCAGGCGTGATTCACGGCGCTCTCTGGAGCCTGTGCAATCAGCAGGCACTCTCGTGAGATATACAGAGTAGGATCTGGTGGACAAAAGCAGACGCTGCGGGCCCCTGCAAACGGGGGTAGTGTTTGAGAGTGAGTGTGTGTGGGGATGCGCGCTTGACTGGGCCTGTCCGCCTCGGTGTCTTCACATTCATTGCTTCTCTTCTCTTCACCGGTGCATGTATCCTTATCCCCATGTCTTTGTGAGTGTGCGTTTCTGTGTGTGCCTCTCACCCACACCTGTTCATGCACGTGTGATCTTCGTGTTTCAGTAAAGTTTGTTCCTTTGTATCCTCCTTCACGTGTTTGTCACTCTGCGTGTATTCACCATGTGTGTGCGTGTGTTAATCCATGTATTTGTGGATGTACGCATGTCCGGTCCACATAAGTGTTCAAATGTGTATACCGTCACCCTCGTGTACATGCTAATTTGTAAGTTTTTCTGTGTACAAAGGTCTTGAAACAGTGCACGAATGCGTGTTCATTATTTCTCCCCTATACATGTCTTCTCAGGACGCTCATCTTTGCATGTACTCGTGAGTTGCTTCGGGGTGTGCAGAGCCTTCATTTTGAGAACAAGTCTCGGGAAGTTGCCGATTCTCGGCCTCACTGTAGCTTTCGGACTCGTAATTTCTCGAGCCTACACTCGCGCGCGACTTTGCATCAGAGGTGTTCTTTGGCACCAGTCCTTGCCTAGTGTTTTCTTGAGATAGCACACTTTTCTGGCACATTCTCTCTAGTGCTTGGCTACCGGTAACTCGTGATCACTGGCGCGTGAGTTCACACCTTCACTACTCTTTTCTCACATGTGGATGAACAGGAGACTCTTGTGAGGGAAATCTACGTGAAAGCACTGTGCTTGGGTGTAAATATGATTTAAAAGAATGTGGGGGCCTGGTTACAGGTGATAACAAACATTGCAAAAGATATGGTTTTCACGTGTAAGGCTGCCCACAGGATCTCAAGCACGTTAGATATTTTACTTTGTTTTCACGAGAAACATGCGTACTTCACAAGGAAAAACTGTGACTTTGCACACTGCTAGATGAGTTCATCCATGTTATAACTCGTGTGCGCATGTCTTTCTTGTCCACTTAGCTCTCACCATTGTTCCCTCTTTCCTCCACCTGCACCATTTCCCCTGCAATCTCCAACTCCCCTTGTTTTTCCCTAACTTCCTTTGTCACTTCTCTTCCAAAATAAACATCTTCCTATACTCTTTCTTTTTCTCTTTCTATTGTTGTCTCCATCTCCTTCATATCTACTCTTTGTTGTGGTTAACACATATTTTAAACTTTAGTACATAATTAGCTTTAAAATGGTGTTCACATTTGTATCCTTTCTATCTCTTGCCCTCTATACTCCTTTTTTCTTTACTTTCACTCATCCCCTAACTCTCAATGGTCTCTGTATGTCGAATGGTCTTGTTTGCAGATTCAATTCACTCAGTTCTCCATCCCCGCCCTCTTGTTACAGGTGAACGTATCCTGGCCAGCGGCTCAGTGCAGCTCCCTCGATTCACTCTCCTTGAATCTGGAAGTCTACTTATCAGCCCCGCCCACATTTCTGATGCCGGTACCTACACTTGCCTCGCTACTAACTCGCGAGGTGTGGATGAAGCATCAGCAGATGTCACTGTGTGGGGTAAGATTTAGTCACAAAACAACAATGTATGCTATTTCTATTAGATAGACATGTCCATCATAGACAATTTCCAGGTGTATAATATCATAAGGAGTTTCAAGACACAATGCCCATCCTAGGGTAGACTAAAACATGTCCTTCACCAGGAGTTCCAAGACAACATTCCAACTGCAGAGAGTTCAAAGACCAGTTTCAACTCTTCCTGGAGAGTTCCAACACATATCCATTGTAGAAAGTTCCAAGGTCTCTCCACCGTACCTTTATAGATAATTCCAAGACATATCTGTTGTGGAAAGTACCTAACTAACATGGCCATGGCAGGGAGTGGGACGACAACACATCATCTGTAGAGAATTCTAAGACTTGTCCATTGTGGAGTGTTCCTAGACACGTTCATAGTTGAAAACACTCATAGTTGACAGACAACATGCTCATGGCAGAGAGTTTCAAGTCAATATGCCTATCAAAGAGACTTGCAGGACAATGTCTATCACAGAAAATTCCAAGACATACATATCATAAAAAGTTCAAATTCATCATGTTCGTTATAGAGCAAGACATGTCCACCATCGAGAGTTAGAAGCCAACATGCTAGTTATTGAGAGTTCAAAGACACGTTCTTCATAGAGAGTTCATCCATAGGTGTGAGTTCCCGGACAGCTTGACGAACATTGAGCGTTCCTATACAATAAGGCCTTCATAGAGTCTTCCAAGAGATGCATCGTAAAGAGTTCCAAGCTAGCAGGCCCATCATAGAGTGTTTCAAGCCAACATTCCTTTCCAATGGGTTTCCACAGCATACACAGTTCCAAGACATGTCCATTGTAGCGAGTGGTAATGTCCGTCATAGAGTTCCAAGACAACATGGTCATTGTAGAGCATCCGGCCAATTCAGAGATGCTCGTGTCATTAGGATTACTTTTTGTTTTCCAGCTCGTACCCGCATAACCAGTCCTCCTCGTGACCTGAGCGTCATTAAGGGAACAAAAGCGTCCATGGCCTGTGGAGTTACACATGACCCAAGTGTGACTGTCAGGTAAAAAAAATTCTTCCACTGTGCTCCAGAGCAGGCTTACCAACTATCCTCTTTGCATCACCAGACCATTGTGTGCTTATCACACATTCTAAATAAGTAATGGAAAAGGTGGAATGTAATGTTCCACCACTAACTTTCGTAATGTTACACTGCTGCACTTCTGCTCTTCTGTTCCACTTCTGCTCTTGTGTTCCACTGCTGCACTTCTGCTCTTCTGTTACACAGCTGCACTTCTGCTCTTCTGTTACAATGCTGCACTTTTGCTCTTCTGTTCCACTGCTGCACTTCTGCTTTTCTGTTCCACTGCTGCACTTCTACTCTTCTGTTCCACTGCTGCACTTCTACTCATCTGTTCCAGTGCTGCTCTTCTGTTACACTGCTGCACTGCTGCTCTTGCGTTCCAGTGCTGCACTTCTGCTCTTCTGGTGCACCTCTGGTGCACCTCTGCTCTTCCGTACCACTGCTGCACTTCTGCTCTTCTGTTCCTCTGATGCACTTCTGCTATTCTGTTACCGTGCTGTACTTCTACTCTTCTGTTTCAGTGCTGCTCTTCTGTTACACTGCTGCACTTCCGTCCCACTGCTGCACTTTTGCTCTTCTGTTCTACTGCTGCACTTCTGCTCTTCTTATCCTCTGGTGCACTTCTGCTCTTCTGTTCTACGGCTGCACTTCTCCTCTTCTGTTACACTGCTGCACTGTTGCTCTTCTGTCACACTGCTGCACTTCTTCTCTTCTGTTACGCTGTTGCAGCTCTGCCCTTCTGTTACACTGCTGCACTTCTGTTACACTGCTGCACTTTTGCTCTTCTTTTACACTGCTGCACTTCTCCTCTTCTGTCACTCTGCTGCAGTTCTGCTCTTATGTTACACTGCTGCACTTCTGTTACACTGCTGCACTTCTGCTCTTCTCTTACACTGCTGCACTTCTCTTACACTGCTGCACTTCCACTCTTCTGTTACATTGCTGTACTTCTGTTCTTCTGTTACACTGCTGCACTTCCGTTCCGCTGCTGCACTTCTGCTCTTCTCTTACACTGGTGCACTTCTCTTACATTGCTGCAATGCCACTCTTCTGTTATACTGCTGCACTTCTGCTCTTCTCTTACACTCCTGCACTTCTGCTCTTCTCTTACACTGCTGCACTTTTCTTACACTGCTGCACTTCCACTCTTCTGTTACACTGCTGCAGTTCTGCTCTTCTGTTCCACTGCTGCACTTCCTCTTTTACCACGTCATGCTCCTATACCTGAACTAGATTATTGATTGAGAAATGTTCACTATCCTGTGTTCTAATAAGTCGCTGGGGTGCTTGTCATCCCACGGGGCTGACTTTTTTCCTTTTATTTGGTTTTTGAGGTGTTATTTTCTGCCCAGGGGCCTAAAATTAGATTCTATATGGGCTTTGCATTCTGTTAGTCAATACATGTTATCTCTCAACAGAACATTACCTTGCTCCTCATTGGACATGTTATTCTTAACGAATAAATAAATCCTCATAGCATTATGCATTTCTGTTGATATATTTCTTAAAGTGTCATTTTAATCAACTATATGGTCACAGTATAGACAAATCTAGCCTTGGGGATGGAATATTGCCTCAGGAGAGCCGTGACATGGATTCATTATGCATGCATGTAGCCTGCTTGTTTGACATGCTACATGCAGTCGGAAATGCTACTTGAGAACGTGTGAGGTCCTGGGTGGCGGCTCGGTGAGAGAGCAGAAAGATTTGGAGGGAAAGGAAAGCGAGTTTAAGTAGTCAAGAGAGGAGATTGGGTGAGCTAGAAGTCTTAGGCATTGATCAAGATGTCTTTTGAAACTGGAGGGTCTTCAAGTCTCTGAAGCTGCGGTGGTCCTCGGTGCCTTCTCTACAGGTGCATACAGGGTTCCTTCCACAGTTTAGGACTCGGCTCTCCTATTTTATACCCGTAATTTAGACATTATATTTTTAACATTAGTGCCAGTAGCCCGACTAGATCTTAGGGTCCTGGTCGGGTGATTGTTGTGCAGGAGATGAGTGTGCTGACTTAAGTAAGCCATTAATCCTGGTTAGTGTATCGGGTTTACTAGCCGTCTTGAAGGGAC
Organism: Lissotriton helveticus; assembly: GCF_964261635.1. Lineage (NCBI taxonomy): Eukaryota > Metazoa > Chordata > Amphibia > Caudata > Salamandridae > Lissotriton > Lissotriton helveticus. Next base: position 1,113,866,895 of record NC_136068.1, read on the forward strand.
TGTCGGTTGCACCTGGGAGCCCATCAGAGGCATCTGGCAGCCTGGTTTTGTCTCGAAGGCCTGTCTAGAGATCACTTGAAGTTGTTCAGGCATGATGAGACAATAATAGCCCTGAAAACACTGGAGCTGCATTTTTTGAGGCAAAGAAGAATGAAAACCGACCAAAAATGGTGTGTGCAACAGCTGAAGTTCGACATGGATAGCAGCCATCATTCATCTTATCCCATGGTCCTTGTGCTTGTAACTCCTCCAGCGTTAAGAGGCTCCGCTGACATTGCTGCCTCCCTGAGTAACTTCTCCGCCGTTGGCAAAACCGCAAACATAAAAACGCCGTGAGACAAAGAGCCTCATAAAATTATTGCTTGGGGCTCTGGTGTTGCCCCCAAGATATCTGCAACAAGCAGCTGAGCAGTTGTGCCAGTTTTAGTAGCTTTCGTGTTTTTTAGCGTTATCCCCACCTCTTTTTAGAGGACGTGGCGTAACGGCAAGAGCGGCAGACTTTGGAACTCGGAAAACAGGTTCGAGTCTCGGCGTCCCCTCAATAACCTGTGATTCTGGGCAAATCACTTAATCGACCTATAAAACGCTCCAATGCCTTCTGGCCGAGTTCACGCTATATAAAACTTCAAATAAATGCATTTAAAAAAAAGATGATTTAGGAGACAGTGATCTCTATTCAAAGATCGTCTCAATGGTGTCACGTGGACAATGTTGACGCTGAGTAAACCCTGACATTGTCCTAATAGATTTAAACTATGAGTGAGTGTTAACTGAAACTCTGCGTCCTCCATGACGTACAGAACGGGGGTGACGCCGTGAGAACCAATGGAAACGGTGCTTGACAGCAGTAATAAGGAAGAGAGAGAGAGAGTCAACTTACTAAAAAATTTAATATGACTTGAAAAATTGATATTACTTAACTTCAGCCGTGGTGAATATTTTATTGGGCGATATTAATTCTCACTGGCGTCCGAGGAGGCGCCTCTCTCCTTTCATGCCTAAGTTAATGCCAGTGCAGAACCGGAATGTGACAGCGCTGGTGTGCCTCTGCTGCCACCTTGAGGGTTGGAGAGGGATCGTCCCTCGACGAACTAGTAGGTTAGAAGCGTTTTTGGAAGCACTCACCAACAGAACTCAGGCCTAGATGTAGGTAAATGTGAATTACCAATTCATAAATACCGAATTTTACCGAATCGGTATTCATGAATCGGTAATTCAAATGTAGGTAGAAATTCGGTAACAAATACCGAATCGGTATGATTCGGTATTTACCGATTTTGTAATTACAGAATCGGTATTTGCCATTGATTCCTATGGGCCTTGAAGCCCATAGGATTCAATGGCAGTTACCGATTCGGTAATTACCGAATCGGTAAAAATACCGAATTTACAAGGGGGACAGGGTGTCACTGTGACACCCTGTTGTACCCCTGTAACCGGCTAGTGCGCCATGTGGCACACAAGGGCATGTCTGTGTGCCATGCACAGATGTGCATGTACACAAGAATTCTGTATTTACCATTCAATTGTATTACATGGTAAATAACGAATTCTAAAGGCCCTGTAGCACTGTTAGAAGTGCTACCTACATAGGAAAATACAGATTCGGTAATTTTACCGATCGGTAATTTCACCGATGTGGTAAAATTACCGATGTGGTAAAATTACCGAATCTGTATGTTTTCAGTGCCCCTACATACCAATGTCAAAATACCGGTCGGAAACGGCCAAAAATCGGTATTTTCGGCCGATTCCGACCGGTATTTTGACACCTACATCTGGCCCTCAATCACTTACAGGGTTGGATTGGGATTGCAAATCGGCCCGGGCACGCAAAAAAAAATCGGCCCACATTGCATAACCACTCCTCAAATCACCTCTGTGGCGTAATCTTATAAAAAAAACTTTAGGAGGGGGGCAAAAAAAAATGCACGCGTTAGTTTACAGTGGTGAAACAAGTGAGGCCACTTCTACTCAGGACCCCTGTCACCACTCAGTATGTGTACACTTTAATGGGCCGGCCCGTGAGACAAAGGGAGTGACACCTCTTGCTAAACGGAGGCAATGAGCGCCCATCTGCCTCTAGAAAGGCCACTCAGACTCCCACTGGGCCGCTGGCTGTACTCGAACAATAGAGACAGCGCCCAAATGGCCCCCCAGACTGCTAAAAAAAGAGGCCCACAGCACCACTCCGACACCGGCCCCTCGGGCATTGCCCGAATGCCCGCGCTACCAATCCGACGCTGATCACTTACACAATTAGTCACATATAAACACAGCCAGACCTCTCATCAGTCCTGTGTTCTAGCGGTGCTCAGCGCCCGGGACCTGGCATGTGTCTGCCCTGTATGCGGCAAAAAAAGAGGGAAGATGGAGTTGTTTTTGGTCGCATATGGGAATTTTCGTATTGTTTTAAAGTTGGGAGTTCTTTGTGTTGTCAGTTGAAACAAAAGTAGCTCCATGTGTACTGTTAGTCTTCTTGGCATACTATAAAGCACATGACGCACTCTCAGCTGGCAGAGTGCAATCTTTTAAGACCAGTGGCGCTTTAAAGATGGCATGGGTCCTAATGCAATCAAGCAAAATTAGCCCCTGCGGTAATGTTGGGCAGTAAGTCGGAGTCACATTTAAGGTTGAAATGGCCCCTTTTTCATCCAGGATCCTCGGGCCGCTGCACCCGCTGCTCCAATGATAGCTATGCTCTTTTTTTTCAATTTCAAGATCTTTGGTTTTTGGTTTTGCAAAAGTAACCTTGTCCCACAAGATATAATGAGACCTACTTGTGGGTAAAAATGTGACTGTGTAGAAGTTCACAAATACTATTTGATCACAGCTGATGTATATCTCAATATTTCAGGAGCTTCCCACTTTCCATAACAAATGCTATCCAGTTGGTTGTATGTGATTAGATAAAAAACAATTTAAGGGAATACCGTTATCGGGAAACCATTTCATTTAAACTGTTTCAGAGAATTTTTCAGAATGAATGGCATTTACCATTTGATTGAAACCAATTAATAGAATGTCTTTTTATTTGAAATTGACATGTTATTTTTAAAATGTATATACATCCCTGAACCCCAAAAAGTCCTTTCTACTCCTAGGCTTCACCCATCCCAGAACTTTTAAACGCTGCACTACCTTTAAATTCCACCAACCACTCCTGAACCATAAAAAACTATTTCTATGCTGAAACTCCACCCACTTCAGACTCCTTACAGCCCCTCACCATACCCAAACTACACCCATTACTAAACCCTAAAAATAACTCACCGCCCTTAGACATCATCCCTCCATTACCCCTAGCATCCCTCACCACCCCTAATATCTACCCATCCCTGAACCCTAAAAACTCCTTTCTAAATCTAAACTCCACCCACCCCTGAATCCTTCAAACCCCTCACCACCCTTAACTCCACCCAATCCTGAACCCTAAAAACTCTTCACCATCCTTAATCTCTACCCATCCCTGAATCTTAAAAACCCTCACCAGCTATAAACTCACCTATCCATGAACCCCAAAACCTCTCAACACCCCAAATTTCACCCATCCCTGAGCCCTAAAAGTACCTCACACTCCTAAACTCTACTCATCCGTGACCCCTAAAACCCTCCGCACCCCCAAACTCCACCCATTACTCATAGCTTAAAAAACCTCGCCACCTCTAACTCCACCCAACCACGAATGCTGAAACCACTCAACGCCCCAAAATCCCTGAGCACTACACTGATCCGCGAGCCCTAAAAATCTCTTACCAACCCTAAACTCCACCTATTCCTGATACCTAAAAAAACCCTCACCGCCCGGAACTCACCCATCCCTGAATCTTAAAAACATTTCTATGCCTGAACTCCACCCATTTCTGACGGCTTAAGAACGCCTGCTCACCCCTAAAAATTACCAATCCCTGAACCCTAAAAAACCCTCACTAGTCCTAAACGCCATCCAAGTTTAATATAATTTAGGATTTTTCCTTAAAATGATCTTTCCTTTAAAATATTCTTTTTACATTTAAATTTATCTGCATTTCCTTTAAATTGTCTTTCCTTAAAATTGTTTATTCCTATTATGGTTTCCTCCAACGTGGGTTCTCAGTTTTCGTTTTTCCATTATTTGGTACACATCAATCCAGATACTAGGAACTGATACTCGGAGTAATTAATCTGCTTCGTGTTCTTCTAATACCACTCTGTACTGTTTATTAGTATTACGAATAGTGTCTAGCACCAACTTTTATCTAATAGTTGGCACTCAGATCACCTATTCGGCCGCACGTCTTCATATTCTGTCCTTCGTTGAGTGTGGTACTGAGATATAGGGACTTTACAATGCTCATCTTGCATCTGCTTGTCAGCCCCATACGGACAAAGATGGAACAGATGAAAAGGTTAAGACATGGTCTAGTGATCTCTGTGCAGCTCACAAGAAGCGAGCTGGAATCCTGACTAGGCGGATTCATCCTTTCATCTTTCTTAACTCCAAACATTGCGTAGCATTGAGCCAGGCTACATTGACACCTGTGATTCACAGCTGCAAACATGTGTCAGTAAGCTCTATATATACAAAACTGTGCCTATGTGTATGTACCACCCTCCCTGTCATCACTCAGTCTAGGGTAGACCCGTATATAAAAGACACGTCTGTCTGCCACTTCTACGTGTGTCGTGAGATGTCTGTCTATTATTTATGTGCAGGAGCCTAGGTGTGTGTCCCTGTTCCTGTGTGTGAAGCCAGATGTCTGTAATAGATTGTTGATCACGGTGTGAAATGTCTGACCCTCTCTCTGTTAATGAAGTGAGATACGTGCCCGTTATTTCTCTATATGAGGTGAAATGGCCGCCCCAGGCTTTGTATAGGAAATGAAATGACTGCCTAGGATTCCTCTGCACAGGGTTAATTGTGTCTCTGTGTCTGAATTGAGATGAGATGTATTTCTGTCATTTCTGTGCATGTGGTTCTGTCATGTCTCTCCGTGTAAAGTGGTGTCTGTTCATGATTTCTCTTTAGGAGGTGATGTCTGCCCCTTTATAGGAAGTGCGATATCACTGAATGCTGTGCCAGAGGTGCAATTAAATGTGTGTGTCTGATGCACATTGTCTATCAATTGTCTCTCTGTAGAAGCTGAAATGGTGCTTTGTTCCTTTGCACCATCTCCCTGGTTTCTCTGTAGGTCCTGTCCCCCCGCTTTCGTGGTAGGCGCTGGGATGCTAGCCTGGACTCCTGAGGTCACTTTAGGAGGCTTGTTGCTGACTACCGGTATGATTTGTCGTCCAGAGGAGCACTAGAAGGGGGCACTGGGCTCTTGACTGGATTTGCAATGGTTGAGCATATGAGTACCTAGACGAGTATGTTTATTCTTCTGTGTGGCACAACATGTGATGGACAGAGTGCTTGGATTGATGTCAGCCGTGGCTAATCCCTCTCCATCACATTCCAATCCATCATTTTTTACTTGTGTGTGCTGTTACAGACAGTGCTCAACCACATACAATCCATTATTGGCCCGAATACCTAAGGGGTGATCGAGACTTAATTGCTAGGTCAGGCCCACTCTTAACGGGATCAGCTTCGGCCTTGTGGGGTCTTTTCAGTGAGATGCGGCTTTAGACCTACAGCAGAGCGAGGTTGAGGCTTTCCAGTGTTCTGCCATGCCCCTCCTGCTTGGAGAAACTCAGAGGGCAGAGAGAGTGGGGAGCGCAATACTTGAATGCATCTCTGCCACTGGTAATTACTTCAGACCACATTCCTGTCCATCGTTTTATACCTTGTCTGTGACATTTCAAACTCACGTCTGGACATATCCCTCTTACTTAGAGAGACAGGTGGCAGACGAGTGATGAGTGCAATACTTGAAATAATCTCAGTCAATAGGGCCACATTCCAATCCATTGTTTTATAGCTCGTCTGTGCCATATGTAACTCACGTCGCAGCATAACATTTCTTCTTCATATCGGGGCCAAGCTGATTCACATTTGGTCGCTCTTTGCTCGAGTGGAATGTCAAAATTAGACCTCGGTCTCTTTATTCCACTCTCAACAGTTAAGCAGAAGCTTTCTGTTCTCGATTTCATTAGTTATGCGCCGAAGGTGGGCCCTCGGCCAGGTAAATCCGAAGACCTATGCAGCTGAGTCGCGGCAGAGCTGGGGAGGGTCGGTCGAGTTGCTTGTCTCACATTCGGCTGACTCTGCCCCCTACTGGCCCTACAGAGGGACTTGTCACTCAGCACAGCTTCCGGCGTCCCTTTGGGCCAATCAGCACCTGAGTCTAGTGCCGACTCTCAACCGAGTGCTTAGAAGTCACTCGACATGGGAATTAATCAGCCCCTGAGAGTGTGTGTAACGCTCAGACCCAGGACGGTGTCTGGCTGCTGATTTACAATCTTCACACGTGGACATTTTAATCAGGGTGACCTTTTCAGCTCCCAGCAGGTTGTTGAACTGTTCTCAAGCATGTCAGCGTAATAGCGCTGCACACGCTACGGAAATGTGGTTCTGTGTGAGCGCCAGGGGCGAGCTGGCCTCGTTGGGCAGTGAGTCACCGACGAGCAACTGCCTCTGCCCCAGCCCTGCTGGCATTTGAGAAGCACAGAATGAGCGGGAATTATCGACGCGGGGCTGACTCTTTTCTTGACCCACCCGTGCACCCCTTCCATATCCGGGAAATATCGACACGTGGCTGCCTGACAAACAGACCTATCCGCCTTTTCACTTCTGCATCTCTGCCACGTATTTCCGGTTTTACGCTCCCTTTGGTGTGTTCGGACAATTCTCACAGTTTCTTACTGTGGTGGGGGTTGTAAAGCTTTCGTTCTGACTGCCCACTAGGTAGCAATGCCCTGCTGAGAGCTGGCACTGCTTCACCAACAGATCGGCGCCGGTAGCCTAGAGTTAGGCTGGGGCACTGTGCGAGACTGGTGGTCGTACCCTCAGAGCCCTGCACCTGTACCTTGGGGGCCGTCGGGCGGTACCCAGGGGGCCGTCTACCAGTACTCCGAGACCCCTGCAGCAGTGTCCTTTGAGCCTTGCTGTGGCACCCTTAGAACCGTGCAGTGGCACCCTTAGAACCTTGCTGTGGCACCCTTACAGCCTTGCTGTTGCACCCTTACAGTGACACCCTTAGAGCCGAATATGCCCCTTTTTTCCGCAGCCCATCACCCCGCATGTTGTTACAACGTGGTCGTTACCTCCCTCCGCAAGCCGTTGTTATGACTTGCGGGTTAATGGTATGCGTTGTTCCTTGGAGCCTTGCAGCGGTAGCATAAGTGGTACCCTGTAAGCCTTTTGAGGAACCGTGAGCGCCGTTCAATTAACGGTACCTGACCAGAGAGCCATGCACCAGTGAGCTGTGCAGCGGTGCACTTCGAGCCTTACAGCGATACCCAGAGTACCTTGCAGCCATACTTAGAGGACCCTGCAGCCATACTTAAAGGACCCTGCAGCCATACCAATGAGCTCTGCAGCGATACCCCGATAGCTCTGTGGCGATACCCAGAGAGCCCTGTAGCGATACCCCGAGAGCCCTGCAGCAATATCCCGAGAGCCCTGCAGCGATACCCTGAGAGCCCTTCAGCGATACCCCGAGAGCCCTGTAGCGATACCTAGAGAGCCCTGCAGTGATACCCCGAGAGCTCTGTGGCGATACCCAGAGAGCCCTGCAGCGATACCCAGAGAGCCCTGCAGCGATACCCAGAGAGCCCTGCAGTGATACCCAGAGAGCCCTGCAGCGATACCCAGAGAGCCCTGCAGTGATACCCAGAGAGCCCTGCAGCGATACCCTGAGAGCCCTTCAGCAATACCCAGAGAGCCCAGCAGCGATACATAGGAGCCCTTCAGAGATACCCCGAGAGCCCTTCAGAGATACCCAGAGAGCCCTTCAGGGATACTCCGAGAGCCCTGCAGTGATACTCCGAGAGCCCTGCAGCGATACCCAGAGAGCCCTGCAGTGATACCCAGAGAGCCCTGCAGCGATACCCCGAGAGCCCTGCAGTGATACCCAGAGAGCCCTGCAGCGATACCCAGAGAGCCCTTCAGCGATACCCCGAGATCCCTGCAGCGATACCCTGAGAGCCCTTCAGCAATACCCAGAGAGCCCAGCAGCGATACATAGGAGCCCTTCAGAGATACCCCGAGAGCCCTTCAGAGATACCCAGAGAGCCCTTCAGGGATACTCCGAGAGCCCTGCAGTGATACTCCGAGAGCCCTGCAGCGATACCCAGAGAGCCCTGCAGCGATACCCTGAGAGCCCTTCAGCGATACCCAGAGAGCCCTGCAGCGATACCCAGAGAGCCCTGCAGCGATACCCAGAGAACCCTGCAGCGATACCCAGAGAGCCCTGCAGCGATACCCGAGAGCCCTGCAGCGATACCCGAGAGCCCTGCAGTGATACGCCGAGAGCCCTGCAGTGATACCCCGACAGCCCTGCAGCAATAGCCAGAGAGCCCTGCAGCGATACCCAGAGAGCCCTGCAGCGATACCCAGAGAAGCCTGCAGCGATACCCGAGAGCCCTTAAGCGATACCCCGAGAGCCCTGCAGCGATACCCAGAGAGCCCTGCAGCGATACCCAGAGCCCTTCAGCGATACCCCGAGAGCCCTTCAGGGATACCCCGAGAGCCCTGCAGCGATACCCCGATAGCTCTGTGGCGATACCCCGAGAGCTCTGTGGCGATACCCAGAGAGCCCTGTAGCGATACCTAGAGAGCCCTGCAGCGATACCCCGAGAGCTCTGTGGCGATACCCAGAGAGCCCTGCAGCGATACCCAGAGAGCCCTGCAGCGATACCCAGAGAGCCCTGCAGCGATACCCAGAGAGCCCTTCAGGGATACCCCGAGAGCCCTGCAGTGATAACCCGAGAGCCATGCAGCGATACCCGAGAGCCCTGCAGTGATACCCCGAGAGCCCTGCAGTGATACTCCGAGAGCCCTGCAGCGATACCCAGAGAGCCCTGCAGCGATAGCCAGAGAGCCCTGCAGCGATACCCAGAGAGGCCTGCAGCGATACCCAGAAAAGCCTGCAGCGATACCCAGAGAGCCCTTAAGCGATACCCCGTGATCCCTTCAGCGATTCCCCGAGATCCCTTCAGAGATACCCTGAGAGCCCTGCAGCGATACCCCGAGAGCCCTTCAGGGATACCCCGAGAGCCCTGCAGCGATACCCAGGGAGCCCTTCAGCGATACCCCGAGAGCCCTTCAGGGATACCCCGAGAACCCTGCAGTGATACCCCGAGAGCCATGCAGCGATACCCCGAGAGCCCTGCAGTGATACTCCGAGAGCCCTGCAGCGATACCCAGAGAGCCCTGCAGCGATACCCTGGGATCCCTACAGCAGTACCCTGAGATCCCTGCAGTAGTACCCAGAGTGCCCTGCAGCGATACCCCGAGAGCGCTACAGCGATACCCCAAGAGCCCTGCAGCGATACCCGGAGAGCCCTGCAGTGATACCCCGAGAGCTCTGTGGCGATACCCCGAGAGCACTACAGCGATACCCTGAGAGCCCTGCAGCGATACCCCGAGAGCCCTGCAGCGATACCCCAGGAGCGCTACAGCGATACCCCGAGAGCCCTGCAACGATACCCAGAGAGCCCTGCAGCGATACCCTGAGAGCCCTTCAGGGATACCCCGAGAGCCCTGCAGCGATACCCCGAGAGCCCTTCAGCGATACCCAGAGAGCCCTTAAGCGATACCCCGAGATCCCTTCAGCGATACCCCGAGATCCCTTCAGAGATACTCTGAGAGCCCTGCAGCGATACCCCGAGAGCCCTGCAGCGATACCCCGAGAGCCCTTCAGGGATACCCCGAGAGCCCTGCAGCGATGCCCCGAGAACCCTTCATCGATACCCAGAAAGCCCTGGAGCGATACCCTGAGAGCCCTGCAGCGATACCCCAAGAGCCCTGCAGCGATACCCCGAGAGCCCTGCAGCGATACCCAGAGAGCCTTGCAGCGATACCCTGATATTGTTGCAGCGGTACCCTGAAATCCCTGCAACGGTACCCTCAGATAATTGTAGCGGTACCCTGAGATCCCTGCAGCGATGCCCTGAGATCGTTGCAGCGATACCCTGAGATCCCTCCAATGTAGGGTGACCAACCGTCCGTAAATTTCTCGGACCATCTGTAATTTGAACCTCACGTCCGTTGTCTGTGAGGATCCCTTGCTGCCTTTTGTCCGTCATTTTTGGCATTGCAAGTACCAGCACTGTTCCCTGCATGAAGCCTCAGCTCCCTGATGGGGCCGGCTTGCACTCTTTCTTGGAGCACAAGAGCAGCCCCACCCCGCCCATTGTCATTGTGTCTGCAGCTGAGTGCCACATACAGAATGACAATGGACCAACATGGAGTGTTACTGCATGCTGTGGCCTCCTCCTGCCATGGTCTAGGGCAGCGCATTCTGTCAGTTGGGAGGAATGTGCAAAAACACCAATGCTGCCACGTGTTCATTCAAAGAAGCTGGTGAAACAAGTTGAAAAGAAGGGGCTAGAGTTCTTTCAGTCTCATCATTTTAGAGAAGTGCATTTTCAATATAATATTCAGAAAAGCCATGGTTGCTGCATTTTTACTTTTTTTAACTAACAACCATTACCAACCATTAGGTGTAACATTACTTGTTGTGTCATATATCTGGATGCAATTACAGAAGAGGCAAAATACCTGTCTGGCTGCACAGATATTTTGCTTAGGTGTTAAGCCACACTCTTAATCACACAAAACACCCCCTTTCTTTGGAGAGACTAACCACCCCCCCCCCCCCCCCCGTTTTCATCCCGCTTAAAGCCCTGGAAACAGCACCATGTCACAGGCTCCTCATGGCATGGCACTGTGCATCATGCATGACTCGTGACTTCCACTTTTTCAGACTGCCTATGTGCAGCGGCATAGTGAAGCCTACCCCCACCCCTTGCTTTAGGAACTACAGCAAGGGTAAAATTCTTGATGGGCCTCTTCGGTCTGCAACTCTGCAGATAAAGGCTCAGCTCATAATTAATATGAAAAGGTGGGCAAGTGAGTAAGTGAAGGGATGGGTGGATGGCTGGATGGATTAGTGAAAGGGTGAATGATGAATGAAAGGGTGAATGGAAGGATAATGAGCGAAAGGATGGATGGATGAGTGAAAGGGTGGATGATGTGCGAGTGAATGGGTGGATGGATGAGTGAAAGGATGCATGAGTGATAGGGTCGATGGGTGGATTCATGAGTGGATGAGAAGAAGGATGGGTGGATGGATGGAATGAAGGATGGATAAGTGAAAGGGTCAATGGATAAAGAAAGGGGGATGGATGGATGACTGAAAATGGTGAGTGGATGAGTGACTGGGTGGATGGTTGAGTAAGTGAAAGGATGGCTGGAAGGGTGAAAGGGCAAATGGCTGGATGGATGAGTGGATGGATAGGTGTAAGAGTGGATGGATAGGGTCAAAGGGTGGATGGATGGATGGATGCATGAGTGAAAGTGTGGATGGAAGGATACATGATGGATACGTTTACAAATGGATGAATATGTTTTTGATAGATGGGATTACTTATATGCTATTGCCCGACCTTCTCTGATGTGTCTGTAACACATACCTTTTGTCCTGAAGTTTTTTCCTGAATTTTGACCTCCTGTCCTGAATTTTTTACCTGAATTTTGACCCTTTGCCCTGAATTTTTACACTCACCGTCCAGAATTTGCACCAATGCCAGTTGGTTACCCTGCTCCAGTGGTACCCTGAGATCATTGCAGTGGTACCCTGAGAGCCATCTAGCGGCTCCCTGGCTGAAATCTGTGTACAGCTATGGTTGATAACATGAATACCCTTGAGGTGGTTGCCTCTATTAATAAAGTGCAAGGACCCTTCTTTTTTGGCCCTGTGTATTCCACTGGCACAGCTGAAGTGTTGTGACCACGGGGAGAGCTGTAGACACCTTAACATTGTTTTTTTATCAAGGATGGAAAAAAATGTGATTGTTTCTGATATTTTTAAAAAACTTTTAGAGGGTGGATGCATTTTCTAAATGTAGTATTCATGGTGTCTGTGGATTTCTCACGAAGTATGAGGCCGGTTCTACCTCAGCCTGCTATAGAACTTTGCTAGGAAGTGGAGCATGTGCAACATAGCTTCGCCTGTGGGCCGTCTGTGTCAGGCAGTGCAGCGATCATGACAGACAGCATAAAGATCGCCACCGGTAACGCACTGTAGCTACCATACTAGGTGGCGCTGTGACGCCACGGGTAGTGTGGCAACCACTCCAGGCTCCACAGCACTGCTACAGACAGCACAAGGCAATGATCACCACAGGTACTACAGTGTAGCGACCATGACAGCAGTCGCGGCCAGAATTAATCCCGGGTGAGGGGGCAGGGGGGGGGGGGGTAGCACGGGGGTTAATACATTTTAAAATCTTACTTGTCTGCAGGTCCCATGTTTTCCTGCTCTTCTGCCTCCCCTCTCCTAAGCCAATCATAACGCTGCAATGGCAGCATTGTGATTGCTCGGGACTCCGACCAGCCAGGCCCCTATGGGGAGGCCATTTTCTCCATGTAGGCTGCCTGCAGCCTTCATGGAGAAAAGGCAGAGTGCGCATGACTAGTTTGGTCGGCCCAAGAGGGTCGACCAAACAGTCAGCGCCCTCAGCAAGAAGCAATCCACTCCTCCCCTGCCCGAAAGCAGACCCGCCCACCTGCCCGCCCCCAACCAAACCCTTCTGCTTTCTCGCAGTGCGAGAAACAGAACATAAAATTGTAGTTTTACCATTTTATGTTTCTGCTTCTCGCACTGCCAGAAAGCAATGGGGCGACGCTCCTCCGCCATAATGGAGGAGCTGCCCCTGCATGAAAGGCAGGGTAGAGACCGTCCCAGCCAGCGTAGTGTAGTTACCATGACAGGCAGCACAGTACCACAACAGGCAGTACAGCGACCCCACAGACAGCGCAATGCAGCGACCCCGACAGGCAGCGCAGTGAGGCCACAGGCAGCGCACCCACCCCTCAGCCGCTCCGCACACTGTTGGTGACTGATGCAAGCCACATTGAAAGCCACTTGGGAAGGCGCGCACCCGCTCATCACGGTAGGCCTGTGCTCTGAACACCGATGCCTCTGTAAGTGACTCGGAGGCGCGTGGGTGCTCATTGGAACACGAAGTCCCAGTCTGAAGGATTTCATGATGGACACAGGCCAGCTTTGCACATGTGTAAAGTAGTTTTATGGGTTAACGACCACTTTAACGTTGTCAGCGAGCCATTAGACAGAAAAGTAGAATATTAATTTGAAAATAAAAATGTTTTATGAGCATGCAAGCAGCATTCAAGGAGCGGAGCTGGTTCTGGCCATCAACGGAATGCCCGTGCTCAGGATCTTGGCACTACGAATGTGCACGTGCCCCATGCAGGGCAGGAGAAACCCGGGGATGAATTCGATTGTCCTTGTGCCACAGTCACAAGACATGCCCGATCCCGAGCGCGGAACTGGACTGGTGTGGACTGTTGACTTGATGCCCGCTGGACCGGAGCTACGGTCGGTCTGTCTGTCTGTGTCCTCTCATCTGGGACCAAACTTCTGGTTCTGCCCATGGACCTCAGAGGAGGACCCCAGCCAGCCTAAGAAGAAAGAAGCTGCCCTGAGGCACCATGAAGCCCTCCAGAGACCCCTCTCCAGTGAGAAATGCATCACAGCAAAGTGGTGGCGATCTGCCCCTGGCAGCGCTGATTCTGCTTGGTGGGCATGCGCTCCTGGACTGCGAGGTCTCTACTGGTGCAGGGATACCCCTTCCAGAACCCTGTGTCCTTCAGCTAGTGGGAGGAGAGCGTGCAGCCCCCACCACCCGTGGACCTGGATGTCAGAAGAGCTTCAGCAGCTCCACTAGGGGTCTCTGCTACCCTGCTGGGCTGTGCAGAGCTCCAATCACCGAATATTGCCTCTGCTTCAGGTCCTGAGTTTGTGATTGTGAAATGCACGGAACATTGTGTGAACTAAGGCTGGGATTCCAGAAAACATTTCTTGGTTAGGGTGCCAATCCATAGTCTTAAAAAGGGACTGCCGGTGAGTATGGCACTGTGACCCTGTGTCTCAAGCACAAACAGTAGTCAATCAGGATTCTCCTGTTGTCCTGGGTGACTGGAATGTCCCCACTATGACTGGTAGCTTCCGAACTATCAGTTCTTATTTCCTACAGAGTAAGGGTGGGCGATAAATTTTGCTCTGACGGTGGAGTTGGTGAAGGTTTGGGGTAACACAGAGTTCTGACCAAATTGTGCAAACTGTCACGTAGCAGTGTTTTTTCTTGTGCGCTGGCGTGTGCAAATGAAAATTGGCATCCCCTAGCGTGATTTTCAGGCACTAGGTGGGCACCTGGTGATATTTTTCCAACGCAGGTGGTCGTGACCATTTGCCATGAGAAAGCTGCCGCTCAAGAAGAAATCTACTAGAGGGGAATTCCAGAAGCAGCGCCCTCTGGCGCACTGCATGGTGCCGTTCATGCTGAATTTTCATCATGGATCTAGCTCCCAGCGCTAAAAATCAGTGCAAGCGGCGCAACGTACTGATTTCCACCTGTTTGCAGAACTCTGCAGGATCTTGCTGAGTTTTAATGCATCTCAGCTGGATGTATGACAGTACAACGCGTGGTATTACCACGCGTACCGTTACAACGCAGGTTTTACAACGCAAGTCGTTACAACGACTTGCGTTGGGGGGCACTGGATAGTGAATAGTTTAATTTACTATTCCAACTCCAGTCCCCGTGGATAGTAGGGAAGGTGTTGGATAGTAAATTAAACTATTCCCTATCCTAGAGCGCCCTCCAGCGAAAGTCGTTGTAACGACTTTTGTTGTAAAGTTTCGTGGTAAAGGATGTTCCCCAACTCAGCTCAGCTCTTAACATTTTCAGCCCACGTGCTGTCCATGGTGCTGAACACTCACATGGCAGTGTTGTTTGTTGTTTCCTATGAAGGGTATTCTGCTGAACAAAACTCACAGTTCAATGCAGGAATCACTCTGCAAAGGGCACATTAAGGCTTCAGCCTCGGGATGTATTTGAAGTGTCTCCTGAAGAATCGGGCCCGGAGACTGCCACCTTTCTTCTCTATTTTTGCTGTCCTTTAATGTCAGGACCATTTAAAGTGTTATTATTTTTTTTTAAAGAAAAAGCCAGTGCTGGACATTGTACAACACTGTTGTATTACTGTTTCAGAAAAAAACCTTTGCACGCCTCCTATGCACTAGGCTTTAAGCGCTAGACCAAGCTCCTGGGAGGCTCAAGGGTGCTCTGATAGCTCAACTTTCCTTCTGAGACCTAGTACCTAGAACTCTAATCTATACAGACCACATGCCAAGCATCTTTTGATGCTGCTTGGTGGTCAAACAACTTCAAGATCTGGGAACGAGTCTGAAACATACCAGAGTAAAGCACCAGGCCAGCTCTACTTGGTGGCCTGGATAACTGCAATTCGGGCTTTATAAGAACAGTAATGCCCTGTTCTTGAACAGACTCCTGGTTCAAGATGAACAAGTTACTTACCTTCAGTAACGCATTGGACTCCATCTAGCTGCAGATGCCTGATGCCTGGGAAATTCATAGGTAAGGAATCTGCAGCTAGAAGTCTCTCTGAGATAAAGATACTCAACAGTCTGGAAGAGGACGGCCATTGATGCTTGAAGAGGCAGCTGAATCCCTTTTTGAAGGTCGCAGTATATGTGGTATGCGTTATTTTATTGTTATTGAGTACACAATTTCAATGGAGCGTGGTCTGATAGATAAATGTCCAGGGAGGAGCACCCCTGGTATGCAGAATGTGTATAAGCGTTACAAGGAATAGACTGCCTGTTAGAGAAGGGCGAGCCACTTGAAGCTCGAGCCGGGCTTGAGTCTGAAGGCTGGCTCTGGCTCAGCTTGAGGTTCTGCCTCCTCCCTGTATCCTGGGTGTGGCTTAAGCCAAGAGCTGCCGACTTTGGAACTAGGGAACCAGGTTCGAGTCTGGGTGACCTCTCAACATCTTGTGATGTTTGGTAATCTTCCGATTCTTGTTAAGAATGAATGATGACCTTGTGTAATGTAACTGGTGCTCGTGTAAAGTGCACCAATACCTTCAGGTCCAGATCCCACTATATAAAAACTCCATAAAGAGGTGAAAAACAGCCTCAACATAAGATAGATACCCATTTACAGGTTGATATGTACAAAGTGAAACCCCAAAACTGGGGAAAATCACTCTTCCCTGCTGAAATTGTGTTATTTTAGGCAAAAATGAAATTTCACCAAACTCTTTTGTGTTCATTATTCAGTATGGAAACAATTTCAAACACCACTAGTGCAAATCTTATTGTATTTAGTAGACTATAATGTTGCTGTACAATAATCTCGGTCAGGTACAGGGTTTACATGACACCTGTCTTGCTTTGTCACTAACGGTTAAATAATTGTCACTTTTAATACGTACTTGTCAGTGCAGTGCTATAAGGTGACGTATTAAGTCAGGGCTTCCACGCGCTAAAGGAATACAACTGTTTTGAATGTTGGAGAGACTGTATCATGATTTCCGTGATGCTTGTTGTTTGATGTACTTAGCATTTGGTTCGCGCGCTGTGTCGAAGTTCCGAAGCAGACCCTTGGCTCGGCTATCCCTGTTAAACACACCAAATATCCGACTGACACCTCCCCAGCCCCACCCCACCATCCGATGCAGAAGCCTGCACGGGCATCCATGATTTCAATGCATAGGCGCGTTCCCTGTGAAGAACCCCGCTGACATCGAGCCTCTGTCTGTGTGATTAACCCCTTGTCTGCTCTCTTCTCCATCCACAGGCACGTGTGGGAAAAGGACGGCGCGCCCATCAGCATCGACAACATCGCTCGCATCCGTATCGATGACGACGGCTCCCTGCACATCTCTCAGACCTGGTCGGGGGACATCGGCACCTACACGTGCCGCGTGCTCTCCGTGGGCGGCAACGACTCCCGGGCCGCGCACCTGCGAGTCAGGTGAGCACGGATCGATGGATGGACGGGGCACCCGTGGTCGAGAGGGAGGGGGTACCCAGGGGGTTTGAAAGCATGGACAATGGAAGCTTAATAGTGGATATGATCATTTAAAATATCATTAGGTATGAAAACTCCACAGAACGTGTACTCTGTTATTTTCAGTCAAATAGGTGCGTCCTTGTGAAATGTGAAGGCACCTGGAATTTTAAGTGGATTCCGAAATAACATAACAGTTCACCTATTAAACCTTTTTTAACTACATAGATAATGTTTAGGACTGTTTGAACACGTGTCTTTCTGTATTCAATGTTTCTAAAGCAGTATGAATGTTTGCTACATTAGCCGGCTTGAAAGAGCCCCCCAAGGTCGTCCCTCGTTGAGAACCTGTTCAGTTTCTACAGGGCCCTGCTGGCGTTGACGCCGGAAGCCACACTATCAGCGATCACGTGTGCAGATGTGACCCACCTCTTCCTCCTCCTGGAAGCAGAGCTTTAAATGGACCGGTACTGAGCATCGGCACTTCTTTATTTCGAGTGGGAGAGTACCAGCACTTCTCAAGAGCAATGTAATACTTATAATTGGAGAGTACCAGCACTTCTCAAATACAAGCAGGTGCTCTGCTACAGAGTACCTGCACTTCTATTTTTCCATTTCAAGCACTGCCTGGAAGCATACGGGGCTCATAGCAAGATGGGAAACTTGCTGAAGGGTGAGGAAGAGGCAAGCATCTTTGTCAATGTGCTTTATTAAAGCTTACTTTACATAGAACTATATATTCCCAAGAAAATTCTATCTCCAGGCTGCAGAGAACCCAAACCCACCAAGTATGTGCTTCCATCGGCCTAAAACAGGAAGGGGGTGTCACGTCGACTGCTAGTAGAGCTGCTGGGAGGATGTCAAGAATGCTATGTGATATGATATTGGCAGTTATGGTCATTTTTTGAGTTTTAGGGGCTGTCTAGTGGCTCTGTGACCCACTTTGCTGATGTGGCCCTTGCAGGTTGCCTTAGCATTGCCCTGGCATAGCACCAGACATGATCCTGAAGACCCCCACTGAACTGAGCGATCACAATTTAAAAGATTGTGCGTGAGGTCGAACATGTCACTATAGATCTGAGGTTGTCTAACCTTAGCAGACACCCGTACGCCCACAGTCTAGATTGCTGAAACCACTGACCAGTCACACATTTTGGTATAAGCAGAGCTACTGGATTTATGTGGCAGAGGAGGACCAAATTATGCAACAGTGTTAACTAAATCATGCGGCAATAAAAGGCAAATTCTGTGCATAATGTGGAACAGTTTGAGATCTTATTAATTCAGTATTTTGTCATTTTTACACCTGGTAATAGTGTCTGAGAAAAGAGTTCACCTTAATTGGTACCAATATAACACCCAAATACAGCAATAAGTAAATGACAGATGACCAGTCAACCTTTGCGAAAAGCCTTCTGGTGCACAGGAACACAAGTCGCATATATTTTGTAACTTTGAAGCTGTTTGAACAAGAAACTTTTTTTTGTTGTTAAAATCAGCAGATTATGTGGCAGATGAAAGATTATTTGGCAAATGCGGAGAATCCATAATTATGCGAAAGTCGCAGCAGACTCGCATAATTGCAGTGGCCCTGGGAATAGGAGAGTACTGAAGACGCACAACCTGCTCTCTACACATAGAACTTAGTGTTGATTATGTCTGTCTGTCCTGTGCCTATCCACTGCTCAATCTTTCATTCAGATTCCCAGGACTGGTCTACGCTCATGCTACCCCGTCGCCAGTGTCGGATCTTTCCTGGACTCTCCCACTATTACCCCGTCACCAACTCTCTCTTGAATGTGCTTGTACACACCTGTGACATGGACACCTAGTCTCATGACACCTGTCTTGTCTCTCTCGCCCACATTAGCTTTGTTCACTGCACCAAGCTATCCCACGCTACTTCGCAGGGGCATGTAATACATTACAGAACTCCAAATAAAGAAATAAATAACTGCATTCGAGTAACAATAAAACATTCGCTCAATGCAGAATTTGATTCAAGCCTCATCTTGGGCTAAACACATTTCTCAAATTGAGTCTGGAGCAAAATTGTTGAAAACTCAGCAACTTTGGAAGATTGAAGAGTGTTCCATTCAACAAACTTTCACCTGCTAAAAAAAAAATCTGCACATCTTTAGTGTCCAAGCACGTGGCTACCTATTTGCTGTTACTGCCATTGTTAATGTTACATTTATTTGAAATGTGCCTGCATATTTATATGTACAAGCCACTCAGAATGTGCCTGATAATGTATGTGTATGTTCTGTTGCCTATGTGCCTTCTGATTGATGAGTGACTGTAGTGTGCCTATTACTTAGTTTGTGGCTGATGTGGCCAAGAATCTGCTTTTCCATAATTGAGTGCATTGCTTTTTGTTCAGTCTATATAATGTTTGTTTCTGTGGGGTTGTTACAAGCTCATCTGTCACCGTGTTTCACAAGCTGCCTGAGAAGTGCCTTCTCAATGGAGAAGCGTGGGAGAGAGGAGAGTGCCTAGAGTAGGACAGATCCCCCCAAGGAGAGCCCATGGAGGGAGCAGGAGCAGCCTCCTTGTTGAGTCCACATGCCTCCTCTGACTTCCTGTGCTGCCTCTCTGGAGACCTGAAGAGCCACTGGGGAAACCCTGATAACATTTCATACATTACCTGAGGAACCTCTGTGGGCAACCTATGATACCTGCCTGGAAGTCCAGGTCTCCCCTCTCCAACCAGGAAAGTGGAACTAGCCATTTTGGAAATCCTGAGGTGCAACACTAGAGGACCTCAAGAACAACCTTGTAGTACTTCCGCGGCCTCATTAGCGAGGCGAACGAGAGCATCTCAAGGCTTATCCCTGAAGAACCTGAGCATTGTCACCCTTGGAATCTGGACATCATCATAGGAGAATCTCAGCATGGATGCTGGAGGATTTTAATGGACTCCCTGAGAACCTGAGGACTAACCCTGGAGAGTCCCGGAATCCACTCTACTCCATACCACGATTGTAGTGAACTGAGATCTGTTGCCAGGTGCAGTTTCTGTGTCTGTTTTCACACTTCTGATTTTTCTCTCTCTTTCCTTTACCAGGCAGCTTCCCCATGCCCCAGAGAACCCCGCGGCGATGCTGAGCCCCCTAGAGAAGCGGGCCATCAATCTCACCTGGGCTAAGCCCTTCGATGGCAACAGCCCCCTGATCCGCTACATCATGGAAGTGTCTGAGAACAGTAAGTGATCCGAAGAACTTTTGCTACTGGGATAGTGCTTATTTTGTCAGGGAACAATAGAATTTAAAAGGGGCAGGGCTATTTGCCACTCTTTTCTGACAAAACCAGACCCACAAGGAATTACTAGCAACTCGAATTTCTAGATTTGTCTTTCAATTTGTGTGAGCAGCATATTGGTGAATCCAAAGGAAACTTGGCCCCAAAATCAAAGCTGGGGTGAAGGTCTTCCCCTAACACTATGCAGGTGGGGGTAGCCCAGGTCATCCATCTCAGATCCCTCTAAAGATGGATTGAAAGTTTCTGTGAGGCCCCCTTTGTCTCCTAATCATTTTTGTGTTTTCCTCATTTGTAGCTCCATTAATCCTACCAGAGCACCCTGGCAAGCTTTGATGTGCCAACTTTCTTTTGGTGTTGCCAGGTGGTCCACGAAGGTTCTACTTCTGCCATAGTTTTATAGCTCCACATACAGCAGGCAAGAACATGCTACTCGCAGATACCCTGCCCATGTGTTCTTGCCTTTCAAAGGCAAATTAACACGCTACTGGAGTGGTTAAATTCATCCAGGGCTGATAAGGCGCCCTTAGTGGTCTGCTCTGGAATATCATAAAGTGTTGAGGGAATGCCTCCAAGGTAGTTGGCAGTGAGCGGCCAAGCACCCCTTGGAGTTTAAACCTACAAGATGTGTTTTGTTCTTGTTTAAGAGCAGCAGTGTCAGTCCATTCATTTGTGGATTGTGGAGACTGAAGAAGAGGGTATAACGCTTCTCGTTGTATTTCATCCAAATGTTGATGCTTTGTAATTTATTCCCATCATTCTGTTAGACTTCATATCTGACAAATTGTGCATATCAACTAGGCCTGAGCGTAGTTCGCAAAGTTTTGCTACGCTGAACTTTGCGAAGTTACATAAAAAATCTGCGAAGTTCCGAGAGTGGCAGAGTGCACTGCGGACTGCAGCTTGGGTAGAAATTCCACCCGTGCGGCAGCTCGCGCTCGCAAACTTACCGTTCACGATTGCGAGCGGGGAAAAAACTCCGGAGTTTTCTGCACTCCGCGAGCTCTGCGGAGGGCAGAAAACGCCGCAAACTCCGCAAACGGAGCGAAGTTCTCTGCCCAGGCCTAGTATCAACAATTTTGTATTTGCTAAGATAAGTGAAAACTTCAGAATCCGAAGCTCCCATTCATGCTCTTGTGATGTGTCAAATACATTCTGCAAGTTCTGTCCTTGCTGGGTTTCCTAACTCGAATATTGGTCGATAGTCATAACAAGTCCTCTATATATCTTATTTAGCCAAAGCGTGTAGAGTGCTATCCTTCCAGAGGGGCTTCAGCGATGGTTGACACTCGAACGGTTGGTGAAGCTGGAGGGTAAATTCCGTCTTCAGACCTATGTGTTTCATGACGAGGTCTATTTTCGGATACGTTCCGCCTGGGCCTGTGTGGACTCCAGCTGCTCAAGGAAGTGCCCTGCCACAGAGGAGCAAAATAAATACATAAAATAAACAGTGATTCATCAGCAGCTTGGGCGTCCCAGAAGGCAAAAAGCAATAAATATAATTTAAAGCCATCCGTCCACGTGTAGCTCTTTTCTCTAGAACCCTCAGACTTGAGATAATTGCCCTTGACATAAGGGCATTCACTGAGTAGGCAAGCGGTGCCAGGGTTGTCACCTTGGTAAACTCAAGACCCACCGTTACAAGCAAGGTGGGAATACATGTAATTCTGCATAACTCTTTAGATGCCCTAAATGGGTATCCTGTGTATGGGTGGTGCAACCAGTGTTACAGTTCACATGTTCTGTGTAGTTCCTCGAAGCTCATATGTTACATGTAAAAACATGGTAACTCGCCTGTAAAATTAGCAGTTGGCACTGGAGCTCGGAGGTACAGTGGTTGGGCAACAATGTGTATAGTAAAGCCCGGATGGCACTCGGCAATTACTAGGGAAGATTTGAGGTTGGATCAGCCAAATGCCTGGCTCCCCCTCAAGGTTTGCCCCATAAAACTGTGTCGCGCTCTCAAATCCAAGTCGGACGCCCTGGCGACAGCCCCCTCTCTCCAACACCTGCCCCCTTTCCATAGTAGTTTTAAAAATAAAAAATAAATTCAGTAGCTTAATAGTCTTCCACAGAACTGAAGTTTACACGCAGATAGCGTAAGCGGCGGGTGCAGCTTATCTGCCCTCGCGTGACAGGAAGCACAGTGGCCTTTGGGATCCCCTTGCTCTTGTCAATACAATTGATCTTATTACATTACTGGTTCGCTGGGCTTCCCCAGAAGTTGTTGTTTGAAGTCAGAGGAGGCCTTGGATGGGGAGTTCTAACTGCATCGCACACAGCTTTGCAGTACGAAGAGCTGATTCGTTTTAATCCATGGTTCGCTGGATTCCCTTCTGTGTAGGGCTGGACAAAATGACTTTATTTGATCGTGGTAAGCTAGTGCGGCAGCGGATTCCTGAGACCTGCAGTGCTTCCAGAGCTGGGAATGGGCAAACCCTTTGAACTCAGGTTCCTTGTATATGCTATCCAGTGCTCTGCTGCCACCTAGAGGCTAAGCATAGGCATTGCCGGTTCTTCCTTAAAACTAGAAAGAAGCACGCGGTCTCAGTGCTAGAGCACATACTCCTGTGACAGGCCCCCAGCCCAGTTGTACTTCTAGAAGAGGGTATTATAATTTCATTTCTATAGTGCTTTATACTCCTGGTGAGGCGCTGAAGCACGTTAGTGGATGGTAGCCTGTGGTCCAGTGCATGGTTGGCACAGCTGTGTGTCCCATGTGCGAAACATTTTGGCGTGCTTGAGAGAAAGAACCTAGTGTTCCCATTAGAAATATACTAGGAAATAGGAATGAATGTGGGTATTCTTGGTTTTTAATATCAGTACTTTGACGTAATGACTACCACCACGAATCCCAGCCTTATTATTTTGTGTTAAAAAAAGCGAAACATTGGCGAACAAAAACTGCAAAGAGAGGGGGCACTTTAGTTTTTAGGTCTCGCCTTTACCATTCCGAAGGAATGGGAAATGGCGAGAATTCAAGTGCTCGAACTGATCGTGAAACCACCGCTTTTTTTCGTGGCGTTTTCTTCGAGTGCACGTGGCCACAGGCACGCGCTTTTGGCCCATACACTTTCATGGCCATCTGTTCCTCAATGTCCCTCCCTCCCTTCGTTTGATCTTGCCGCGAGTTCTGGCTAATGGCCCTCCCCCAGCACAGAGCGCGCATCATGGCCGCACAGCACATCAAAAGGCTTCTCCCAGCGTGTGCTGTGCGGCTTCTCCTCCCCTAATTATGTGGCCGGCCGTACTTGTGTTTCCCGGCCGCTTCCCGGCCGCTCTTGTTGGCTTTGTGAGCTGATGGCATGTTTAGTTTACACATACAACGTTTCTCTCGATTTTCTAGTTGTCTGTATTAGGAATATATATATTTTTGGGCTTTTCTAACAAAACGCACCTAGCTGTTGGCATTTACTTTAGAATTCACTGATACATGGAATCTTTAGTTTACAAACAGTTTCCCTCGATTGTCTTGGCTCGTTTTCTTTGTTTCCTGCTCATCTCTTCATCTTATCTCATCACATTTGCTGTGCAGGCAAAGACAGAGTTCAAAAGTCAGATGCTTTCCGAGAGCGCCTGTTCGTGCCCGAACCCCCTTCCTGCTTGCTGCTTCTTTTCTTCTTTCTCCCCTTCGTAATAAAGTGGCAAAGATGAAAGACTCCTCCATACATTTTTAACTGTTTTAATCCTTGTTCAAAGCGCTATTTGCTCTACACTGTAAAATGTTTTGTACTTAAAGGCGCAACACGCATCTCAAGTCTGTCAATTCAAATATTCAATTGTTTTTTTTTAAGGAAATGCATTTCGCAGTCAACCATGAAACTGAAGCCTTATGCCAACAACTTATGTCCAGATCAGTGATGAGTGCTTGGCAAAGAATAAATAGTAATAATAAAATACATTTTCATGCAGATTTTAATAATGCTAATCAGTAAGTGGCCACATTAAAGGCTCTGTGCCACTTTCACCCACACAGCAACACTTACAGACACGCAACGCCACTCACACCCACGCAAGCCCGCTATCATCCACGCAACACCACACTCAACCAACGCAACGCCACTCACCCAAACAACACCACTCACACACGCAACGCAACTCATCCACGCAACCCCACTCATCCACGCAACCCCACTCATCCACGCAACCCCACTCATCCACGCAACCCCACTCATCCACGCAACCCCACTCACACACGCAACGCCACTCACACACGCAACGCCACTCACACACGCAACGCCACTCACAAACGCAACGCCACTCACACACGCAACGCCACTCACACACGCAATGCCACTCACACACGCAATGCCACTCACACACGCAATGCCACTCACACACGCAACGCCACTCACACACGCAACGCCACTCACACACGCAACGCCACTCACACACGCAACGCAACTGACACACGCAACGCCACTCACACACGCAACACCACTCACACATGCAACGCCACTCACACATGCAACACCACTCACACACGCAACGCCACTCACACACGCAACGCCACTCACACACGCAACGCCACTCACACACGCAACGCCACTCACACACGCAACGCCACTCATTAGCATAGCCAATAGGTCTCGTGTCTGGGACCTTATAAGTGTTTAGCAATGCAAAAGTTGATGTTGTTGCACCAGGGATATTGTGCTGCATAACTAAATACTTATAAGGTCCCAAATGCGAGACCTATTGGCCATGCCAATGCTTGTTGAGTTTGCTCACATTCTGATGAGCTTTCTATATTACGCTCCAAGTCATTTCAGTGCTGCTCAATTCATGTCGTAATGGTGTTATTACTTACAGTGATAGAAGTGCATTTAAAAAGTATGGGAACTGTGATGCTGCTCGCAGTGGGGGCAGGGTGAGCTGTAGTCAAAAACGTGGTTAAAAAAACAAAATATTCTGTAGCTTTTTTAGGTCTTTCACCTTCATTTAGTTACATATAAAAAAAGCACAACTTAAGTGAAAATTAAATGCAAGTTATGTTAAACAGTGAGAAATGCACTATCATACATTTGAAACCTCTATTAGTTAATGTACTGCACCAGAGAGCTACAGAATTGAATTCTGGTTGGTGCAATGGGTTGGTTGTATGTTTAGTGCTACGAGGTCTCAATCAGAAAGCACTGTGAACATGTAAGTCATTAATTTAAACTTGCATTACTCACAGTATAAGATAGGCTGCTATAAATTGCGCAAAAAAAGTTTACGATCTAAAAAAATGCTCCAAAAATATAATTTCAGTAATACCCAGACTGTACACAGTGCCATTTTTTATAACGGTCTTTTAAAAGCACATACTTAACAGTATAGCTGATAGCTCCTTTACAATACCTCTCAAAAAGAATAAATCTGTGTCATCATGAAGCTGCAAGTGATTCCATCAATTAAAGCCAATACCGGCTTCCAAGCACTGTGTACATTTGCAGATTAACCAGTTGTGCACATTTACATTTCTTTCAGAGAAGCAGGCACTCTGGCAAGAAGGCTTGTTTAGTTGTCTGCACCCACCGCGGGTTCATAGACCCTCTGCCCATCATTTCTGATGAAGCATTTCAACTCCTGGAATAAACCGTCCCAAAAAGCAGGGGAATTTTTTTTCTAAAATAAAAAAAGTATGGGCACATTGTGCGCCTCAGACCCCCCCCCCCCTCCACACAATTCCACCACTGCACCCACACAAACACACACACTTTCTTTTCTTTTACAGATATAGGCTCGTGTTTGCGTATGCAGTTATGTCTTCATTCCTCCTTGCATAGATGTATTCTCATCTTTTCTCGAACAGATTGTTTCTTACAAAGGCTTATATTTCATCATATATGCACAGATATGTCCTCATCTTTTCTAGCATACGTGGATCTATCTCTAAGCACTCCTGCACAGATCCATTTATATAAATATATATATATATGTATTTATATATATATATAAATATATATATATATGTATTTATATATACATACATACATACATACATACATACACACACATACATACATAGGCAGCCATGCCATTATCTTTTCTCGCATAGGTATATATTGTCTCCGTTCTTGGACATTCAAATGTATGGCCACATTTGCATAGGCAGATGTATCCTCATCTTTTTTGTGCATCCTTTATTCCCCACAATGCTATCCTTCTGGCACGAATGCTTCCACAGCTTTTCGTGCACAGAAATGTGCTCACTCGTTCCCTATTAGATCGCCACATGTTGCAGTTGTAACCTGCACAGACCGATTGTTTTTGCTTTCTTGCACAGAACGCTTCCCTGTGCAGACTTGTGTACCTCCGTCCTTTATTGCACACAGACACGTAACTCGCCATCCGTTTTGGCACACACAACAGATACATCCGCCTGCTATAGTGCACGAAAGTGTGTACGGCCGTCCTTTCAAGCACACACCATGGGCCGCACATCTGCCAGTTTATGGCAATCTCTCTTTGTCACATGCCAGCTGTTTCCGTACCCGCTGGCTGCCAGCAGCGGCCTCGGATGCCCTTGCGTTGCATATGCAAATCTCATTTCCCCATCGCCACCAAAAGGGCCCGCGTCGCGAGCTCGCACGGCACTGGCTTTATTTCCATACCGTGCAGACTTCATTTATCTCCCCTGTCCGGCTCATCAGCAGAACAAGATGTTCCTGTGTCATTGAGACAATCGTCGCGCGACAGATCAGGCCATCAGAGCAGTTGCATCTCGAAGTGCGAGGCACTTCAAGATGGGGGCACGGGGCATGGCGGCCTGCTCCATGGAGCTTTGCTGGGTTTGACCCACGCTATGGCCAATGAGCTTGGGGGCTCCAGAATAAACTCGATTTGAGATTGAACTTGATCACCTGTTGCCATCACTTCCTGTTCCTCTGCCGGACATCACTTCCTGTTCCTCTGACCCCATATGCCCTGAAAGAAGGTGACCTAGAAGTGCCGCCCCAGCTCTATGGTGACCTGATGGGAGGGGGTGGGAACGGAATGGACCGCAGCGAGGGCCGGTAGGGGCACTCCATTTCATATTGTAATAGGGGGTGTCAGGGTGGCATGAAACCAGTCACTGTCATTTAGACCGTGAAAAGTCCTTGCACGGGCACAAACGCTCGTCCAGATTAAGTAGTTGCTGTTGTAAAAGTAGGGAAAGTGGAGGTTAATGTTCATTTCTGTTATTGTCGCGAGGGTGCCGCGTTTGGAATACGTTTTTATTAACAAGAATGTGGGGAAATTCGGAACGTTTTATGGGTCAGGTCTTTAATGCCTTCAGTTTGTGTGAAATACACAATCATTCTTGACAGACAGAACAAAGGGATCAACAGTTGTTTGGATCTGCTGTGAGAGTCTAAGAGAATATGGAGGAGGTATCTCCTAAGGTCAAAGGTTTCCTGTTGTCTGAGGAACCATTGTCTAGCTCATTGGCTTACAACCTCAGCCATTGATTCGTGGCTGTAAATCTGCTCCACCCGACGTCAGAACAAATCCCAACACAAATAAATAAATATTTATTTAAAAGTTCTTGTGGCGCTACATGAAACTGAGAGCTGCTTCAAAGCGCTACATAAAAAGGCAATGCAGCGGTTAGGTATTTAAGGGTAATAATTGATGATAGCATGTATGCCTTTCAGGTTCCAGTTAACCTACCTGTCTCAGCCTTGGGTACGGGAGTTTGATGTAAAACCCCTAGTGCAGGACCCATGAGCCCTGACACAGTCGTGCTCTTGACTGGTGCTGAGACTGGTTTAAGTCTGGCCATATCAGTCTGAGGAGAGGTTAGCTTAGAGGTGTTCAGGGAACCTTCTCACCGTTGTACCTCTGTCTTTTCTAATTCATGCCCCATGAGGTCACGCCTAATTATAGTTCAGCTGTAAAGACTTTCAGAACCATGGACAGTTCCATGGTGCTGAACTTGTGATGAACTGACCTCACCAGCGAAAGGGTAATACAATCTCTTCTGTTTAAAAAAGACTTTGTTTTTATTAATGGTTTGCTGGAAACAAATAGAGCACATGAGAAAAAAAATATAAAATATAACATGAAACACCAATAAAACATGTAAAATAGTAGACATTCAGTTGAAATGTTCTCATCGAGGTAAACCAGTCCACTCGTGGTGCATGTGGAATCAGAATGGAAAGAGGAATCGTTGAAGTTTTTCAAGCAGGAGAATATGGGATAGGTTTGGAAGGGGGTTAGGTGGAGTAAGGAGAAGAGACTGCGGATTGGAAAGGGGACTTTTGGGGCTAGGCAATTGCGTCTCAGAATCAGAAAAAAAATTAAACAATTGAAAAACTGAACTTCAATTCAACAAGATCTTCAATTTCCCATGGTGATGGGTGCCTCCTTGGTTCAAGATAACCTATCACCAGAAGCGACTCAACATATGGAACTGTACTTGACAATTTGTGAATGAGCCTTTTGCGTGATGCTGTGTGAATCATTCTATCAGCCAGTCTTCGTGAAATGCTGGTTCAGCTGTTCTTCAGGGTCTGGTGAAGTACTTCTTCACTACTGGCAGAGGTAGCAATCCTGCTGTCCAGATTGGTAATATCTGCCATATCAGGAAATGGTGGCAGTGAAGCCAGTGGTTGGATGTTCCATCCTGTTAATTCTTTCCTGGTAACCCATATTTCACACCGCCCTGTAGCATGGCATGAACATGGCATATGCAGCAGAAAGCAGTCTGAAGTGTGACACCTCCAGCACTCCCAGTCAGCGTTGAGACCTGCACAGTGTTGATGAACAGTGTCCTGTACCAGTTGTGTTACATTTCAGTTTTGCTTCACGTAGGCCATTATCACTTGCCAGCAAAAGATAGGACCAGTGTTTGTTCACGTATGGTTTTTGGAGCTGGTTTTGCGAAATGAAGGTGCAAGCGCATTCCCGGTTGGCTTTGGAATTAATTCTGAAATAGCCTGTCACACATGCCTGAACTCATTCCTTTGTATTGTTTCCAGTTGTTTAAAAAAGATAGAAATGGTCAGGTTGAATCAGATTAAATCCCATTACAAGAGAGAGTGGAAAGCCAGAACTCAGCCGAGAGTTTAGCCTGGGCTGAAACATAAAAGGTAATGCGTCTCTGTAACTCAGCTTGAATTTTAGACTTGCTCCGCTATCCTGGCTGTGATCAGTGAGAGACAACTTTGTAGTGATTGGTGTCTGCTTCTGATCACACCTAGCTATACATTGGTGTGTCACTGGCGAATTGATGGATGACAGTGCCATTATTTATTTATTTATTTATATTTAAAGTTTTATATAGCGCGAACAAGATCTTTGCAGATATCAGAGCGCTTTACAGAAACAGTAGGTAGGATAAACAAGACTCTTAAATCAATATGAGATTCCGTAGACAGTGAGATGCAAAAATAGGGTATCAATCATACAAGAGTATACAGAGTAATAACAATCAAGAAACAATAATATGGAAGCAGTACAATGTCTAAACGGATAAGATTATAGCACCCCAGAGGGTGAGTAAACACAATGTTGAAAGCAAAGTAGTAGTCAGTAGTGGGTGCGTTGCAGGTTATTGAGGCACTCAAGTCCTAGTGTACAACCCAATAAACAAGTTGGAAATCAATAGTATAGCATCCGTGCAATGAATTAGATCCAGAAGCAGACAAAAAATGGACTGACATAGATAAGTATTCAGACAGCCGATAATGTGGGAGCCAAATACTGTCATTGTTCCAGTATCAATAGTGTTCAGGTGTATTTAGCCATAAGGATGGCCTTCACCTCTTTCTTGAAGAGTATAGTGGACGGGATAAGCCTGGTTTCTGGTGGGAGTGCATTCCAGATCCTAGGTGCCATTCCAGAGAAGGAGCGTTTGTATGTTTTTTCCTTCCGGAATCTCCGTGGTTTCAGGAGGAGAGTGTTTGTGCTTCTGTTGGATCTTGAGCCTCCTGATATGGTTGGCAGCTGGATCTTCGTGAGGCTGCATGGAAATATTGAACATGTTTGTTGGTAGGCCACAACCCAAATGTGCCCTATGGTGCCCTGTAAACCCTCTCGGAGATTTCTGCGGACACTATGTCCGTCAGCGTGTCCTTGCCAGGTTCAGCTCCATATGTGTTTCACATGTTAGATTCCTTCCTCTTGTGAAGAATGTACTCATGTTGATTCATGTGTGTGTCATGAAAACTCACGCAATGTGTCTTTTGTTAATTTAACATTCGCCCCACTCCCAGCCCCCACCTCCAATATGACGTTCTGCTAGGTATGCAGCAGAACATGTTTTTCGATGTATATGTTTACCATCGACTTGCTAATAATGACCCACTCAAAATAAGGGTAACATTTCTGACTTCCTTATAATTCTCATTATAAACCTTTTCATGTCATAAATTCAACAGCCACAGACTGAAAAAAAATCAAAACTTCACAACATTTTTCATTTTTTTCAGTCTGTGGCTGTTGAATTTATGAAATGAAAAGATTTATGATGGGAAAGAGAAATGCATTTCTACTGCCCTGACTCCACTAAATGAGAATGTGAGCTAGTATCTGCTTTTAAGGATCAAGCAGCCCTCACTCATGGAATTTCCTTATTCTGATATATCTACTCCTTCATACCCGCAGGCTAATTGATAATGGCCGATGCATAAAATATTTGAAACAATGCACAAAAGTAGAAGCCACTAACATAAAGGGCACATGAGTTTTAAAAGAAAAAGCACTTAGATTAAGTTTGCACCACTAATGCAGTCTAACACCTGAACTCGGGACAGGCCAGGCGGTCCCAAGTTGCCTTTCTCTGACCCTCCCGGTACCCTCCATGGGTCCTGCAGCTTTAGGCCCCAAGGAAGTGAGTGGTCCAGTGTAACCGTGCGGAGACTGGGGCACCGCCCATAGCTGGGCAGCTGTCCGTGGTGCTGAAGTTTGTTATCATTGCAGTCCTTATGGCGGCTGGACTTGCAGATGACACAACAGTTTTTCAACGCCCTGCCCTCCCTCCAGAACTCTCACAGTATTTTACTGGTGTCACATATCACAAGTGCTAACTGTTACAATGTCTACAAAAGTATGCTAGCATAGCTTGTTGTATTCATGCTCAAAGTTTGGTGGTGGCTACACCCTGAGCAGCTTATGGAGAGGCACTGTCTCATTTCCCGGCAGTCATGGGATGATTTTCCAGGTTTGGACTGAAGAACAGACCTGCATTTTTCATTCCCAGCAGCCAGATTCGAGATTGATTGTTTCCCTGGTAGGCTCTCAGAGCACTAGCCAGCGTGGTGCCGGGTCTGGTGGCTTAGTGGACTAAAGCATCCACTGCAGGGGCCTATGTTCAACCTCATGGCCACAGGTTCAATTCCAGGCAGGTTCACTCAGCCTTTCATCCTTTCTGAGGTCGAAGAAATTAGTACCATTGAGTTGGGTAACAATGAACATATGTTATTCAGCATCAAGATGCCTCTTTGGGGGGGAACGTGTGATTTACAAATACACGATTAGTTATTTTTTGTTGGTGTTCATGCCCTTGAGAAGGCTTAGCTTTGGCTCAACTAGTAAGGATTAGGCTTTACTTTCTTCTGTAGGCCCTGTGGTGAGCGGCACACGGGTGATGGGGAGTATAGAGAGTGGGAGCATTAAAGCAACTACTATTGGCAAACTGTGGCTTTGGTGAAAAGGGAACATGTGTAAAACCTAAGTGCGTGCTCATCTGAGGCTAGGGATGGATACAGTGTGTGCCAGGGCGTCATCCTAGTATATGGGAAGGGAAAGTTGGCAAAAGGAGGAACAAATATAGACAAATTTTCACAATAGATGACAATAAATTCTCCTATTGGTCCTGTGGCAAACGTCCACTGTGGAATTATTCAAATGTTTTCTCATATCATTACACCCACAGGAAGATAAGATTACACATTTCTATTTATTGTAATCTGTTCAAAATATACTTTTCTCATTTATTTTATATATATCACAAAACACAAGCGCTAGATCCTCTCAAAACAAATGTATGCATTATACACAACAAATTAGCCTACCTATGTACATACCTATATACAACAAATATACACAATGGAACAACATGTACACTTTATACAGCAAAAACATAAAACAGAAAAAATATATATGACAAAGGAAGGGAAGGGTATAATTTATATATATATATATCTTTGTTAGGTACTTCCTATCTTTCACCCTATGGAACAGTACTACAAAAGTGTCCTCCTATCAAATCTAGGTGGTACACTAGGAGGTAGTCAGACACAACGGTTGCAAACCAAAACCTCGTGGAACCCCACTCTTCACGTGTGTCCAGTGAAGTATCTTTCATAAATAAATTGAAAACAACAGGACTCCTCCAATAGGAAAGTGTCATATTAACTTTCCCTTCCCATATATTTGTAATTACCCAGGCAAAGGAGGGTAATTTGGGTAAACCCCTTTTGTTTTTTGGCGTCATCCTAGAGCGCGGGTGGTGGGTCATGCTCGCCGGCTCTACTTCAGACAAAAGCAGAGTGCTGTGGAAGGGTTTCTGGGGAGAGCTGTCCCTTGGGAGCAGCGGTTGCAGACCACAGGCACACTCTAGAGATCTCGAGGCCATGTTTGAAGAGGTCATTGACCGGTCACCAGATGAAGACACTCACCTGCTCATGGTGTCTTGCTGATTCTTTTGGGACCGGCTGCGGAGTCGTCAGCGTGACTGTCCCAGTTCAAGGGGCAGCCCCTCAGCTCTCTGGAGAGCAGATCGCATGTTCCTCGGCTGAAGTTAGTCTCTCCCTTCACTAGCATGCTTCCATGACTTCTTGTACTACAGGCAGGCTGAAATAAAGGCCAGGGGCCTAGAAAAAATTCACCCAGCCTAATCATGGCTGTTACAAGAAGCAGCACCACATTGGGTCCACGCTCTGGGAATCCTCATAAGGTCGGCCTAAAGCAGGTTTAAGAATCTGCCTCGAGGTCATCTGTGCGCAGCTTGTGTCCAATGTTTGCACTGTCCTGCCACACATCTCTCTCTCTCTCTCTCTCTCTCTCTCTCTCTCACTCTCTCACACGTCCTTTCTCTTCCTTCCTGCAGATGCTCCGTGGACCGTGTTCCAGGCCAACGTTGATCCCGAGTCCACGTCGATAACCGTCCGAGGCCTCATCCCTGCCAGATCCTACCAGTTCCGCCTCTGTGCCGTGAACGACGTGGGCAAGGGGCAGTTCAGCAAGGACACGGACAGGTGAGACGGGCATTGGTGGCAGCGCCACTCCAAGATTTCTTTGCATCGGGAAGCAAATGTCAAGGGTTACATCTTGTCCTCATGATCCGTAGGGGAAAATCCGCAGCTGCAACTTAGGGTTGTGCTAATGATATTTAAAAAAAACTCTCCTATCTTGGGGGGGTTTCAACACCGTTTTTTATATATAATTCGGGGGAGGAGGGTTTGTGGTGACTGTTATTGAATGACATAGATGGACAGACTCGCGAGAAGCTACAGTGATCTTCTGCCAGGCCGGTGAGCCCCATACTCCAGTCAGGCATGGTCAACCTCGTGCCAGGCTTGCATTTGTCTTGGCAGAGACCCGCTCCGTTTAGTGTACTTACTGTTCGTAAAGCCTCACTGTCCGCAGGGATACAATGCTACCCAAGCAATACATTCAGCTTTTTTTTTGTAAAAATGACAATTTGCGATCCCGCAGTGCAGATAGTTTTAATGCGCCAAATCAGATTTTAGTTACTGGATTTAGAGACCATCAAGGCACCTTCCTCGGTGTAGTTATTTTTTTGTTTAATGAAATTAAGTTTGTTACTAGAAACACATTCAGTATAATTAAACAGTATTGGTACCTTATTATCAGAGATAAACAGTACAGTTAAAAAGTTACCCATTTCATATAGTGTCATCATATAGGTAAAGATGTACCTATGGTCACAGTATTGCTGCAGTAGCACACTCACACCGAAACGGAAGGGAATCCCGATTTGTACATTTTCTTGTTTTTGAGATTCTCAAAAGTGATGAAGATGCTTGAAGAGAAATGCCTCCGCTGTTAGTATACTTATGTAGCAGCCATACAGATGAAATATACTTGGAGGGTTAGTATAGTATCACATTTACCATACCCACATAGTGAGTGCATTAACGCTTTCAGTATCCGCACACAGATAGTTAGGGAAGTTTCACAGTTAGTATGGACATGTAGTATGGTGCCATAGTGAAGCTTCAGGGTATTGACACTCCAAGCATACCTGCTCCGTGTAGTTAGGGCTTGTGCCACTCCATAGTTGGTGGAGTTGAAAGAGTGTGATACAAGTCCTAAAGGTCGAGTTTATCTACTGAATTGTACATTACAGTATAACGCTGCTAGACTGCAAACATTGCATCACATAATATTGCATACCCTACATCGACCAAATCACCTCAATACAAGGTAAGTACTGGTAGCTTAGTTTGTAAATGTATTAGTTAATATGGTGAGTTGGCACCGTGGATGTAAAAAAAACAAAGTAATAATATATTTACCCCAACTGTGTGGTTGACATTGATATACTGGATGCAGATATTATTGTCCTTGATACAGTGTCATATAGTTGTATATTAGCAGGCATTGGAACAATCCAACCATCATCATTTGTGCATACAGTTATCAAACCATTCATCTGTTTACATGAAAAACATAGTACTGACCAATAGCAAGTCTTGGCAGCAGCCAACCCCAGACCCGAAGACGTTTAGCTGTGGGGTTTCTCCTATTCTCTCAGAAACAATGCCACTTTTGAGACCACGGTTGTGTTCTGGCGCCCTCTTGTGGAGACACGGTAAGGCAGCTGCCTTCAGTGACTTTAATGTAGTACTGCTGCTGAGATGAGGGCTTGTGGACATATGTGCACCTTTCTCGTCTTTCTCCAGGGTCTCTCTTCCAGAGGAGCCACCCAGTGCTCCGCCCCAAAATGTGATCGCCAGCGGAAGGACAAACCAGTCGATTATGATCCAGTGGCAGCCCCCGCCCGAGAGCCACCAGAACGGCATCCTCAAGGGCTACATCATCAGGTGGGTCTCCTGGAGCACCTGCTCTCTCCTGCCCCTTTATGTTCGACCCCCTTACTTCATTATCCTCTCTCTTTCTTCATTATCCTCTCTCTTTCTTCATTATCCTCTCTCTTTCTTCATTATCCTCTCTCTTTCTTCATTATCCTCTCTCTTTCTTCATTATCCTCTCTCTTTCTTCATTATCCTCTCTCTTTCTTCCTCTGTCAGTCCGCTCGCCTCTATACTCCTCCAAGCTCTAACCTCTCCAAGGCCTCTCCTGCGCCTCCATCCATTCCTCTTCACGTTTTCAACACAAAACAAATATTTTCTCCTTGACATAGGGGCTGCATTGCTTCCTCAGTTTTGTTTCTGATCATTACAGCTGCTGTTTGGTTCCAGGTGCACCATGAGCTCTGTCGCTTTCCACTCATACCAGCCTTAGCACTCGTACAAGCCACAACCAAGAGAAACAGATTTGTGATTCTTAAACAGCTTTGCGAGACATGTCTAAAGTGGCACTAATTTTGCAAAAAGAAGCAGACCTGGCCTCGTTTGGAGGCTTGCAATGAAAATATGTGTCATCCTCAGAAAACAATGGACTCCCTACACCTCTTGCATGCGTATGGGCCTTTGTCTAAGGGCAGCGCCTTGGTGTTTTTGGACATACTGTAGCAGGGACCTTGTTTGATTCAAATGTACCGAAAAGGGCCTTTAAACCCACATCTGATGCTCACTTACCATATGCCGCTCTGCCCTTCTGAATTTAAAAGTTTCTCTTTGTATACCAGGCCTTTTTCTTAGATATTTGTGCAGATAAAAGTACTTGGCAGGATTAGAGTGTGACATTCTCTTATTTCTACGCACTGACACTGTGACCTGAATACTGTTTCTTGCAAAGATTATCTGAAATTGTCTTACTTTTCTTGATTCTCCACTGGTAGTTGTGATCGAGGTTGCAAGGCTCACTCTAGAAGGGGGGACAATATGTTTGAGTTGAGATACAAATTGGCACAATAGTTACCAACCTTAGAGCCTAAGAGGCACCAAAGGCCAATTTAGGCGCATAAAGGCTTTTCACTCCCACTTCTGCATTACAAGTACTGCGTAAATTTTGCACTGTCTTCCTGATTTTTCGTAGCACAAATTGTTTTCATGTAATGCATGTCGAAATGTGCGCCCTGTCAAAAGGTGTGCCATAAAAAAACACAAGATTCCTCGATTGGCTACTAGTACAGTTGGAAACCTGCGGTATCACTGCATTGCCCCCTACCCCGCCCTGCAGAACTCATAATCTGGAGGTTGTACTTCACTGGATTAAAATGCACCTCTCATTATTGGTAATTCCCCGGGTAGCATTACCAACTGGTATTCCATCACACCGTTGACGGATTCCCTTCATAAATATAAATCTCTAGATGAGGTATTTCTTAAAGACACACTTCTTTACTGCACATTTTAAATGAATGGAGGAGATTAACTGGCACAAAGTTATGAAAATGGGAAGTGCCTGTCATCATTGGACCTCGAACGTATCCCATTGTTAAACCATTGGTCCAAAACCCAACTCTGGATACTCCTAGGTTCTGATTAACCTTCCACTAAACATTTACATTTTCATGCCAAGCCCACTGGAGTGGTACACAATGCACACAGGTCCTAACCTAGTATAAAACAGCAGCTTTGGTTGACATTGCTTCTAGGTAGTTCAGTAGTTTGAGGCCACACTACTGGGAATGTGCAAACATAACGTCATTAAGGGTAGGGGAACTAGAGCTTTTTAAGATAAAGTGGTTCTGTCTATATTCTCAGGCGTGCTGCAGTGCCTCGAAGCATTGCTTAGCTTTTGCACAGTGATAGGCACTACAGGGTGCAGAAGTGTTCACGAATGCCCACAAGTGTTCGAGCTGGTGTGTGCACTCAACATCCCTGGGCATTCTAGCCTGGGAGCTTCCACTTCCAAACCTTGTGAGTAGATTTAATCACATGAACTGTTTGGGTGAGTAAATCCCTCTAGAGAGCAAAACTAACTTTTGCCAATATGTGGATTGCACGCGCACAAAAGGCTATTTGCGTGCATAGGTTACACTTGCATGCCCTTGTTATAGTTTGTCCCACAGCACAGAAGATTTGTGCACCAGTACTGTTTTCCATCCAATGTCACATGAAATCTCTCCATGGCATCTCTTCTCTGCCTTTCCATCCTCTACCTCATCAGCTTGTTTGTTTCCTTTGTATTTATGACACCTTCTACGTTCGTTTGTTTTACTGAGGAGTTTTTGGAAGCACTGTGTGTCCCCTTTGACTTGCTTCCCAGTGTCTGGCAGAAGCAGGATGGAGTTTGATGAGGGAGAGGAGGGTGGAGTGCAGTCAGACATTGTTACAGATCAATGTCCTATTTATGTCGCTCACAGCACCAGCAGTGTGCAGAGTTCAATCTCGCATTGTCTGTCTGTCCTTCTCTCCTGCCTCCTCTGCTTGAGCTGACAGCCTGCGCTTCTCTCTGCGCCCCACAGGTATTGCCTGTCCGGCCTGCCGGTCGGCTATCAGTACAAGAACATCTCCAACCCAGACGTCAACAACCTGCTCCTGGAGGACCTCATCATCTGGACCAACTATGAGATCGAAGTGGCTGCTTTCAACAGCGCCGGCCTCGGCGTCTACAGCAGCAAAGTGACGGAGTGGACCCTGCAAGGAGGTGAGTGGAGGGCAAGGACCTACCTGTGGAGAGATGAGGGAGGGACTGAGCCTGCTGAAGGACGGTGCCTAACCTGCAGGGCACTGCTTCGATGCCCAGGTTATGTGACTCCACATTTTATCCATTCCTAATGTGTGGACAGCAGTGGCGGCTGGTGATCTTTGAACGTGGTGAGGCAT
Source organism: Lissotriton helveticus (assembly GCF_964261635.1). Taxonomy (NCBI): domain Eukaryota; kingdom Metazoa; phylum Chordata; class Amphibia; order Caudata; family Salamandridae; genus Lissotriton; species Lissotriton helveticus. The sequence goes on from NC_136068.1 coordinate 1,113,904,976, forward strand.
TATACCTGCCTGTGGTTCACCCGATTTTTTTCAAAATGTGCCTCACTCCTACTCACTCGCTCTCACATTTACTATCTTCCCCTTCACTCATTCTAACCCACTTACTCACTCTCATACTCGTGCCCACTGACGGTTACATACTAGCATACTCACTAATTCACATTCTCACTTACACACACAGCCTTTCACACCCACTGACTCTAGGCCCTAGTGCAACTGCACCGGCACCGACTGCACCATTGATAGCTGCACTCACTTCCACTCCCTCTCACAATCTCCAGTCACTCCCTCTTTCTAACATACTCACACTCCTTTACTCACTCCTTCGTACTCACTATCACTTATTAATAGACACTCGCAAACACACACACATACTTTCACTCTGTCCCATTCACTTTAAATCACTCACAAACGCACTCACAAACACATACATACACGAAGAGAAACAACATTTTTTATGCACCTTGCTTTCTTTACAGCAGAGTAGGAATCCGGCGCTAGACATTGGAACCCGCAAACCAAGATTCCCAGTGAGGAGCCAGCCTGGGTAGCAGGGGGTGAATTGAAAAGTGAAAGGCCCACCTCAATCTCTCTTCCAGATTCTTGATAGGAATGGAAGCACAACCCTATAAGAACTGGGACCGAGCTGGGGGTCCGGCCTCTGCGGCTCAGAGCGACTTCTCATTACTGTCAGGGTGCACTGCGTGCACCCTGACAGCCACACGTTAGCATCTATGCTGTGCTGCCTGATGCATGTACAGTCTGTCTGTGAAGTAAAATGGATTGTGCCTGTGCGAGGGGACCATAGTTGAACTACGCCTCCCAGACATGCGCAACACAGACAGCCACTTACAGAGTGCTGTGTTCGAACAGCACTCTGTAGCTGCACAATGCCGCAGCCCTATCAAGGAGCTGCCAGACTGTGCCTATGGATTGACCACAGAAACATAAACTACTGAGTAAAATACACTGTCAAGAGAAAGCAAAACTCCCACTACTAGAGTGTGAATGCGCAGATAGAATATTAACATATGGAAGCACACATATTGTCAGAGAGAAGTAACCAAGCAAGATTGGTAATCAGAGACGAGCCCAGGTACCCTACGATTTCTAGAGGGGGAGGGGCTTATACATGACTCTTTTAAGTAAATGTTTACAATACATCAATCTACATTTTTTGGGGATGCTTAAAAGTAACATTAGAAAATACATTTAGACAGTAAGGACAGTCGCAGTCCGGCCTCCACGGTCAGGTGCTGAAACAGTGGTAAAGCCAATGACCACGCAGGGTCTCTGTGTAAAGAGCAGCCACGAAATGGGCCGAAAGGGTGGACGCGTAAAATGCAAATGTGTAGAATTCGTAACCAGCTAAGCCGATTGATTAGACCATTGACTGCCTGTACCCCAGCCCTGCCAGCCTGTCAGTAAAAGCACCTTGTTGAAAATGCTCTCAGCTCTTTTTTATTATGGATTAGTCCTTGTGTTACAAAAGTAGCATTAGTGTGAAGGGGTGGTGGCAAAGAAGGGCTCTTCATCCGTTGACGCCAGGCAGTGTCTCACTTACGCATTCGTCATTGTCGGGTTTTGTAACCAGCAGCAGCACGTTGCATGCTGGGAGTTGTAGGCATAGGCTCATAGTTATCATGGGAAAGGTAAGCCTTTAAGTCCCAGTAGGCAAAGTATTATAGGCTCAAAAGTCAACACTGGCTGAAGATCCAACAAGTGATGATGAGAAACACTCGACTGCTCTGCTTTTACTGCCCCTGTCTGTTGACCGTGGCCTTCTAGCCTCTGACAGTTGGGCCATTCCACCCTAGAGGAAGCTACTGATAATAATAGTGTTCATATTCATAAGAAGAACGTCCATGGAGCTTGTCTTCCATAAGCAGCTCAGATGCCGACTCTTTTCACATCTCATTAGGGCTTCCTTCCCTCATGAGGCTCAGTGTGACCGCCTGCAAGGTCGACTCGTCCCTTCTATCTTTCTGAGGACGGTGCATTGAGTACCATTAATTTGGGTAATAGGCCGACTTGTATTTTCAGTGCTTAGAAACGACACAAGTGCGGGGTGAAGCACACAAATAAAAAACTATTTTAGTCTATTGTTCCCCCGAGGGAGGGATATTTTGTCTCTTTCTATGTTTTTTCCTCCCTCCAGTTTTAGCAGCGACAGGACATCAATTGGGTAAGAATGCGGTCTATGACATGGTCAATCAATAAAGGTAACATATATATATATATATATATATATATATATATATATATATATATATATATATATATATATATATATATATATATATATATATATATATATATATATATATATATATGTGTTACCTTTATTGATTGACCATGTCATAAACCGCATTCTTACCCAATCAATAAAGGTAACACATATATATATATATATATATATATATATATATATATATATGTGTGTGTTACCTTTATTGATTGACCATGTCATAAACCGCATTCTTACCCAATCAATAAAGGTAACACACACATATATATATATATATATATATATATGTGTGTGTGTGTGTGTGTGTTACCTTTATTGATTGACCATGTGATAAACTGCATTCTTACCCAATTTATATATATATATATAAATCGAATCTCCACAAGCGCCACTTCCAGATCAACCCAGGACCGGCGAGGTAGACAAAGCAGGAGACGGACCACTGGATTCACAGGTTCTCTACTTTATTGCAGCTGATAAAAACAGGAGGGCAATACGCGTTTCGGGCTTCAAGAGCCCTTGTTCACATGCCATATATATATATTCATATTCCCATCTGGTATCTGCGGTTTCTCGGTGCTGTGTCAACCAGATCTTATAATCATCTATTGGAAGGGTGCTTACTTTACTGATCTCACAATGATGGAAGCTCACTTGCGCTTGCTGGGAATTGGGCTCGCTCCCTGCAGGTGAAAGCAGCTGTCTGATCACTGAGCCTACTCACCAGATATATTGCTCTGGAATAAGTCATCATCCTGTGAAAAAAGCACACGACTTGTCATCTTGTAAATTTAATCTTTTCTCTTTATCTTTTTCTTTACAGTCCCAACCGTGGCGCCAGGGAATGTGCAGGCCGAAGCCATCAACTCCACCACAATACGTTTCACCTGGAACCCGCCCAGCCCTCAGTTCGTCAATGGCATTAACCAGGGATACAAGGTAAAGGCAGAAGCTAATGGTGCCCCTGTGTATTACAGAGAGACCGTCACCCTCATTTAAGGGGGAGAGCTTCCATACCCAAGATGACAGCACCCGCATATTAGTGGGGCCTTTCACCAGCTTTGCAAAGGTGTGGTCTTTACCTCTTGACACCGGCATTCACATTCTAGAAGGGTCTTCTCTACTAAGATGTCTGCACGTATATTCCAGAGAGTTATCCAGAGATCCTAGCATTCACATTCTAAAGGAGTCTTACCTACTCCCATAGTTGCACCTAGAGAGTTTGAGAGAGTTCCTCTTTATCCAGAGGCACTTGCATTCACATTCTAGAGGGGTCTTCTCTACTCTGATAGCTGCGCCTAGAGAGTTCTCTTTGTCCAGAGACACTTGCTTTCACATTCTAAAGGGGTCTTCTCTACTCAGATGTTTGCACGTATATTCCAGAGAGTTATCCAGAGATCCTAGCATTCACATTCTAAAGGAGTCTTACCTACTCCCATAGTTGCACCTAGAGAGTTTGAGAGAGTTCCTCTTTATCCAGAGGCACTTGCATTCACATTCTAGCGGGGTCTTACCTCCTCTGATAGGTGCGCCTAGAGAGTTCTCTTTGTCCAGAGACACTTGCTTTCACATTCTAAAGGGGTCTTCTCTACTCAGATGTCTGCACGTACATTCCAGAGAGTTATCCAGAGACTATTGCATTCACATTCTAGAGGGATCTTATCTGCTCCAATAGCTGCATTTAGACAGTTCTAGACAGTCCCTCTTACCCAGAGACACTTTCATTCACATTATAAAGGGGTCTTCTCTACTCCAATAGCTGCATCTAGAGAGTTCCTCTTAATCCAGAGGTACTTGCATTTGCATTCTAGAGGGGTGTTCTCTACTCATATGTCTGCAAGTATGTTTCAGATAGCTATCCAGAGACTCTTGCATTCACCTTCTAGAGGTGTCTTATCTGCTCTGATTGCTGCATCTAGAGCGTTCTAAAGAGTTGCTATTTATCCAGAGACACTTGCATTCACATTCTAGAGGGGTCAGATCAACTCCAAAACCTGCATCTAGAGAGTTCATCTTTATTAAGAGGCACTTGAATTTGCGTTCTAGAAGGCTCTTCTCTACTCAGATGTCTGCACGTTTGTTCCAGAGAGTTCTCTAGAGACTCTTGCATTCACATTCTAGAGGGGTCTTTTCTATTCCGACAGCTGCACCTAGAGCGGTCTAGAGAGTTAATCTTTATACATAGGCATTTGCAGTCACTTTTCAAAGGGTTTCTCTCAAACAGGCTACAATTGCACCGAATTTGAATTGGATTCCTCCAGACCCAGAGTCGATATGTCTCTGCCCATCAACTGCTGCTCCCACAGCAGAGAGATCCTCTTTACCCTTTGGACCCACCACATTCCAGAGGAGCATCTGCACCGAGAGCCCCGCGTGTCCAGATTCCGGAGAGATTCTGTGTATCCACCCGTCCGTCGGCCCTTGCAACTTCTTTCCACACACTTTATGAAGACATCTGCAGTCCACAACTCGTTTGATAATCTGAAATGTTGTAACGTTTTGGTTTTAGAAATCGTTCATTTTCGTCCAAGATAAAATCTGAATGTTTTACAACAACATGTCATTATCACGTGAGCGCGTTTCCTTATTTCACGTGTGTATTTCTATTCCCCTTCCTGTCTGCTGGTGACAACGTCACTCCTGACGACCCTTCAGCGTTTCCCTAGAGCAACCGGACTGCCTTTTGGTAATGGGGACTTTGCTTGCCACGCTGGTGCTGCGGAAGGCTGGGAGGGTTGGAACCGAGTCAGTGACCCCTCTGGTAGAAGCTGACGTGACTACCTTCTTCCCAGCTGCATCTGATTCCAGGATACCCGTGGGGTGACAGTAAGCGCTATATAAGTTTTAAAATCAATCAAAATCAATCAATCAATCATTCCAGCCTTTGGCTGGGTTGTGGCCGCGGCTGCGCGTGCCTGGACTTGTGACCCTGGCCGGGCACCTTGAGGGGTTGCAGGCTCCGTCCCGGCCTCCCGCCCTCTCCCCAGACCAGGCAGCCGGGCCATGCCCCTGACTCCAGAACGCCTGCTCGGCTGCCTACTTAAAAATCCGAGCAGGTACCGCCTGCTGGCATCTGGCAGAGGCGGGCTGCTTAGAGAAGACAGTGAGCTTGGGGAGCAGCCAGGAGCGCAGAGGAGGCATTTAACATATCATTTGTGCAGAGAACAGGATTCATCGCTTATCCTTGCGGTATGTGGAGATGTCAGTGTAGGGAGTCAGCTTTCCTGGTCAAACAGCCAACAGATTAGCCACCAAACCGCTTGTTCTTTGTCAAGGGCTATCCAAAGGTGTTACTTTGAAATATTACAGCTTTAATAGACCCATAGCTAAATATATCAGTTACAATGATTTGATTTGTGATTGCTGTCCTCAAATAGTTTTTACATAAAACAACATAGTATAGCAGAAGATGATGTCTCTTTCCAATGAATGAGTGAAGCGACACTAAATGACCTTGCTCCGCGAAACCTAAGCGACACTCAGGTTCTGAGCCCCTACACAACACTCTGGTGTGTAGGGGCTCAGGAAAATGACTACTACTATTTCTATTTTGAGAGACCGCGGACCACCTCTGAGCTGGAAACATAAAACGTAGCACAAAGTAACAAACAGTCTTGGGCCAATGTAACACTGGCACGGCCACAGGTCCTTAGAAGTCCTTAGCGATGATGGCGGCCCCTGAGCGGATTCTGCTGCTACCATTGTTGCTTGGTACAAGAACTCAAACACCCCTGGAATAGAAAATCTTCTGTTAGATTAAATTATTTAAATTTTTTATTTTTGGGGTTTGAGTTGTTGTTAAGAGTCATCATTATCCTACAAAGGTAAAACAGTGCGTTGATATCCTGGTACCTCTCGAGTAGGGTTTGTGGGCGCTCACCTGGTTATTGGGCCCATATCTCAAAATATACAGTTGGAGCCGGGGTGTTACACTGGGCACCCAGCACATCATGATTAAGGTTAATGGCACTGGAGAAGAAAAGTAGCTCAAAATCTACTGGCCTTGATTGAGATGTTCTTCATCTAGAGGGTTATTATTATCCTGGTGTCTACTCTGGCTAGAGCTTGTGGTCTCCAGCGATAGATAGACTTTGAATTTAAATGAGGAACTTCCAAATCAGCAGGTAAAGGAATGAGTGTATGGACCCTCAGTAGCTGGGCAATGTCAGGTAGAGGCCGTAGGGGAGCCAATAAAATCCAGACACATTTTCACTACAAATTGTGAGGTCACCGATCCTGGCTCTACACTACTAGTGATACTTTTGCACAAGACATATACTGAGGGTGGGATGTAGTATTGGGATAGAGGGTAATCCGTGAAGTCTATGCCCACGAAGTGGAGTCATTACCGAGCTCTGTTCTCCGGTAAATGTAACCATCATGTTGGTTGGTTTGTCAGCATGATTGATGTGGCTCGGCAGTAGGGCCGGCTTTTAGCGTGGGCGAGCTGGGCCCAGGGAGCCAAATTTCTGAGGGGCACATGAAGTTGAGTGCATTAAGGTCATGCCAACAGCAGCGCCCTTCTCATCTTGCTCCTGCCTTGTAATTGTTCCTCCCTGTTCGTTTCTGTCTGATTTGCCATTTTAAAGTGGTTTTAGTCCTTCATTATCATACAGCGTTTGATGTTTTTAACACCTGTTTAGCCGCCTTCATTACCCTCTGACCCCTGCTGACACATATCAACAAAACCATTATCTGCGTGAGGCGACTAAGCTATCGGTGATTTAGGTGATCTGGAGGAGATCCAGAGATGTTTGTGTTCAGGGGCCAGTCACTGCTCATCCAAGCACTGACCAGCGAACAGAAAAGGAACCCCCTGCTGCCTCAGTTAATGTACTACCATCAGCAAGGGCGCCAAATGTCTTTCTGCCGACGCCCAGGACGCTGTCTTAGCAAAGGTCAGATCTCCTCGGCAGGTTCTCATTTGTTCAACTCCAAGTTCTTTGGAAGGGCCGAAAGAGTAGCTCTTTGTCTGAGGGGTGATGTCCTCATTGCCTGAATCTGCTTCCAGTCAGCAGCGAAGCACATCAGCAAGCACTTCAGGCCAGCAGTCAGGCTAAACTGTTTCTGAGCATCATACCAACTGGTCTAGAAGGAGCAGGGTACATAGCACATAGCACTCTTTCAGTATATGCAGGTTTTTCAGGATGCAGCTATTAAACGTGTTGGATGCAGGGTCCAGGTAAAGTCTAGAAGAGATGGACAGCAGTGTAGCTCCCATTCAGCCAGGAGCCTTGTTCACAATTTAGTCAGCCAGGAACTCATATGGTCATTTTGCAAGCAAAGTCTTAGGCAGACAGACAAATGCTGAGTTAAGGTGGATCACTGACATAATATAGAATGACAAAATATAGACTTATCAAAATATAGTCACCAAAATATAGAATGCTAAAATATCGAATTCCTATCTACAAACAGGTAAGTACAAAAATATCGAATCCAAAATATAGTCTGTAAAAAATATAGTCAGTCAAAATATCGAATTTTTTTAAATGTCTTAAAAGTAATTTAAAATTAATTTAATTTCATTAAAATTAATGAAATAATAAATATAATTAACTAAAACATACTTAAAAATACTCAAATAACCTTAAAATTAAGATATAATTAATTTAAGTTATTAATAAAAAATGTACAATATTTTACCGTAGGATAGCAGGAGGGTAACATTTAATATTACCACTCCAGTGAGTGCAACAGTAGGGAAAGCGTTGGATAGCGTAGCGGTAAAAAATACTATTCCCACTCCAGTGAGTGCAACAGTAGGGAAAGCGTTGGATAGCGTAGGGGTAAAAAATACTATTCCCACTCCAGAGAGTGCAACAATAGGGAAAGCGTTGGATAGCATAGGGGTAAAAATTACTATTCCCACTCCAGAGAGTGCAACAGTAGGGAAAGCGTTGGATAGCGTAGGGGTAAAAATACTATTCCCACTCAAGTGAGTGCAACAGTAGGGAAACCGTTTGATAGCGTAAGGGTAAAAATTACTATTCCCACTCCAGAGAGTGCAACAGTAGGGAAAGCGTTGGATAGCGGGAGGGTAAAAAATACTATTCCCACTCCAGAGAGTGCAACAGTAGGGAAAGCGTTGGATAGCGTGGGGGTAAAAAATACTATTCCCACTCCAGAGAGTGCAACAGTAGGGAAAGCATTGGATAGCATAGGGGTAAAAATTACTATTCCCACTCCAGAGAGTGCAACAGTAGGGAAAGTGTTGGATAGCATAGGGGTAAAAAATACTATTCCCACTCCAGTGAGTGCAACAGTAGGGAAAGCGTTGGATAGCGTAGCGGTAAAAAATACTATTCCCATTCCAGTGAGTGCAACAGTAGGGAAAGCGTTGGATAGCGTAGGGGTAAAAAATACTATTCCCACTCCAGAGAGTGCAACAGTAGGGAAAGATTTGTATGGCGTAGGGGTAAAAATTACTATTCCCACTCCAGAGAGTGCAACAGTAGGGAAAGCGTTGGATATTGGAAGGGTAAAAATTACTATTTCCACTCCAGAGAGTACAACAGTAGGGAAAGCATTGGATAGTGAGGGGGAAAAATTACTATTCCCACTCCAGAGAGTGCTACAGTAGGGAAAGCGTTGGATAGCGTAGGGGTAAAAAATACTATTCCCACTCCAGAGAGTGCAACAGTAGGGAAAGCGTTGGATAGCGGGAGTGTGAAAATTACTATTCCCACTCCAGATAGTGCAACAGTAGGGAAAGCTTTGGATAGCGTAGGGGTAAAAATTACTATTCCCACGCCAGAGAGTGCAACAGTAGGGAAAGCGTTGGATGGAGGAAGGGGTAAAAAATACTATTCCCACTCCAGAGAGTGCAACAGTAGGGAAAGCGTTGGATAGCGGGAGGGTGAAAATTACTATTCCCACTCCAGTGAGTTTAACAGTAGGGAAAGTAATGATTTAATATATTATTAAAAATAAATTAAATATCAATACCAATAAAACATTAATTGAAATTAATACCAATTTAATATTATGTAATAATTAATTAGAAATACAACTACATATTAGTTATTAAAAATTAATAACCTATTCATAATTATTTAACAACTAATTAATGTTCAATAACAAAAACGAATTAATAATAAAATGTAATACCAATTAAAAATTAACAGTAAATTAATTATCAATACACAAAAAGTATTTTTAATATGTAATTAATTACAATTACATTACTTCCCACCCTATTCCCCTATAAACCCACATCCCACTACAGAAAATACATTAATACAATTATCATAATTATCAAATATTTAAATAATACAAAATCATTACCAATTAATAAAAATGTATTGCCAATTAATAGAAATTAATTACCAATTAAAAATTAATTAACAATAAATTTAAAATCAATACCAATAAATGAAAAAAAATATTTACTTCATTACAATTAAATTAATTCCCACCCTATTCCCCTATAAACCCACAACCCGCTACAGAAAATAAATTTAGAAAACTAACATAATTAACAATTAATCAATTAATACAAATTAATTGGCAATTAATAAAAATTAATTACCAATTAAAAAATAACAATAAATTCTAAATGAATACCAAAAAATAAATAAAAATATTTAATTAATTACAATTAAATTACTTCCCACCCTATTCCCCTATAAACCCACAACCCGCTACAGAACTAGAAAGCAAAATTTAATTAAAATGTATTAATAATTGCTAAAAATTAATATTTAATTTAATATAATTAAATTACTTCCCACCCTATTCCCCTATAAACCCACAACCCGCTACAGAATTAAATTACGCAAAAATTAATTAACATAAAATTCATTACTTAAAATACATTAAACATACATTACAAAAATTAATATACACTTTTCACACATATACTAACATACAAAACACTTAAAAAAAATTGATATTATTAAAAAATCGATATATTTAATGCCTATATTGTATACTTCGATATTTTGACTTCTATATTTTGAAAATCGATATTACTTACCTTAAATTCGATATTTTTAACCACTATATTGTGTCCATTCGATATTTTGTCCATTCTATATTTTTACTTCGATATTATGTCCATTCTATATTTTGGAATCGATATTATGACTGTTTACCGTCAAGGTAGATGTTTTCCAGCCCAAAACCAGGCGTCTTAAAACAGTTCCTTATTTGGCCTTCGCATTTCTGGTAGTTATGGCAGGACGAGGGCCATATTGGCACTTTATATGGGAACCACCATATTTGACTCGACTATCAGTCAAACAAGGATCTCCACTATTCAAAATACTCTTCTTACCACCCTCTTTGAGAGTAAAAAGAATGGTACTTTAATGAGAAGGCATATGATTTTATGCTTGATGGTTAGTAGGCCACATTTCTTAGTACGCAGCGAAAGGTAATTTCTTGTGATCTTCTACTTCAACCTTGTAGATCCAATAAAAGTAAGATGAGTCTACAACACCCAAAATGTATTACTCTATTAAATGAAATCCCAAGGCTTGAAACGTACTCACATCTTCGACAGAGTTGCATCTCTGGAGTAGTCTCTCCAGAAGATGCCACTTCAAGAAAAGTAGTTTTAGTGTCCATGGCTACATCACACCACATCCAAGATCTGCCCACAACTGCAGTGTGGGTGGGAACCCCTTTTAACCTGCCCATGGGCAACGGAAGGGTGGTAATTGGATCTGTCCAGCAGCATTTCATGAGCTAGGGATAATCTTGTATGATTGAAAAATATGCAGGCTGGGAAACTGGACAGGCACAGTCATACCTTTATGACGGTCATGTTTCTCTACAGTAGGGGTCTCCATAAGGCTGCAGCCAAGAAGATGGCTTGAGTCTGAAGAACTGTAATCTTCATTCTCAGGGGTCTCACTAATACAAAGAACTTGGCACAGAAGCTGAAATATGAAAAGACATCTTTATTAAACTTAATTAAGTGAGACTACGTCACACAGGAGCCTTAGCAACTGAATGAGGCAGTCTAAAGAGTACAGAACACAGAGGCCTTTATATGCTTAGGGTTAAAAACTCAGCACAAAAGTAAGGGGCAGTCCTAGCTTTTGCAAGCGTGCAAAATACCTAATATGGACATACAAGATCTGCAAAATATTAGCCAATAGGAAAACATTCAAAACAAGGTATCATCTAACCAGAACGTCCCCCTTAAGTGTGTTTCTGCCCAACACACAAGTCAATCAATTACAGCACCTATAGGTCAATCAGTAATGGCAGGACATGTCTGTATGCAGTTAGGCCAGCTGGTGTCTGAGATTGGTTTTCAAAACAAGGCCAGAGGGGGTTTTCAACACGTTGCAGTCCAAAGGGCAGAGACACTTCATGAATAGAGCAGCCTGTGTAAAGGCAACGCAAAATGACGACAAATGTAAGATGGAGTCAAAATTAAAGAACCTCAAGTCCCGGAATTTACCACAGGCATTTTTGTCCAGTCTACAGAAGTAGAAGTTTGTTGGCTCTTGGTGGAATCGAGCCTCAAATCCATGTGCCCTGTCATAGTCACAGAGATGTGCACCTTGGAATCAGATTGTACCAGCCTTGAAAGCGACAAACTCTGAGCCCAGCCGATACATACAGTTACTCTCTCTCCGGAACATCTCTAAAATACATACATTGAAAAGGCATACCCAAAACGTTTTCCGATCCAGCTGCAATGCATCCTATAGAGTCCACTCCCAGGACACACATAAAGCTGAGCTACATTATTAACTTTAGGGAGAAGTCAAAAGCACCCATATTTCTTTAAGAACAGAGCCCGTGTGAGGCTTGGGCTCTTTGAAAATCCGTTGACTTTGGTAGAAATCCACTGACTGGTCCAACCTAGAGCCACAATCAGGACTCCCAGGCACCCCAATCTACGATGCTCTACTCCACTCTACTCTACGACACTTCACTTTACAACACTTTACTCCACTCTATGCCCCCCACTCTATGCCCCTCTACTCTGTGACCCGCAACTCTATGCGCCTCCACGCTGTGCCATTCCACTCTATGCCACTTGATTCCACTCATTCTACGACCCTCCAGTTTACAACACTCTACACCACTCTCAACACTCCACACTATGACAATCTACACAACTCCCTCTACACCACTCCATACCTCTTTACTCCACTCTACAACACACTACTCCACTTTGTACCACTCCATGACACTCCACTCAACAACACTCTACACCACTCTCTGGCACTCCACTGTACTCTATGACACTCCACTCTACTTTATGACACTCCACTCAGACATTCCACGACACTACACTCCACTGTATAACAAGCTACTCCACTCTATGACGCTCTACTCTGTCACTCCTTTCCACTCTGTTCACTCCACACCACATTACCCCACTCTGTACCAGTTTACTCTACTCTACACCACTCCCCTCTACAACACTATACTGCACTCTACTCTACAACACTCTACTCCACTCTGACACTTTACTCTACTCTATGCCACTCCACTCTGACGCTCTACTTCACTCTATGGCATTCCACTCCACATCCCTCTACTCTACGACACTCTATGCCACGTCACTCTACGACCTTCCACTCTGCTCCACTCTGACACTCTACAAACACTCCACTCTATGCCACTCAGTGACACTCCACTTAACTCTACATCATTCCATGACACTCCACTCTACTCCACGACGTGACTTGACACCATGCCACTACCCTGTATGCCACTCCACAATACTCTACTCCAGTCCACAACACTCTACTCTTCTCTACACCACTAACGTTTAGCCATGCTGATAGCAGCCACGCTGGTGTACAGCATGTCTAAAACACATTGGCAAAGCCATTAGCTCTTGTATATGCAAGACCTTTTGGCTTTGCAAATGCTTGTTATGCAGCTGGCACAAGAGTTCCAATGCTAATTTAGTGTTGTTTGAAAGTTTAGTCCCTTCATGCACTGATTCCAGGTCCCTTATAGACAAAATCCAAATACCCTAATATTAGGCCTGCGTACTCACCCCGAGGATGATACCGGCTGACCCTGTGTCATTAGAGTCACCTCCAGCCAGTCGTGGTCATCTTACACTGTATGCTCTAGGTGTGGTATGGCCATCCTTTAATGCAAACCTGCAAGTTCCACAGTGCTTGGGGCTGAAAAACTAGGGTTGGCTGCAGATGATTCTGTTGCCATGGGACCGCTTGGCCTGTCTTGCATCCGTGTCTGTTACTGCCCAGCTCAGGACCAGGGCTATGACAGATTGCCCTCCTCGGTCCCACTGGCCTGCAGAAGGACCAGGATGTAGAGCATAAGGCTGGGCTCGGGCGAATATTCCAGCCGAATGTGGCGGGTAGGTCTTCAGATCTCTCCTGCTGCTGCTAATGTGCTCATTTATACCCAGAATAGGTCAAACTTTGTCTGCAAGAGAAAGATCGACTGCGATTGAACGCTGGCTGCAAATGGCAAGCCTAACGGCGCTGTGATTAATTCCGATTTGCAATTAATCCACATTTTACATTAATGAAACGTGTTTCCTAATCTGCTCAAAAGGAAGTTTGGCCATCTAATTGCTCAGAAACAAGATAACTAGAGCATGCAGGATATTTAACATATGTATAGAGAGCCAATTAATATTTCTGACGAGCATTTCCAGTGCTGTAGTCTTCCCTAATGAGTTTGCGATAGGCTGGCTTCTTTTGCAGTAATTAAAAGGGAGATCACTAATTACAAGTAGAGGGCAGCTGCGTGCCGCCAGTGTAGGGTAGATATATCTACTTATCGCGTATCTGCACCTCGTGGTGAGATCCCTCAGCGCCATGAGACGAGGAAGCGCTAGCATGCACGCGCTGTAAAGCCAGGCTCAGCTGCCGGGATGCTAGAACAGTGGTACTGTGACCACTGATAGTGCTGGGGTAGAGGCAGTCGCATACCAGGAAAGCCTGTGATTGCTTCTGAGCCCACATTTGGAGTGTAAAGCTTAAAACAAGTTCACAGCAGTATTAAGACATCCACAGAATGAATGGCTACAGCCCAGCTCCCATCTTGGTTGGAGTTTCTGTTATACTGCTGCTGCTCAGCCTGATGGTCTGTGTGAGAGAATGTTGGTGAATGGAATGTTGACATTACTTTATTACAACAGTTTCCTTTGGGTTTGACTCGCAGCTGGAGCTCACTTCAGCGAGTGACGTTTTACTAAAACGCCTTTGACTGCGGCAACAACTTGCAGCTTCATTTTTTCGACTTAGCAGATGTTTCATTCCCTAAGATGTGATCCTCAACTCTGCAGAAAAGCATTTTTCGCACGCCAGCTTCTAGAGATAAATGCACGAACATGGTATAGGCAGCAGCTGGCTTTGATAGCGACAGTAATAAAAACAGTGCAAAGTGGAACAGCAGGGAGTGCAGCATGTTTCTAATGGATTTCTTTTTAAAAGCGCATAAACTGGTTACAAAGAGCATTTTCCTCAGAAGTTTCCCAGTAAGCAGTTACATATTTTGCTGGAAGTAGTAAAGTAGACATTGATAGCAGGTAACGCCAGGCTGTTGGAGTCTGCTGCCACAAGAAACTCTATTTGGTGAAAACTACTGTCATCATTACAATGATAAAAAATGCATCTTTGTTCAGCAGTTTACAAGACACGTGCTTCTGTTCCTCCTGTGTTGTACACACAGTCAACCAGAGTACCAGACTAAAAGTAAAATTTGCACTCGGTTTTACACGTAGCGAACTTCATGGGTTTCTCGAAAATAGATCTCTGCCCTAAGTGTTTGCATGTGCAGGTTCTACCTGGAGGAAATTGGGTGCACAAAAATATGCAACGAAAGCAAAAGCAATGAGCAAAAATATTTGCAAAGCCTTTTTGGAAAGTATTCGACTTTGAATTGGGTGCAAAACAAATTATCCAAGTCAGTGTTTTAATTTGTAAAAAAGTAAGTGCCAGGGTCTTCGTCAGGAGGCCATTGCAGCTTGCATCACCCACTGCCTGTGACAGCGCTGCCAATGACAGTACCTGTGTGTAAGTCTGGCAATTCAGACTATTTGAGGCCTTCCCCCAAAACTATAACAATAGCTTGGGCGACAGGTATTAGTTGTTTTTATTCTACATTGAATTAATAAACAACTGTTGTTCTGCTCATCTCTAAATAAAATAAACAGTGCCACCATGGCAGCTGACATAAGTCAAGTCAAGTCAAGTCAAAATATGCTTTATTCGAGATTTCACTCATAAAAGCAGAAACAATTAAAAATTACAGTTTGTTTATCAATTAATTACAATATAAAATTAAAGCATATTGTTTACAGTTCATGACTCAATATATCACTCAGGGTTTCAAATAATCATATATCAATAATTTCCCATTAACAGTTTAAAATGATCAACAAACACCCACATACAATCAGATTTATAAAAAATAAAGCATGGATTGATTATACGGGTAGTTTATCTAGACAGAGAATAATCAAATGACTAGCAGTCTCTGTCTGTTTGACCATACAATTTACCCAGACATAGAATAGTCAACTGACTAGCAGTCTCTGTCTAATCGCCCAAGCCCATCCAAGGTATTTAGCAGTTGCTATTGTTATCCATATCTCACTACTGGTACATATAATACGCAGGGCAACAGCACTACTAGCAGTCCCTAAATTCTTGCACATAGGTTTTAACCATACACATCTCGGGTCCAAGTAGGCTGTGCAAGAAAATAGAAAATGACCCGTAGTTTCATTAGCGGAACCACAACCAGGACAACTAGGATTCAGGCCATCTTTCCATTTTGTAGTCAGAGATCTAAGAGGTAAAGAACCTGCTCTTAATTGGAACAAAAGTTTTCGGTCACTAGGCCTAGTTATACAATCCCAATACGGTTCCAAGGAGGGATACAGCTTAGCCTCTAAAAATCCATCAGTCATGGTTCCTAGGCTAGTGCTACTCCAGCCCCGCGAAACTACCTTTTCCCAATAATTTTCTTTTAAAATTCTTTTGGAAGGGAAGGTTGTTCCAGCTGGGTCTAACCAAAGGGAGCTTAATCCCAAATCATTCAAAATTGCTTTCAGGGAGTTCAGCCACCTATTTTTATGAAACGTATCCACTTTAATAATGTCTAAAAACCCCTCAGCATAATGGGAAAGCTCAGGCGTAGTCCAGAGTCTTCTCCAATACAAATTTGGTTGGAGCCTTGCCAAGTCTGTGACCATTTTTCTACCCAAGTCGTACCTGAGGGGCAGCAAGTGAGTGCTCTTTGGGACACCAGTTATAGACCGGAGGAACTTATTTTCTGAGATTTGCAAGGCAACCAATTTTTCAAAGCCCCATAGCTCCGCACCGTATAGTGCGGAGCCAAGGGCTTTTGCCTCGTAAACCTGCAAAGCTGGTTTTATAGGTTTCGTAAGGGACTTCCTATGCTCAGAGCTAATAGCACCAGATAATTGCCTATGCCTCAGCGTAGCTATCTCTATGTGTTTACTCCAACCGTTTTTGTTTGAGATATGGATACCCAAATAAGTAAAGATGTTCACCACTTCTAGAGGCCGACCGTTCATAATGATTTTAGATTTAAAACTAGGATGTGGATTAAAAATCATAAGTTTTGTTTTGGTAGCATTAACCTCTAGACCATGCTCACTGCAAAAAAGATCAAAAATAGCCAATGCTCGCTGAAGACCACTTGGCGTTTTTGATAGGATGAGAGTGTCGTCCGCGAACATTAAAATTGGTATTTTAATACCCGCTAATGAAGGGGCGTTCAACTCGGCCGATTGCAAGCGGGATACAACACCATTAATAAACAAAGTGAAAAGGGTAGGGGCCATTGAACAGCCTTGCCGAACGCCCCGTTCCACCGGGAAGTCCGCTGTCTGCTGACCCTGTCCCCCCCACTGAATTCTAGCAAATGTTGATTCGTGAAGCCGCATTATCAAAGTTAGTAAATCCTCAGGAACACCCAGGTTCTTTAGGACAGACCACAACTTTGTCCGCGGCACCAGGTCGAAGGCAGCCCGCAAGTCGACAAAAGCCGCATATAGACTGCCGCCGCCCAGCACCACGGTCTTCCATTGCACTAGATTAAAGCAGAAAACCTGGTCCACAGTACTAGTGGACCTACGGAACCCCGCTTGGAACGGTGACAAAGCGTCATTGTCCTCAGCCCAGTCAAGGAGCCGATTCACAATTACATGTCCTATAATCTTTTGTATAGTATCTATAAGGCTGATCGGCCTATAGTTGCTGGGATGGGATCGATCACCCTTCTTATATACTGGGATGATTACAGCTCCCCTCCAGGATATCGGTACCTCAGCACCCCTAGCTATGTTATTAATAAGGAGGCGGATGTACTTACACCAGCGTTCCTTATCATTAATAAAAACGTTGGCTGGTACGCCATCCATGCCCGGGGCACGTCCACTGTTTGCCGAACTCAGGGCCGCCAGAATTTCTTGGTGACTAAAAAAAATTTCTTTAAAATGGGCATGTTTTATGACTGGTATAGATAAAGCTTGGTTTGTCTTAGCATACTGGGTACTAAAAAAATTTACCCATTCTTCTTCCGGGACATTGTTATAAGGAGGATCCGGTTTCCCGTCTCCACCCCATTTAACAATGTTCCAGAACAATCTCAAATCTTTCCTTTCACTGGCCCTTTTTAATTCGGACCAGTGATGCTCATCCCAAGCTTTCTTTGCATTTGTTATACTAGTCTTGTAAGCCTTTCTGGCAATTGGGATAGCCATAATATCCCTCCCCTTTAGTGCTAAACTTAGGGCCTTTCGTGCCTCCCTGCAATCAACATTATACCATTTTGCATTTTTGGGAGCTCTCTCTCCCCTGCCCTGTGATGGCTTCAAAAAATGGTTCCTAATTAATGAAAAGAGAGTATTGTGGATTACAACCAGGTCTCCTAGCCCATCAGAGGGGAAGTTAATATTTTCGATTGCTATTATTGTTTTGTCAGCTTCGATTTTGATATTATCCATAGCCGATTGGTTGTTTGCAACTCTTATCCATCTCAGCCTACGCATTTCATTAGAGGGAACAGTTAGAGGTGGAACAAGGGCTCTGTCGCAACTAGTCCTGTTAGATAATGACCACCATTTATGCATTATACACAGAGGATTGTGGTCACTCTCACTCCTCCACACAACCTCCATGTCAATTAACAGCGGCCATAATTGCAGGCTACAAAGTATATAATCTATTCAACTCCTGTGCCGCCCATTATCAAAAGTCATATTACCCTTTTTTCACTTGTAGTCCTGCCATTTAGTGCTCTGAGGCCTTTCTCAAAGCATATGGCATTCATGCTAATCACATCCTCGGTCCAGCGTACAACTGGATCCAACTCTAATTTAGGGACCCCCCATTGCCAATCTTGTTCATCTCCCAGAAGAACATCTTCTGTGGCTAAGGGTTCAAAAGTTCGATTAAAGTCACCCGCAATGACAATGTGATTGTCTTGGGAGTTATTATCAATGCTCGTACCCCCCATATGTAAAGCGCTCTGATATCTGCAAAGATCTTGTTCGCGCTATATAAAACTTTCAAAATAAATAAATAAATAAATAAATAAGTAGGGAATCCAAGGCCTCCAAAACCTCTGACCTCCCACCCTTAGAGCTCCTCACATATATGTTGTAGATGTCTAATGTTCCCATAGTATCAGATTTCAATGTGATTAGTTGAATGTCTCTATGGCTAGTTTCTTTTACCTTAACCTCTAATTTCAAAGACTGTCTTACCCAAATGGTTAGCCCTCCCATTGGTCTTCCGCTAGGGCCTTTTGATGCTGGCACAGAATAATTCAAGTACCCCAGGGCAAACGATGGTTTACATAGCCAAGTTTCCTGAAATATACATAGATCAAAGGAGTGAACAAATTGAAGCCAATCTCCCGAGACTAATTTTGAGCCCAGGCCTGCAATATTCCATGAAAAAAATTTCCCCACATTGTCCTCAGTGCCGTCCCAGACCGTCAAAATAGGATTCTGCACATTTTCTCGTAATAGGTCCTGGTCAATACCATTCCACAAACCTTCAGGACTAATAACATCACTGACATCTACTCTCGCGGGGGTATTCTCTGTGTTAGTGCCCGTTATTGAGACAACGTCACTTACTTCGATCCCAGCCTTTGCGATATGGACCGAAGACAACTTGCATGTTTCCTTCCTCTTACTATTCGCCAAAGGGTTTGGGTTACCTATCAGTATTCCTTGGGTCCTAAAAGGATCGTCGAAATAACCATCATCCTCAACAAGTGCATTGTAGATCATGTTTATTTCAGCCAGATCTTGGGCCATATCACAGCCTACTCTCTTGAGTCAATCACAATCATTCAAATTTGACAAGGCCGCAAATCTATTTTCCACACTAATACCCCATTCGCTAGGTTGAGCAACCCTGCCCCATTTATTTGTTACAGAATTCCATTTCGTTTTTAAAATACTTGAGTTCACTGTCCACTCTCTCCTATAGAAAAAATCCAAGGTTAGCGGGACAATCTCAGTGCTCCTGCGCTGTGGGGGAAGAATATATCTTAGAAGCTCTGGAAGCACATCTGGACTTAGGAAATGCAAGACTACACAGTCTCCTTTTAATTTTTTCACGCTATTCCCTATCCAATCCACCCTTCTTGCCATGCTAATTTCCCCTGCTAACAGTTGTTTTCCCCTCGTGGATATCAACATATTATTACATAACCAATGGCATGCTTTGTTAATCAAGGAGGGAGTGGATTCAACCTGTCCTGGATTTAGAGCGGGTACATTAGCCAGGACCATGACAAGAGGAGAGGCCTCGACAATAAGTTGAACCGGGCCTTGCTCAACACCAACCCCTGTAGAATTTTCCAATGAATCATTATTGTGTATTACACTGTCTCCCGTGACTACTGTCTGTTTAGTAAGATGCGTGACTGGTCTTGTATCCACATTACCCCCATTACCTTCCTTAGATGTGTTTGACAATGGAGCGACCCTATTTGAGGCTGCAGTTGGTATAATACCCCCTTCCATCACTGGCTTATTTAACAAACCTCCTAATCGGTTTACTTCAGCCGTTAAAAAATCAATCTTGGCTACCAGTGGTTTAATTATCGATTTCATCTTTAAGTCGACCATACTCGCTAGCTTGTTAATTAATTCATCACCCAACGTCACATTTGCACCTTCATCCAAATTATCCTCTATAATTGCTGCTGCTTTAGGTGGGGAGACTGTTCTTTTCCTACTGGAACGTAATCCACCCCTTTTACTCTGACCCTTCCTACATGCTCTAATGGCTCTAACCACAGGCACAAGCACTGGGGAAGAAGGGTCATCTACAGTTTTATTTAACTGATTACCTGGATCATTATCTAAATTAACAACCGAAGAGATATTCAAATCGAGGTTAACATTAGGGCTTATCTCGGTAGCTGATGTGTCACAGTTATGTACCTGGGCCGGAACTTCAAACACGTTAAGATCTATGGAAGTATCCTGCACAGGAATAAAAGGTGGTGAGCTCAGGCCCAACGATATACATCTTGTACTATTTATTTTACTTACGACCTGTACCAAGTAATTATCTATAGTATTAGGTGCAGATACAACCCTTTGTTTAGACATAATGTAACAAATTGTTAATAATCGACCTTAAGTAGCGCCCCAAAGTCAAGTAGAATATAATATTCGTCTATCGAGAGGACGGTTCAACAGGGGCTTCAACCAAAAATGGCCAAAATATTTCTTACAATATCTTACTTGAAGGGTAGCGATCGATAGTAAACCTCAACAACAACAGACGACAGACAGGGTTCCGGGCCCAGCCCAGTACGGTCAGTCACGGACTGTCACAGACTGTCCGCCCTTTGTCCGGGCTTCGTCCCGGGCTGCGTCCTGCTAACACGTAGTGGGGGCGCCTAAAATACAAAAGTCAAGCTGAAGGGGAGGAGTCACGGGAAGAGGCGGCAGGTGTGCGAGGTGTTAGTAGCGCACAGCCTGATGGGCCTCGCAGTCCCGGTCTCGAGCAGGCTGACAAAGTTCTCAAAGGCTGACTCCAACGAAGCAGGTCACCTCCAGAAGCAAATAGCAGGAGAACAGAGCTGGCTTCCACAAGAGCGACTTCGAGCGGCACCCGCGGAGCGGGGGCCGCGAGTCGTGTTATAAAGGAGCAGCCAGAAACAGGAACAGCAGAGGGGAGGAGGCACGGGAAGAGGCGGCAGGTGTGCGAGGTGTTAGTAGCGCACAGCCTGATGGGCCTCGCAGTCCAGGTCTCGAGCAGGCTGACAAAGTTCTCAAAGGCTGACTCCAACGAAGCAGGTCACCTCCAGAAGCAGGTCACCTCCAGAACTCCAGGTGACTCGCTCCTGTCCCTTGGGCTGAGTGGTCGCTCCCCAGTGACTTCCTGCATCAGTCGGTATCGTTGCTTGGCTGCCTATCTGCATTTTGCCTCATTATTGCTGCCTGCTGTGTGCCTGCTTGCCGCTCTGTACATTTAGCATTTGTGGATTTTAAAAGCGCCGCTTTTTCAGCATTTGCGCATTTCCGCTGGGCTCCCCCCTCCGCCTCCATCTTGCCTGTGTTGTTGTTGTGCTGATCTTTAGCCCGCCCCGCCTCCCAGCTGAGACGCCCTCCCACTGACCAGAACAGCGCTCCACCACCGGAAAGCGCCGTGACTCGCTCCTGTCCCTTGGGCTGAGTGGTCGCTCCCCAGTGTCTTCCTGCATCAGTCGGTATCGTTGCTTGGCTGCCTATCTGCATTTTGCCTCATTATTGCTGCCTGCTGTGTGCCTGCTTGCCGCTCTGTACATTTAGCATTTGTGGATTTTAAAAGCGCCGCTTTTTCAGCATTTGCGCATTTCCGCTGGGCTCCCCCCTCCGCCTCCATCTTGCCTGTGTTGTTGTTGTGCTGATCTTTAGCCCGCCCCGCCTCCCAGCTGAGACGCCCTCCCACTGACCAGAACAGCGCTCCACCACCGGAAAGCGCCGTGACTCGCTCCTGTCCCTTGGGCTGAGTGGTCGCTCCCCAGTGTCTTCCTGCATCAGTCGGTATCGTTGCTTGGCTGCCTATCTGCATTTTGCCTCATTATTGCTGCCTGCTGTGTGCCTGCTTGCCGCTCTGTACATTTAGCATTTGTGGATTTTAAAAGCGCCGCTTTTTCAGCATTTGCGCATTTCCGCTGGGCTCCCCCCTCCGCCTCCATCTTGCCTGTGTTGTTGTTGTGCTGATCTTTAGCCCGCCCCGCCTCCCAGCTGAGACGCCCTCGCCCCTCCCCTCCACCACCCATATATGACAGTTCTTCCCGCGCGCAGCGTTTACGCGCAGCGACCGCGCCCAATCCGCGCCGAAGGTGCGCCAAAGGTAAGCCCGTCTACGCCCGTCCGCGCCTGGACCGCGCCCAGCGCCAGACCCCTTGCCCCTCGCGCTCCCCAGCCCTCCCGCATTACCTACGATGCCGCCACCCTCCTAGCCCTTAACTCCGGTCGCGCCCCAAACTGCGTCCAAGCCGCTCCCGGACACACCCATGGACCTTTCTCCTGCTTCTCCTGCAAATTCATCGGCACCGACAACATCTCCGCTACGACCACAACACAGACTCCTGACCCCAACCACCTACAATGCATCCTTCTCAACACCCGATCAGTCCACAGACACGCCATTGACCTATGGAATCTACTAGACACCATCTCTCCAGACGTCGCCTTCCTAACGGAAACTTGGATGAACGCCTCCTCCGCCCCAGACATTGCCATCCCTGAAGATTATAAGATCATTCGCAAGGACCGCGCCGTCCACACAGGAGGAGGAATCGCCATCGTCCATAAGAAGTCAATCCGCATCTCAACCAGCTCTGACGCCAATCTCACCAACTCTGAACACCTTCACTTCCAAATCCACATCGACCCCAAGACCACACTCAGAGGCACCCTCCTCTACAGACCACCAGGACCCCGCGCAAAATTCAGTGAAGACATCACGGACTTCATCACTCCTCACGCGCTCCCCTCCAAAGACTACATCCTTCTGGGAGACCTCAACTTTCACCTTGAAAAGTTCAACGACCGCAACACCACCACCCTCCTGGACAATCTCGCCAACCTCGGACTTAAACAACTGGTCACGTCCCCCACCCACATCGCAGGTCACACACTCGACCCCATCTTCACCTCCAGCAATCATGTCTCCTTCAGCCACACTACGGAGCTCCTCTGGACTGACCACAGCTGCGTTCACTTCACCTACAACAAACCAAAACCCACCAACCACCTCCAACCAACTCTGCTAAGAAACTGGAACAAAATCACCACGGACCAGATCTCCGCATCGCTCCTTCTAAACACCCCAGCCCACTCTTCTAACGCAAACGAAGCCGCCACCAACCTCACCCTATGGTTATCCAACACCGCCGACACCTTAGCACCACTGAAGAAACGTCAAAACAAACCTACCAGCAAAAAGACCTCATGGTTCAACGATGAGCTTAAGAAGTCCAAGAAACTCTGCCGCTCCCTCGAAAAGGCCTGGAAAAAAGACCCAACTACTAGCACCAAGGACGCCTTCAAAAACGCCACCCGCACTCACCACCAACTAATCCGAAAGGCCAAGAAAACAGCATTCAAGGATCGACTTGACAACAACGCCCACAACAGCAAGGAACTTTTCAACATCGTCAAGGAATTTTCCAACCCCTCGGCCAACTCCAACGACATCACCCCCTCTCAAGCCCTCTGCGACTCCCTAGCCTCATTCTTCCACAACAAAATTGCAGACATCCACAACAGCTTCGACGACCAACCCGGAAACCAACCCACCCTACCTTTTGCTGAACATTCTCCCCCCGTGAACACCCTTAACGACTGGAACCCAATCTCCACTGAGGACACAATCCGCCTGATGAATTCCATCCACTCAGGATCCCCCACAGACCCATGTCCTCACCACATCTTCAACAAAGCAGACTCCGTCATAGCACCGCACCTCCGAGACGTCATCAACAGCTCCCTCAACTCCGCCACCTTCCCGGAAGACTGGAAACACGCTGAACTCACCGCCCTTCTGAAGAAACCCACAGCGGACCCCACCGAACTCAAAAATTACCGCCCCATCTCGCTCCTTCCATTCCCGGCCAAAGTCATCGAGAAAGCTGTCAACAACCAGCTCGCCGCCTTCCTCGAAGCCAACAAATCCCTCGACTCCTCACAATCTGGCTTCCGAGCAAAACACAGCACTGAGACCGCCCTCATCGCAGCAACAGACGACATTCGAACTCTACTGGACAATGGAGACACAGTCGCCCTCATCCTCCTCGACCTCTCTGCAGCATTTGACACAGTCTGCCACAGCACCCTTTTACAACGCCTCAATAACATCGGAATCCAAGGAAAAGCACTGGAATGGATCACCTCGTTCCTCACCGGAAGAACTCAGAAAGTCCGCCTCCCACCATTCAAATCCGAGGCCACTGAAGTCATCTGTGGCGTACCACAAGGATCCTCACTCAGCCCCACCCTCTTCAACGTATACATGAGCCCCCTCGCGGCCATCGCCCGCCAACACAACCTCAACATCATCTCTTACGCGGATGACACTCAACTTATCCTTTCTCTCACCAATGACCCCAGCACCGCCAAAACCAACCTACACGAAGGAATGAAAGAAGTTGCAGAATGGATGAAACAAAGCCGTCTGAAACTGAACTCAGACAAAACAGAAGTCCTCATCTTAGGTACTTCCCCCTCTGCATGGGACGACTCCTGGTGGCCGGAAGCCCTCGGAAAAGCACCCATCCCGACAGACCACGCACGGAACTTAGGCGTCATCCTGGATTCTTCACTCTCTATGAATAGACAAGTCAGCGCCGTATCCTCTTCCTGCTTCAACATTCTTCGCATGCTTAGAAAAACATTTCGCTGGATCCCCACCGAAACAAGGAAAACAGTCACCCATGCTCTGGTCACGAGCCGACTGGACTACGGAAACACCCTCTACGCAGGCACTACCGCTAAACTCCAGAAGAAACTCCAACGAATCCAAAACGCCTCAGCCAGGATCATATTAGACATCCCACGCAACGAACACATCTCTGGTCACCTTAAAGACCTCCACTGGCTACCCGTCAATAAGAGGATAACTTTCCGACTGCTAACCCACGCACACAAATCACTCTACGACATCGGACCAGAATGCCTCAACTCACGACTGTCCTTCTACACCCCCTCCCGCCAACTACGTTCTTCCAGCCAAGCCCTCGCCACTGTACCTCGCATCAACAAGACCACCATGGGAGGCAGATCCTTCTCATACCTGGCTGCTAAAACATGGAACTCACTCCCCGCTTACCTTCGCCTTACCCAGAACCACCTAGCATTCAGAAAGCAACTTAAAACGTGGATATTTGACAAGTAATCCTTCTCCCCTTTCTAAGCGCCTTGGGACCCTCTGGGTATGTAGTGCGCTATATAAATTCTCTGACTTGACTTGACTTGAGAAGCAAATAGCAGGAGAACAGAGCTGGCTTCCACAAGAGCGACTTCGAGCGGCACCCGCGGAGCGGGGGCCGCGAGTCGTGTTATAAAGGAGCAGCCAGAAACAGGAACAGCAGAGGGGAGGAGACACGGGAAGAGGCGGCAGGTGTGCGAGGTGTTAGTAGCGCACAGCCTGATGGGCCTCGCAGTCCCGGTCTCAAGCAGGCTAACAAAGTTCTCAAAGGCTGACTCCAACGAAGCAGGTCACCTCCAGAAGCAAATAGCAGGAGAACAGAGCTGGCTTCCACAAGAGCGACTTCGAGCGGCACCCCCTTTGCGACTTCGAGCGGCACCTGACATAAGTGCCAGTGTTGACAATTAAGTGCTGGTGCTGAGCACCGGAAACCACCAGTTTAAATTAAGCACAGACCCAAGTAGTATATCCTCAGGCTTTTGTGCCCTTTTTGATATGTATTTGTAATGAAGATGAGCTGCCTTACCCACTTTCTTCTCTACACCCACAAAACAGATGTTTCTGCTCAACGCAAATATTTTTACTAGAAACATGAAGGCAGAAACACTTTTAGCATGTTCAATTTCCTATTTTTAGGTCTCTTTTAATGGCAGAAATATCTCCCTGACCCATTATTATGAACTCCTTAAGATACAATGGGCATTGTCTCCAGCCCAGAGGAGTAAGCTCTCTTGCCTCATGCTATTGGCTGTTTAGGGATATCATTGTTGCCTCCTCTGGAGAGCTTGCATTGCTAAGGGACTATTTCCCATCTTAAAAGTTTACGGAATTATTACATATTATATTGTTTAACTATTAGATACATTGTGTACAAAAAAACAATCTTTTTTTTATTATTTTCACTGCAGCAGTCTCTTATGTTTTAAGAAAACAAGATGACAAATGTTTGGTATCAGGTAATCTGTGAAGTTTTTAAGGAAAGGTAATTTTCTTAACGAACAACAGGAACTCCACCACCCAGGGGTGGAATGGTTTATCACTGGGTCTGCTTTTCACCTATGTAAAGAGTAGTTTATTGTGAGTGGGCTCAACTCAAAGTTGCGTGAGTTATTTTGGTGGGGTTTGGTTAATGCATATGAGGGAGCCTATTATGGGGATTTGTGATGTTATAACACACGCTGTCCTGAACTCTGGTACTAAGGGAGAGCGGGATCAAAAAGAAAAAACTTGATGAATTAAACTAACTCATGGTGGGCCTAAAAATATTTTCATTGGAGGCATCTGAATGTAGATTAAGACAACAGGGAATTAACTCTGCCCTAAGAGGTGTTCTCCATATTTCAGCCTTATATGCAAGCCTTAAGGGGTTTTCTTCAAGACATTGGTCTAATACGAAAATTGCACTAGACAGCTAAGGTGAGGTACAAGTTGAAGAATGTATCTGTGTAGTCAAAGTATGAAGTGCCGTGTGAGAAAAGGAAATACCAACATTAATGAGACAGTGCCGGTCCAGATACTCTCTGCTATATGTTGGATAGGCAAATGTGTTGCATAGAGTTCCTATGGCTCAGGACTCAGAATGCAAGTCAGGTCCATTGGCAATGCCAATGCTTGTTCTCCCTTTAACCTGTGATTCTGAGCCATTCCTTTTTATAAGTTTAGCAGAAGAGACTCATAGAACCTACAGTTCTTCAGCCCAGTGATTCTTGCACATGCATTTCCAAGTTATGGGTATAAGGCTCTCTTACTCACCAATAGTTAATGCTTCTTACAGAGGTTTGGAAATGTTAGCCGTAATACATCAAACTTTAAAATGTAATTAGTAGAAACACACAAGTAGAGTCGAGGGGAAAATAAAGCTTATTTATTCTCTTTTGGTTGTTCCAATCATTGTCTTGTGGAAAAGCTTTTCCTCAGATCAGGAAACCACATGTTGTACCCAAAGCATATTGCTTACAGACCACAGAGACGACATTTGGACGATGCCCAAGACCAATGAAAGCACATTTGGATTACTGGGCTTCCATGCCCTATGTCCGTTTATCCAAAGACCTCAATACTCAATTTTAGGACCAAATAACAACGGTACTAATCTGAGCCTCTCTTCGATTATTGCCTTGAAGAAGACCCCTGAGGGCATACCACCAAGAGCTGAAACGTGTTGGCTGTACACCAAGAGACAATGACTGGAACAAGTGAAAGAGAATCAAGAAGCTTTACTCTCTCTTTTTATAGTCATGTTCCTTTACTAATTACATTTCGAAGTCTGAATAATATTATAGGAATATATATGTATTAATGCCTGCATCGATGTTTTGAGCATTTTCTCACACTTCTGCTGAAACTGTGAGATAACCAGCTTAGGCCCCTACCCATTTCCCCTTCTTCCCTTTCTGGTGGACAAATCCCACAAGGTGAAACAATTATAAGCCACAAACACTTTCAACAGCGGAGCTTCGTTTTCTGGCCTCATTTGAAGCTTTTCCAAGTTGATAAATCATGAAGAAAGCAGGTTAGATACCTTTATTCCTGTTTTTTCAAATTTGTGTGGGCATGAAGGCGGGGGAACGAAGAGCAGAGCATCTTCACTCGTCGTCACCCTGGGACACAAACAATACGGATTTTAGAATCTGGCTAACGAGTGTGCTCGGGCAAAACAGAGGAAAATAATTGCCAGTGAGAGCTTTGAAATACCCACGCGCAGACCCGTGGCCTGTTAGGTTTATTCATAAAAGGCGGGCTCGAACCTCGCGCCTCTCACAAGTCCCTGGGAGTCTTCGCTGTTTAGTTGCCTCGCGCCAAGAGATGAAAGTGCGCGTGAGCTGCCCGCGTGCGTCGCCGAACCTGTTCAGAGGGAAGCGCGCCGAGGATTGTGTTTTTGCGGATAATGAGGCCTGGGTCCCTGATCCTTCCTTTCTGTTCCACAAGATAACAATCCTGCGCCGCTTCTCCAAACCCGGCGCCTTTCAAAGGTGTCGTTTTCAGGGGGTAAAAAAAAGGTTTACGCACCTGTGATTGTTTCGACGAAAAAGGACTTTGTTAAAGAAAAAACTGTTCCAAAATGATATCTGTTTTTTGGGTGCAACAGGGCTGAAAGGGGAATCGCTGATGCCTCCTCCTTATTTATGGATTGTTTATTAAAACTTCTGACTCCCCAAAAGGGGAACATTTTCGGATCCCTTTTCGTCCTACTCACCTCTAAAAATGAGCTCTTTAGATGCCATGCACATAAATTCCGTGGACCACCAGGGGCTTAGCAAAGATGCCACGGCCTTAATGCAAGCAGGGCAGACGAGCCCCAGTCACTAGGTAATGTAAACAAACAAGTATATATTGGATGCAGTGAGTCCCTCTTCCCCTGGGTCTCTGTGTCACTGCACCTGCTGCATTGGTGACAGCTGTGCTTCTTACCAACCGTGCTTCATTGTAAATCCTAGAGGTTTTTTTGATAACCTGCAAATTGTGGTAGGTTGGAGGGCGTGAGCAGCGAAGGAGCGGTCGGGAGGGACGGAGTCGGTGACAGTCAACCATATACCATTGCATATTTGTTATTTTTACAAGTTCCTTCCGAAAATGATTGACAAAGGGGATACATGCTGCAGTAAAGCTCTTCTAGCTTCCTTTATTGTCTACCAAGAGGCCCTAGCTTACAAGCTCTGCTACATTCAGTCCCGTCTCTTAACATAAATGTCCAAGCATAGTCCTGGTTCTGTCATAAAAGCATAAGACATGTCAGCAGGAGCAGCTGTGGGACACAAAATGATGGAGCCCCCTGCAGAATGAGTTCAGGGCAGTGCTTAATCTGAGCCGGTGGTTCTTGTGGAGGCTACCAGCACCCATTTTATGGGGATCAGCACTTTTTCCTGCATTAGACCTTTCAGAGAGTAAGAATGCTGACAAATACAGAGGAGAGGAAAGTGGAGAGGTGTGGCTCACTGGTTAGAGGCGGCAGACCTGTAAGCAGAGAACGGCCTGGGACCAGGGTTCAATTCCCGACGCGGCAGGGTCTTGGACCAGGGTCAACGGACTCGATAATTCTCGCCTCGGTGCCTACTCTAACCAGGGAACACACTCGGTAACTCTGGGCATTAAGCTTGCCTCATCTCTACAACGGCCCCCCACAGACGCCGGGGATGCCTGGTTTCACCCTGGAGATACCCAGAAAGGGACCATCTCACAGGGAAAACCAGGACGGGTTCCCCAGCGGTCTACAGCGCCAGGACACTCGGGTAGAGTAACAGTGCGCTTTACAAGTATCCAACATTTACATTTACATTTACAAGGCGAAGGAAGAGAAAGACAGAAAAAAAATCACAAAGGAGAAAGTGGCAACCCCCAGGCGGAAGATAAAGGGCCAGGGAGAGTCTGGTGGTGGATTCAAGAGCCATGAATGATTTAAGACTGCTCAGCCTTGGTATTCGGTGCACCATCATTTAATTTCACTAGCAGCGGGATTCTAAGCAGAGTTTTGGGCACCAGCACTCATTCTTTTACAAACTAAGCACTGCCTGAGGGCCCCTCAGTCTCCCATATCTCACAAATGATAGACCTTGAGCTGCATCAGGCCTCATGAAGTGCGGGGGGCCCTGTGACCCACAGGGGCCTTCATTATGACGTTGAGCAGCAGCATATCTAATCTTGAGGTGGTGTTGACAGATTAGTACTGTGTACATCGGGTCTGGTTGGAACCAGGGGACCAAAGCTAGATTGGGGCAAGAAAGAAACATGTAGCCACGACAGTACTGGACAGCAAATCAAACATTTTTACAATACACATTGTTACATGCCATAGGCTTACAACTTGAGCTACAAAGAAAAGCAGCAATTTGCTCACAGGCTTCAGTCATATGCTGAAGCTGGGATTAGAACTTGAAATGTGTAGTCCAAGGTTAAAACACACACAATTGGAGAATGGCTTTTCAAGAAGAAAATTTGGGTAAAACGCTCACACACTTAACCACATATTTGCCTGAAACCAACCCTATCTTCCTAAAACAGAGAGTTAGAAAGTATGTACATTTCCTATCATCCTCTTTAAAATTATAAACATATAAGGAAGGATTTCTTGTACTTTTATTTTTGTCTCCAACTCTTCTTCCAAAAAAAACCTTGTAACTACGAAATATACATGGACTTTTGCCATTGCTCCTACTCCCCACCAATCACAGAAAATATGTTTTCTTTCATCAACTAATATTCAGCTTATGCCACTATGATGCATCTAATCACAAGACCATGGAGACTGGTGCCTTAGTGTCCAGGCTCCCAAACTCTGGAATATCTTGCACTAGAGCCTAAGAGCTGAGCCTAACCACCTCCTGTTCAGAAGATTCTTTAAATATGTTTTTACTGGCTCTTTGGCATAGACACAAGTTGTGTGTGAAGAGACATTATGAGTTATGGAAGGTACTCGTATAGGAAAAGCTTCTTATGTTTTGATTATGAGCGCACTGACAGAGGTTGGGAACTTGGGGGAGGAAGGGGTTTAAGTTAACCCTGGCGAGCTCCAATGTCATTTACCGTTATGCGAAATATTGATATAATGCATTGAGTCGGTATTCTACATGATGCTTGCCTTGTTCTCCAATAACAATAAAATCTGTTACAAAAAAAAAATAGACACAAGTTGTGTGTATGCCACTAGGACCCATAGGACCTAATAGGTCTCTTCACCTTCAGTTGGCTCTGCCTCCTCTGTGTGCTGCTGCAGACTCCCTTTCCTTTCAGCACTCTGTAGTAGTCATAAGAGGATATTTCCGATGCTTTACAAACCCCTTAAATGAAGAAATAAATATGACTGTGAACTTCCAAGTGGCGAATCAAAAGCTAATGAAGGGAAACTTTCTCGTCTTAGGGCAGAAAGGCAAGAAGGAGTTTTAAAATGTTAAATGTTGCTCTCTTCTAGCTCATTATGAACCACCCGCGAGGCCTTCATGCATTTTAATCAGTTCCTTTGTTTCTTTCTGCCCTTTGGTGTGTGGGTGGAAGAAGAGGGGTTTATCAGAATGAAAATATCAAAGATTTTGGTAGACTTGAACCAGGAGTAATTCAAACACAGACACTGCCACATTCAACAGTGTGTTGCTAGGCTCCTGCTGCTGAGTCCTGATGTCGACACACCACACCTAGACGGAGTCAGAGCAACCCTCATCCTGAAACAGGGCACCAGTGTCGGAAATAGCTACTGGCACAAAAATCCAGCGTATCCCTACACAATGCCTGCACTTTGTACCTGGGATAATAGGAATGTCCCTTGACCCTCAGAAACAATAGTTAAATCACGGTCTCCCATATATCAAACTAACGCATTATTTGGCTCTGTAGTCTAGTATCACTTGAATTAAAACTATCGGGAAAACCTTAGAGTAAACATGGTGTGCCTGTGACATGCAGATTTCTAGTCAAACACACTTGCTATCTAAGCATACAGATTGCAACCATATTTGAGTTGTTTCCTTTCGTTGTGGTTTCCAACACCATTTGTGTTGTCAAGAGTTCGGCCACGAGCCTACAGAAGAAGTGAATGTTCCTGGTCCCATCGGCCCCAGTAGTTCCCTCTCCCTCTCCCTCTGGTTGGTCCCTGAATTCAGATTTACTTGACACACTTTGGGTTGCTCTATGTTACCGTGCATCTGGTGCTACGAAACCAGACCCAAAAGGAGTCCGTAGAAACTGAAAGTGAACTAAAGTTCTATCCGCAACCTTTGATTCTCAGTATACCACACTTGGAAGTCTTTGTGGTCGATTATTATTAGTAACAGCCTACTGGAGCCCCAGAATACAAGCTTCTTGGAGATACATCGAGCATCAATAACTCAGGGGATGAACGTAACCGAATTGTAACTGCAACAAGCCAGTTTTTTGTTACTGGTCCCTGTAGTCCAACCCTAACCATTGTTCATTATGCAGAAGAGTCTCAGGAGAATCTATGGATCCTTGTGAACACTGTCCGCTAAATTGTTGTGAAAAGGCCATGCCCCCGGTGCAATTCACTGGTGCCTTCCGGCTGAGGATTGAGCTGCTCTCTATTTCTCAGTATTCGGAGTGGAAGGAGCCAATACCATCTTAGCTGTTTTGACCCATGAAGACGCCTTCTCCATTGGGCTAGCCTTTGTTGGCATCTTTGACAACAACTCAGTAATAACTTCAACCGAATAACATTATCGCTTTTTATGATAACTTCTCAAGCATAAGTGTTAGGCACTTGGTTTTCTAGTGAGCTAAGTGCAGGAATATTCCTTTAGAAAGAAATGCCTCTTCTCGATATTCATTTTAATTGCTTATCCTAACAATCGTGTTATAACGAATCAAGGCAATTCCTCTAACCGTTTCTTCGAGTAGGCCTTGTTTGCAAAACAACTACTAGCAACGCAAAGCAAAGGAAAACAGAGGAGTCTTGACTGTGATCAGGATGCTATCACTCCTTGCACCTTGTGAGACATATCATCCCAATTGTCCTCCCATGGAACTCCAGGCAATAGTGAAACCCACCTCCAGCTTTAGATACAGCTACACCGACTCCCTCCACTCTGCCCGGCCAAGACAATACATCTGCCTTCTCCAAGTGAGCCAAGAGCACGGCAGCAAGAGTGCAGCTGGAATGAGGCCTTGAGATCCCATCTCCAAGGTGTGTGCAGTCAATGTGCCACCACACCTGCACCCCCAGTGGAGACACTTCCCGCACCACTCTACTGACTACCACTTTCATGCTCAACACCTCACACCTACTTTGTGTTTAAAAAATATAACTGAAGAAGGGTCTGGGGAATAGGGGCGCTATTTAAAAAAACATTAGGGCACGTTAATTAAAAGGTGTTAAAGGGGGTTGTGAAGCCATCATCTATACTAAAATCAGTTCCTAAATGCAATGGAAAAGTAGGCGGCCTACACAAAGGCAGGTGGAAGGTGCAAGGCCTTTATCTTGTTCATTACAGGGTCACAGCTCACCTCCTTTTCCATATTCGGGTGTGCCGGGGTCCCTGAGATGGGATCAGCGGAGACAAGGTAACAATATGCTGCGGGAAGGTCACTGACATTCCATAATTCCATATGTGTCAGAGGACTCACTGCTGCATATTGCCTTAAAATGCATCTTCCTCACCCTGCACTGCCTGAGCCGATCCTGCCAACATTCTACACTATGCGATACAAAAGGGGATGATGGACGGAGCGTTTGAGCAAATCAAACACTCACCCCCAGTCAACTGATCTGGGTTTAATCCATCACCATTCTTTAGCTCACTCAGCCACCCCAGTTCAGACATGGCCATATGCAAATCAGTCTGACCCTGTACCTCATGGGAACAGTCCAGCCCAAACTGCCAAGCCATGCCTTCCCTGGACCGGAAACAAGCATCCTGGGACCGGTTTCGGATTCATAACATTCTACACTATAGCATGCAGGTTACTTATGCCTTTATGTTCAGGTTTATTATAACCGTGTGTTAGCTACATAATGCTGTCCCCACCCAGACTCATAGGATGCTCGACATTTAAGAAACATGCATCCAGTGGTGGGAAAGGAAAAAACTTTAGAGTCCCATGAATTAGGGGGGTGGCAGCAGAAAAGGAATGGAGTCAGAAGGGCAGAGTTTTGAGAAGCGGAATCTGACAGTCACTTGCACATTCATTTTTTAAAAGCGTTTCCCCAAGGAAATTGAGTACATCAACAAATGTATCAGAAATTCTGTTATGGATAATTTAATTGGTCATGAGCAGGCTGCATTTTAAAATATCTTGTGGGGTTGAGGCACCAGTAGCAGAGATCCCTGTGTACCCAGCAAGTTTCATAGTCTATTCGTAATAAGACATCTCTGATGGGTAATGCACTTGCTAACCAGATTATCGGCCTGATTTAGATCCTGACAGTCCGACTGCAGGCCCGCTGTCGCAGCGGTCTCTGAAACACCTTTGAGCTGATGGCAGTCCACCTGCCGTATCTAGATTTAGACACGATATATAGAATACCACTGCAGCAGCGGTCTTCTGTGCTGGCCACTTGCCATTGCCATCCTGACTCAAAGTACAAGGGATTTTCGTTGGCATTCCCTCCAAAACAAGCCAGAACCAAATCACAACAGCAGGAATCCTGGTTGGAGTCCCGCCGCAGCCTCCTACAGCCTATCCTGCTGAAGGGTCCCTTGCTCGCTGTGCCACTGAATTCAAGATAGCCTGACCGATGAGAGGTGTTACCCCAAACCTGGTCCTAGGATGCTTTTTTCTGGTCCAGGGAGGACCCGGCTTGGCAGTTTGGTCTGGACTGTTCCCATCAGGAGCAGGGTCAAGACTGGTTCTCATATGCCTGGATCCAAACTGGGGTGATGTAGTGAGCAAAAGAACAATGGATTTAACCCAGATCTCTTGACTGGGAGTAAATGTTTGATTCATTCAGCATTCCGTCCATCATTTGTTGCTGCAGCACATATCCGGCCGAAGGGGCTGGGTGTGAAATCCTAGTGGAGTGAGAGGGACTGCAGAGGTCTTCTTCCCCATTGCAAAACAGCATCTAAATTGGGGGACCTGACTGCCAGGTAGGCGGGCAGGAAAGCCGCCAAAAAAGCCCAGTCCGTCACGATCCCACCAACATCTAAATCAGGCCCTAAGTTTGCAGTCTAGTCACAGGTTTGACTCGCCATAAAAAAACATTCAGGGTTAATATACCTGCTGCAATCACAATGTGTAACATGTAGGTCATAGATTTGCATTTCATGTAGATATTGCGGTGGTTTACTGCTTTTCCTGTAGGGATCCTTCTTTACATTCAGGTCCCAAATTACACTCCTTATAACATAGCTCACGGAGTTAAGAGCTGGAATCATGGAGCTGCATGCAAACTACAAGACACAAATGTAAATTTTCACTGGTTTTGTACACCCCCTAAGAATTATTTCAAGTAGGATTAAAGACTTAATAAATGGTATTTAAATGGTTATTAGTGTAATTACTCGTAGACATATGCATCTGACATTCTTACACTGCCTGCATATCTCTTACAAATGCAAAGTTAAAAACCTGCCCCTGAAAAATAGTTTTATCTCCTAAGGATCTCTGAAGTGCCATGCTCTGCCTGCTGCTGAGATGAGGGATGTGCTGGCCCCCTGATGTGCATGGGGATGTTGGATTGATTTTGTGTTATACATGATAATAAACTAAATAAACACGGGAAAAATTATCTGTCAAGTGACAGCATTCCGAGTGTCTTTGTTTCGTCTAATGGCATTGGTATCAAGATGTCTCCTCCAGCTAGCTGCCAGCTACAATAAGACACCACCCACAATGAGTGCTGAAGGCTCCTTAAATGAAGCATTTGTGTTGGGCCGGCTTATCCGGGAAATAGAGGCCTCCCTCACTTCTGGCAGGTTCCTACTCTCACCACAAAGCTTCTGAATATGCCTCAGTGACAAAATTGCACTGGGACGCATTTCTCTGGGGTGTCTCCGGATCTCAGATCCTTCTCAGCAGTGAGAGATCCGAATGGATTCCCTTTATTTCCAGTGCTGCATACCTCATTCTGGCTGGACGCCGGGGGCAGACACCTTGTTGTATAGCTCCTATATATCCATATTTCGTGTTAAGTTAGCATAGGTACATTTCAGATTTAAACGCCATTTTTCCTTTCTTGCAACTTCTGCACACGACCCTCATTTGTTGACTTAGCTTTCAACCTAGTAGTTTGCCGTGGTGAATGTGAGAATAATATGTTATTGCTCTGATATCTGCTTTGTTTAATAAAACATGTCTGCACGGAGAGTGCTGAAGTTTCAGGAGCAACACGATATGGAATTGTTATGAGGTCTGATCTCCACGCCTTCATAGTCATAACACAAGTGCAGCCTTTGCCAACTTGGGCTTGAGGCGGGATTGATATTGCTTTGCACGAGAATTGTTAACACACTTGATGTGGTGCACATGCAGAGAGAGCTGGTGTATGCTGATGTGATTCCTTCATGCTAGGACACTAAGGTATGGGCCCGCCCTAAAACAACCCAAAGAGACCTTCTTAGATAATAATATAATATATGTGATAGGGAGGGTGAGATATAAGTGTTGTTAACTCTTATTCATTACAGCATGTTAACATGCTGTCACCATTCGCTTTTTATGTCTTAGTAACTATGCTGATAATTTTGCTACTGATAATAAGTATACTTGTATTATCAAAGATACTGCGCCTGAGAAGACGGCATTAGTAAATAAACATTTCAAATGCACATGTGTCTTCTTTACTCCATGTTCTGGTTTGTAATGATAATATAACGAAAGAGTGTTCATGAGTCCCACGTACCCTGAGGTACTGTAAGTTCATGTTCTGGTTTGTCTAAACATTGGGTGTTTGATATGTCCAATGAGACACTGTAGCTAGCTAGGTAAGGGGTGAGTTGGTTGCTAAGGTAAGTTTTGGGACATCCTAATTTGCCGAGGTTCCACTCCTCTGTGCACAGTTCTGTGTGAGTACAGAAACCCTGCAACATGGCGCCCAACGGTTTCGGTGGTCTTATATCATGACACTCGAGTAGTTTTTCATTCATGCCTTAACCCCTTCACATCCGTTTCCGGAAAACGGGTTGTTGGTGAAACCTACCTATTTTTTGAAATAGGTCTTTATTCAAGCTTGATTCTTACTCAAACGGTTTCTTTGAATTACTACCCAGTTGTGCTACAAAGTATTCTTTGTGTTTTCTTGTTTCCAATTCTGTAATGGCGGCGGCGGTGGCTATTGCGCAGCATAGTCGCGTAGCGGTACGCAACCATCTTCAGACGTACCAAGTCCCAGTAGATGGGATGGCTGTGATATTCGTGGTAAGTGCAGATCCGGCGTTTCCTTACGAGTTGTTTTACTCTTGGGTTACGTTTCCGGCTGTGGACGCTAATTCTGGTTTGTACCACTCCTACACCGCCTCGGATGTCCCGGCTGAGTATACGCCATACAGAGCTTTGGAAATACCTATTGATCATTGGCAGCATCGAGTTTGGTTTGATGGCGCCCTCCCCCACTCTTTGTCCCGTGCGAGGTTAGGTCCACTCTCGATTCCAGGTACTAATTGGCCTGCGCTGGGTGGCTTTACCCCGCACCCGAATCACGGGGCTTGTACCCTGATAGAAATTCGCAGGCTGCATGTAGTTTCCATTTCCGTGATTCGTGCTTTAGTGCAATACATCGGTCGACATCTTCCTGGTGGTCCCCAGGTGGGTGTGATCGCTCCCATGGAACGAGGCGGAATGCGTCTCAATCCTGTTATGGTAAATTCGGTTTTTGGTGCGCGTCCTGTTGACAACGATGACTTCCCATTCTGGCTAGCAGAGAAGTTTGATCAACTGGAAGCGGTTTTTCCGAATTCCACTCCTGCTGATAAACATAGAATGTTGACGATTACTCTCCCGAAGGATATTACTCCTGAACTTGCTGACTGTGACAGCTGGGGAAAAACATTTGCGGCAGTTTATACAAGGTGCTTCGGCACCCCGTCTATGACTGCCCTGCCTGAAATCGTTCGACGTGTTCAGAATGATCACGGTCCAGAGGCTGCGGTTGAATTGGGTATGCGCCTGTGTGGTTCATTTGAGATTGTAAGTGATCTCATTCTCTCCAATGTTAAAGGAGATGCAGTTAACTTTCAGGTGTCGAATGCTTTGGCTGCTCTGCCCGATGCCGACAAACCCCGCCAGTTGGCAAAGATTGTGGTGGCCGCTTATAAAACGATTGGCCGCACAAGTAGAGGTCTGAAATATTTTCCAGTGAAGGAGAAAAAACAACCACTGGGACAATCTGCAGTGACAGATGCCCAGCCCAAGTCCAAGAAACAAAATTGGCCTAAAAAACAGACACAGGGGAAGCAGACAACGCAGACTCAGGGTCCTTTTCCTGCAATACTAGCTCCTGCACCACCCGAAAAAGTTTATGATTTGCGCGACCGCGCGATGATTAAATCACCTGATCGTTTTCAGGGTTCTGATCAACGCTCTCCTCGTTCCTTTCAGGACACATCGGCACAGAAAACCGGTGGAGGAGGAGGGGGTGGACGTGGACGTGGTGGCCAACAAGGACGTGGTCAGTCCCGCCAGACGGACGGCGCAGTGAAGCAGGAGGATTCTACGCCTCGGCGTCCGCAGTTTGCGAAAAAGAAAGTCGCAGCCTTAACAGCGCATCGATATGCCACAGATAGTGAGAACGCGGCTTCGGAATCTGACGTGGGCTCTGACCTTGCTGGACAGCGCGGCGGAGATAACCATAGTCAGAGAGGCGCTGCGTCCACTACTGAGGGTGACAGCGACTGATGTCTACGTTGTGATAGAAACAGCGGATACGAGACTTGCTCCCCCTGAAAGACTATATGAAATTGTCCTGTTAATTGAAGGTGACATACAGCGTACCGTTAAGGGTGTATTTTGGGAGAATCTGTCTTCTACATATGATATTTTACTTTCGGAGGCTGACTGGCCCCCACCTTTTATGCTCGCGGCGCCGCGAGGGGAGGAGGTAATCCTGCCCAGTTTCGCGAACACTGTCTCGAAAGAGCATGCGCAGCATTTTGCAGAAGAGTGGGCTCGGGCTCTCGCGCCGGCTCTGTACCGTAACCAATGTGGTTGGGATAAATTGTCGCCTTGCCACGAAATACCATTGCGGTCTCAGCCGCAGCCTCAACCTCAATATCCCATCCGGCGTGAAGCAAAATCTTCCGTCGCGGAAATCCTTGAACAATTGGAATATCAGGGAGTTATTGAAACGTGTATGTCACCGATGAATAATCCCCTTTTTACTGTGAATAAACCTGACGGGTCATATCGTTTGGTTTTGGATTACCGGCATTTGAACTCGCATTGCCGTAACTGTGCAGTACAGAATACCCACGGCTCTGCCCTAGTGGATAGTCTCGTGCGTAAGCGTTTCAAGACAACGCTTGACATATCCAATGGTTTTTATGCCCACCGATTGGACAGCTTTAGCTCCCAATGGACCAGTTTTACAAGCGCTGGAGTCCAAAAGCATTTCCGGCGTCTTCCAATGGGCTACAAGAATAGTCCTGGTGTATTTACCGCTCGAATTGTCTCTATTCTGGAGGCACTCGACCCTGATGCTTTTTCGTATGTGGATGACATATATCTCACAGACGACGATATTTGGGAGCATCTGTGTCGTGTAAATTCTCTTGTTTGCAACTTCGCGGACATGGGTTACAAATTCAACTTTGCAAAATCGCACATTGCTGAACACACAGTGTTGTTTTTGGGCTATGAGCTCAACAATGAAGGTAGAGGTTTGGCTCCTCACTTCTTGGAGAAGTGCGCACAATTGCGCTCACCGACAACTCTGAAAAAATTACAATCCTTACTGGGCTTTTTGAATTTCGGCAGAACTTACATTCCTGAATATGCCCAGCGTATCAAGCCTTTGTATGCTTTGATACAACCAACTTTCTCAAAATCATGCTGGCTGCCTGAGCATTCAGCCATTTTGCAATCCTTGCAGGCTGATCTGCTCGCTTCTAAATATTTACTGACTCGTGATAACCACACCAACCTGGTAATAAGAATTATTCCTGGGACGGTGGGTTTCACCTACCTCACTTTTAATGAAGGTGACACAGTACCTATTGCTTACAAGTCACACTTGTACACCTCGGCTGAGATGCGGTTTCCCACCATAGAAAAGGTTTTAACTGCTGTACAGATGGCAATTCTAAAGGAGCGTGCTCTGTCACAGGGGAAACGCATGCTAGTGGTAACACCCTGTCCTCATTTGGAGGCAGTCACGAAAGCCAGTGTACCAAATTCAAAGGCTTTGCACCCTCGGTGGATTCAGTGGGCTGCGTCATTGTCATCCGCAGATGTCATGTTTATTTTTGACGCCTCCTTACGGTCACAGGAGTACTTGCAGTATGAATTCGTTCATCCTGCTCCTCTGGCGATGCGACCTTTGGAGGACTTCCATTGCATCATTTACACTGATGGGTCGGCGCAGGTTGCGCATGGCTCTAAACATGCCTACGTTTCCGCATGCGCCATTGTGGTCGGTGCTATGTTGAATGACGAGTTCATTTCCAGGGAGGTACACACGTTGCCCCTGGGCGATTGCACTGCACAATTGGCGGAGCTTCGTGCTCTATTGCTAGCTTTGGAGTACGCAGATCCAAGTGTTACTACTCTAATTGTAAGTGATTCTTACTACTGTGTCCAGTCTTACAATGAAAACTTGTTCTTTTGGATTCAAAATGACTTTCGTGATTCCAAGGGTAGCACAATAAAACATAAAATGATCTGGGTTCGAGTGGCAGAGCTTAAAGCTATGTTGCCACTCGTTTATGTGATTCATACTCTCGGTCATCAGCGCGTGGGAGTACACGCTCTTGGCAACTCGCTTGCTGATGAAGCAGCGAAATCAGCAGTATCTACATACTTAGTTGCAGCAGTTACTAGGTCTAAAACCAAGATTGATAGCGACATCTTGGCAGCGGTTGCTGCCTCTGAGAAGGGAAGTAAACATCCTTCGGGATTCCCTTCGAAGTATAAATACCACTTAAGTCCCGAAAAGGTTCCTTTTGTGACAATTCCTGATGTTGGGGAACGGCTGATTCCCAACTCGGATCGCAGAACAGACTTGATTACAGCGGCTCATGAAGGTGTGGCGTCTGCGCATGCGGGCGTCTCAGCCACTGTAACGCAATTGCAACAACGTTTCTGGTGGCGGGGACTGTACAAACAGACGCGTGATTATGTCCTTCTTTGTGACATATGCCAGCAGATTAAACCTTCAACTGCTACGCGTCCGCCTCAGACGTGCAGCGTGCTCTTAATAATCTCCCTAGAAGGTCTCTGGGTGGGCGGACCCCATACGAAATGCTCTTTGGCATCAAGATGTTCGTCCCTGACCTTGACGGTCTAGACTCGGTGGTTCGCGCCACTGCCTTTGACGCAGATGAACATTGCAATGTTTTACAGAATCTACAAAAGACGAGAGACACTCTTGCAAAGGAACATTTGCCCTCCACATCGGATGATGCGTTGCAGATCCCGGTAGTTGGCTGGCTACCCCAAGTTGGAGAACTGGTTCGAGAGAAGATCGACAACAAGAAAGAGTTTGGTCCCTCCTATCGAGCTCCGGTCCCAGTGCTTGGAGTGAAGGGCACAAGAACAGTCATTTTACCACCACTTCCAGGTCGTAAGGAAAACAGGTTTATTTCTATTGACAATGTCAAGATACACAGAGTGGCCGATTCTTCTTAGCATGACACCGGCTGTTTCATGTCCTTCCATTGTGAGAAATTCAGTTATGCACACTGCTTCTATTAATGAACCTGAGGTGGCCATCGAATTACCTGCTGTTTCCAGTCCATTATTGAATAATTTACCAGGAACTAATCTTGATGAGACAGACTATACATACCCCACTGATTTGTCCATGCCTGACCTGCAAGCTCGTTTAGCCACGGAATCCAGATTTTCATTTGACTCTGCTTCCCTTGCCTCGAAAAAACCCTCTAAAATTGCATTATATGCTAGCCTGTTTAAAAAACATTTTTTGATACCTCCTTGGATATACATTTGGCTGGTCCTTTTTTCAGTTTACCTTTTTATGTCAATTGGTTTTGTGTTTTATTTTTTTCGGATTATGAATGGACACTATGTCGAGGAGAGAACTTGCATTACTCATTTGAATGGAACTTTGGCCCCACTTTCCTCTTCACATTCTACACACAGATTAAAAAGAGACTTGACTTTGGTTAACATCACAGCGTGGCCTGTTCTGGATGGAATCGCGTGGGATGCAGTTCGTTTTCAGATTCATGGTCCAACGGAAGTCGTTAATGTCCCTAATGTACTAAGAGTTAATATGGGGGATGTGGTGAAACAAA
Organism: Lissotriton helveticus; assembly: GCF_964261635.1. Lineage (NCBI taxonomy): Eukaryota > Metazoa > Chordata > Amphibia > Caudata > Salamandridae > Lissotriton > Lissotriton helveticus. The sequence continues at coordinate 1,113,947,452 of NC_136068.1, forward strand.
ACATTCGTTCTGATGATTGGGATGTTAATGCTGTGGAAAGTTTGTTTTCTGATTTGAAATATTATGCTGCTTTTGATGCTGAGGATTTATATTTAGAATCTGCTAATTATGGTGAATTGTTCTGTTACCAACATTATGGCCTTGGCGGTGGCACATGGACTAATGGGTCCCTGGGATGTGTTGTCGGCAGCGCGAAATTTCTTGGAACAAAGTTTTCTTGAAAACCCACCGAGCTGTCCTCTGATGGTTATAGAGGATCCGGTGCTGGAAGATCACGTATGTTCCTTTCATCTTTTAAACTGGATGGCTGAACTGTTTTCGGATGAGGACAGTGACTTCCTCCTTGAGGCTGTTGCAGCTTACTTTTCATATACGGTCTTATCATAGACACTGCCTCAGATTGGCATGCTGATTGATAGCATTTCCTTGATTTTATTGACTTTTGGTCAAGACATTTTATTTTGGCTTGCCTATTGGCTTGAGCCACATTATATTTGTGGGCTATTTTTTAGCATTAGTTTTTATAATTGAATTTTTATTCATGCTCGTTTATAAATGGATTCTGCTCTTATGTGATGGCCCTTCTGTTACCTTATTTAGTCCGTTCTCGGATCATGGGGGGGTGTTGTATAGCTCCTATATATCCATATTTCGTGTTAAGTTAGCATAGGTACATTTCAGATTTAAACGCCATTTTTCCTTTCTTGCAACTTCTGCACACGACCCTCATTTGTTGACTTAGCTTTCAACCTAGTAGTTTGCCGTGGTGAATGTGAGAATAATATGTTATTGCTCTGATATCTGCTTTGTTTAATAAAACATGTCTGCACGGAGAGTGCTGAAGTTTCAGGAGCAACACGATATGGAATTGTTATGAGGTCTGATCTCCACGCCTTCATAGTCATAACACAAGTGCAGCCTTTGCCAACTTGGGCTTGAGGCGGGATTGATATTGCTTTGCACGAGAATTGTTAACACACTTGATGCGGTGCACATGCAGAGAGAGCTGGTGTATGCTGATGTGATTCCTTCATGCTAGGACACTAAGGTATGGGCCCGCCCTAAAACAACCCAAAGAGACCTTCTTAGATAATAATATAATATATGTGATAGGGAGGGTGAGATATAAGTGTTGTTAACTCTTATTCATTACAGCATGTTAACATGCTGTCACCATTCGCTTTTTATGTCTTAGTAACTATGCTGATAATTTTGCTACTGATAATAAGTATACTTGTATTATCAAAGATACTGCGCCTGAGAAGACGGCATTAGTAAATAAACATTTCAAATGCACATGTGTCTTCTTTACTCCATGTTCTGGTTTGTAATGATAATATAACGAAAGAGTGTTCATGAGTCCCACGTACCCTGAGGTACTGTAAGTTCATGTTCTGGTTTGTCTAAACATTGGGTGTTTGATATGTCCAATGAGACACTGTAGCTAGCTAGGTAAGGGGTGAGTTGGTTGCTAAGGTAAGTTTTGGGACATCCTAATTTGCCGAGGTTCCACTCCTCTGTGCACAGTTCTGTGTGAGTACAGAAACCCTGCAACAACCTTTCTCTGGACCCCCTCCTCTAACTGTGTCTCTTCTGGGATGCTGTCTCCAGAGCAGAATTCATAGTGCACAGAGAGAAGATTTATCAATGTAGCTACTTCTCATTAGTATCGGTGGCCCGGGGCTTAAACTGACTGTTTTCTCACTCGCAATTGGCTCCCTCTGATTTGAAGTATTTGATTGTCTGTCTATAATCGTTTATTGTGCAGTGGAACATCTTGGGGAAAGAATGATCTTTGCTTATCTAATGTCTCCTCTTGAACTATCTCAAGCCTCCTTCTACTAACTGTTTTTGGATCCAGAAGTTCCACCAGCATTTAATATTTTCAAACTTCTTCAAGTCAAATAGTTGAGGATTCGTCATTTGATGTTTGTTTCTTGTGTCTCTTAATCAAACTGAGCAAGTGTGGGTTTGTATCCCAGTTATGTTGTGGATTTAATGTATAAGGGAGGGGTTCTCCATCCCATGATTTGGATCTTCTCACCTCTTGTCATTGTTCTCATCTGTGCATCTGCCCCTTCTTTGTTTCTTCCATTGTGTCAGTCACAGTGAGTGTCCGAGTGAGTGCACGTCGGTTTCTCCCTGCTCCACTCTGCATGTATATGTCCCACTCGTCATGCAAGAGTGCTCGTTTTGCCATGTCCTGGTGTGTGCGCCTCCCAGAGGTAGCACAGATGCTGCCCCTTTTCCAGTATGCATGTGTTCTCTGATCCAGTGTAATGAAAAGTGCTTGAAATGGAAATATAAAAGTGAAGGTGCCCTCCGTCCCTGAGTGCCTGATGCTGCTGAGAAGTGTTGGTTCTTCTCACTCATTAAAAGCATTACGGCTGTGCTGAGAAGTCCTTTTACTATATCTTCCAAAGTACAGAAGTGCAAGTACTGCGTACCTGATAGTACCTGCCCATTTCGAGTACAGAGTGTAGCTATGGTCCCTGTGCGTACTCGCCTTAGTGTCAGCGCGCTCACCGGTGGCTTGTCCGCCTGTAGCGTTCTTCTCATCCTGTCAGCATCTAAGAGTCTCTCAATCATGGTGTGAGAGCCACTCCTGTAGGAAAACAATTGTTATCTTTTCCCAGTGTCAGTGTATCCCATGTCCTAGTATCAATATGTTATTAGTCTCAGTGAACTTGAATTCACTTCATCGGGCCATATTACGCAAGTGCCCAAGGGGCGCAACAGGTGTTTGCACTCGCTTCCTGTGCCTCTGGGGCTCTTTGGTATTACAGAAGCGGCTGCAAATGCTTGTGTGGCCCCTTCTGTTTTACCGATAGTGCTGTTGCACATATAGCGCCAGCGCGATCACCAGAGGATGTTTCCTCATTTGCATTGGGGCGTGGCCGAATTCAATTGAGGGAATCGCTTTGCCTCTGCTCCTGCACCATATTATAGACGTGGGCGTAGAAGCAAAGAAGCCGTCAAGAGGCGCATTCATCTTAATACGGCATATTTTCCTTGTTTGCTGCGGACTCACCTTTTAACAAGTGAGCAAATGCATCACATGTATAATACGGCCCCGGGTGTCCCTGTGGTCCCGCTCTCAGTGTCAGTGTGTTCCTTGACTCTTTGGATGTGTCCGCCTGTCGCAGCCTCAATTTCTTAAGTGACCCCAGTAGATTAGAATTGTTATTGTCACAAAAGTGTCATCCAAATCCTGCGTTCCCCAGACTCAGCAGGAAAAGAAGAGAGTCTGAGAATGTGAGTTTGGTGGAGAAGAAAGTGAGAGACACTTTTGTCAGTGTTCCCTCCTGTTCCATGCTGCTTATGTTTGTGCGCGTTATTATTGATTCTTTCCCAATAATTTCCTTCTCCGGGGAGTTCATGATTCCCTGTTCTGAGTCTCTCTGACGTGATGTCCCACTGCTGTGTGGTCAGTGTGGGTGTCAGTGTCCTCCTCTTCCATTGTCTCTGTGCTCCCTGTCCCACTGAACATGCCCACCACACTTCAGAATCTGTGACTTTCATGTGCCCACTGCAGGTGTGTTTGATGCCGCTGTATTTGTTTGTAAATGCTCCTTCTTTGCAAGTGGCTTTCTTGGTGGTTGATACGTTGTTCACCAACGCTCATAAATGCCAATTTGCCATGTTTTACCCATCCAACTGAGGCATAACACAGGGGTTAAGGTGCTCTCTGCACCAAAAACCTGCACGTCCACATTTCTGTTGGCTTGATCTAATGAAATGTACCTCTTGGGTTCCGACTTTATCATTCCTGGTAATGTACTGGGTGCAGTCAACTCTTACAAACATATAATAATCAATGGCGGCTCGCAGAGGTAAAGCTGTGGGGGCGGTGAGGCAGGCGGAGCTGGGTGGGGGGGTAGTGGAGTCCGACTTACGACTGCAAAGATGGATGTAAATAAATAAATATCTGCTGTCGTATGACGGACTCCACTACCCCCCACCCAGCCCCGCTCCCGCCCCGCCTCATCGCCCCACAGAGTTACCTCTGCGAACCGCCACTGATAATAAGGATCTGTGCAGAATCAGGTTTTTGTGCATGGGCCACCATGTTCTGGGCCTCTTGTAATGAGGACCGTAGACGATTTTCACATCTCTTCTTGCCCAGTTGTTTGTTTCTTTCTCATTCGCAGTCCTTCTTTGTTCTCTGGCTGCTGTTACCCAACGCAGAGGGAATGTTTGTGATTTCTCCGGGTGCGTCAACGTAGGTCAGATTCCAGACATGTGTAACTAGGCAAGTGGAGATTAAAATGGCGTTCGGTGTCTCCCTACCGCTACCTTTTAATGCAGATGACATTTAGATAAAATAGGGGAATTAAATCGGCAAGCAAGGTATACTTTCTAGGCTGCAGACCCCCAAACTGTACCCCTCCTCCCCCTGATTCTCTGCACTTTGGCGCTCCACCGCTGTGGTCCCTGGATGCTGCAGCTTCTCTATTTTCTCTTCATCTTGATGCGAATACATGATTGGACAGATGGGTGTCCATAGAGAGGGTCTGTGTGTTGCATTAATGCAAGTATTTCTTGGAAGTGTTAGTCCAAGAGTCAGGCAGGTGAGTGTGATGCACTGCTAGACACTCATTGCATGCATCTCAAATGTTTCCACAGGGGGCGTTGGTCCAAGATCTAGTGGACTGTGAAGCTAGTGTAAGGTACACCAAGCACCATGGTTCCAGGCTGTAGGAATAAAAGCAGTGAGTCTAGAGTGCCCTTCTGAAGTGGATGCATTCGTCTGACACTTCGGGGGTTTGCCCTAGAGACTCCTCAGGACCCACCTCCCATTAATGTTTCTTAACCCAGCGCCCCAGCGAGGAGAGCAGCCGCTGGTGCAAGGAGACGTTTTGGCCACAACCAGCCACAAGGGTAGTTGACCCTCCGTTATAAATGGCCCTGGCAGTGAAAATTGTACCATTGCTGCAAACAGTAGCCCATGAAAGCGAGCAGGATCTGGAGAGAAATTGTCCCAGGGTTTCAAATTACAGATATTTTGGACTATTCGATTTTACACCTCCTGCAACCTATCTGTGGGGTACCTAAGGCACCCGACACATTACAAGCAGTGACAAAGCCAATAGGACTCGCCTTTGGGACGTATTTTCATTGCCAGTCATTGTTTAGGAATGCTGTCAGCATGGATAAAGAAGAATTTAAAAATAGAGGTCTAGGACAAGGCCACTCACGTCATTTTGTAGGCACGCTCACCACGCATGCGTATGCCTGAAAATGATGCAGGTGCTTTTTTGGTCTCGAATTTGCGAAAGCGCGTTCTCGCTGCGAGAACTATAGCTGTCGGCTCAGCCGACAACGAGTGGAGACAAGAGATGGCCACGCGCAGATTGAGACGCATGGCAGAGTCGGATTCCGACGCGCGCCTTGGGATTTGGTTGCACGCGTGAGCTTCTACCGTAGCCAGCTCACGTTGCGCGGCTTGTATGTTTCAGTTTAATTTTTACTCGTTACTGGGGCGTAGCGTTATGTGAGCAGCTCCATGTCATATGGTGAAATATGTTTGTCCTGTGAAGAAGATGACATATCGAAGGGTTCGCGATGAAATGCAGCATACATTCTCTATCAGTGATTGCAGAGCTCCCAAACATCCCGGGTTTGTGCGTGAGGAGTGCAGGCAGTCCTACTTCCCTTTCCATTCTGCAACTTGTAGATGCGGTTCGCTAATTAAATAAACAGAATTACCAAATTCTAGGGTGCAATGAAAAATCATACACTGAATGAGTTAATCACTCATGCAACTGGGAACATTTAGAGGTTCTTACTAATGATTTTCGAGAAAAGCAGAGTATAGCTTCCAAATTAAACACCACTGTAAGCGTAGTTTCTCTTTCAAATTAAAAGGTTTCCTGATAACTCAGTGTCATCACGGCCAACATTGTCCCGTCCTGGCAGGTTCAGTGGCACCGGCCGGGGACTAGACTTTCCTTTTTTTGCACTAGGGTCCCACGGCAGCCTCACTGCGCCTCTGCCCGTGTTCCAGACAGCCAGGATTTAATGCTATCTCTTCACTGCAAACTCCATCGCCCCCCCCCCTTAATGGGCCGGAGAGCGCTTACCCTACTGGGGTTGAGAAAACCACCCTTTGCCCACTGCCCCAGCTAAAACCCCATTCCACACCGTCCCGGGTCCGGCAGTGCCTCTACTCTGTCCCATTTTCTTTTTAAGCAGCGCGTTTTGCTATTAAAGTTATTATGAAACACTAAGTTGTGTTTTTACTATAAACGTTTGCTTTTCACGAGTAAAACTCAAATGTGCTTTTATGTTGACACGGAACCATTTGCAACTGGTTAACTAGAAATTCAGCCAATATAAATGGTGTTCACTGTCGGTATCACCGATGGGGGCGAGTGTGAGAGGGGAAGGTGTACAAGACACGGGGGAAAGAGGAGGGGCAGATTTACATTATACCAAAACGACAAGCAAGCACTATATAAGTAACTCCTTGGTGTGAAATCGCAGGAATAGATGTACTTGTGTTGAAAAGGTGGGAGACGCCGTTCACAATGCTTGTGAATACACAGTCATAGGAATCTCTGCGTGGTCTGCGCATCATTCATGGACACCCTCACCCTCACTTGCCACCACCTCCTGTAGGCAGATTCAGGGCATGTGCGCTGCACAGAGGACTTCCTTGGCGCACTCTGTCCTACTTAGGGAACGGGGCTGTCAGTGACTAACAGACACTTACCACACAGGCTCCCTGCGGTGGAAGTCACCTGACCTGCAGCACTTTACCTGTACGTAAATTAAGCATAACTTACTGCAGCGTCCAAAGACAACTTTGTTTTTAATTGCGAACGGAGGGGGTAGGGGATTAAAAACAGCCCTCTCTGAGACCTCTACTTTTCATTACATTGAAACGCCTAAAAGTCCACGAAGCGCTTTAAGGGTGAAAGTCAGACGCACAAAAGCAGTGACTTCATATAGCGCATAGTACACACTCTGTTTTAGGTGCAATAAAAACTCAGTTCCATAGTGCCCGTATCATTGTCTTTAGTTTATTTGTTTATTTATTTATGCATTTTTATATAGCGTGGACTTTACCCGAAGGTGTCAGAGCGCTTCACAATAGGAACAGTAACGTGACATAAAGAGAAATATACAAGTGTGCATAGTACAAGAGCAAACATTACGTTACATGAGGGAAAAGTGACAAGTGTGCATGTAACAGAAGCCCACAAAATACAAGAAGAGGAGGCCAAACGACGTTACAATACATGAGGAAAAAGTGACAAGTGTGCATAATATAGCAGCATACATGATACAAGAAGGTATAATACTGCAAAAAGTGGCAGTCACTCAAACACAAAAGTGTATGATATAGCAGCATACAAGATACAAGCGGGTAAAATACTGCAATAAGTGTCAGTCACTCAAAACTCGAGAACACATTAGGAAGGCACTTCTATAGGTATGGAATACAGAATTAGCTATAGAGAGAGAACTTCTTTGAGAGGGCGTGAATTAGTTCTGGGTGTGTCTTTGTGAAGATGAAAGCATAAGTCTGGCCGACAGGATTTAAAGGTGTGGCCTGTATGCCCCTAACTTTGTGTAAACCGAATGAGCGACGACAACACTGATATCAATAAATCTACCAGGACTTTAAAACACATTTTTAAAAAATTACTTTTAAAAACACTTAAAAGTTAACGTATTTCTTCATACTGCCTGGTTAATACATCCTGAAGCCCGTTGGGACTTTTGCGTGCTTTAGGAACTAATAAATACACTCTAATAGCACTACGTAGCGCCCCGGGCTGCTTCCTATTGGTTTAAATGCTGCACAGAGAAGGGCAAATAGATAGGGACAGAGCGGCTAGTGGGATTGGCGCCTCTTCTTTCCCCGCAGCCCTTCCTGGCCCCCCTCACTTGTGAGCGCCACTGCCCTAGCTGTAGGTTCAGTTAAGTGACTGATAAACTCTCCCCTCCCCCCCCCGCCCCCACAGGATGGATGGATGGATGGATGGGTTTTTATATAGCGCAATATCACCGCCAGGTCTCAAAGCGCTTTGCATTGGGAACCCGTCCTGGTTTTTCCCTGTGAGATAGCCCCTACTGGGTTCCCCAAGGTGAAAGCCAGGCATCCCGCCGCGGGGGGCCGTAGTGGAGATTAAGCAAGCTATTGCCCAGAGTTGCAGAGTGTGAACCTGTGATTTGAGTAGGCACTGAAGCGAGAATTACCGAGTCCGTGGACATTTTGGGCTCAAGACCCTGCCGCGTCGGGAATTGAACCCTGGTCCCGGGTCTGATCTCGGCTTCCGGGTCTGCCTCCTCTAACCAGTGAGCCACACTTCTCCCAGGGATAAACACGGGGTAAACACAGGGATAAACACGGCTTCCCCCCTCCCCTGTTCAGTGCTCCCCTAACCTCTTTATCTCGTCTCTCACCTCTTGAGTCCAGGGAGGAGTGCTGCAGGGGGAAGAGGGGAGAGGTCGCTCCCCTCATTCTCGTCCTTGGGTACATGATTATCACCCGTGGCGTTTTACATTCACACCCTGCAGCCCGTTGGCCCAGGGCAACCAGACAACCACCCCCCCCCCCCCAATAGAAGCTTCTTTTGCGAGCTGTTCCCACAGCCGCGCTCTGATGTCTCACGGAGATTAATAAACAAACCTTTAAAACATGCATTTGCAATGCAATAGGTCTCGCAGTTTCACGAGTTAAAGCTATTGGCATTGTAAACGACAATGCCTTTTATTTATGTTTTTAAAACGAAAACAAATATAAAAGGCATTGTTATTTGCAATGTCAATAGCTCAAACTCGCGTAAATGCGAGACCTATTGCATTGCAAATGCTTGTTTATCTTCCTATTTAATCGAGTTGGATCGGTACCTAAGAATAAAAACATACAAAAGTTTTTTTGTTTTTTTTTAAGCGGGTGGAGGTATGCAACACCGGGCATTGGAGAAAAGAAAGCAACTCCTGTGGCATGGGTGGGGGAAAGCAATATGAGACACAGGTGAGGGAAAGCAGCACAGGAATGCAGAGGGCAAGAGACGGTAAGGTGGAGCTGAAAGGGAGAGGCACGCAAGTGAAAAGGCAAGATAGTGGGAGGCAGCAAATGAAGGTGAGCTTATCACAGAGGAGGCTGAGAAGAAGCACACAGGAGAGAAAGACAGAGCTCAGAGGGGCAGAAAAGGAGCACCCTAGGGAGACAGCTGGAAAACACATGCAGTCTTGTGGAGTGCTTTAGACAAAACTAAAAAGAGGTTCCCCAAACGTGAGAATTGGAAAGATGTAAGTAAATAGGCAGTGCTCCAGGGGAAGGGACTGACACATGCTGGACAAGGCAAGCAATCGAATCGGCAGTCAAATGAGCGTGACAGTTAATCCAACCAATGGTAAGCAATGGGTCTGCTGCAAGTGTCTCTGGTTTCTTGGTAGGCCTACAATATGACTTTTGCAACCAGACAACTCTGTACCTGGTGGGCTCGTTCTAAAAACTATAGCAGTAACCTCGGAGAGTACTAGTGCCCTAGTTAATGATGATAGGTGGATTAGAAAGAGGGTTGTGAGGCAAAACCTAACCGGGTTCACAGAGGGAGTCAACATTAGTATGCGTGCCTTTTAATGAACTTTCTGGCGATGATGCCAGCAGCTTTATCATGTGTCCATAGATCAGAGAACTTTGCTATTGAGTAGGTGGCGTTGGCAGTGCTACCAAGGAGTCTAGCGTGATAGAAGGCGAGGACAAGGGTTTTGCAGTTAGGCTAACAATCCCAAAATAGATTCAAATTAGCTTTTTATAACCTCAAATTAATTGCAACTTAACTTCAGTGCCCAGTATTTGTTCCCTGTTGATCTTAGGGGACAAGAACAATTGGCAAAGCCGATGGGTCTGGGGTTAATGTGCTAACACATGCAGACCCAGCATTAGCACATTCAAGTCATACAAAAACGAAAGTTGGTCTATATTGAAATTACCCGTGTCTTCAATGCATTCCTGTTATAGTTTCTGTTTGAAATATAGGTTAGATGGCAAAGATGCCTTCATTATAGTCCTTCTTTCCGTGCTATGATCTAGAACCAGAAATGGGAATGTTATAAAGCCAAGGTCATCTTCATTATAGACTGGATTCTGTTTCTGAGAAATCCAAGGGCAAGATGGCAGGGAAGCCTTAAAAAGCAACAGCAGCATAATAAGGGCTTCTTCGCCCTCCACTTAAAAAGAAAGAAATTGCAGAAAACAGGTCTCAGCAACACTGATGAGAAGCCACTGGGCTCTTGATTTCAGACAGCAGGGAAAAAGGGCGTAATACAAACGTGCAATAAGAAGAAAGGACAGACGGGAAGGATGAGGAGCGACTCACCGGGGACAGAGTAAGGGTTAGGAGGGAGTTGCCAGATGGCAACACACAGAGGAAGGAAGTCTGTAAGGGAGGAACCAAAGGGGAACCCACACAAGATTGGAAAGTGGCATGGGTGAGAACGAGCAACGAGGAGCCAACTGAGCCCAGGAGTTGTAAAATAGTTGCTCATGCTTTGCAATGCAAGCTCGCCACTACTATCGAATTGTTCATTTTCTTAATGATTTTATATATGCATCAATGAAAGTTATTTACTGATGTTTTTTAAGCATAAATGTATTTATAAAGATAATTAAAATTGTGTTTTTTAACACTTCTTCTTTGAACTCATTCTCTATGTTGCATTTGTCATATATTGCCTGGGACCACTGTTTTTCATTGTTTGCAATGCAAGCTCTCCATTGGAGGTCAAAGGACACACCCATTAGCCAATAGCATGGGATGATAGGGAAGAACTCAACTGGGCTGTGCCAAGATGTAATTAACAAAGCCTCAAGACAATGCCTGAAATACGCTGGTCCAAAAAGCCAATGTGTGAAGGAGGCTGACCCAAAGTCGACCTTATTTATATTGTGAGCAGTACGTTTGGTTGGGAGATGTGCTGTCAAAACCATGACCTAAAGTGGCTGCTTAATCCTCATCAGGTGGAACAAATGAAAAGAGATGGTTTTGCATTAGACTGTTTACACCAATAAGCAAAATTTCGTTTCAAATCTTCTTTGATTACCTAAAATCAGTACGTGTGTGCATGTGTGTATATGTTAGTGTATGTTAGTGTGCTAGAGTTATTTTGTTGAAAATATTATTCAAAATTGTTCCTATTTACAGAGATATACGGTGCATTTCACTTGACGTTTTGATTTACATTTTAACAATCGAACATCTGTGGTTTATGATATGTTTTAGTATTTCTCTGGAACGAGCTTTTTTAAAAAGGGTAACAAATTGCCAAACCATTCGTGGAACACCCGTCCATGTCTAACTCCTCTTGTCGTCCCCCTCTCTTCTCAGCTGATCGCCTGGGAGCCTGACCAGGATGAGGAAGTGACGATAGTGACAGTGCGACCCAACTTCCAGGATAGCATCCACGTGGGCTTCATCTCAGGCCTGAAGAAGTTCACAGATTACATGACCTCAGTGCGGTGCTTCACCACGCCAGGGGATGGTCCACGCAGCCCGGCGCAGCACGTGCGCACGCACGAGGATGGTATGTGGACAGTACTGATGAATGGGGCAGGGTCTGAGACACAAACGTGTGAGGTTGCTAAAGATGCTACAATTGGTTCGGGTTCTTTCTTTCTTATGTTGTTCTTCTATTCCAATGAGTTCTGACAGACCTGGAGACATTTGGGAAAATATTAGATAGTTTAATTAAACGACTGAAATGTTTTAGCAGAATCAGTAAGCTGATGGAGACGTGCATATGTGCGTATTTCCAATACTTAACAGGCGATACTATTGATTTCAGTAGCAGCTGGCAGGGAACAGGGGTGAAAGGGCGGGGTACAAAATACAAAAAAAAAACACTTAACTCCTCACAGCCACCGTGACCACCCCTCCACAGCTGTGTCTCTTTTTCTGGCGAGACCCGGAAGCAGGAAGCACCCAGGGTCTCCTAAGCCAATCACAACGCTGCAATGTAGGGTTGTGATTGGTCTGAGTGCCTTGGTTCAGCACTCGGACGGGGAATGGGAGCTTACGCATGTTCATCACCAGGCTGTGTGTATTTCAGCCTGGTGAGGAACATACAAAGTGCATATAACTGTTTTGTTTGTCCGGCCAAACCTTCATGCGTACTTGGAGTGTGTAAACCACTCCTCCCCCTGTGCCAACAGCCCAGCCCTGCCCTAAAGCAGTCTTGAACCTGCGAAAAATAAAATGATAATAACAACATTATTTTTATTTTTCATGCTCCGAGAGCAGTGGGGCGACACTCCTCCACCTTAGTGGAGGAGTCACTCCTGATTGCTTTCATACAGTTTTTTAAACAAAATCCACACATTTGACTGCACACAGGACTTAACTTTACGTGTCATTGACTCATACTGATTTTGTGGCTTTCCTATTTTCATAAAGGGCTTGCCAGGTAAGTTAAAGCAGCAGTTCTAATGTTACTAGTGTAAATGGCTCGTGTCTGATTTGACATGAAGTGAGGCTCTTGTGACGTTCAACAGTGATAAATGGTGGTTTGAAATCCAATGTACCCACTTACATAGCATTCTAGCACATTTCATCAATTATCTGCATATATAGCGGCTTAAATACATAGAGCTAGATAAATGGAACATGAAAAAGAGACCAGCGGAACATTATTGATAAACGATATGCTTTGACTGGACACGCAGAAGCTGAAGAAAATACATCTTTTAGTCATTTTTAATGAAATAATCAAATGTGTTTTTAGGTTTGTCAGGATAGTTTTTGCTCTGAACTCATGGATTAAATCATTGCATTCCCGCCTTGTGTCCGTTGATTCCCATTGCTTGTTTTGTTTCCTGTGACAGCCCCTGGGCCAGTTGGTCACCTCAGCTTCATTGACATCCTGGACACATCTCTGAAGGTCAGCTGGAAGGACCCTTTGGAGAAGAATGGGATCCTGACCGGTAGGAGTTACCACAGGCTTTGGGGTGTTACAGAAATAATGTTTTAAGAATTACCTAGCATGTTATTTTTAGCACATGTGTTATCTCCCAAGTGGTGGTAACTGTGACATGTGCTCTTCCTATTTATTTAAATAGACTGGTTTTATAAGATCCCACTATATATCTGACTTCCACCCTTAGAAATAGGGTAAAAGCAGTGTGTCCTCAGCGGTAGCAACAGCGTTAGGATGTGCTCCTAATGCTTTCTTAAGGAGGATTAATTTTGTCGGTACCCCGGCAGATCTCACACCCAACATTGGAAGCGGGATGAGAAAGAGGTATCGGCACAGATGGAGGTAGTGGTGGGTGTCATCACATAGTAGTAAATTAAAGAGATTGGTTTCAAAAGATATGACCACACATGCCTCCATAGCACAGTACACAAGGTGAGAGGGTTACACACAGATTTGTGAGCATAAGTAGTTATGCTTTCTGTGCCTGATTATTTGTAGTGAGCTCTCGTTGGGCATCACTAAAAAGTTGCACTACGCCGATTTCTCTGATAGCTCTGAAGGCAGTGTTCAGCTCAGTCTAGCTGTACTTATAGTGTCAATGTGAAGATGAAGGATTTCATATAAGCCTTTGATTACTTGTAAGCTCCCTATTGACAATTACAATCGTGCTCACGCCAGAAGTGCTAAAAGCACACCTATTGACAGTGATCTTAGCCAGTAAACAATAACTAGGTGGAAATGTATACCATCCGGGGGGTGCGGTGGGCTCTGGGGCTATGAGATGGTGTACGTTGGATTCTGATTAGGTTTATTGCGGGATGCACCCCATCGACTATAATGTATGCAGACATTATCGATATAAACATTGTTATTGTTATCTGCCACTTGGTTTAGTTTGTTTGACACCAATATTATTTCATATTGAACCACGTAGTCTTGTCACAGTTTTATATGTAATGCACTGAGCATCTTGTACAAATGTCCTTACTCGATTATACTGCATAATGTGCTTATTATGCGCTAAAGATCGATACAAATTGGTTAAAAAAATGTATATCATCCATCATATTGGTATGAATGACCATTCTGATGTACATAAGACATACTGTGAATGAGTGAGGTTTGCTCTGCGTCTGCTGCTGTACGTATTGTACCTCCTTAGTGTGAGTCTGTAATGAAGATGACACCATCCATGCATGTTTCATACATGTTCTAAGAGAGAAATGCTTGCATTATAACTCTGCAGCTGCACTTACCTTATGTGTCTGAGGGAAGCTTTAAAGAAGTCTGCACCTCCTTTTGATGATGGTGCTCAGCTGCTGAAGGGGGATAAAAATCCAGTTACTGTTATTTGGACTTGTTAGCATGAACTTTCCCTTTTTTTGTTTTTTAGGGTACCGGATTTCCTGGGAGGAATTCAACCGCACAAACACGCGTGTGACGCACTATTTGCCGAATGTCACCTTAGAGTATAGAGTCACTGGCCTGACGGCGCTCACCACATACACTATTGAGGTGGCAGCCATGACCGCCAAAGGGCAGGGTCTTGTTTCCTCATCCACCATTTCATCTGGGGTGCCACCAGGTATGTACTTCAAAGGCAGTCTTCATCATTGGGGCGCGGTCATGGGAGATGGGTTGGAAACAAGAAAGAGGAATCACACCTTATCAGTATTGCTGAAGGTGTAATATAATCTTAAAGGTATTGACGAGCAAGTACTGCTGAGCTGTGCTCTCCTTTATTGTACAGATGGTGGGGGGTGTGAACCCTTTCCTACTCCTACTAATGAAGATGTTGACTTTGCCAACTTCATGATGTTGATGTAGTTGTCAGTTAATAAATGAGTAAAACAAGCTAGGACAAGTATGTTCTCTGGAGAGAAAAGCCCAACAGACCGTAGTTTTAATGGGATAATTTCCCCACGGTTGTTTTTTTGTAGTAAAGTGTTGACATCAAAGCAAATTAAGTGAAATATACAAACTGTGACAATTTTCACAATTCAAAAGTTTTGGACAAAAACGTTTTAAATCCTCTGAAAAAACACCGATCATTTAAAAAAGTGAGCACCCATTTAAGGTTTTTAGTGTTGGGGAACGTGCCAATGTCTGTTAAGATGTAAACAATGATGTTTCAAACTTTTGAAAAAAGTTTGACTTGTTTATTGAAAAGTTGTATTTAACTTCCATCACTTTAAAATAACGTTGGGCAAATTTGGTAAAAAGTTCTAAAAGTTATTTTTCCTAACGGTACCACATAAAACCCCCCATTAAACAGCAATAAAAGTTATAGGGTAAGTGAATTTCTATCTGCTTTTCCTAATTCTGGATCCCACTGCAGTGTCATGATTTTGTTTTCAACAATATCCATGTTAAACGTTTTAAGTGTTGCCTTCTCCACTTGAACATTCTCACCAAGAAAGATGAACTAACAAAGACCATTTGTCACCTCCTGCGAGAAACGAGAGCCGCTGCTCTTTTGTCAGGTCGACCACATATTGTGTGGTATGGCATGCCCTCATGCGTCATTTTACAAAAGATGTCGCTGTACTTTCACCCTGCATGTTCGTACTAATATTTACGCTGATTTCATGAGTATTCTATTTATTTTACATAATCCAGTCCACAGACCCAAGCATCCGCCAGGCAAGCACACTTACTATCTGAGTGGGCCCCAGTCGCCCTTTCTTTCTTCCATGGACAATGAATACTAAAAGGAAGCTGTGCTGATACATTACAGTGGTGTTGGCAGGGCACTATCCTAGTAATGCCATTCTTCGATACCATACATGCACCAGTGAATAAATACTGCCAATTTCAATATATTGCAATACAGCTACCACCTGTCTAGTCAGGACCATAGGCCTCCCAGCCACTGGCTTTCTCAGATCACAAGATCCGGTGAGTTTAAATGCAAAGACTTCAGCAGACCTGATACAAACGGAACTGGAAGTCAACTTCCTTCAACTTCCTTCATCCAAAGAGAGTTAATCTTGAATATGTCTGTGTTTTCCCAGTTTAGCTTCTAGTATTCTGCGTGAGCCTATGGAGCCAGCGTGTTTTTTCTCCTTCTGGGTCATGGCTTTCCTAAGAGCCGGCCTTCAGGTGGTTCCCTGATTGCTGCATTATGTGGAGCATGAGGGTTGGTTGGATAATCCTGTTTTCCATTGATCCAGGGCTTGTGGGGCTCATATCAATCTCCATAAATGCTCTGCTTCTTAACATAGGTTTTACTACTCTCATAGGCAAGGATCACAACCTTTGAATTCATAGCTGAGCCAGTGACACTCAGCTAGTCATACGTATTGGCACACCAGGATAGGCTCAGCTATCCTATCAGAGGCCATGGGAGGTGTGGAATCATGGGTATGTAGCAATAGCATGAAACAAAATCAATATTTTCACATCTGCTTTCAAAACAATGCGCTATAGTCCACTTTTTTTAGTACCACTGTTCACCCATAAAAGGTTTGAGGTTTTTTGGAGTCCAAACCTTATTATGAGTTCTCAGATGGAAGCAGACATAAGATGTGTATTTGTAAAGCTCACATTCACCCTGAAGGGTATCTTGCCCCTGAATAACAGATGTTTATTGTTACCCAACTCAATGGTAATCAAATCTTTGTATCAACAACTCATGTTTCATCCCCACTAAGAACTGTGCAGTGGAAAAGGAGACATGGATAGCTTTGATTTAAATTCACATCCAGTGGTCAACATGGATGTGAATGTAAATGCCCATGGAGAGTGTAGAACCTTACGGCACGGGTGCCTGCACTGACACAGCCCAAACACAAAATATAGTAAATCTGGCCATAGTCCTTTGGAAAAGTTGTATTCCAAAATAGAGTAATAATGCCCTCTATAATAAATGAGAACCAACACTAAAGAAAATAGGTTGTGTTGTGCTAGCTAGACTGTTGTGACCACCATTTTGCATGGGTCAATTCAACAATCCCAATTGGCAAGGAGGATGTGGGCTATAAACCAGGAATTGTACTGGGGAATGTTGATCCCAGTGATGTTCTCTGAAATGTCGATACACTGTTCTGTGCTGGAAGCTATCAATTCTTGCCTACCTCATGGGCCTCCTCTCTCCATTTCTGCTAGAGCTTCCGGGGGCCCCGGCAAACCTGGGGATCACGAACATCGGCCCACGGTCCGTGACACTCCAGTTTCGCCCAGGCTATGATGGGAAAACTTCCATTTCAAGATGGCAGGTGGAGGCAGAGGTAGGATGGGTCCAAAATCTTACACGTGTATTTGTGCCCTTACTATGCATGATTATGTCAGGTGGAATATGATAGACGCATTTGAGTTGTTGTTGATCACATCGTGACAGGGTAGAAACGAAATGGCAAGGTTATCAAAAAGATGGTTGATGATGGGTGCTAATGGTATGGGAAGGAAGCTTTGCCAAAATAAGTAGTAAGATGCGGTGCTGGCATAAACATACCTCAGTAAATGATTAAGTAAGACTAGGTGTATTTACGTGATCTGTGCCTCGTTGCTTTCTGCAGTGTGTGTGCATAGTTGCTCTGTTCATCATTGTATAGCCATTTTGTAACTCCTAGAAACTTTGATCAATGCACAAAAGAGACCACGCGTTTTATGGGTGTTAGGTTGAAGCGGGTGTAGGTAAAAAGCTATGCATGGTGAATAAATCAAATATGTTCTTGGCAGTTTTGCAAACTCACTGCCAAAGAAGCATAGACGGCAGTTAAGGGCAGTGATAGGCACATTGAATTAAAGGAGATGATAATTCGGTTGAGGAGGGGAGAGGAAATCCTTGAACCTGGATCAAAGAGATCTCTTTGATTGGTATACTTTAGTTATTTTGGTGTCTTGCAGTACATGGTCCTATGTATCAAAGTTAGAATTTAAAACCTCATTGTGACTTACACTGGCAGTCTGTATTTGGGGCATTTTCCTAGGACATAGTTCCAAATATAGAAATATAGGGCCCTACTTAGAGTTTGGTGGACAGGGTACTCCTTTGCAAACATGACAGAGTACCCTCTCCACCCAAACCCTGGGTCCACCCACCTCATTTAGAGATGGGTAGACCTTAAGTTTTCCATTGAAGGCGCTCCTGTTAGCTCTATCAACAGAAAATGGAGTCGGGGTGCCAGTGGAAGGACGTTACACTGCCGGCCCTGTTTGTGGTGAACATTATAATGTTTTTTCCCTGCCTGTCACTACAAGATAAAACCCGTAGATGCAGGACAGAAAAAAAATAATGAACCCTCATGCTGTGGGAGAAAACAGGGGTGTGGGAGTGATTAGCTTTTTCTTTTAGAGTTAACATGGATAATATGACGGCGGACTGCTGTTTATGCACCTCACTTTAATTTCAATTATATCAAAATGTCCTTGTGCCACAAGCCCTGGCATCAGCCGTCAATTGATACCTTTGTGAATCAGATCCTAAGCGGTAGAGGGGTTGGGCGTGCGCCAAGTGATGAAGTCCAGAAGATCAGTGTTTGATTTTCAAGAAAGTCTTTATATGTAATCAGTTAATTCACTTGAAAGTGGTGATTGTAGGTTCAGCCAACGCGTTTCGTTCTCAAGGTGTGAACTTCGTCAGAGCTCAATTATTGGGTGTCCTTATGACAGAGTAGGATATAAGGAAATTGAAAGCCACTTCAATGGCACAAAGGGTACAGTATAGTCTAGCTCTGTCTCGACCTCTTGCTTAGACTATGAATACGCTTTTTCTTTTTCTGAAACAAACTCCCACATTGAGAGTTTGCTTCCAAAATATAAAAACATTTGCAAAATTGAGTGAACAGCCATCAAAACTGATGGCAGCCATCCACTAAACTTTTTGTGCATTGAAAGGAACGATGGTGATGGAAGTTCCTATCAATGTACAGAGAGGATTGCTGGACAAGTGGTCATCTCTGAATTTCACAGATGGTAATGTCGTAAACTACCCTGATAAATGGAGTACAGTCCGTCAAACTCTAAATCAGACCCATAGACATTAATGACAGACTTATTGGTGGCCAGTCAAGCAGACCAGTTATTACTTCCTAAAGACGAGTAAAGACAAGGCACAGTTTGTCACTTTTTCTGTGGATTAAGAGTAGACGAAGTGCAGAAACTGACAATAACCCAGCACCTCCAATTAATGGCATTCCATTTTGTGGGAACAGTTCTGAGTGACCTACGAGCAGCCCTTTGTCAAAGCTATAGATAGTTATGTTGCAGGAAATATGTGTGGAAAAGATATCATGTGTATTGCAGACGCAGGGCAGACAGATGTACCATACCTCTTTGTGTCTGCTGAGAATTTGAATGTTTCAAGCCAGACAAGCTCTGATGGGTGGAGGCAAGGAGGAAGAGTATTTAAAACCTTCCTTCCTACTATGAGTGGAGCACACCACAGGAGATAGTACAGAAATATAAATGACATTTCTGCATTTCACAAAACAAGGTGTATTCATAAACAGCCAGTAGGCCTGCTCCATCTGAAATCTTTCCACCATGGAGACTACACTGACTTCATCAACATAACCATCACGAAACCCAAGTAGAGATGAGAATCAAAAATGCTGCATGATGTTGCTGAGACAACTTTGTAATTCTTGCTGCTTTCTTCCCTGCTCCCTTTGCTTTTACCCCTCACCCCAAAGATTGGCGTGTCTGGTGAAAGCGAAGCCTGGGTTCTAGTTCACCAATTGGTCAATGAACCCGATGCTCGCTCAATGGAGGTGCCTGACCTGAACCCCTATACTTACTACAGGTAAGGATCTATACCCAGATCGTATGAAGTATCTTCTGTTTTATTTCTAATAGTGGAATACATTTACATATTGTAAAATTCAAATTTTTGGGGGGATGTGCAGCATCACTTAATATTTATCCCCACCAATACAGCATAATTTGCTGATCATCATTTTAGTCTAAGATGCATCATTCTTGCGCATTTATGAACCTGAACATAACACAATCCTATGCTCAGCATAACCTTGAAGGCAGTCCAGCTCCTATGTGGGTAGTTGAGGGATTTGCCACTTTGGAGTGTGTGGTGCAGGAGGCATTTGTCACCAAGGACCTGTCGTCCCCACAGAAAAAAGTCTGAAGTGATGTCATTTTCCTTCACAGCCTGTGGTATTCTTACCTCTAAAAGAAACAGCAAATGGTGCATTCAGGGCAAGCTTTCTTTTGTGACCACATGTTGTAATATACGCTTTTAAGAGCACTTAGATGACTGGCTTGGTCCTTCTTGTTTTTCATAATTGCTTTTTTGAGCTTTTTGCTTGCATTTGATTTAAGTAGTTAGGCGTTTCTGTACCACAAGTTTCTCCTCAGTAAGACAGTAGGAGTAAAGGTTGACACTTGTTGTGCTCTTTTCTCCCCGCTACATCTTAGCCAGATTTTATAACTCGTCCTGAAGGGACCCAGTGGTCTACTTTGCTTGTGTAAATACCGTCAACAATACTGGAAGGTTGTTCCTTACACAATCCTTGTGACAGTCCACGCACATGTTTTTCTTATCTGTGTTTATTTATTTTTTGCGTCCCTTTTCAGAGAGCACTGCACGGTCTGTGCTGTTTCTAGTTCTGTGTCACCCATGGCTAAGTGAAGCTGACATCACCATCCTGTATGTTATTTCAACTCATTTCGGGTTCCTCTGCAAACTTGTTCTCTATTTTTTTAACATTTCTTCATTTCACTTTAAATGGTATTATAATTGATTAAGTCCACATGGGAATTATATAACAGAGTATTTATGTGACTGTTGCTAGCAAATGATTGCCTAGCAACCATATATTATAGTTATTTCAGACTGTTATATTTATCACAGACTGAAGTAGAACATCACTTCAGAATTTACTCTGTGGGGGAGGACCTGACCTGGAATCTGACTTCAGTGACCTGCAATTCCAAATCATTTTCTGTTTCTCTTGAACTAGGAGGCCAACGGATGGTTAACGTATAGATTATTTTTTTGTCATATGACTACATATGAAAAAGTCTTTTTTCTTGTACATCTTAGAGATATGTTAATATGAAGTCAGGTGGTGCTTTGCACAGGCAATTTCATTTTTTGCTGGCATGTCTTGTTGTCCTTCTCTATCAACTTTACATGATATTTGTTCTCCCACCCCACTATAGTTTCCGCATGCGACAAGTAAATATCGTTGGCACCAGCCCGCCAAGTCAGCCATCGCGAAAGATTCAGACACTCCAGGCCCCTCCAGACATGTCACCTGCAAATGTGACCCTGCGAACCGCCAGCGAGACCAGTCTGTGGCTGCGCTGGGTGGTAAGTACATGGCGCAGTCGCATGAGGAAATGGTAGTGCTGAAAGGGTCAGCAGTAGGATCAGGGGAGAGGAAAAGTCAAATGTAGAGTTGGCCCAAAACCCTATCAAACATTTCAAAGGAATGCCTGCTACACAGTTGATGCAGAAAGACAGAAATAGACGCACAGACTCACAGAGAATGAGGGAAACATACACACCTAAACTGGTAAGAAGAGAAAATACAACAAGCTGGTACACATATAAAGAGAGTGAATACAGAGGTAGACGGATAGACACATGCACAAATAACTGAACAGTGGATAGGAAGATGTATCATAAAGAGTGGTAAACAAAAAGGGTGATGAAAAGACGTGTCCCATTTGTTTAGATAGAATATTTTCCTAGAGAGAACAGGATTCTCACAATCCCACAATCCCACATATCAGGATTAACAGAATTTATTTCATTTAAGTAAATGCATGTCTAATATAAAAACTCCATAATCCATAATGAGTCCTTGTCTGATTGATTTCAACAGTGGCATCGCATATGATGTCACCAATGACACTATTGATTACCTGAGTGATGCCATACCTTTTTATATTCTCAGTGGCACAACATATTGAATCACAAATTACACGTGTGATAAACTAAGAGATTACTTCATGTAATCCGCCCATGTGTCAATACTGTCAGTCCAATACTCTAATGATCTCATGCACTGGTTAAGTACGTCTAGTGTATTCCAATTCTATGGACATGTTTTTATTGTATGTTTACCAGGCTCACCACCTATTTAGGAAATGTTTTCATGCTTGATCATGATCAGGTGTGTAAGGACTTTGTAACA
The DNA here is from genome assembly GCF_964261635.1 of Lissotriton helveticus. NCBI lineage: Eukaryota > Metazoa > Chordata > Amphibia > Caudata > Salamandridae > Lissotriton > Lissotriton helveticus. The sequence goes on from NC_136068.1 coordinate 1,113,969,486, forward strand.
GACATATGGGTACATTACTGGAACACTGCAAACTGCAATCACAGTATCTGTGCACAGCTTCTCATCGCCACAGTGACTTGTGTATGTTGTTGACCTTTAAGCAGTGTCATGAAATATCGATGGGTAAGAAGAAGATGTGATTGGCAGCATTCTTGTTCTAGTAATGACATCAGTTGTAAAATTGACAAAGTCATCAAATACATCTTCTGTGAAACATAATGAAATATATATTGTTCTGAGTAATGATGCCATAGAAGGTGATTGGCAAAAAATACATTGTTGTATGTTCAGAGTACATTTTGTTCAGCCTACAAAAATCAAAATCAAACTCTTAGCGGCTAAAACACCAAGAGCCATGGATCAAAAACCAGACCATAGGATAAACATGCAGAAGCCTCTTGCTGTGATGCCACTGACCTTGCTGCTTCCTCCCCTAGCCGCTGCCGGAGATGGAGTACAATGGGAACCCGGAGTCTGTTGGTTACAAGATAAAATACATGCGTTCTGATGGCCGTGGGAAGACGATGGCCCATGTCATCCATGATCGCATCGAGCGAGAGTACACCATCGAGGACTTAGAGGAGTGGACAGAGTACCGTGTACAGGTGCAGGCCTTTAACGCCATTGGCGCTGGACCGTGGAGCCCCACTGTGCTGGGCCGCACCAGAGAATCAGGTAGGCCCAGTGTGGCACATCTCATTCAAGCCATTAGTAAATTGATGATTGTCCAAAGCGAATGAAGAAAGGATATTGCAGAACATGCTCCAGGCATGTGGGGCCCCAGGACTAAAATAGCAGGGGGGTTTGCAGGGCTGGATTGAGGTGCTGGATGAAAAAGTGTGAGTTTCAGTGCTAGAATAACTATATGTCTCAATGTTCACTTGTGCATGGGGTGGGATGAAGAAACTGAGCGGCAAGGGCCACCATTGATCTGAGTTTTTATGTCTGCCTTGGTGGCAGTGATCTCGGAGTTGGGAAAGATCAAGCCTGCAGGATGATGTTATTCACCGATTTCAGGAACCGCTAAAATCTTGTTAAAAGCACACAAGATGAAGATATTATATGCATAGTCCCTTTACCTTTCATTAACCATAGCAGCGAATTACCACTGCCATTTAGATTAACAGAATAGAATAGCGACACAGTGCCTTCCATGAATAATTAGTGCCGCGCTCTAGAACCATTACTCTTATACTGGGCTCTTAAATCCTAGGCATACTCAAAAATGTCATTAAACACTCAAGCATCGAGCCAAAGAAAGAGTTAGAACTAAGGGAAAATGAACAGCTGATCTTCTTCTCTTATAATCCCTGAGACACCACACCACACAGAGCTTAGTTATGTTCAAAAATACATGAAAAGAGATATCCACAAATAAGCTTTCAATCACCTTATAATTAAAAACCCTCATCCCCGCTTCCCCCGAGTGGCATTTCTGTTAGAGCTGTCCAAGGCCTTGACGTCGAATCTCTACCACAACAAATCAAACGCTACAGCATAAGCAAGTTTAGATGCATGGAAATAGATGAAATGTTCAAATGCATAAGAAGATGAAGTTACATCAGCCAATCCAAGAAGGAAGCCAAAGACTAATCACCATCCACAACCCGACATCCAGGGGTAGCATTACAGATAAGGGCACACTATTCCACTGACCAGTCTGGCACACCTTAAGCGTGTGCACCACGTACAGGGTCTGACAGTGCACCATATACATACCATATGCAGTTTTTAGTGCACTAGGAACAACCCTTTAATGAAAGGCAGAAAAGCTCTTTGAAGCGTCTCGTCCACATGTTACTGGAGGTGGCAACCTGGCCTGCATTTTTAAAATGGGACAGAGATTCAACTGGAGTCTGGTGCAGTGAGTAATTGCACCTGCCTGCAGGAGGTTACTGGGGTGGCGGGTCACTGCAACCCCTGTACTTCCCTCACATTGAGCACCCTTTGGAGGGCCCAATGGATCCTGCCCGCGTGTTGAGTACAGTCAGTGCGCCGCGTGATGAACTCCTTGCCTTTGCACCCATGTCTGTCCTGCTTTGCAGGCACAAAGGCAAACGTTCCCTCATTTGCATGGCATGGTCCCTATTACAGAAGTGGCTGTGCAAGCATCTGCAGCCGGCTTTGTAATACCTTAGTGCACCGGGAGAGCAAATGCCAATTGTACCAAAGGACACCATGTAAAATATATCCCTTGGTAAAGGTTTCCATCAGATAATCTTTAGCAGCCTATACACTCAAAACCCCTGCATGAGCTGCCTCTGTCACTGCCCGGTAAGAATGTGTGGTTGGTAAAGTGTGCCTTTCTGAAACACTTTCTGTAATGCCAGAACATCTGTAGGATCTATATCCAACCCATAAACCAACGTCCCCAGGAACCCTTCTTAATTCCATGATCCTCGTCTTTGTGTCTCAACCATATTGTGTACCATTTATTCAGCACTTCACTGCCGAGCCTTCTCAACCCTTGTTCGTTTTTCCTTCAATGCTCAGATGTCTATTTTTGAACATTTGTTCCATTTGTATTCGACCTCCCTCCACCCCCACCCCCATTGTATGCCTACCTTTCTCAGCCATTGCTCCTCCTGGATTGAGGGTTTCTTTGTCTGCCTGGTCCAGCCACATTTATTAATTAGTCCTTTATGTCTGCCAGGTCCATCCACATTTATTAATTAGTCCTTTATGTCTGCCTGGCCCAGCCACATTTATTAATTAGTCCTTTATGTCTGCCTGGCCCAGCCACATTTATTGATTAGTCCTTTATGTCTGCCTGGCCCAGCCACATTTATTAATTAGTCCTTTATGTCTGCCTGGCCCAGCCACATTTATTAATTAGTCCTTTATGTCTGCCTGGCCCAGCCACATTTATTAATAGTCCTTTATGTCTGCCAGGTCCATCCACATTTATTAATTAGTCCTTTATGTCTGCCTGGCCCAGCCACATTTATTAATTAGTCCTTTATGTCTGCCTGGCCCAGCCACATTTAATAATTAGTCCTTTATGTCTGCCTGGCCCAGCCACATTTAATAATTAGTCCTTTATGTCTGCCTGGCCCAGCCACATTTATTAATTAGTCATTTATGTCTGCCAGGTCCAGCCACATTTATTAATAGTCCTTTATGTCTGCCTGGCCCGGCCACATTTATTAATTAGTCCTTTATGTCTGCCTGGCCCAGCCACATTTATTAATTAGTCATTTATGTCTGCCTGGTCCAGCCACATTTATTAATAGTCCTTTATGTCTGCCTGGCCCGGCCACATTTATTAATAGTCCTTTATGTCTGCCTGGCCCGGCCACATTTATTAATTAGTCCTTTATGTCTGCCTGGCCCAGCCACATTTATTAATTAGTCCTTTATGTCTGCCTGGCCCAGCCACATTTATTAATAGTCCTTTATGTCTGCCAGGTCCAGCCACATTTATTAATTAGTCCTTTATGTCTGCCTGGTCCAACCACATTTATTAATTAGTCCTTTATGTCTGCCTGGTCCAACCACATTTATTAATTAGTCCTTTATGTCTGCCTGGCCCAGCCACATTTAATAATTAGTCCTTTACGTCTGCCTGGTCCAACCACATTTATTAATTAGTCCTTTATGTCTGCCTGGCCCAGCCACATTTATTAATTAGTCCTTTATGTCTGCCTGGCCCAGCCACATTTATTAATAGTCCTTTATGTCTGCCAGGTCCAGCCACATTTATTAATTAGTCCTTTATGTCTGCCTGGTCCAACCACATTTATTAATTAGTCCTTTATGTCTGCCTGGCCCAGCCACATTTAATAATTAGTCCTTTACGTCTGCCTGGTCCAGCCACATTTATTAATTAGTCCTTTATGTCTGCCTGGTCCAACCACATTTATTAATTAGTCCTTTATGTCTGCCTGGCCCAGCCACATTTAATAATTAGTCCTTTATGTCTGCCTGGTCCAACCACATTTATTAATTAGTCCTTTACGTCTGCCAGGCCCAGCCACATTTATTAATTAGTCATTTATGTCTGCCAGGTCCAGCCACATTTATTAATAGTCCTTTATGTCTGCCTGGCCCGGCCACATTTATTAATTAGTCCTTTATGTCTGCCTGGCCCAGCCACATTTATTAATTAGTCATTTATGTCTGCCTAACCCAGCCACCTTCGTTAATTGTTCATTTTACTCTTAGTTGTTTCGGTTACCTCTCATTGCTAACACTTGGATGGTATCCTGGACAGTTTTTTCCGTTTCTTGCTTTTCCTTCTGTGCTTTACATTTTTAGATTTAGCCCTCTTGACCTATTTTCTTTTTTTATGGCCATTCTTTCCTTTATGGAGGGCTGCTCTGTAGTCGCTAGTTTATTTATAGTGCATGTTTCATTCTGTGATCATTAGCCAGAAGCAGAGTTGGCCTAGCCCGATGTCCGTGTGCTGCACCTATAAATGTGCATTCATTGGTCATCATATTAGCATGTATAAACTGTCTTCCCATTCCTTTCAGTACCCTCCTCTGGACCCATCAATGTGTCAGCCCTGGCCACGACATCGAGCAGCATCCTGGTGCGGTGGAACGAGGTACCGGAACCTGAGCGGAACGGGCGAGTGCTGGGGTATAAGGTGAGAACGGGAGCACCTGGTACATCAGTTAAAGCTCCACACATTTCCTGAGGATATACTTTCCTAAACTCCCGCCACACACCTCCTCAGATAAGGCTGTCCTTCCTTCCTGTGTCTCCTTCGTTCTTGGTGAGACCCTCTTCCTGTCTGTCATATTTACCCTGTAAGATGGTTCTTCTTACTTGGCCTCCTTAATTCTTCTTGACACAAGTTCCTCCTTCCCTCACCCTGTTGCACACTACCTGAGACAAGATGCTTCTACCTTCACACTGTAACATACCCCGGTGGTGCGGCTGTATTTCCTTCGCCCTGTCAAAGGAAAGTTCAGCCTTCCTTTACAATTTCTCATACTGAAGACCTCCCTTCCTTCACCTGGTCCCATAACCTACTGCCTTGGTCTCTTTGATCCCTCATGACCCAAGACCCTCCTTCCTTCACCCTGTTGCTCACCACCTAAGGCAACACGCTGCTCTTCACTCTGTCACATTATCCCTCAAGTAGGACCCTCTTCCATTCACCCATTCTCATACTTGTTAAGGGAATACCCTCATCTTTCTACATCCGGATGTGGGACTGTAATTCTGTCACCCTCTTCTATATCTCCCAAGGTGAGTTCATCCTTCTAAGACAGACCTAATTCCTTCCTAAGTGAGACTTTCCTTCCTTCACTCTGTCTCATACCTACTAATTTGAGGTCTGCCACCCACGATCCTATGACCTACCTCTCAAAGTGTTGCCTTTTTTTTTTTTTTTTAACTGTCCCTCATACCCTCTTGCAATGCGTCATCCATCCACTTATCACGGGTAATGACACAGATGCCGAGATAGCACTATCCAAGCGTGTCTTCTGCTCTCAGGTGGTGTACAAGGAGAAGGACTCGGATGCCCCGGCTCAGTTCTGGTTGGCGGAGGGGAACTCATCACGCAGTGCCCAATTAACAGGCCTTGGGAAGTACGTCCTGTATGAAATCCAAGTATTGGCCTTCACCAGAATCGGAGATGGGGTCACCAGCTCACCATCAATCTTGGAAAGAACTCTAGATGACGGTAGGTCCTGAAGATGTGTTCAGAGGGAGGGGTGAAGAAACACCTAGTGAAGCATTGAGTCATGAGTGGGTGGAGGAGATGTAGTCACATAGGTTCATAGATGAGAGAGCACTGGATGAAGGAACTAATGTTTGATAATAGAATATTTTGCAGAAGTAGTGATGAAGCAGGAGACGGATGGGTGAATGGATGAAGAGAGGAATATATATTAAAATAGAGGAAGGGATAAATGACTGTTTGGAGAAAGGGGACAAGGATAGGAGACTGAGGAATGGATGGATAGATGGATTACAGGAATGGATGAATTATTTAGAAGGGTGGAATAGATTGATTCGATAAAGGGATGGGTGTAAAATATGGTGGAATGGATTGATTCAATGGATAGATGGTAGATAAATGGATTGGTGAGTGTTAGGAAGGAAGGAGGGATTGAAGACAAAATAAGTGTGAGGGAAAACAATGAGCATTGTGTGAGTGAAAGGTTGGGGAGTAAATGAAAGGTTGTGAAGGGTTGAGAAGATATTGAAATATAATGAAATTAAACATATGGGCAGAAGATAGAACTGTGCTTACTTAGCTGAATTTGATCTATGGTCCGAGATGTCAACATTTACTGCAGTATAGGAAGTGTTGTCACACATTCCCAGGATGTGTATCTCTTTGACTTGGCACCTACCATAAGTAGTTGTAGTAACCATGTAAGCAGCTGTTTTAAAAATGTACTGGGTGTTCTTTTTGAGAGGGTGTCTGTTGTGTTAATGATGTCTCTTTACCTCAGGGTTCATTGATGTGAAATATTTTGTTTCAGGGGCAATCTATTTCTGATAGGGTAGTATTGAGCTTTATATTTGTCTCTCTAGATCAAAACTTCACTCCTAATGGCTTATTCCTATCACTATTTCTTGGTACCCTTAACAGAATGACTGAACCAATTAAATAAATCATCACATGATTGCATTCATAAGGCACACACTATCTTAGAAAAAGGCCCTTGGGTTTGGTTTAGAGTTTGATGGACAGAATGCTCCATTCCAAATGAGACAGAGTTCCTTGTGCACCAAACTCTGTCTACCCGCCTCATGTACAGAAGGGCGGACTGTAAGGTTTCTGTTGACAAAGCCCACATTGGCTCTGGTGATGGAAAACTTTCTCTGCCGCCCTGATCGTAGGGTCTGTCGGGGGAAGGTGCTTACTCAACCCACCCTATTTACAGAGGATGGAAAATGCTTTTTTCTGTCCATCACGAGAGGGAAAAACCTGACAGAGTGGGAGAGAAACATACAATAATGACCTCCACACCCTGGGAGAAAACTCCTAAAGTATGGAGGTAATTCGTTTTTTTGTTTTTCAAAAACAAACTCCAATTTTAGGTGTTTGATTTTGAAAAACAAAACAAAATGTTAAAAGTTTGGTGGACAACTGTCCAAGTCAATGGCCGCCATCCACCAAACTTTCTGTACCTTTCTGTACCTTTAAGAGAACCACTCTGACAGCACATCCCTTCAAGGTACAGAGATGCCCGCTGGGCCAGCGGTCATCTCTAAATTTGATGGATAGTAGTGGTCCATCAGGGTGGCGGGGGTAATGTCCTCCACCATCAAACTTAAAATCAGACTGTTAAGTCTTTAAACTCCATTAAAATGTCGCAGTAGCCACAATCCTATTCAATGGAACCCATAGATATGTATAAAAACCTCTTTCTGGCACTCATATGATTCTATCAGCTTCTATATTCCTATGTCTGGGTCCCAGAGGCTAATAATGGGTCTAAAAAAGCAATCATTGGTCCGTCCACTCAAGATACCAATAAATAGTTCTGTATTATGCTTAGACCTTCCATGGTCTCAGTCTGTCTTGCATGCCTGCCCCTGGAGTGAACCCGTCCAGACCTGATTTAAGAATCCGACTCAATGAACAAATGAACCCACAATATTTCAATGGTCTTAGATTCCTGCCCTAAGAACCAAATGGAATTCTCAGTTGTCATAAATCAGTAGGACCCGGAGAAATTCCAACGAGTACTATAATTCTGTTCTTGGAACCTACTAGATCCCACTAATGTCAATATACCCGACCCTGGAGCACAAAGGATTTCCAGGGTATTTTTGTGCAGTAGCATGGGTAATGACATTCCAATCCAGGCAGTGTAATCACCAAGGCACCGTGCATAAATGACCATGCGGCCCCACGGCTGTCACTTCCTCTACGCTACTTATTTGTCTGGAGTGACATCAAGATGCATTTGCATCCCTCCTGTGACTACCAATGGATTCTGTTGAAGGCCAGAGATCAGCAGCTTTTGCACAGCAGGCATGCTGCTTCAAACTCTTGCAACTGTACAGGTACACTTTCATAGAGCTAGGCCATGAATGCATAACCACAGTTATCACTGGAGAGTACAGAAAACCATGAGGTGTAACCACAGCAGATCTAGTATCCAACCGCGGCCCATGCAGTTAAGAGCGGTGGGGCTGGGTAGGATGCGACGGCTTTGGCAGACGACAACAAGGGGAAATTAATTATTTATTTCATTTTCTTTCGTTGTCTGTCGAAATCACCCCCCATCAACCTGGCCCCACCGCTCTTACTTGCATGTGCAGCGGCTGCTAGTATCCATAATCTTGTGGCCAGTATGGATGCTATGTAGTATCACCTCTGAACTGCTAGTTATCCCCCTTCATCCAACAGGATCTGGAGAAAAGGACCAATAGTTTACTTTCCTGCCCTCTACTCCCTGTCTGGGTTGCGCGGCAAAGGGTTGCACTGGGGTGACTATTTGAGAATAACGCAGAATGGCACACTTCCAGGTTAGATCTCGATCTTTCACTACTTGGTGCGCTCTACACCTTAAACCCGAATTGACATCCTGAATGTTTGCTTTCCAGTGCCAGGGCCTCCTGTTGGAATCCTGTTTCCTGAGGTGAGGACTACCTCAGTTCGCCTAATCTGGCAACCTCCGGCCGCCCCCAATGGGATCATACTCGGTAAGTAGGAGGTTTTCTAGCATTTCTTATGGAAAGTATGTTTGGGGATGTAGCAGAACAATAACCTGAAAGGCTCCTGGTGATACTGGCAAAAGTGCCTTCCCAAGACGTATTTACTAGATTTGTCTATGGTCACTGTCTGTAAAGGTATGTGAAAACTCCCCAGGTCTAGCAGCACCCATCACGGGTAGCATGCTGGTCTCTGCCGGATACAAGTCTCCGCTGTGGCTGACTGGTCTTGAATGGAAAGGTCTTTCAAAAGATATGACTCTCTACAAGTGTCTTCAGTTGTGGAACGTCTTACAGCAGAAATAACGATAGTAAGAAAGGAAGACCGCTTTCTTGCAACAGATGTGGCTACCTGCGTATGTGGCAAACTTCTGACATGTTTGCTGACTCTTGTTGTGTTCTTGTAGGGTTACTGTGCAGCCAGCTTGTATGAATCCCTCCCTATGAGTATGTGAAAGTGTATGCTATGTTGTAACCTGCTTAGCTTTAGAAATACATAATGCATGATAACAAGTAATAGATGCAATTGTTTATGTGACTCTGAGACCATTACGTTGTAACTACTCTTATTGGTAACTGTTAAATGGGAATAACTAAGATTCAATGGATTGATTATTATCCAAGCCTTATCAAAAGAGAGTCGAGGCAAAGAAAAGTATCTGCGGCAACCCTGGCTCTGTAATTCGAAGATGGGCCTAGCCAGGTTCGTGCACTTTCACCTGCACTCTCTTCCTTCGAGGATCCCAAGAGGAGAGCACAGCGAGGCCGGACTGGCCATTCTGGCTCTCTGCAATTTCTCCAGTAGGCTGCAGGCTAGGCAACTGCTGACAGAGTATGGTGGCCACACCTGAATGGCATGATTATAATTGCGACCTTCTACTCTAAGTGCCATTTTTGTCAGGGCTAAGTCTTTTTCTCTTCCTTGAGTAATAATTTGAGATAGGTTCACTCTGCTGAATGCTAAAAGACTTCCCGGCTGCTGCATTCTAAAGTGGCTGAAGGCGCTGAACAGCCTCGGGGAAAAGCAATTTCCATAATCCGTTATGGGTAAAATAAGCACATTGATAAGGGTTATGGTGTCAATTGGAAGAAAGAAAGGATCTTTCTTAAACCTGGAAAATGGAGAAGACTGAAGCAGCCAATGTCCTGATCTGGAGGAACAACAATAGCGGGATCACTCTGAAAGCCTAGAGATCTAAATGGGTTGAAAAGGAGCCGAAGGGCCCCTAAGGACAGGGGTCACAAAGGAAGGGGTCAACTGGAAATCATAAGTCCATCTATTACCATCAACTCTGTATTCCTAGAGTTTGGTTGTATCCAACGGAAATGTTGCACGTTTTAGGCTAAAGTTGCTTCTGTGTCACAAAGATCCCCTGAAGGCAGAGACCCTTCTGGGTGTTGTCTTTGCAATAATAAAGGATAATGGAGCCCATTAACCTGTCCAAGGGACGAACATAGACATCAAACAACCGGGGGATCAAGGAACTCATAAAATGACGACCGCGCACAGGTTTAAACATGGATCGAAAGGTAATAAATAGACCATCTAGGTGTGATCAGGAAAAATCAAATTGATTAGAAGATAGTAACATCTCCCATGCATGTATCTATGCATCTGTGATCATAAGTAGCTATCATCTGTATTCACTGGGTAAACGTTATGTTGTATGTGTTAAGCAAAGATGCCATTCTGTATGGAATAAAGTAATTTAAGGGGTCTTTTTAGATGTTAGAAGGAAAATCATCATCTAACCTATGTGATGATAAAAGGAAAAGTAGTTCCTTGCTAACTTGGCTAGTGCTTCCCTTTAAGAGACGTGTTATGAAGGCAGACACGTCCATCTACATAATTAAGCTTCTTGAGTTCCTCTTCTATGAGTCAGCTGGACCAACTGGATTCAATCCCTAGCAAAATGTAACCTTCACTCCAGTTTTCAGAAACAGTTGATTAACCAATCACAAGGTGCTAACCACTACTGAAAGTATTTTGTAGCGTCCTAATTAAAATATATTCAGCATATAGAGATTTCAGGATATTATATGGGGTCCTCTCCACATTAATAAGCATAACATGTATTTATTTATTTGAAATGTTTTATAAAGCGTGAACAAGACCCAAATGGGTATCAGAGCGCTGTGCAAAGTGGCAAAAGTATGAGTACAATAACAAAATGGATCAAAAGAGTTAACCTAGCAAGCAAAATGTCAAGGGGGGGGACACACAGGGGCAAAGTGGGGCGGGGGATATTGCCTATCTAGTGGGACCTGTAAGGTTTCAGCAGAGAAGCAACAACACAAAAATACGTTAACCCCTTCGACGCTCATGACGAGCTGGGCTCGTCATGGCGTAGCCTCCTCGCACGCTCATGACGAGCCCAGCTCGTCACGTAAAGTGCGGTTTCGCAAAACCCAGCGTACGGGCGGAATTCCGCCCGCACGCATGCGGTTAAACAGAGTATCCAAAATGGAGACAGAAGTAGATAGCGTCAGTATCAGGGTTAATGGTGTTGCAAGTCATTCAGGAGTAGCCATTGGACATGTTTTTTGCAAGAGCCAGTAGATGGGTTGGTTCTGATCTTAGGGGGAAGAGCATTCCATATTCTTGGATCAAGACCAGAGAAATCACGATTGTAAGTTCTTTTCTTGATGAATTTGGGTGGTGTCAATAATAGGGTGTTAGAGCTTCTTAAGTCCTGACTCGATCCCGATAGCTCAAGTTTTTTTGCCAGGTAAGCGGGAGTGTTTTGATGAATAGCTTTCGTGTGTCGGGCAAGCTAACTTGAACCTGATCCTCGCTTCAATAGTCAGCATGTTTAGTTGAATTAGGTCTGGCGTGATGTACTCATGTTTTCTGGAGCCAGTGAGGAGTCTGGCTGAAGCTTTCAGGTTTGCTCTAAGTGGAGCCAAGCTAGTTTTAGGTAGCCCAGCAAGGGTCACCAAACCATATTCCAGGTGTGATATAACTAGGGATTGTACAGCAGTCTGTATGTCCCCAGGTGGAAGGAAAGGCTTGATTTTCCTAAGGGTGTTTAGCTGAAGATTTACTCCAGTAATAGTTGCACTGGTGTGATTTTGCATATTTAGATATTTGTCCAAGGTTATCCCTAAAGATTTAGCCGCGTCGACAACATGCGGAGTGCAGTTTAGCACAGTAAGATGTTTGAGCCAGTCCAGGGTAGGTGCAGAGTGGTTGTGGGGGGCAATCAGAGTGAATTCAGTTTTGAGGGTATTTAACAGTAGATGGTTAAGATTTAACCATTGTTGAGTTTTTAGGAGTGCATCATTTAGAGATGTTCTGTCATCTGGAGAGGCGATCTTCAAATATAGTTGTGTGTCATCAGCATACATATGATACTGGATGTTAGAGCCGTTCAGAATATTGGAGAGCGGATCCATAAAAGGGTTGAAAGGAGTGGGCAAAAGTGCAGAGCCTTGAGGTACTCCATTGCATGATTATCATGCTGAGGTACTCCAATGCATGATTATCATGTTGATGTACTCCAAAGCATGATTATCATGTTGAGGTGCTCCAAAGCATGATTATCATGTTGAGGTACTCCAATGCATGATTATCATGTTGAGGTACTCCAATGCATGATTATCATGCTGAGGTACTCCAAAGCATGATTATCATGTTGAGGTACTCCAAAGCATGATTATCATGTTGAGGTACTCCAAAGCATGATTATCATGTTGAGGTGCTCCAAAGCATGATTATCATGTTGAGGTACTCCAATGTATGATTATCATGTTGAGGTACTCCAATGCATGATTATCATGCTGAGGTACTCCAAAGCATGATTATCATGTTGAGGTACTCCAAAGCATGATTATCATGTTGAGGTACTCCAAAGCATGATTATCATGTTGAGGTACTCCAAAGCATGATTATCATGTTGTTCGATTTTTATTTTCCAAAACGCATAGTTTGGATTTTTCTCTAAAGCAAAGCAAGAGAAACTAATTGCGCTGCCCGTTTCGCTATTCTGGACCTCTGAGTCACTCACTGCATGAGAACGAACCCTGCCTGCATCTGCTTCCTTTAGCACATTATTTACAAGCATGAGGCCAAGCTCTGTCAGCCCTTTAAGGTGGCGCATCCATACAACTTTCTAGGGCTGACCAGTTAACATAAAGTTGTTTTACTTAAATAGTTGAAATATTTAGTTCAGGTTTCAGTCAAAAGTTCATGCTAACTCCGTTACAGCTGTGAAAAAGCTAAGTGTGTGTTCTGAAATGTCCCTTTGTATCAGGGAGCACTTTTCAACTGTTGTTGTCCACGGCATCAAGGCCATCGCAAGAATGGAGCAAGCCCGGCTCTCTGCCCCCAGTGGCTTTGTACATTTTGAGGTCCTCCCCTCCTGTTACAACATGTTGTAAATCTTGAAACTGAAAGAAGTCCAAAACTCTTTCTCTTGATGCTAATGCAGTACCTCCACTAGGTGGTGCCACATACTGTATACTCATCCTCCAGGGTACATGTTTTCTTAATTACGAGCCGCTTCTTCCATCACACACTAAAGAAAGACCCCACAGAAATGATGGGCCCACACAGGTTCTGTCATGCTCACACAGGATGTAGGAAAGGCATATTTAACTGAGTTATTTGACATATTACTATTAAAAGACAGGATTCATTCAGTTAATATGATTAAATGTTGGGCCTTTTATTTTTTAAACCATTTCTTTATTAGAATCTGCATATGCTGGAGCGAAAATGGCCCTTAGTGGGGGAAGAAAGTACCTTTGTTGTTCCTTAAAATGTCGAGCAGCAGGCTGTGGCAGGTGACATCTACGGGGAGGGGGTGGGCAGTTGGGCGTGCACAGATATTTTAATACTAAAAAAACTTACCTTAACCAACTTCCTCAGCTCTGGACCTCATCTCAACCAGATACTGAAGTGCGAGCACCAATGGGAGTCGCCTCAATCGTCTCTCCCAAGGACACCAGAGCCCTGCACTTACTCTTGAGACAGCTGGGTTAGAGGTTTCAAAGTGCGCATGTGTGGCTGGCTGTCGCAAGAAGGCCGGCCAAAAAGACATGATCACTTTGAAAATTGCAAACACAGTCCACCCTCCTCCCTGCTGCTGTCATTCAGCAGCGGCCCCGCCCCCATCCTGACGGAGGATGAAAAATAAAATGGTAATGCATTCCTCCTCAAACTAGGCTCATCTCCTCCTCCCTTCTTTTTAAGAAAGAAGTCAAAAATATCCTTATGGCTAAATACACTTGAACAATGCGTTTGATTGACATTGCGTCGAACAGTATTACCAGTATTTTATTATGATATAGCCTTTATATTCCTATGCACGTGTGTTTTGACTTATATTTCTGTATTATTTACATCGTTCTGATGACCTACGCTCCAACTATGCCATGCTACCTCATACCTGTACTATACGTAATATTTTTGCTATGTACATGAACTTGATGATCTACCTCCCTACTATGCCCTCTTGTTCCCCTACCCCCCCACTTGCCTATGTAAAGCGCTCTGTTATCTGCAAAGATCTTGTTCGCGCTATATAAAACTTTCAAAATAAAATACCATTTTATTTTTCATGTTTGAGGGTAATTTAAGTGGGGCGACGCTCCTCCGTGCCAACGGAGGAGCTGCCCCTGGCAGCAGGTGCTTGTTTCTGCTATAAGGGTTGTTTAGGTGGTGAATGTGTGGTTCTGTAACAGCTGGTATCTCCAAAAGTGGGTGTGTGTGTTTATGCCACAGTTGCTCAGAAGCCCACAGATGTCCAGAGATGTGTGTGCTGCGCGTGAGTGCTGATATCTTTGACAAGGATTTCTTGTCTTTTCGTAGCATATCAGATCACCCACCGCCTGAACACAACTACCTCCAACACTGCCACGGTGGAAGTGCTGAACCCCAGCGTACGGCAGTACACCGCTACAGGCCTGAGGCCAGAGTCTGTCTACCTCTTCCGGATCACAGCCCAAACCAGGAAGGGCTGGGGCGAGGCAGCAGAGGCACTGGTGGTGACCACAGAGAAGAGAGGTGAGTGCAGGCCCTTGAGAGCAGCACGTATAGGGCAGCGGCTGACGGATGTGTCAGTCTATGGTGACCTGAGGGAGGAAAAATTGTAATGAGTGTATCAGGGAGTCTCCACTTAGCCCCAGGTGGTGCTTCATTGTTCCAGACACTGGTCCATGTTGCAGGATCTACAGGTTGCAGCCCAAAACTTGGTATAGACGGGGTGCCCGTCCCTTCACTACACAATGACTATGTAGGCAGGGAGCGTCTCGCAGTATATTTGTTATAGTGAAGATGGTTGTGCTGTAGGGTAGGGGATGCCTTACACTTTGAAGGATATTGCTATTCATGGGTATTATATTCCTTGAGAGCCCAACACCTCACCTAGGATAAAATGCCACATCTCTCATCTACCCCAGCCTTTGCTTTTGAGGGGCGACCATATCACTTATTAAGGCATCCATTCCAGCCCTCACCCATTGGAGGAGACCAAATTGCTCTGGGAGGTATCAATTCCAGCATTCACCTGTAGGGTGACACCGCATCAGTCAAGGAAGTCCCTTTGTCTTCAGTAGGTCGATACAGTGATATTAGCTTTGATCTTCGTATCTCACATACCTCTTGTATTTACAGATCGCCCACAGCCACCCAGTACCCCACTGGTTCAGCAGGAGGACGTCATGGCGAGGAGTGTTCTGCTGTCGTGGGAGCCAGGCAGCGATGGCTTGTCTCCAGTCCGGTATTACACCATCCAGTACCGGGAGTTGCCGAATGGCGAGTGGGCTGTGCATTCCACCGCAGCCAGCCATAACTCCTCCTCTGCCGCCATCGTGGATAGGTGAGGTGGGAGCTCGGTACTCTCAAAGTCATGTGTGGTTACTGGTCTACTGCCTTGTGCTGTTTTGAACTGTGAACATTCTTAGTCCTGAATCACAGATTAGCCCTGGTGTAAACAAATCCCTTAGAATACCCCCACTGCTAGACCCCAGAACACCCCAGTGCAAGAACACCCAGAATATTCTTAATTTGATGATCAAGAATGCCCCATGTGCTATATTTTGTATCCACAGCCAGAACCCAAAAGGCTCCTGGGCCAAAATCGCAACGCACAGCACCCCCAAGACGCCACACGATCTTAGGTTTGAAAACTCACAGTAGACTCTGCAGAACATCTTGAAAATATCCCCGGCACCAAAAGATCACCAATGTTCATAGGAGGACTTCTTTGTTTGGGTCACCCAGAAACTCGGGGTTGGAAGATCTGACAGAGCACCTTGAAGGATCAGGGCGACCTCACTTCTCATAGTGGCTTGAGGGAGCGTGGCGAATGGGCTCCTCTTCCTCAGAAACCCATCTTCTACTAAATCTGTGAGCAGTGTCCAAAAGGTCTCCCCTGAGGCTGGTTTGTCCTACCATTGCAGGAGTGGACACCCTGGCACCTGGTCCAGGAGTCAACCATTGCAGCAAAGGACACCCTGGCTCCTGGTCCAGGAGTCAACCATTGCAGGAGGGGACACCCTGGCTCCTGGTTCAGTAGTCAACCATTGCAGGAGGGGACACCCTGGCTCCTGGTCCAGTAGTCAACCATTGCAGGAGGGGACACCCTGGCTCCAGGTTCAGTAGTCAACCATTGCAGGAGGGGACACCCTGGCTCCTGGTCCAGGAGTCAACCATTGCAGGAGGGGACACCCTGGCTCCTGGTTCAGTAGTCAACCATTGCAGGAGGGGACACCCTGGCTCCTGGTCCAGGAGTCAACCATTGCAGGAGGGGACACCCTGGCTCCTGGTTCAGTAGTCAACCATTGCAGGAGGGGACACCCTGGCTCCTGGTCCAGGAGTCAACCATTGCAGGAGGGGACACCCTGGCTCCTGGTTCAGTAGTCAACCATTGCAGGAGGGGACACCCTGACACCTGGTCCAGGATTCAACCATTGCAGGAAAGGACACCCTGGCTCCTGGTCCAGGAGTCAACCATTGCAGGAGGGGACACCCTGGATCCTGGTCCAGGAGTCAACCATTGCAGCAAAGGACACCCTGGCTCCTGGTCCAGGAGTCAACCATTGCAGGAGGGGACACCCTGACACCTGGTCCAGGATTCAACCATTGCAGGAGGGGACACCCTGGCTCCTGGTTCAGTAGTCAACCATTGCAGGAGGGGACACCCTGACACCTGGTCCAGGAGTCAACCATTGCACGATGGGACCTCCTGGACCAGGAGTCAACCACTGAGGGAGGGGACACCCTGGCTCCTGGTCCAGGAGTCAACCGTTGAGGGAGGGGACGCCCTGGCTTCTGGACCAGGTGTCAACCACTGAGGGAGGGGACACCCTGGCTCTTGGTACAAGAGTCAACCATTGTAGGAGGGGACACCCTGGCACCTGGTCCAGGAGTCAACCATTGCAGGAGGGGACACCCTGGCTCCTGGTTCAGTAGTCAACCATTGCAGGAGGGGACACCCTGACACCTGGTCCAGGAGTCAACCATTGCACGATGGGACACCCTGGCTCCTGGACCAGGAGTCAACCATTGCAGGAGGGGACACCCTGACACCTGTTCCAGGATTCAACCATTGCAGGAGGGGACACCCTGGCTCCTGGTCCAGGAGTCAACCATTGCAGCAAAGGACACCGTGGCTCCTGGTCCAGGAGTCAACCATTGCAGGAAGGGACACCCTGACACCTGGTCCAGGATTCAACCATTGCAGGAGGGGACACCCTGACACCTGGTCCAGGAGTCAACCATTGCACGATGGGACACCCTGACTCCTGGACCAGGAGTCAACCACTGAGGGAGGGGACACCCTGGCTCCTGGTCCAGGAGTCAACCACTGAGGGAGGGGACACCCTGGCTCCTGGTCCAGGAGTCAACCGTTGAGGGAGGGGACGCCCTGGCTTCTGGACCAGGTGTCAACCACTGAGGGAGGGGACACCCTGGCTCTTGGTACAAGAGTCAACCATTGAGGGAGCGGACAGCCTATCACATGTAGCGACTGTCCCAGAGGGAGCCTCGCATGCAGAGTGCTTCGGCACATGCCACAGGTGCTAAGCCAGTTCTGTGAATCATTTGTCCCAGAACAGATCTGAAGCCCTTTAGCACTCTACGAAAGCAAAGTTTGCCTATCTTTCAAAAGAAAGCCTTTAAACATGACAATAGGTAGAGTACAAAATTGAGCAGCACTGCAATTAACAAGCCTTACAGCCACGGATCCACTTCCACTACACTCTTTAACCCCTTCCACGCTGATGACGAGCTGGGCTCGTCATGAGGTAGCCTCCTGGCACGCTGATGACGAGCCCAGCTCGTCACGTAAATGCGCTTTAAAAAATCTCAGCGTACGAGCGGAATTCCGCCCGCACGCATGCGGTTAAGAAAGAAGTAAAAGCTATCCTCATGGCTAAATACACCTGAACTATCATTTCGGTCTCTTTAAAGACTCTGCACCGATCAGTTTTACTTGTTTGACCCCATTGCTTATTTGTATTACTTGTATGTTTGATTTACATGTCTGGCTTTGCCCCCACCTTTTGTACTACTAGCTTTAATGACTTACCTATTCGACTTACCTGTTCGACCTTCTGTACTACTAGCTTTAATGACTTACCTGTTCGACTATGCTCCCTCATATACCCCTTCCTTTGTAAAGCGCTCTGATATCTGCAAAGATCTTGTCCGCGCTATATAAAACTTTCAAAATGAAAAATGAAAAATGAAACCTTACAGCCACGGATCTCCCATCAGTGCCACAGATTTCTTATAGAATTATTGACAAACTGGAGGCAAGTTCAGCAAGTGTACAATGACTAGTGGAATTTTGCAATCTTCCCACCTTACATGCAGTCGGTCCTCTCACCTCCTGGGCAAGGAGAGGTGCAACTGTTGGGTAATACCATCGTAGCCTTCGTGCGACGGGAAAGTCACTAGGAGAATTGTGTTCCCTACCTGGAAGGGTGAGTCCTGCTCCCTGCCAGGTGTTCTCAGCGTCCATAGCAACGGCCCTCCTGCTTAGAGCAAACCATCCAGGCATTCCAAAGGGAGGTTCTAGCTCGGGCTCTTTGCAGGTTATTTGCCTTCAGAGACATTGCTGCCCCCCGTATCCAGGTTGGCATGGCATCTTCTGCCCCGGTAGGCCACATACTAATCCCTTTCTCAGAAGCACTCAATTACACAGTGTGCACCCGGAAGTGCGGAGCAGGGAGCCTGCAGCACTGGTCTTCAGCGTACCCCTAGCCCAGACTCTAGTAGTGTTCAAAGAAATGGACAGGCAACGCAGCCTCTCAGCATCACTCCCAGGCTAACTTCTGTTATCGCCTTGATTCTGTCTAGTCGAGGGTGCGGCGTGTGCTTGGGAAGCTGTCCCCCTGGCATGCCTTCTAAAAGACATCCACAGCAGAGTAGTTTTGGCTACTCGTAGTTTGATTTACACGATCTTTGATATTATCAACTACATTGTCCATTTACACGCCATAGAACAAGCAGCACCGGCTTGACTTGTAGGTTTATAGGTGGAAGGAACATATTGTCCTTTCTGCTTCCCGGCAGCCGCGGGAAGCTGTTTCATGACGCTCTGCCCCATCTGTTTGGAATTCATGCTGATGTGTACATAAAATGAGCTTCGACGTCGTCATCAGGCTAGACAGTAAAAACTTCAGAGCGCATGCAGATTGCATAGGATAATGTATTGTTCTACATAGCACCTGCCACCACAGTGTTGATGTTTCTTGATGACGATTTGTATAGACCGCTAATGGCATTCAGCAGACACAGGTTTGTTTTCTCTAAACACAGAACAATACCCCCATACTCTCTTCTGGCACATAAAATAACATGCTGTCCTACCCTCTTACCTCCCCACCCTCAACAGCCAGATATCACAGAGACCTGCACTTTAAAGTCAGCGAGATTTGACCCGGGACTCTTTCTTTCCTTGCACGCGACACAGACACTGCTTGTAGCCCTGGGTTGATAATGCAGAAAAGAAAAGCTGCATGTGCCAGAATCCTAACAACTGGATGAACTCCTCACAACTTTTGTAGCTGGCGTGAGCTCGCTAAATGACACCACCAATAGGAAGTGCCGCAGTTTGGCTTAACAGCGCCTTACCTGTAGACTGTCGTCTAAGGTGGTCCCTCTGCTTCGTCCTGCTTTCTCTAACTCCAAATCCTAAGGTGAGGGCAACTGGTGCCTCGAGAACTTCAGAGAACTTATATTGTGTGTACATTCATCTTTATATCAGGGATTGTTCTGATATCTGCTGCCTGCCTTCAGCACAACCAATTTATAGGAAACCCCGCCAAATGAATGAATTCCCACCAGTCAATCTCCAACCCCCATCTTACACCGCAATCGCATACCTTCTCACAATAATTTCCGATAACCTTGGAAGCAAAGACAGCGACACCTTCGACATCAAGTAGCTGGTCTCTGGAGCTGACCGCTAGCGGTCCACCTTACCGGCTGATGTCAGCGCTGGGGCAAAGGGCTTACTCTAGGGCCTAAGGTAGCCTTGGGTTAGTTGCCCCTCACCCTACCTCTGATGCCCACAGGGGAGTCCAGAGTAAATGGTGGAGCAGCACCACTGATAATCTCTCTCTTTCTCTCTCCCTCTCTCCTCCCACGCAGGTTGAAGCCGTTCACTTCCTACAAGTTCCGGGTGATGGCCACGAATGACATCGGGGACAGCGAGTACAGCCAGGAGTCCGACTCCCTGACCACGCTGCAGGCCGGTCCGTAAATCCTTCTCTTTTGCAGCTGTTATTTCGTGCAATTTTATTGCAAAACAAAGTGTGAAAAAGGACAATGCATGGGCACATTGTGCTTAGGGACAGATATAATGGCAGGGTGTTTCTTCTTTAACTCTCCCTCCTCTCAAGGCTGTGTTCTCTCTTTCATCTGGTGCATGTGTCATGGTCGTCTTTCTCTCCTCTCTTTCTATATCCCTATTTTTCCCTTTCCTTCTCCATTATTCTTGCTCTCTTACCTCACCCTGCCTCCCTCTCTCTTCTCTTTCTGGTCACTTCTTTTCTATTCATCCACTTACATGTTCTTTCTGGCTCCTGACTTCTATTGGTTTCCTGTTCTCATTGTTGGAAGATGACAGAGGTTCTCCCATTGAATTGAGTCAATGACTGAAGATGGCCAGGCATCCTTTCTGAAGTGTGGCCAGGCTTCAGGTCTCTCCTACAGTAGCCCGCAGAAGGGATCAGGGCGCCATAGTGCTTTGTGTTGCTGATCGGTTTCAAAGCGCCTCTGCAGACCGCTGGTCGTAGGCAGTCATTGTCCAGCGTCTCTTTGAAACTGGTTAAGTGTCACAGCACGTTGCTTTCTATGAATTGAATAATGCGTGCTCGGTCGGCCTGGAATATCCTCATTGGATAAGAACTATAAACAGAATGCGATGAAATGGAAATTCCCAGAGCGCTTATTGCTAGTCTTCAATACATTGACAAATCTCACTTAAAGCTCAAGAAGCAGTTTTTCTGCGTCCCCTAAGTTTTTAAGGCAAACTTCACATTGCTGAAACGTTTACTCTACGTCTCATCCCCCAATAATGGTAGAATTTGCACTAAAAGGATGAAGGCTGTTAGAGAGTACTAAGCTTTCCTTTCAGAAGTTGTCAGGGGGTGGGCCAAGGCCTGCTGTTCAGAAGTTACATCATGCTTTATTGCAAGATTGACAGTCGTGGGTGGTTAAGTAAGGGCTGCTTGATCACTACAGGGTGAACTGTATCACCACTACTGGCTGGAGGCACTTGAAAATGCCACTGTCATGCTCGTTGCCTATGCCGCAATGGCAGCTTCGAGATTCCTCCATCCACAGCAGTCTGTTGTGGGTCAAATCGGACCCCAAAGTGTGGTGCATTTGCTTCCTTTTATATTCAGTTGTGAGAGCTTGATGTTTGTTTGCGAAGCTGTGAAAGATAAAGCACTTTGTTTGTTTTTTACCTCTTCAGCTCCAGATGAAGCTCCCACGATCCTCACTGTTACGCCTCACACCACAACATCAGTCCTCATCCGCTGGAAGGTACGATCCTGGGGCACTTTAACTTTAAATTCTATCTGTAATTAACTCTGGAGCACTTTCATTTTCAGCATCTTCTTTGTGTGTTTCTGGAGAACAGTTGATTTAGACTAGTATCTAGCCGTTTAATACTTTCACTACAAATAGTATAACTAACTTCCAAGCGCTTTATTTTACCAACTTAGTGTGTGTTACACTGGGGCCCTTTCACTTTGGTCATTGTATCTGACACCCAAGCACTTTCATCCTGTACAAGAAACACCAAACCTTTGGTACATCTGACCCTGCAGATCTCCCACTTGGTATTAGTCACTTGGTACACCTAACTGAGCGCTTACTGATGGTAATATCTTCAGAGTTTACCACCTGGAGGGCTCTCGCTACTACAGTCTAGGGGCCTCATTTATGAAGCCGTGCGTCAGTTTTGCGCTTCCAATGCGTCACTTTTTGTGACGCATCGGCGGCGTAAAACATGCCTCCAGTTGCGCACTATTCACAAAGTGACACATCTAAGCAGATGCGTCACTTTGTAAACCCCTGCGCAACATTATACCTGTGTCAGGTATAATGTATGCAGGGGGCGTTCCCCCGCAAAAAGCCTCATAGGAGTGACGCAGTGAAATCTATGAGATTTTACTGCGTCACTTTTTGGACGTCGTTGCGTCAAAATCTTGCGCCTGCCTCACACCAGGCATAAGACTGACGCAGGCCCTTTCACATGGGGCTTGCCCCATGTGAAAGGACGCATTGCTGGAGTTGCGTCACTTTTGTGACACACTCCAACAATGCGTCACTTTTGCGCTTACAGATACGTCAGAAATACTGACTGTTCTGTAACTCCTTGCGACATGATGCGTCATACATTAAATATGACGCATCAGGTATGTCGCAAGGAGTGCGCACTGAGAAGCGACGCATCACTGCTTTCACACAGCGATGCGTCATTTCTCATAAATGAGGCCCTACGTTTCTAAGAATGTTCTCATTGATACAGCGTAAGAACATGGAATACTACAACTCTCACTGTTAAGTAGTCTGTATATCTTACTACATGTATTTAAATTCTTCTGCTCAGGTATTACGTCTGTTAAAAAAAAGTCTGCTGACCCACAAATATGAGGTCTGAAAGTGTTTATAAACAAAAAGAAAAATCAATCTGTGAATCACAGAAACGGGGGACAAGGGGATCCCCAATAACTAAATGAACATAATCTGTACAAGCAAGGCTTAAATGTATATGTCTGTGTGCACCTGGAGCCAATGGAGATCATGTGATGAAACTGAAACAAGTTATGCAGGATCTGAAGTCACGAGGAAGGTTGCAGACAATCTTCAAATAGACACAGAAATTAAACCAAACAGTAATGAGCAAGCGAATCAGACACTTCTCAGCCCCAGGCATGAGAACGAGGCTTTGCATGTCATAGAAGTGCCCAGCATAAAGGCATGGTTAGCAGGGAGCAGAAAGATGGCTGCAGCAGTACCGGCAGGATAAAGGAAGACACATTTAAATATCACACTACAAAAAGTTTTTCAGTAGTAAAATATCTGGCGTCAATGCTCCGTTTTTTTCTTAGCTTAGTCTCTTATGCCATTTTACTGTTTGCAGCCAAGTGTAGTTTTGGTCAATTACTCTCAGCACCCAGAACAAGCTAGATTGGAAGTCTTTGAATGAGTGTTGCTCTGTCTCTGCCGAGCAGAGCAATTCAGAATCGTGTACCCCACATCCTTATATTGTTGTTTAAGAGGACAATCCGATGGCCAGTCCTCCTGTGGCATAAACCACCGACCAGACAGACCTTCGTCAGGTTTTCCTCACAGATTAAAGCTACAAAGACACCACTTTCGACACTAAAAAGGTAGAAAAGGGGAGTTCAACACATGCAGGCAGAAATCTTGATTTTACGGATTTCGACATTAAGAGGCAGGTTGAACCTCCCCAAATAGGAGATGTCCACACATGGTTGTGGTGTAATGGGATCTCCGTTAATAGGTCATGAGGATGGACAGGTTCTTGTTGAAATAATGCCCAGGTAGAAGAGTTGAAGCACAGCAGCGCAAAAATCCATCTGTCCAGATCGTCTCCAAGGACACTTAAGTTAATACCATGAATTAGTCCAACTAATCTTTCATCCCATACATGGTTTGACTTTTAATTCGGATGTAAATGTTGAGGAATTTATTCTGTTGAGAGGAAATGGTAAACAACATGTCCGCTATGGACTAGCAGCATTGTCAGTTTATCTAACGGTGGGAGCACTTCCGGTTACAGGGGCAGTTTATCACTGGAACACTTAGCTTTACCCAGTCAGGAGATCTAACTCTGGGGACCCTCACTGTACCACTGCAAGTGCATCTATATCTCAGTGCTAATAACCCTAGCGGGCTCTCTCTGTACCTCTGCAACTGTCTCTCAGTGCTCCTCCGCGAAGTGACAACAAAACTCAGCAAAGTTCCGCAAGTGGCAGAGTGCAGTGCCGTTCATGCTGATCTTCCTGCCGCTTAAGTAGAAATTCTACCGAGCGCAGCTCGCTCTTGCCAACTTACCGTTGGCGGGTGTAAACAGGGAAAAACTCAACTGCACTACACGGAGCATTTTGTGCACTCCGCGAGTGCAGAAAACTCCGCAAACGGAGCAGAGTTCACCACCCAGGCCACCCTGTAGCATTTCACCCCCTTCAAGGGAAAAGGTGTGTTCAGTGGTCACTGAATAATATCATTAGAGTCTTGAGTGTGTCTAAACAACAGGGTGGGAGGGGGTCTAGGACTGAGCCAGTCCTAGGAGAACAGACTGCCAAGTGCTCATTTCTGTCCTTTTTATTGACTACCACAGGCCCCGGCGGAAGACAAGATCAACGGGATCCTGTTAGGTTACCGCATCCGGTACCGCGAGCTGGTGTATGACGGGCTCCGCAGCTTCACCTCGCGCACTATCAACAACCCCAGCGCTAAGTGGACTGAGCTCACGTGTGAGTAGAGTCATCTGTCTGGGGCTGTCATTGGAAAGAAGGGCCTGGTAGAGAGAACCCTGGCACACTGCCCGCTGGACCCTCCAGGGCATGCCTTAACTAAGAGAAACAGCAGGAAAGCATCATTGTTTATTTATTATATCCTATCTCGATCTGCAGAATGTTATACTGCTTTTTGTAAATAATGTAATGTATCATGTTTTAATTGTGCAATGTGTTTAGAGGTACATTAGCACAATTTAATATTGTTGTTCAGCATATTTTGAAGCACTTTCAAAATTATTTGGGTTTTTCTGTTGTCCACACCGTTTCACCTTTTAACAATGCAGCTGTGTTTTCATGTTGTTTTTAATGCGTGTTGTGTCCTGGTTTTCCAGCTTCCCATGGCAATGTTGGCTGGCTCCTTCATGTACAGTTGTGTACCTTACACCTTTCAGTTTTGTGTTTTCTGTATCAACATGCCTAGAGATGTGGCGCAGCGGCCAGGGTGGCTGACTTCGGAGCACGGGGCTCACAGTCCGATCCCTGGCGCCGGGGGCAGCTCAGCCCAACACAAAGCGACTCTGGGCAATAGCTCGATTAATCTTCCTGATGGCCCCAGTGCCTTGAGACCCTTAGGGGTGATTAGTTTGCGCTTTACAAATACTAGATTATTATTATTATTCATGACACTGTATGACTCTAATTCAACAAATATTAAGTAAATTGGCTGGACAGCAACTCTAAAGAAAATAAATTCTACTTTGCAATTATCTTTTTCCTCCTACTAGGTTCACTGAATAGTTACATTTTGAGAAACAACAGGGACAATTTCGATAGAAAGTCCAAAAGGACTGGAGGAAAATGAGTAAAATGAGTCACAGGTGCGGCATAGCCTTTCCTAGTCTTTCCGGTATTTTGTCACAAAACATAATTTTCCTATAAGACGGTTGATCCTCCCCTAAGCCTACACCTCCAGGGCCGGTGGTCTCTGGTGTACAAACACATCGCATCCTGGCATTTGAAACGTTGGCCTGTCCACTGAAAACAACACTCCAGTTTCCAGAATGCGCATTGCATTGCGTTTGATTTTAGATTCTGGTTTCTGAACTATGGAGTCTGGTGGCCTGAAGTCCAAGGGCCTAGTTGTAAAATGAAATATCCTGGTATTAGACGTCTCTGGGAAATGTTTTTGAGGTTATTTATTTTTGATAAGTTAACCAATGCATAGCAATTAACTTGTATGTATTGAGACAGTTCCTATAACAATTCTGCTGAAATTATATTATTTATTTTGTTGCAGATTCAGTTTCCCTACTTCCCTGCCTGACTCTGTGTGGCCTGTGTTGTTGATTAGCAAAAGTTGATTATTTAAATAGTCATATGAATTAGATGTTGAAGGCGCTTACCTTTAGTTCTGTCTTCCAGTCTGAGCTGCTTAAAGGGCGCAGATTATCAGAACCTGCCATGAGAAAAAATACTAAAATCCCAAACAGTGCTTAATTTGTTAAAAACAAAAAAAAATATGTGTGCCAGAGCCCTCGTCAGGAGGCCACTGCAGCCTGCTCCGCCAGTTGCTACCACCACCACATCCAATGCCTTGCCAACACAACTACTAACCATCACATTTCTTCAAGTGTGACAATTCAGTCTATTCCAGGCCCTCAAAGCTTTAAGAATGGCTTGGGTGTCAGGTATTTGGCATTTTTGTAATGTATATTAACAAACCAACAAGTGTTGGTGTATTCAACTTTAAGTTAGACAAACAGCGCCACCATGTGGCAGACTGTCATGATTGCCAGTGTTGACAATTAAGTGCTGGTGCTGAGCACTGGAAACCACTGGCTCAAATTAAGCACTGATCCCAAATGTGAAAACTCATTACACAAGCATGCATCTTGCCACATTAGCATGGGCCCTGCTGAGGAGGCGAGCATGCTACTATAAACAGCTGTATAACTGAAGCTGCTAACAGAACGTATGCTGAAGGCAGGGCTTGCTGCATATCAGTGCTTAGTTTGTAAAATAGTAAGCGCCAGAGCCCTTCCCCGAAGGCCCATGCAGCTTGTGTTGAGAATAATCTGCCGGTGCCAAGCTCCAGAAACAACTCAAATTAAACACTGATGTAGATGTATCTGTGTATGTGAGAGACCAGTGAGCCCACAGGAGCTCTTACAAGCCCACTCGCACTAGAAAAAAAAGAACATTTTTGCAGGACACTAACTTTTGCACTATTGCACAAAGGCGAGTAAGTGCTGTTTTGCTTGCGTGTTTTACTGGCTATCCAGTATAAATTTAAATGAAAGGACAGTCACCCAAATGTAAGCCACATAACTTGCGTTAAGTCATGCAAATTGCTCGTGATACTGCTAACGCGGGATTACTGGTTACTAATTATCTTACCAAATCCCATTTCCTGTCGACTGAATCGTTGGTACCTGTCTTGAGTAAAAGGTAATCTCGCAGTAAACAATCAATTTAAGAACTTACACCACTCTAAATGACCACTGACCAAAATTAAGTTTTAAAGATTTAATATAAAGTCAAAGATAACTGAAGATACAAACTTCTCAAAATGAGATTCAAGAGGTAGATCGGTATCACTATGAACATGAACTTTTTGAATAGTCTGAGTCTGAAAAACAGAATAATAAGTACAAGTTCGAAAACCATCAGCGTTGCCAAAATGGATACAAGTTGCAACCTCAAAGTCATTACAGAAAAGAAAATTAAGGTTAGTCTGTCCCTACACTATATTAAGTGACATCCCTACTTAGCAAGATCTTAACCCTCTAGGTGTCAGCCGTGGTGACTTCCTAAGAAGATCACGCACTTCTCTTTGTCTCTTCTCTGATAATGGGTCTCTCCTGATCAGCCTAACTGCCTACCCATCCGCTTCCTTAGGCTCCCAAAATCATCTGCTCTCCTCTCCTCCCGGGTCACTTTCCCTAATACCAAATCACATTTCCAATAGAAATGCCCCTTGAGACGCCCCTCACGTGGTACATCTTTGCGCGGTAAACTCCATGATGGTACTCTTGAAGACCCTCGTTATAGTTGACCTTGGTTCCCAGGCGGCTTCTTCAGTGCGCTGATACCCCCTGAAATTCCTGGAAACTCCTACAGGCCTGCGCAAGGCGCCACTGAACAAAGTCCCTTTCATTCGAGCTGATTAGGACCCTCGCACCTGCATACAGCTCGTCCTGCAGTGGGCCTCAAATTCCAGACTTCACCATATCTTAGGCCATAAAACACTCTCAGAGCTCCATACTGGACACCTCACGACCTCTCCTCTAACGAGCACATGACGATTTAAACTACATGACATTATCTGTTCTGGCCTACTTGATTTACATGCAGCAGGTTCCTGCACTCTTAAAACGTTAACTTGATTTAAACAGCAAACATTCTTAACTAGCATACGTTTCTAAAATAACACATCTATAAAGCATATACTTTTAACCCTAAGTTCAATAGTACATTTTGAAAGAACCATGTCAACTTTATCTCACATTATTTTAGCAGCACGTTCAGGTTTGCTGTGAATTGCCCTAAGGCCTACACAAAATACTGGAATCCAAAGTTACATTTAATTCGGACATGACTCTTTTAACATGAGAGAACCATGAGGTTTTCACATATACTCCAACATTTCTACATTTAATCTCACACCGTTATAATTATGGTTACTCTACTTAACATTCTATACATTTCGCTATTGAATATAAAACACTCGTGTGCAAAACATGTTTAAACTAACTACGTGCTTGTAAATATGGCGTACTTATACATTTTTTCAAACTTGTGCTCTCTCAGTCCCCCCTTTGATGACCTTTAGGGGTCATCATTACCATGACACTAAAATGTAGAACCTTTAAAGTGAAGACAGGGTAGTACCACTTCTTTTCATACTCTCTAATGCTTTCAGACTCTTATATTGAGTGTCCTGCATCGCTGTCAACTCTTCTTCCTGTTTCTTCATAGCTCTCTGTAACCTATTTGCTCTATACCATTGATACAAACGCACCAATCCCCACAAAGTGATTACACAAATCACTACTATGATGATGGGTTTCAATATGTACCAAACGATACCCTTTCCTAAGTTGGCAAACCAACTTCCAACTTTACCCATTCCATGACCTACTTTTTCCCACACATTTACCTTTGCCAGGTCCTCAATTTCGTAGTGTATGGCAGTGATGTTTTGTATATACTTCTCTAGAGGCTTTGAATTGTCTGGAATGTAAGTACAGCATTCCTGTACCTTCAAGGCCCTACAGACTCCTCCCTCTTTTGCTAACAGAACATCTAAAGCAAGTCGGTTCTGAAGAACCATTGCCCTAATCGATTGCATCTCCCCCTCTATCAGCATCAAGGATCTTGCAGTACTGGCAGACAGTCTATCTACGATTGTAGCTAACCTCCTGATCTTAATGTCATTCATTATCAATCCTAAGAAAGGGAATGCAGCACCTATTACATCTCCAACTACTTCTGCTGCACCCAGCCCTCGCTTCCATCTAGTTGATATTTCTTTCTTAGGCGTGTCTAAATTCTCAACATGATATATTTTAGGAAAGACAACAGCCAGATAGCATGATCCGTACCAATTATCTGGTAACTTCACATAGGCATATCTTCCACATACAAAATATACATTTGGTATTGCTTGCATCCCTTTCATGAAGTTCTTAGAGTAGTACTCCAATTGAAAGGCATGTTCACAATTTACTTGTCCTACATAAACGTTTTCATAATAGGAGTAACTCCTGTGAATGCACAGTTTCCCCCGTTTCTCCTTATCCAAAGCAATTGGACCAATACTACCTTTTCGTTGTTGTGCCCTTTCCTCCTTGGTCCAATCTGTTTCCCCTTGTCCTGATGCCTTCAATATCTTCTGCCTCCTGTATCTAGTATCTACCTGAGCTATAAACTTTTTCTCAACTTCTGATATTTGACAAGTCAGATTGTTTATTCGAGCATGTGAAGTATCTAACGTTCTCCATGGAATAAACCATTTGTGTAATCTGTCTTCGCTTTTGTAGTAGTCCCATTTGTTCAAATGCTTGAAATTCGGAACCTCTGGCAATGTCGAGTCGAAATTCGAGAAGTAATACTCAAATCCGTCTCGTCCATAAAACATACTTAACAATAAACTGCACGTTATCCCATAGGTCAACGGGAGATGATGGTATTTGATACCCTCCTCCACCGAAATTGGTAATTGCATACAGACATAACAATCCTTTACTTCCATGGCATCAACATATTCATAAAGCAACTTAGCATAAGCATTTGACTTGTAATTCCCCTGTGACTCATCCATGTGTAACCTTTTTACTTCTGCATCTAACAACGCTTTGTCTTTCTCATTGATGTTTCCCTTCTCCTTAATAATGGTAGTTCTCGGTGTTGACACTCCCTTATCCTCCTTAACTGTGGTTCCATCCCCTTCGTGTCCCGCTAGGAATGAAACAGTTACCACTAAAATTATAAGAGAAACCACTACTCCTAAAAATGTAACAGCTATACATTTTGCCCTGCGGTTCGGGTTGCCAGCCTCCATGTTCTCAAACAGTGTAGTTTTCGACTATCTTCCAGCATTCACTTCCTCTTTTTTTTTAAACAAAGTCTTTCTCTCTTGCAATGTCTTTCTTGGAACACTTGGAAGCTTGACAATTTATTTCCGCAAAACAATTCAAAGTCCAGTAGAATAGACAACCCTAGTCCTTCTCCATCCGCTAAAAGGAAACCCCTACCATTTTTTTTTCTTCTTCCACTCGGCGCTAGGTTATCTTGCAACAATTTACAATTTCTTTTCAAAAGTCTTATTTTCGTCTGAAGTTATGTATGACTCAAGGAGTGACACTACTTCTTCATAAATGTCCATCCGAAGTATCATTCCCTCAGGTTCTGGACAGTTCGTACCACAACATGGAAAGTCAACTTTTTCTAGGATTATTCTCCTTATTTCGCTCAAGACAAGTGGACGGACGAAATTGAGAGTTAGCGTTTTTTCAATTTCCAATCCTGGTACTATCAGTTCTATATCCACAATTACAAAGGGGTCCGTTCTAATCAAGATCACTTTCTTCACTTTTCCAGATCTGCACCCCCTTGAAGCCATTCGCAATATGATATTAGTCCACAACAATAAGCGCTCCTAGCATTTCTACTACTCGCTCAAGCATTTCCAAACGAAGAAGAGTTCCCTCCAATATTGGATATCGTGAACAGCAAACTGGAAACTCAACTGTCTCTAAAAGCAATTTTCTTATTCCACTCAGAAGAGCAGGATGAACGATGTTGAGTGTCAGCAACCTTTCGGTCTCCGCTCCTGGCAGTAGAAACTTTATTTGCACTGTGATGATCGGGTCAGTTCTGATCAGTTCCACTTCCCTGATCCTCCCTGTTCTGTGTCTCCCAGACATCTGCAACAAGGTAGGTCCAGTCGGGAGTAGAGTATCTTCTGCTAGGCACTCGCACCCTACTTGATCTTCTAAGACCCTCCTCGGCTTGATCCTGGATATCTTCTTCTGGATCTGAGTCTTCGGATATAGGAGTAAGCGTTTCTTCTTGGGCCGACCTCAAACTTAGCCTTCTTCTTCTTGCTGGCCAAGTGGCAGCTCCAAGCCTTATTCTCCTATTTCTCGTCCTCTCATTTGGTTCTTGGTCGCTCCGATACGGATCTGAGTCTGAGTCGTATTCACTTCTGCTCTCTCCTTCAGTTGCGTCTTCTGTCTCACTGCCGTCCTGCCTTCGCTCTTCTTCTGAATCCGATGCGTTCCCAACTTCTTCCGACACCTCCTCAGCTGCCCCAATCCCTTCTTGCGACTCTTCTTCCACTTCCGGGCTTTCGTCTGGGATGGGAGCTGTTCCTTCTAGAGGTGCTGGAACTCTTCGAGTATGGGATGCATGAATCCAATTTGGCAGCCCCCCGCACTTCACCGCGGTGTTCGTGATCAGGATTACCTGAAAGGGCCCACGCCAGCGAACATCTAGGCAGTTCTTCCGGACGTGCTTTTTAACCAAGACCCAGTCCCCTGGGTTCAGGTCATGACACAGGTTCCTCGCTGCTGGAACTTCAGCCGCATGCACCTGAAGGGACACAGAATGGATGGCGTCAGACAGTCCTTTACAATAATCCAAGATCAGATCATCTGTAATATTCAATAGAGCAGTAGTTGGAACTGTAGGAAGTCTCATGGCCCTCCCCATCAGGATCTCGTGGGGAGAGAGACCTGTCCTCCTATCAGGTGTGCTGCGCATGCTCATGAGCACTAATGGAAGAGCATCTGGCCAACTCAAAGATGTGGATGCCACTACTTTAGCCAACCTATTCTTCAAAGTGCCATTCACTTGTTCCACAATTCCTGAAGCTTCTGGTCGATAACTACAATGCAGCTTTTGATCGATATTCAGTGTGGAGCACAACATCTTCACTATTTCGCTGTTAAAATGTTTTCCTCTGTCCGATTCCAAAGAGGCAGGCACCCCGAAGCACGGTATCAACTCCCTGAGCAACAATTTAGCCACTGTGAGTGTATCGCACCTACGTGTAGGGTACGCTTCAACCCATCTGGAAAATACGCATACAATCACCAACACATACCGAAGGCGATTGACTCTTGGCATCTCGATGAAATCTAGTTGCATTCTATTGAAAGGCCCCCCCGACCTCCCAATGTGACTCAGTGTGACTGGTGTTCGTTTGCCTACGTTCAGTTGTTGGCAGGTAACACATCGCTTACATACTGATTCTGCTGCTATTCTGAATTTCGGGCAATACCAAGTCTGCCTAAAAACTCTCATCATAGCATCCCTTCCTAGATGTACTGGACCATGTATTTCTCTCGCCATGGGATTAGCTAATTCTTCAGGTAACACAGCTCTCCCATCTGCTGAAACCCAGAAATCCATTTCACTTCGCACACAACCTGCTATTTCCCATGCCTTTTTCTCTGTTTCAGGTGCGTTCTCCTGCATTATTCTTAAATCCTCCCAAGTGTCTACAGTTTCTAACATCATACTTAATTCAGTCTTTTCTTCTGCACCTTCTATTTCCACCTTTGAGAAAGAATAACTTTGTTCCGCACAATAGCGTGCGACTTCATCAGCATATCTATTACCTTGTGACACAAAATCTGTATTCTTAGTATGAGCTACACACTTCACTACTGCAATGTCAACAGGACCTTGTAATGCTTCTATCAGCAATCGCACAAATTCTCCATTTCGAATGGGCGAACCAGAGGAGGTCATGTAACCCCTCTGAGACCACAACTGCCCGAAATCATGAACCACACCGAAACCATATTGGCTGTCCGTGTAGATGGTGACTCTCTTTCCGTTTCCTGCTATGCAGGCACGAGTTAGGGCAATAATCTCTGCTACCTGTGCGGAATGTACTCCTTCCAGGCAAGCGGCTTCTACAACTCCAGTAATGGTACAAACAGCATAAGCTGCTCTCAACCGACCAGTATCGTCTCTTAAACATGAGCCATCAACAAAGTAAATTTCATCGGGGTCAGACAATGGCTCATCCACTATATCTGGTCTGGGTTTCGTGCATAGTTCAGTCACATCAAGGCAATCGTGGTCTTCACATCCTTCGCCTTCTATTACCGTAGGTAATGGCATCAAAGTAGCAGGATTCAAGACAGAGCATCTCCTGAGAGTCACGTTTTCTGCAGCAAGTATAACTTGCTCATAACGCGTGAGCCTGCTATTGGTCAGATGCTGCGTCTTCGTCCTGGTCATTAACAATTCAACTGAATGCGGTACATACACCACCACTGGATGTCCCATTACAATACTTTCGCTCCTTTCAATGCTGACACCCGTTGCGGCAACGGATTTGAGACATCCGGGCAACGCTGCGGCTACTGGATCTAATGTAGCCGAAAAATATGCAACTGGTCTACGGGCATCACCGTGGGTCTGTGCCAAGACTGACAAAGCACATCCCTCTCTCTCACAGCAATAGAGTGAAAATGACTTTTCGTAATCTGGCATTCCCAGAGCCGGAGCACGACATAAATCGTCTCTCAGCTGTAAAAACGCCACCAGACATTCTTCATCCCATGGTACCGGATCACTCACCTCCTTGTGCGTCAGTTTCTGTAAGGGCTTTGCTTTCAGTGAAAAGTTAACTATCCACTGTCGGCAGTAACCCACCATTCCTAAGAACATTCTAACTTCTCTCTGGGTTGTAGGCGCATTAATTTTCATTATCGCCTCAATCCTCTCTGGGGACACCTTACGTTTCCCTTTTTCTAACCTGTGCCCTAGATACTGTACTTCTGTCAGACAATACTGTAACTTGCTCGGAGATACCTTATGTCCATTTTCAGCTAAATGATTCAGTAAGGCAATTGAATCTACTTTACAAGCTTCCTCTGTTTCTGACGCAACAAGTAGGTCATCTATGTACTGTACCAGAACCGAGTTCTGTGGCAGTACTAGATTCTCAAGATTCTTTTTCAACAACTGATTAAAGATGGATGGACTGTCTGTGAATCCTTGTGGGATTCGACACCATGTTAAAACGCGATCTTCCATTTTAAACGCAAAAAGGTACCTGCTCTCTTCATCCAATGGGATTGAAAAGAAAGCCTGACAAAGATCTATCACTGTGAACCATTCTGCTTGACATGGTATTTGAAACAATATTACTGATG
Organism: Lissotriton helveticus; assembly: GCF_964261635.1. Classification (NCBI taxonomy): domain Eukaryota; kingdom Metazoa; phylum Chordata; class Amphibia; order Caudata; family Salamandridae; genus Lissotriton; species Lissotriton helveticus. The sequence continues at coordinate 1,114,003,748 of NC_136068.1, forward strand.
GATTCGGTACCACGGGACAACATGAAACGACTATGTTGTTAATTTTTCGTAAATCCTGAACTATCCTAAACTTCCCGCTAGGTTTCTGCAAACCCATAATCGGGGAGTTACAAGGACTGCCCACGATTTCCTTCAGTATTCCCTGCTGTATCATTGACTCGATCACAGGCTTTATTCCCGCAATCGTTTCCTGGGACAATTTGTATTGAGGCGTTCTTGGAAACTCAACATTTGGTTTTACCAGAATTTTTACCGGTTCTACCCCTTTAATCAATCCTATATCTTCTCCTGTGAAATCCCACACCTCTGACGCCACTGCATCTCTTAAGTCTTGTGGAAGATCTTCTACAGTCAGAGTAGGATATAATTCTACACAGAATTTTGAATTGGCCACCTTAAAGGTAGCATCATCGTCGGTAGTCTGTACCTCCACTCCTTGTGGGGTGCAGTATATGGTGCAATTCAATTTGCATAACAAATCCCTACCTAACAGACATACCGGACTCGAGTCACAAACCACAAACTGATGTTCGTTCATGTGGTTTCCAATTTTCACAGACACTGGTTCTGTCAAGGGACTAGTCATTCTTTTATTTGCGACTCCTACCACTTGAATTGTTTCCCCTGACATTGGCAAGTCTGGAACTACCGCTGATCTCAGAGTCGAACGAGTAGCCCCAGTGTCCACTAAGAACGTAGTGGGACACCCTGCCACTTCTGCCTCAACAAATGGCCCTCTCTGATCCACTTCTAGAACTGCCCCGAGGGTACAGTCTTCTTCACTGCTCACCCGTTGTCCTGTCAATGGATCAATGTAATAACATTTTTCTTCCTCGATAAACAGAGGCATTTGTTTAAAGACCTTTCCTCCAGCTGCTATCTTCGGTGGCTGTGGGAATTGGGCCCGTGGAGCCGAAGTCCCCCCTTTGGCCACCTTACTGCTTGGGACTGTCACTTTTTGCACTGGGTCTTCTTGGACCTGCTCTTCTACTTCTAGCTCTCCGTTTTCAGGGTTAAAGGGACACTCGCGTCGCCAATGCCCCACCTGATGACACAGATGACACTTTGTCGTTTTCTTTAACGTGGCAAAGTCTATCCTAGGTCTCTGCCCTTCTTCATTATCTTTGTTCTGACCATTTGGTTTTCGTCCCATCCCCTGCTTCTGCTGGCCACCCTTCCCAGCGGACTGCATTTGCACCACCATCAATTTCTCCTTTAGATTCTTGGCTTTAGAATCTATCTCGTCACTGCAGTACCTCGCATATCGTAAAATCTCATCTAGTGGTTTGTTCTGCCAACAGATTAAATGTTGCTGTATCATCAAACAAATATCAGGTCTCAACCCCAAGACAAACTTTGACACGAACTGCCCTATGTCTTTGGGATCCATTACATCTAGTCCACTGTATTGCTTGAATGTTTTCAACAATCTTTCATAAAACTCGTGAACTGTCTCCTTGGGTTCCTGCCTTGTTCGGTCTATTTTTACCCAATCTATATCCTGTGGTGGTACCTTATCTTTCAGCCATGCTATTACCCTTTCATACTTTCGCATGACAATCTCAGATGGTCCATTTGTTCGAGCATCCCTCAATGGTTCAGCATTTGGCCATTCGACACTAGTCTTGCACGGGGTCCACAAATCAGATGGGACCACGATGTCAAACAACGTGTTCAAATCTATCCACAGTACTTTCGAGATTTTAACGAACCTCTCTACCTGCTTATACCATTCGACTGGATTGTCCCGCAACTTCGGAAATGAGTTGGTAAATGCGGCTAAGTCTCCTCTACTCCAGGGCACATGTACATAATTTCCATTTGATATTTCTCGCAAAGGGAATGCCTCCATCTGCATTACCCTTCCCTCAGGGGTCATCACATTTGTACTTCGCCTAACTGTGCCCTTTTTCGACCACCTTTCTTCCCATTTATCCAGTTCTCTCCACACTCTTATCCCTGTTACCAACTCTCTTATGTGTGTTTTTAATCCAGTAGTTCTCTTCTCATCTAGATCTTGGTCTGCGTACTGTAATCTGTGGTTGCTCTGCAATGCCCTTGTCCTAGACAAATCCACGGCATACTTGTCTGCCAAATCAGTCAGTTTTTCATGAAACGCTCTAGCTTTCCTAGTAATATCCTTTGCCATGAACAATAACTCATCCTGTTCATACAATTCTATCCTTTCCAAAGGCAATGTTCCATCTATTATCTCATCAACATCTGATTTTAAACTGGTAACATCAAGCCTTTTTGCCTTTATTTCAGCTTTCAAGACACTCAATTTAGCTCCTCCATCCTGGCTAGTTTCACGGGATAGAGGGTAAGAGGTTCTATTACTCCCTCTTTCTTCCCTACTTCCCTGTGATTCCTGATTATTCGAGGCGTGGCGGGACCTATCGCTGTTCTCCTTTCTCCAATGTTGAACGTCTTCCCCAAGTGTATGATGAAGGCACCTAAACCTATTCTGAAAAGCCCGTACCGCCTCATCTCCTCCGTTCCCCCAGAGACGGGACATTTCCTCACATTCTACAATCTTAGTATTTTGTTCCGGCTGTTCTCTCTGATTTGTAGGACATGCATCCCCTCTATTCTCTTGACTTTGGCCTTCCCGGCCCTGACTGCTTTCGCTGGCCCCACAATGAGATACAGTCCCGTTACCCCTGCTTTCCCACTCTGGTTCCGTTCTTGTCCTGTTACTCGGAGATACTATGGACCCGTCCCATTCCCTCAAATCAGCTCTTAACTCTGAAAAAGATCTTGGCCGCGGTCCCCTTAGATCCATTGGTCCTCTCGGACCTCCCTGTTCTGAATTGGGACCGACAGTTGTGTCTAATGGGGTATTCCATGTTACCGAACCTGGCAATTGTTTCCATGCATTCGTCACATTATTCCTCCTTTCCATCTCAACCCTTTCCCTATCCAATTGCCTTTGTTGTTCCCCTCTATCTCTCTCAGAATTATAGATCGAAACTATGGGTCCTATGGTAACAGGCACTTGAAGAGCGTCTGGCAATCCCACAGACTCAACCCTTTCTGTGGTTGGCGTTTTCTGCACCACAAACCTTCCCACTACACTCTGTACAGTGTTGTTTGGAGGTGTTTCTCCGCCTTTGCTAGGTGTCCATTCCGATATAGGGAGTGGTGTATATCCCTGTTTAAACTGCAGTCATTGCAATTGTATCATTAAGGGCAGTACAATCCAACATCCAATGAAGGGGCACTCCATTAAATTACAGGTTGACGCAACATGCGATTCGACGAATTTGATATATGCCTTGAAATGTCCCTGCGGGAAACTCTATGTAGGGAAAACGGAACGCAAAATCAAAACCCGATTAAATGAACATAAATCGAACATTCGATTAAAACAGGAAAAATCGAACATTGCCATGCACTTTGCAGAATCACGTCACACCATCGCACAACTCAAATTCATCGTTTTGGAAATTGTCATCAAGAGAGAAGGAGTTGACAATAACAAACAATTGTTAAAACGTGAATTAGAGTGGATTTATTTGTTACAAACTCAGAAGCCGTTCGGTCTCAATGACCGCATAGAATACAGTTGTTACCTTTAAAACATAATGCATTGTATTTTGTATTTTGTATATTGCTCCTTGATCGCTCACCTATTATTTCACCTATTATTTCATCACTTATCACTTTCATAGATGGCCGCCACTCCAGGCTTTAAGCTTAAGCACCGTTGTTTATTTTCATCACCCCGCGCGTGCACCCGCCCAGTTCTAATCACGTGGGTTCATAAGCCTACCGGCATGAACGCCATTCACACAGACTTCACAGCCGTGTTGAACTCTGCTACGCGCAAGAACTAAGTAAGTAACTCAGTTTGATCCTTCGCTTCAGCTCACTCTTTGGCGATTAAATGCTCCCCTCACGCCCCCATGCACACATCCTTTAGACACGTCGATTGATTATTTTTCCAACCCCCACTTAGACACGTTTAAAAATCCCGCCTTTTCACCCGACTTTCAAAAGTCTCACTGCAGCGTTTTCTGTCTCCCTCCACAGCGCTCCTTGACAAAGGGCCTCCGGCCCGAAATGCATCGGAGAACAGTTCATGTGTCTACATAATGGAATGAATTACATTGATATGACTTCAATATCGAATGTTTAAATCCAAATAAAAACTTTTCCGATACAACGTGAAGCAAAATTTTCTTTGCGAACTTGGAGTGCCCTAACGGGGATGTATTTGCAAGGTCTTGCATACACTACTTTGTCATGTTTCAAAGTGTCTGACGGAAGACACCACCCGTAGGAGCACCCGTTAACTTTGACTATACCACTGATTAACTAGCAGTGCACCACCGAGTTCCTTTTCTCGTGTCAAGTTATTATTCCGCCGACGGTGGTCAGCACGCCAATCAACCCACAATGCAGTTTGAAGAAATCAGCAAAAGTACCGATGCTAGAGCTCACACTCTAGCATACGATGACACTGAAAAACAACGTATATATTCGCTGATCGAGGAAGACACAAGTTTCACTACTACCCGCCGCAACAAGGAGCAATGCATTAAACAATTACTTTACTTATCTAAGCGCCACATTAATCAAAAGCTCCACGCGAGCACGTTGTTGAAGTACCATCGAGCACTCAGGATCCCTCGTGGTCTACGGATAGCCTTAAAGCCTTCTCTGTGCAAAAACTCAAAAACCTTTTTGACTAAATGGAATGGGATACTCAATAAATGCAGTTTAGACCTGATACTTTTAATAGTTGAGGAATTAGCTGGAATCCTTAAGGAACTAGAAATGGAAATCAAGGAGATTGATCAGGAACTAAATAACATGATGACCCCTGAAGAATTAACTTCCACCCTTCAAGATATCAAGAACACCTTAGATAAACATCAAAACGAAATAAATGAACGTAAAGTGAGGAAATTTCGAAGGGACACGCTTGATTACAAGCTGGATGAAGTGTACTCGTGGGCAGACGTGTACGCCCAGAGACGCCGCAATAAACCACCTAACACCCAAACAGACACGTCATCGTCAGATACGGATTCCAACTATAGAACATCCCGCCAACCAACAACATCGAGAACTAAAACAAGTAGTGATCAAGCTAGCACTTCGACTACCCATCACGAACAAACCCCTACACCTCATTTTTTAGATATAAGTCCGGATCAACTCGACGACTCAGGAGGAGCCAAAACAAAAGAAAAGGAAAGAGAAAAGAGCCCTCCAGCAACTCGGAGCACGGCCACCAAGACCGTGAAACCAAGAAAGAACACTTAGTTATTAACATATCAGATGTGACCATTCCTGATTACCAAATGTCTCTGCTTGAGAAAGGCACTTCATTCATCCCTACTACAGCTACCAACTTGCTCGAACTAGAAGTGAGTACATTCAAACTCACCAGAAAAATCAAACTTCGTCACTTTTTTGACAACATTTTGCCAACAAAAACCATCGATAAAGTTGATGAACTTCGTGGCCTCCGCCCCCCTAGTTCTTACCAGGCACCACAAAGTCATAAGAGCATCGATCTCTTCGAGACGCTCGTACATAAAGATGTCCAAAAAATCAACTTTAGAAAGTCGGCTAAACAACAAAACTTATCAAAGAAGGACAGAGACACTTTGAAATCCCTGGCAAACAATACTAAGATCCGATGTGTAAAGGCCGACAAAGGAGGAGCTCTCGTGATACTCAACTCCACCATGTACACTCAGAAGCTGAACGAACATATACAAGACTCATCCATTTACATGGAACTCGACTATAATCCCACCAATGAATTTCAAAGTATTTTAAAAGACATTGTCATCACTGCTTACACAGCAGGCACAATAGAAGATCGCACAAAAAAGTACTTACTGCAGGATTACCCGAGAAGCCCTACCATCCACATATGTCCCAAAATACACAAGAACCTCAATGACCCTCCTTTCAGGCCGATCGTGTCCACTAAAGGATCCATACACGAAACGACTGGGAAACTGATTGATAAGTATCTACAACCGTTTGTCACCAATACCACCAGTTACATCAGGGACACTGCTGACTTCTTAAACAAACTAGCTGCCACACCTACCAATAAGCATAAATCTTACATCTTATGTACTGCCGATGTGAGTTCCCTCTACACCTCTATACCACACCTGGGAGGCATTGAAGCTTTCGAACATGCTCTACTCAACAGCAACATCGACACGTCCATGCAATCATTTCTATTAGAGTTAATGATTTTTACGCTTTACCACAGCTACTTTCAAGCAAATGACAAATGGTATCTGCAGCTATCCGGGATGGCGATGGGAAACTGCGCTGCTCCCACGTATGCCAATATTTACATGGAGAACTTTGAAAGACAACATATATACACCAATGAACTATTTCAAAAACATTCTAGAATGTATGCGCGCTACATAGACGATTTGTTTATAATGTGGTCAGACACAAAAGAGACTTTGAATCAAGTGCTTACTGAGATCAACACTAAAGATTCACGCATCCAGCTGACATGGCTCATCAGTGATACATCTATCCCCTTTTTAGATGTAAACATCACCAGCACCCCTGAAGGGTTCATCACTGACCTATATAGAAAATCCACCGACCGCAATAATACCCTGCACTATTCCAGCTTTCATCAAGGTGCTCTTAAGAAACACTTACCATTTTCCCAAATGGTACGTGTAAAACGGATCGTATCCGACGAACATATACTCACCTCACGTCTCAAAGAAATGCGTGAACGATTCACCAATCGAGGTTACCCTGACAATGTACTGGATGACGCATACAACCGCGTCTTGAAGATGTCCAGACAAGACTGCTTAAAAAAGGTTGAGAAGGACAACAAATCACAGATGGTACTGGTTTCTAAATTCTCCACAGCAAGTCCAATCTACAAGAGAATCATTTTAAAACACTGGCCCATTTTACAAGCCGAACCTGATTTTCAGGGCATATTTGACCAGCCACCCTTGTTTGCTTATACCAGGAGTAAGAATGTGAAAGAAATCTTGTCAAAACCCACTCCCACCGACACCAGTAGACCACATCGAGGAACTCAACCCTGTTTAAACTGCAGTCATTGCAATTGTATCATTAAGGGCAGTACAATCCAACATCCAATGAAGGGGCACTCCATTAAATTACAGGTTGACGCAACATGCAATTCGACGAATTTGATATATGCCTTGAAATGTCCCTGCGGGAAACTCTATGTAGGGAAAACGGAACGCAAAATCAAAACCCGATTAAATGAACATAAATCGAACATTCGATTAAAACAGGAAAAATCGAACATTGCCATGCACTTTGCAGAATCACGTCACACCATCGCACAACTCAAATTCATCGTTTTGGAAATTGTCATCAAGAGAGAAGGAGTTGACAATAACAAACAATTGTTAAAACGTGAATTAGAGTGGATTTATTTGTTACAAACTCAGAAGCCGTTCGGTCTCAATGACCGCATAGAATACAGTTGTTACCTTTAAAACATAATGCATTGTATTTTGTATTTTGTATATTGCTCCTTGATCGCTCACCTATTATTTCACCTATTATTTCATCACTTATCACTTTCATAGATGGCCGCCACTCCAGGCTTTAAGCTTAAGCACCGTTGTTTATTTTCATCACCCCGCGCGTGCACCCGCCCAGTTCTAATCACGTGGGTTCATAAGCCTACCGGCATGAACGCCATTCACACAGACTTCACAGCCGTGTTGAACTCTGCTACGCGCAAGAACTAAGTAAGTAACTCAGTTTGATCCTTCGCTTCAGCTCACTCTTTGGCGATTAAATGCTCCCCTCACGCCCCCATGCACACATCCTTTAGACACGTCGATTGATTATTTTTCCAACCCCCACTTAGACACGTTTAAAAATCCCGCCTTTTCACCCGACTTTCAAAAGTCTCACTGCAGCGTTTTCTGTCTCCCTCCACAGCGCTCCTTGACAAAGGGCCTCCGGCCCGAAATGCATCGGAGAACAGTTCATGTGTCTACATAATGGAATGAATTACATTGATATGACTTCAATATCGAATGTTTAAATCCAAATAAAAACTTTTCCGATACAACGTGAAGCAAAATTTTCTTTGCGAACTTGGAGTGCCCTAACGGGGATGTATTTGCAAGGTCTTGCATACACTACTTTGTCGTATATCCCTCTATCTCATTCCCATCTTCCCTTGCGAGCCCTCTATCTTCTATCAATCCCACTCTCGGAGGTGGTCTATCCATTAACAATCTGTTTATCAGATTGTCCTCCGACTCGCTTTCCTCGTCTTCTTCCATGAGGTTTCCTCCTCCTGACACCTCCCTCATCGGATACATTTTCTCCACCTCAATAGTCCGTACCCTCCAACGCTTTTCCTCCTCATCCCATTTGGAATCTCGCACTGCCCTTACCGATCGCGTCAGCCTTTGTTGACGCCTGTTCAAATTTCGGTCGTGTGCAGCCTTAATCCATGCATTAAGAGCCTCAAACTGTGTTGGTCTGGGCGAGGGTTTCAATGAGGACATGGTTGCTTTTAGCCGATGTAACACCTCTAATTTAAACGTCCCGTACCTCGGGAACTGCATTTCCTCATTCCCTTCCGTAAGCTTATTCCAAGCCCCAATCCACAATATCGTATGCAGCCCCACATTCGTTGCCATATAATGAGCTGGCGTACCCTCTGGGGGAGCCTCTTCCCCGTAATAATGTTCACTTCGTTTACGTTTAAAAATCCCTTTCAAACACTTAAAACACTTCATGATTTCTCTTTTCTCCGCGTTTGTTTACTTCCTGATGACTCTCCACCAATCTCAGCGCCGTTCTCACTAACTGGCCTATCCGTACGCGGCTTTCCTCCGACGTCACGCTAGCCGCCCAACCAGAGCGCGGCTCTAGCTAACGTCACACCAACCGCTCAATCAGAGCGCGGCTCTAGCCGACGTCACCCGTCCCCCTTCGCAGCAGTTCCCCTCCTTTCTCAGCTCGTCTCCTCGGTCATGCACGCATCCCATTCATACTCTGAAAAATGATTACTTCCATCCAAGCGATCACCTTTCTTTGACTGTACGCCCACAGTCTTTCTGTAGTTGTCACCCTAACTTGGCGAAATGTCTTTCCGTTTACTTCCAGACAATCGCCTTCTCCGATAGGTTACTCACACGCAGTAACTTTCGACCAGCGTCCGTTACTCATACACTCACTCTTACACTCCCCCTATCTTGGATCCACGGCGGTCAATGGTACCTCGTGACCTCCGTACTATGGTCGACAACTACCCTGGATGTTCGATACACCCAAAACCACTTAAGCTCTGGCCTGAACTTAAGATTTCACCAGTTCACCCGTTTACCAGGTTACCAGTTTACCAGGTTGCGCGCGCTCACAACCTTCTCTCTTTCACACTACAGGCATTCAACTCCGCAAGACATTACAATACAAATACAACACAAAACACCGCAATCTGTTCACGCATGACCCTTTTTATACTCACTCTCCGATACTGCTGCTTTTCTCGCACCGTCTGCACCTTTCGGCACACGATTCTTCCGCTGCTCGTCTCTCGGCGTCTCGGGCCTTGGGGTAAACTAACCTCTCTAGATTACCTTCCTCAAGAAGATAACCATCCTCACTCTGCTACCAACTGCTAACTCGGGATTACTGGTTACTAATTATCTTACCAAATCCCATTTCCTGTCGACTGAATCGTTGGTACCTGTCTTGAGTAAAAGGTAATCTCGCAGTAAACAATCAATTTAAGAACTTACACCACTCTAAATGACCACTGACCAAAATTAAGTTTTAAAGATTTAATATAAAGTCAAAGATAACTGAAGATACAAACTTCTCAAAATGAGATTCAAGAGGTAGATCGGTATCACTATGAACATGAACTTTTTGAATAGTCTGAGTCTGAAAAACAGAATAATAAGTACAAGTTCGAAAACCATCAGCGTTGCCAAAATGGATACAAGTTGCAACCTCAAAGTCATTACAGAAAAGAAAATTAAGGTTAGTCTGTCCCTACACTATATTAAGTGACATCCCTACTTAGCAAGATCTTAACCCTCTAGGTGTCAGCCGTGGTGACTTCCTAAGAAGATCACGCACTTCTCTTTGTCTCTTCTCTGATAATGGGTCTCTCCTGATCAGCCTAACTGCCTACCCATCCGCTTCCTTAGGCTCCCAAAATCATCTGCTCTCCTCTCCTCCCGGGTCACTTTCCCTAATACCAAATCACATTTCCAATAGAAACGCCCCTTGAGACGCCCCTCACGTGGTACATCTTTGCGCGGTAAACTCCATGATGGTACTCTTGAAGACCCTCGTTATAGTTGACCTTGGTTCCCAGGCGGCTTCTTCAGTGCGCTGATACCCCCTGAAATTCCTGGAAACTCCTACAGGCCTGCGCAAGGCGCCACTGAACAAAGTCCCTTTCATTCGAGCTGATTAGGACCCTCGCACCTGCATACAGCTCGTCCTGCAGTGGGCCTCAAATTCCAGACTTCACCATATCTTAGGCCATAAAACACTCTCAGAGCTCCATACTGGACACCTCACGACCTCTCCTCTAACGAGCACATGACGATTTAAACTACATGACATTATCTGTTCTGGCCTACTTGATTTACATGCAGCAGGTTCCTGCACTCTTAAAACGTTAACTTGATTTAAACAGCAAACATTCTTAACTAGCATACGTTTCTAAAATAACACATCTATAAAGCATATACTTTTAACCCTAAGTTCAATAGTACATTTTGAAAGAACCATGTCAACTTTATCTCACATTATTTTAGCAGCACGTTCAGGTTTGCTGTGAATTGCCCTAAGGCCTACACAAAATACTGGAATCCAAAGTTACATTTAATTCGGACATGACTCTTTTAACATGAGAGAACCATGAGGTTTTCACATATACTCCAACATTTCTACATTTAATCTCACACCGTTATAATTATGGTTACTCTACTTAACATTCTATACATTTCGCTATTGAATATAAAACACTCGTGTGCAAAACATGTTTAAACTAACTACGTGCTTGTAAATATGGCGTACTTATACATTTTTTCAAACTTGTGCTCTCTCAATACAAAGGAATATTGCAGCATATTCTACTTGTCGTCCTTTCCTTTGGTTTCATTTAGTGCAAAGCCGGATCACACTAGCTTTGTATGAGAAACTATCTTTGGGTGTTTTCACTGCTCCTGCTCTATTGCTCCCCCTTTACATCAATAATAGGGGGTCTGGTGCTCCAAGACCCAGCCTACACTCCTCAACTTTAAGCGTAAAATGTTGCAAGCATAGCCTGGATAGATATGCTGTCGATAGTGGTAATTTAACACGTCTCAGTCCCTTTATCCGTACTACACCACATTGTGTGATCCTGGACGCATCACTCTCGCCTTGTTTTTAAAAAGTTCTTACAAAATCAAGAGTCATTTGAAACGGGTTGAACATGTGAAGCACTGGATGAGAACCAGACGCGCCAATGTGTACATTAACAGTCATTTAAGCGTCTCGACGACGCCCCTGGCTACCCTCTGTCCGAATGTACTTTTTGGGCTAAATATTCTGTCTTTGCGTTGTTTAATTATATAGTTAGCTATGGTTAATTGTTTCTAATCAAAAGTTCCTGAATCCACCCCGCTAGAAATATTTCCTAGCTCACTAAAGCTACAGACAGCTTTCAAATCAAAGGTGTCAGACCTAATTCCATTTATGATACAATCCTGTCACCTGGTGGCTATTGTGTAGAACTACACCCTACGTTTTTATTGTCGGCATCCCGGGAAAATCATAGTGTTCGTAGTCTGGGACTATTGCCCGACGCAAAATCCCAGAACCCTGAGGGGCAGATTTACGAGCCACTTTTGCGTCACTTTTCCCATGTTAAAATGACGCAAAAGTGGCGCAAGGGGCTTGTAAATCTGCCTCTGAGTTCCTTGCATTCTCATTTTACTAAACTGCGGGATCCAGGTCGAATCACGTTGTCCACCACCAGAGGCCCGTTCCAATGTCCGACAAAACTGAGGGCCTGAATTGGATTTTGGCGGACGGTTTTCTTTTTTTTTGTCACAAACATGAAATTTGTTCTGTCAACCTTACTGCAAGTGCACTGTGGCACTTTTAATAAGACGGATGGGATATTTGTCACGTTTGTGACCGGAGCAACCATCCATACAACTTAAAATCAGGCCCTGAATATCTACAAACATGTGAGCTCCTAACATTAGGAGCTACTTAATGAACATACGGCATGTTAGCATTTGTATTTAACAGTGTTTTTTATGGAGTTTACACACGTCGTGAACCTCCCCTGCTGCTCCCCCTCCCACTGAGAGATGTGCCTGCCTCGGGCCTTGCGCTGCTGTGTACTGATGCTTCTGTCCTGCTTGCCTGTTGACAGTGTTTTGTCTTGTAACTAACCTTCCCTCACTGCTCTTGCCTCCCTCGCCACGCGCAGCTGTGTATAACATCCGGAACCTGAGTGAGACCAGCTTGACCCAATACGAACTGGACAGTAAGTCCGACCTTTTCATAGCAATGCTTCATGTGAAACGATAAAGGAACGTGAGAGTGGCAGCAGAGTTACACTGGCCTTTGGTGTACGTGGCTGAAATGTCAAGACAGGCCTGGGGGGAAGTCAGTTATTTTAAGTGGTGCTAATTCAGAACCTGCTTGTATCCTTGAAGAGAGAGGGACCTGTTGAGATAAGTCACCCCATGGATGCCCTATTTAGATTCATATATTTATTTAACATTACTTTAAAAAAAAGTGAATGGTGGTTTTGGTGTTTAATGCTTTTAACTGAAATTAATGTAGAACTGTAGCTCCTAATGAGTGCACTTGGAGCGATAAAAAAGTGTAGAGTGGGGAGGGTCCCAATAGTATCCAATTTCTCTCACTTGGTAGCTGATCCAAGAATTACCCGTTTTGCTAATCCCAGCGTGGTTTTAATATTGTATTTGCATTTACTTTATTTTTAGGCCTAACCTACTACCCTTTAAATGTGTGCATATTATCCTCAATCACTTCCTTCTTGTTTATTTAAAATCTATAGTTGGTTAAAATGTAGAGCAAAAAGTCTCCTTTTCTTTTATTTCACAAGTTAAATCTTCCACCCTTTCCATTAGTTCAGCCACACTTCGCTTTATTCTGTCATTTTTTATAAAATATTTACTGATACTAAATTGACCAGGATTAGAACTCTTGTCAAAAAAGGAACTTTTATGCATTCATCTGCTTGTTATTATGTTCATGTGTCATAATATGACACTTGTTTGCTACCAACAGTGGCTCCTTGTTTCTAGTCTGTTGTCCCCTGTTATAGGCAGACCCTTCTTGAGGCCCTTACAGTCGAGCCGTCTACTGTGCATTGTTTTATTGTACTTCATAGTGTGACTTCACATTTCTGTACATAAATCATGTACGGGCTTTATCAGTTGCTGTAGTGAGTTGATACCGACCTGGCAAAACATTCTGCCCGTTTGCAACAATCACCTTTCCTTGGAGTCAGATTTCCATGTGCGCCCTCCTTTAGTTTTAATTTTTGCTCACTTAATGTTTGCGTTTCTTGGAATGGCTTCCATTTTAGAAGCACTTTCCCAGAATGCCATGCAGCCGTGACGTGACAGGCAAGGCAGCATTTGGTGCTGGAGTATGAACTGCTGCTCTGTGCTGGATGTTTCAGACAGCTACTTCTCTGTCAGACAACGAGATTGATATGTTTGTTCTTTTTCTGCAGCCCAAAGGGTTTGGGTCTTTAAGAACCCACATGAAAACAGAGCAATACGTTTTATGAAAGCCTTGCTGGGATAATGATAGGAAATGTTTCTTGTCTGCCTGGCTGATGTCTGATGGAAAAGGCCAGCATGTTTGATGTTTGCTAGCTAACAAGGAAAGCATGGACTGCCATACTCCCAAATCTTGTGCTGTCAGTAAACTAGTCTATTAGAAGTAAAGAAGGTATAGGGCCCCTGCCCTGAAGCTTCATTCATTGCTGTGGTCGTGAATCCTCATTGGGTAACAGCAGCAGTGACGAAGGCAGGAATCCGATACGAACTTCCTTCGTGCCGCAGTATCCTGATTCGCGCGCTTGCCCTATTACGCAGGGATCTGGGAGGTCACGTGGTCAGTCCTGACTTAGAATGCTCCAGTCTCATTGTGCACTTTTGCAAAGCCCTTATGTCAAGCATCATCTTGTGACTAATGTACTTGACTGTGCCATTCCTTCGTAGATCTCAGCAAACACAAGCGCTACGAGATCCGGATGAGTGTGTACAACGCCGCCGGAGAGGGGCCATTCAGCACACCACAGGAAGTGTTCGTTGGAGAAGCGGGTGAGTCAAACATGCACAGGTGACATTTTTATGTCTTTCGAATGGGATGTTGGGAGAGTGACAAAAATGACACAAAAAGAGAGGCCTTTTAGTGGGATTTTAACAAATAGTACCTGACACTCCAACAACTTTCCTCTGCCAATATCAAGGTTGTGCCCCTTGTTAAATATTACTGAGTGTTGTAATATTTTTGACTAGGATGTAGATTATGTCACTTTTGTATTTTGCATCAGGATGAGGGAGTGAGAACTAGACTGTCAGTGTTATGATGATGGACTCACCTTTCTCTGTCTTCAGGGTGATAGCAAACATTCATACATGGTCCCAGCCCCCTGGCATTGGTACCAGAGGCCTGGTCTTTGCTTGCACTGGAAGCTGGGGTAATCGGGGACTCAACACAACTGTGCACATTTTGGCCTTAATCCAGAATGACTGGTGGAATCAGTGTTATCCATTCTAAGACATGTTCTGGATAGAAGCATCATCGGATGTATTATGAACGTGTCTCCCAGAGAAGTGGGCATTTACACCCTTTATAGTACTCCTGGGCACATTGGTATTACAGAAGAAGTAGGTAAACCCACTGCATGCATGAGGTGTTAGCTCCTGTACAGTGTGAGGTTAGTATTCCATCATTTGCAATTGTCACTGCCCGAGACATGTCAGTTAAAGAAGCCCGTGAGGACCTTTTTACCACCATGTGTAACATGGCTGTGCACCTCTGGTGTATTACAGATGGAGTCCAGAAAGCCCTCACGGAACGCACTAATGGTACCTCACCCAGGAAGTGGGCACAGTTAGTACTCCTCGCCATGGTGACCTTTGGGAGAGGGCGTGGGTGGCCATGGGAAACTCCTTAATCAAGTGGTGCTGCCACATTCTTCACTACCTCAAGAGGGGGACCCTCCCTCCATCCAGACTTGCCCATTTGAGACACTGTCACACCATCATTATCCCAGCAGAGCAGGGTCCTGAGGGCTGCACGAGAGACTCAGATACACTTTGGCATCAATCATTCTGGTGTTAAAAAACAAACACCAATCTTTGGCCCTGTAAGGTATGTGTTGCTGAAAATCATGGATTCTCGCCGCATTTGTTGCTCCGACATGTGGTATCGGTCCTGGTACAACAAAGGTGTCTACCAATGAAGAATTAGGATGTCTGCATCCATTTCAGATTATTTGGGATAACCACTGTCAACATACATGATTTCACTTAGATTTAATATATGCAAATGTATGTTTTGTGGATTCTTGTAACCCCTCCCTTGCTCGTGACGGAGCCGTTCCGTCACGAGCCTCGGGTGGGCTGTGCTGGTGACGGAACGGTTCCGTCACGCCCCGCTCGCTGCGCCTGCGCGGCGTGAATTCCGCGCCTGCGCTGACGTTCTAATGGGCGGGCGGGTCCGTTATGGAACCGTTCCGTCACAAGCACAGCTCACACGAGGGCCGTGACGGAGCGGTTCCGTCGTGAGCGCGGGACCGCCGCGCCCCGCCTCCCCCTTAGCGCTGCGGCGGAATAGCCGCCGCAGCGAAGGGGTTAAGCGTTGTCTTGATCCAGCCATCCTTTCCTTGTTGAACAACCCTTTGCGATGCCATAGAGTTTCTATAGATTCATATTTACACATCTACTTCGTTCTGGTAGAATCCAGTCATATGATGGCAGGAGGGGAGTGTATGCAAATCTATTAAATATGTCAAGCTCCTTATCCAGTGTTTGTGTTTTACATTACCTTAGGCAGCACAAGAGGGTGCTGCTGTGTGGTGTGCTATCAGCAGACAGTAGAAGTTGCATTCACGTTCTATGAAAAGTAGCACCATGAAGAAGTAAGGGAACAACCCTTCTTGTCTATTGCAGCTAGGTTATGGAGCACCTAACCAGTCGACATCTGAGACCGTCTTACACAAGTGCCCCAGAGGTGCAATAGACGTTTGCGCCTGCTATGCGTGATCCCGGGGCACTTTGGTATAACAGAAGGGGTCTGCAGACGCTTGTGCGGCCACTTCTGTAATACTGAAAGCATTGGCACACATACAGCACCAGCGCTTTCTCAAGAGGGTGTTCCCTCATTTGCATCGGGGTGAGAGAATCTCTTTGCCTCTGCACCTGCGTTCTATTATAGATGCGGGCGCAGGGGCAAAGAAGCTGTCAGAGGGCTGATGGCAGCCCTCCAGAGGGCGGAAAAGGGGGCCCTTTGCCCGCCAGACATCCCCTTGCAGGTGGGTGCAGTCACTCACTGCTCCCGCCTGCAAGGGGTTCTCTAATCCACTTTAAAAGTACAGGTGGGTTACCGCCTGCACAGTGAAACACCGAGCGGCTGCTTCAAAACCCCTCAGTTTTCCACCTGAATGTGCAGCCCTGGGGGCAACACACCTTCACGGTTGCCTTAGGGCAGCACATTCTATGTAATGTGGCACACTTTCCCTGTTTGCGCCCCGGCGCACCTGTTTTAAGGTATGCCGGGCGCAAACAGGGAAAGTGCACCGTATACATAATAGGGCCCCTGTAGGTAATGCATTTTGTGACATTTAGGAAGGCTCTGAATTTATCCAGCTGCCGATTTGATTCTGCGCTTGGATAACGTTTAGATTAGAGCGCTAGACGCCTGCTGATCCCGTTGAATTGCTAAAGATAAATGAGGTGTCCTTCCACAGCGGGGTGTTATGATAGATTTACAAGCTTGCTTTTTCTGAAACCATGGCATTAGGTGCTAAACGCCTGTTGAAGAAAGACGTGTGTATGGGTTTAGGATAGAAAACTGCAGAACTATAGTTCTATAAGCAAGCAAGATAGGCCTTCTGTATCCTGTATCTTCTACAGATGCACATCTTCGACACGCATGAATCTATGCAAGATGCCAAACATCGGAGCCAGGGTTACTCCTTCTAGAACAGAGCCGTCTAGGAGGACTGGATCCATGGCAGATGTTTACATAGCCTGCCACTAACAATGTGAATGAGTGCCTTTTAGGTTCATTTTCTACAAATGTACACATTCATCTTATGTGGATAGTCTGAAAATCTGGTGTGGCCCTGACCCACCTGGACCTAAATTGGACACCTTTGTTTTAGAGTATGGAACTTACATAGATTCAGGTATTCACATTTCCTGTAACTTATTGACTTTATGCCACAAGATGACAGGAGATATTTGTGTGGTATGAGAATCTCTGAAAGATGTCAAGTTATTGATTCAATGTTGAAGGTAACTTACCCTTCTGAAGCTAAATCCAACCTGTGGGAGTTTTTGATCAGTGAGAATAAATTACAGTTATATGGGATATTTGGATCCAAAATCACATTATTCACTCTGCTCCAGCTTTCCAGAGTATCAAACTGACAATAAATTCCCCAGACTGGACATAATGACGCTCCCTGGGGTATAATATATTTCACTTGACCACCTCGTCATAGATTACATGTCCCTTGCCTATGGAAGCCTCAATCTACACTAATGTTGTTTTTTCTTTGCAGTGCCCACAGCCCCACCACAGAACGTCGCCATACAGACAGCCACTGCCACCCAGCTGGACATCACCTGGGAGCCTCCGCCTCCAGAAGCCCAGAATGGGGACATTCAAGGTTACAAGGTATGTTTCTGAGCTATCCCTCTATTGCAGGTGGATCAAGAGCCCTACCCCAGACTGGTACCTCTGAAGGACCGGTCCACGTGGCAGCCTCTTCTCCATGCCTACTGGCCTTGCGGATTGTCAACCGGTCTAATAATCTGCTAGATTTCCTTACAGCACCCTTATGCTAAACAACTAGTTGTGGGGACTCCCAATGACGAGTCCAAAAAATGTGCATATGATCTTATTTCAATTCAATAGACAAAAAACAAGGCCAAATCTTCTGATTCACAACATCAGTAGATTTGTTTGACATGTGCACTGTTTGTACGCAGAAGATGGTGGTGTGAATGGTGAAAAAGTGATAAAACCTTACAAGTGGGTGTGAAGTTATTGAAATCCCAACAAGAATATTTAACCAGTTTTTCAAGAAGTAGTTCTTGGCTGGGAAAAGAAGTCGATGTTTCAACCCTAACAGAATATACTGTGCTGGGAGCAGTGTATTCTGCATATAAAGATAGCATATGTCAAATGAATATACTGATGTAATGAATTATAAGATCGGGTTTTGTTTTTTCTATATTGACACAAGTCTTATACACATTTCGGATTCAACATGGGCTGGCTCTACAAGTACTTGATATTACTGTCTGTGTGTGAGGCCCAGAGAGCCAGGGCGTTCCTTTGTGCATCTCCCGAAGTCTGCTTTGGGTCTGAGAGTTGGCCATGTTATGTATTTTGTAATACATGCGCCACTGTGCTGGCAACATCATAATACAGGCTGAGAAGATCTACAAGAAGGTACTGTACATTTTTTCCTTCCTTCCTTTGTTCAAAATGGCTGGGGCCATAAAGCTGTAGCAATAAATCTCCCTCTTTTACCTTCGACGCCCACAAAGCTCCCCAGCTTGACTCCTCCACACAAGACCACCAAAACAGAGATAAGACTCCCTCCCAGCAAGATAGGATCTTGGCCTGCTCAAACAGAAACTGAAGCTGCCTTTCCCTGTTCCTAAAATAACAGCAACAAAAAGAGGACTATCATACTTTGGCGGCCATTTTAGACTGGTTTCTCTCTCTTTCTTGTCGTCTTTACCTCCCCTTCTTGGCAGCCATTTTAGACTGGTTAGACTGAACTTTCTTTGGTGGTTTCTATCCTTGGCAGCCATCATGGACTGGTCCTCTGCAATATATATGATCATGCCCTAAAAGCTGGTTTCTTTTCACTAATCTCAACTACCGAATGTTTGCCTTTTATTGCAGTATTATAGTTCTATTTGTACTTAATGCACTGAACGCTACCTCAGTCAGTTCTGGCTGCTCTCTAGTCTAATTTGTGACTGAGATTGCTTTTGCCTGCACATGTATGTAGGTCCGATATATCATTAGTATTATACGTCTATTTTTAAATTGTACACTTTTATTAGCGGCAGGCAAGGCCTTCATTGCGGCCTTTATTGCAGTACTATACTTCCACTTGTGTCTTAGATATATATACATGCACATAATTTAATTTAATCTACTTTTGCACCGATCGCTATTTGTATTGTATATGTATCTTCGTGTGATTAAGTGACCGCCCTATATTGCAGTTTTATACCTCTACTAGTATTCTATACACTCTGCGTAAACTGCACCCATTTCACTTTTCCCTCACCGGTTCTGCACCAATCGCTACCTCATGCTGCACCTGCACCTATCTCACCTTTATTCCTATCATTCACTTTTCGCTACCTCTTTTATTTGGTTCTTCGATGTCAGCTACTTCACGATGTTGCACTGATTATTTCTACCTCATTCACTTCGTTTATTCATGTAAGCTGCACCTAGCCACTTTCTACACCTAGACTACACCGCTGCTACCTCTTACATTCTGATGTGTAAATTTGATTACACCTAACCTGTTCTACCTCTCATATTTTGTACATGGTGTAAGCTGACTGCTACCTCGCATATAGGATACATTATGTAAGTTGCACCGTCGCACTGTTTGTTCCTGGATGCACTGACTTCTACCTCTTATACTTTTGGTCAATCACTAGTGTCACTCCTTTGCCAACGGCTGACAGTTTTTATTGTCGTCCTATCTCCTACACCCAACATCACAGCCTTTCTAAAATGGAGCTCAACGGCAAGCACACTTTTAGAATTAACTACCCTTCCACCCTCACCAAAAAAGCCACTAAACGTTTTAAACATAACTTCTTGAGGTCGCACCCTGAAACACCCTTTGCCGACACCTACTTCTCACCGGGCAATGGAGCCCTGAATACTGATATCATCTTCCACACCTCACGCAGAGCCCAATGGAGAAAAGCGTTCCTAACCCTACTTACCGTCTCCACCACCAGGAAAACAACTCATGGCCTAACTCTCTCTATCACACCTTCCCGCCTCTTCCCTGGCAGGGCTACCATTACTATCTACAATAACGGGATTGTCCTAATTCAATCCACGGACAAGAACCTGGAACTACTAGACAACCTGTTCCCCAAGTTCAAAGAGCACCTCTCCAAGCTGCGGACCCCCACCCAGAACTCCACCAGCACTATCACCCCTAACGTCGCAGCCCTCACCTACAACACCTCTACCCCCAGCACCCCATTAAATGGCCCACCTGCTGTTAACGCCCCACACTCCCCAAGGACAGTCACAAATGTCTCCACCTCCTATACTAGCTGCCCCTCTAACATGACCCCTTTTACCCCCACTCATACCCCCCATCCCTCTCCCCCCTGACATAACAACCCCCACCCACAACACGCCACCATCTGAACACACCACCGCTCGGAGTTTATCCACCCCCCCTCCCATCCCCCCCACGGCAGACCCCTCTCCCTCCCCAGCTCCCTCCCCACTCTCACCCACGACACTCTCACACCTGACATAACAACTCTCACCCACAACACGCCACCACCTGATCACACCACCATTCGGAGCTTATCCACCCCCCCTCCCATCCCCCCCACAGCAGACACCTCTCCCTCCCCAGCTCCCTCCCCACTCCCACCCACGACACTCTCACCCTCCCAACAAAACATACAGAACATACCGCCTCCCCTACCTTAGCATCCCCCTCTCTCCCACCTCCTATTCTCAGCCCTCACTACCCTCCTGTCTCCCCCACTGTCTTCAGCCTTCACTCACTCTTCTATTCACCAGCACCGTCTCTCACTGACGGCACTACCTATGCCTCCCACCCACCGCCTTCACCGCCTACGTCACCCACACCCTTCGCCCACAAACACGCCCACACTTTGAATGTCATCCCACTCATTAGCACCGCAGAACCTTCCAACAACGCTAGTATATCCCCCCCCTCGATACCCTGCCCGCTTTCCAGCTCACTACTCAACCAGTCACCAATGGCTCTCACCACCAACCCCATCCCCAATCCACCTACTGACCTGACTTTATCCACCCTCCAACAAGTCAAAGAGGATATTCTACAAATCAAAAAAGATGTCCACGCAATCAAAGACCTTCTCTCCTCACAGCCCAGTCTACCTCCCACCATCCCTCTACCCTACAAACGACGCACCCTCCCTACATACCCTCGCCTCCAACGACACCCGCGCTGGCCGACTATCCCCGTTCGCAATAACTCCCACCGCCCCCGTCGTGTCCTCAACCCACTGTCGGACCGCGACCTATGCTCTCTCCGATGCTCTTATGGCCCAGGTCCGGTAAAACACATATCCAACACACACATCCCCATACCCACAATTCTTACAAACCCTCTGAGGCTCCCAACACTCAACAACAGAGGTTCCGTCCCTAACAACCTCAGAAAAGTTCCACTCACTCTAGAAAGCTCGACCACCCTTCTCTCTCCCAAACTCAAATGCATCCTACTCAATTGCAGATCGGCCCAGAGACACTCCTCTGACATCGCTGATCTCGTCTCAGCTATGGATCTGGACCTAGCCATTCTAACGGAAACGTGGCTTACTGAAGCCTCTACCCCGATTATGGACATACTAGTCCCCCCCAATTATCACATCATTAGGCTGGACAGGTCCCCTGGCAAGACGGGCGGGGGAATTGCATGCATTTTTAGGAGCAACCTCTCCGTTACTAAAGTCAACTCCCCCTCCCTTTCCTCCTGTGAACTCCTCTGCCTCGACATCACCAGCGAGGGCAAACAAGTTTGTGCTTTACATCTCATCTATCACCCGCCTGGTGACAATCTCATATTCACCCAACAACTCATGGACATGATCACTTCCAATGCCGGTCGGCAGACCACCCAAGTCTACCTGGGTGACTTCAATCTCCACTGGAACGATCAGAAAGACACAGTGGTGAATAGTCTCAAAACTTTCCTTAATGCGCTTGACCTCACCCAAATATGCGATAGACCAACACACGACAAAGGCTCGATACTCGATCTCATCATCGCCAAAGAGAACTCTACACAACTGGAGGCGATCCAACCCTGCGACTGGTCAGATCACCTCATTATCACCTTCTTTATCAATGAAAAAGTTAAACCTAACCCGGCTCAACCAATCAAATCCAAAACATGGAAAAGGGACATGAAGAATCTTAACCCCTCTACCCTGCCTCCACACATCGGCAATCTCCTCCTTCCCCCCTTAGGTGCCTCGGATGTTCAATCACTGACCGACCACTACCTTGACTCTATGAATACAATAGTCAATGAAGTCGCCCCACTGCAGCTGAAGAGAGTCTCCACCAAAATTTCTAACCCCTGGTATGACGATAGACTCAATGACGACAGGCGTACTATGCGAATGGCAGAGCGCACCTGGAGATCGGACCCTTCAGCACTGCACCTCAAAAGGCTTAAGAACAAGAGAAATGCCTACTTCAGGAAAATAAAGCGCACAAAGTCGGACTTCTTTAGCCGCCAGTTGGACCAAGCAAAAAACAGGCCAAGAAAGCTGTTCGAACTAATCAAGACCCAAACAAAGACACAACCCTTACAATCAAACAGCACAACAAGCGACACCCCACACTGTGAAGCCTTCTCTGCTTTCTTTAAGCTAAAGTCTGACAACATAAGAAATTACCTCATCATGGATGTAAGCCGATTCCCCAACCACACCAGAATGTCTAACAGTGGGAGAGGTGTGGCGCCGCGGCCAGGGCGACTGACGCTGGAATCTGGGGATCAGGGTTCGATCCCCGGCTCCGGCGGCAGGTTAGCCCAGCACTATGTGACTCTGGGCAATAGCTCGCTTAATCTTCCTGACGGCCCCCAGCGCCTAGAGACCCTTACGGGTGATTGTGCGCTTTACAAATGTGGATTATTATTATTATTATTACAATCAACCTAAAAACAAGGCATCTTGGCTGTACTTCGATACCTACTCGGAAGAAGCAATACATAAACTGCTCCGCACCTTGAAGCCCTCTAATCACCTCACAGACCCCCTACCTGCTAATGCTGTAAAAGACTTCATCCCCTTGCTCCTCCCTCTCTGGACCAAAATCATCAATAGCTCCCTACAACAAGGCCTAATTCCAGACTCCCTCAAGGTGGGGCAAGTCACGCCTATACTCAAGAAACCTACAGCTGATCCATCTGACCTAAACAATTACCGACCCATCACCAACATCCCCACCCTGGCCAAACTGCTGGAGAAATGTGTCCAACTCCAACTAACAAAACACATTGATCAATTTGACCTCCTCAACCCTCATCAATCAGGCTTCCAAGCGAAACATAGCACGGAAACAGCTATTACACACATAATTGATGACGCCCTCCAAATTCTTGATCGCAATGAGTCCTGCCTCCTCATCCTTCTTGACCTCTCTTCAGCATTTAACACGGTCAAACATGAGAACTTGCTGGAGCTGCTAAGCACTAGAATGGGTCTATCGGGAACTGTTCTCAAATGGTTTTCGTCCTTCCTTCACAACCGGTCTCAGAAGTTCAAGATCGACAAAGTGCTATCTACACCTGTGCCTGCAGATCTAGGTGTCCCACAAGGATCCTCCCTCTCCCCCACACTGTTCAACCTCGTCATGGAACCGCTCGCCACCTTGCTCCAAGCTTCCAATGTCCAATTCCATATGTACGCCGACGACACACAACTTTACCTAAAGCTGCAATCCCCGGAAGATATCAAACACCTGAACTCCACACTTATTAACACTCAATCTTGGCTGGCCGATAATCACCTCAAACTAAATGCTCTGAAAACTGAGTTCCTACTCATCTCACCCCCGGCGAAAATTTCCACCACCCAAACCTGGCTCAATAACCTAACAGCACTCAATGTCCAACCTACCATCGTGGATTCGGCGAAATCCCTAGGCATCACACTCGACGCCAAGCTCAACATGCAGCAGCACGTTAGCAATGCCACAAAAGGAGCTAATTTCCAAATCAACACACTGAGGAAAATTAAACCTTTCCTCCCTGCCGAAGACTTCCAAACTGCTGTACAAGCTCTAGTCATCCCTCGAACAGACTACGGAATTGTGGCCCTCAGCGGACTCCCGCTATCCACAACAGCACCCTTAAGAGCCTCCCTGAATGCTGCCGCGAGACTCATTACTGGCTCAAGAAAACACTCGCATATATCCCCAGACTTAAAGTCTCTAAAATGGCTGCCTTTTGAAGCTAGAATACAGCTAAAAATTGCAGTTATGACACACGCGGCCGTGCACCACAATGCACCCAACTACCTCGCTCAAAAGTTGTCTATATCAGGAGGTTCGAGATCCAATAGAAGTACAAAAAATCTACTCCTGAAACCTCGTAGATTCCGGAAAGAGAAAACATACAAGCGCTCCTTCTCAGGAATGGCACCCAGGATCTGGAATGCGCTCCCTCCTGAAACCAGGCTTATCTCCTCCACTGCACTCTTCAAGAAAGAGGTGAAAACCATCCTTCTGGCCAAGATCTCCTGAACCTTATAGGTGCTGGATCAGAGACTCTGCATTGCTCTGTATCTCTGTTCACCTTGTCCTTTGGCACTATACTTCTACTTGATGGGGGACACTATTACGCTACTCTCTTAATACCGACCAATATATGATACACTTTGGTTTACTGATTCACTCTCCCGATGCCCCCACTCAGTGTTCTCTCTACACTAAGACATTGGTATAAGCCATCCACACACCCAAGGTGTACCTGAACACCTCTGTAGTGGGATCAATGACTGGTGCCATCTTTTATTACTTGTTTACCTGTTTGTATATTGATATGTTTTATGTATGTTATTATTATCCTACCATGTCGGTGACTATTATACTGCTTCCATTATCTCTGTTCATTCCTACTGCCCCTACCCTGTCTTTGTGAAGCGCTCTGATATCTGTAAGGATCTTGTTCGCGCTATATAAAACTTTGAATAAATAAATAAATAAATAAATAAATAAGTAAGTAAGCATCATGCATAAGGCCTGCTCTTTAGTTTTTGAGCGTCTAGTAACTGATCTGTCTATTGGTACCTAAGGTCTTACTGTTCATTACAGAGGGATTCTAGATACAGTAATTTCAGAATGCAGAAGTACTTAAGAATTGTCGGTAACTCGTAATGAGGTCCTAAGAAAACTAACCTAGTATTAACTCCTGTGATTTCCTGGTAGGCAGACCGCAAGCCGTCGATAAATTCTACGGAGTCACTTTCCTTAACACAATATGCTGCCTGTGTTTGAGGCCTACACTACACAGTGATGCCTCGTTTGCCCACGAAGAATTGCAGCCCAGGCTACAGTGCTTCGATAGTCATACTGATGTTTGTTAATCATATAAATATATTTATTGTTATTGCTATTAAACAATTAATTTTTGTAAAGATTGTCAGCCGTCAGGAAATTTGGAAAGTGCAACATTTCTGTGCATGATGTGCTGCCTACTGTGCGTTCCTGCGATAAACCTGGATCAGAAAATCAGAAAAGTCAGACAATCCCTAGTTTACTTTAGTGCTTATGTATTTCACATTTTCTAATTTATAATTTTTAATACTCTTTAAAAATCGAACTTGCTTATGTTTACTATGTGTTATTGTCATAGAAGACTTTTCCTTTATGACCCTAAATAAATCCAGGCGTGAAGGCGAACAAATTAAATAGGTTTTATAAGGTGTCCTGGAAGGCATGTGATATCAGTCATAGACACAAGGTGGCGATGTTCACCACCTAGGAAATTCTAATTACTGGTCCGCAGAATAACCTCATACATCGGAGACGCTCAATGCTGTAGCTTGGAATATCAGTGTTCGATTCCATGTAGCGCTTCGTGTTTTAGCCTGCTTCTAACTTCTCCAACTTCTGATACACAAGGAAGGGAACCGAGGCAATGGAGCATACGCGATTTACCTGGGGTTACACCAATTTTCACATTGGGAAGTTGGAACAGCAACACAGTACTGCTCATAGAGGTGACAATGTAGGCGCAGACTGAAACGACGCCTTCCTACTTCTGAAGCGGCCATTCACTGCTCACACTCCCTCAAAATAACACCACCCTTCGACGCGCTGCTTATTTTACTTGATAAGAATGTTGAAATACAATTACTTGGATGGTTGTGTCATTGACTATTGAAAAGGTCTCAGACGCTAATTATAATGTCTACACTACACATTGATGTTTAACTTGAAAATAATGCTTTGTACGAGTGGAGCTTTTATTCTTTGACCTGTGAGAAACATTCTCTTAATTTAAAATAAAATGTGGTTTTAGTTATTAAATAGAAGATCAATGTGTTTAGCTGATGACCAAACCTACCGTGATTGTAAAGCATTTCTGTCGCCTGCTAATATTGTTTGTATAGCGCTTTGAAGCTCTGCTGTAGAAGTAGCAGCACGGATCCTAATAACAAGTCAATTCAGCTCATTTGCATATTCGCCGCTGGCGTGGGCTCCCCAGTTCACCGGTACCTCTGTGTTTGTTGTATCCCCTGTAGATCTATTTCTGGGAGTCCCTGCGCAAGAATGAGACGCAGAGGGTGAAGACCCTCTTCCTGCCGGAGAACGGGGTGAAGTTGAAGAACCTGACCGGGTACACCGCCTACCTCATCAGCGTGTCCGCCTTCAATGCGGCCGGCGACGGCCCCCGGAGCCCGCCGCTCAAGGCGCAGACGCAGCAAGCAGGTGAGGTGTAAATGTAAAATGTAAATTGATACTTGTATAGCGCACTACTCACCCGCAAGGGTCTCAAGGCGCTTGTACGAATACCGCTGTGGAACCTATCCTGGCTTTCCCTGTGAGGTGTCCACTCCTGGGCACCCCCAAGGTGGAGGCCAGGCATCCTTAGCGTTGTTGGTGCCGTTGTGGAGATTAAGCAAGCTATTGCCCAGAGTTGCAGAGTGGGACTCCATGATTGGAATAGGCACGAGGCGAGAATTATCAGGTCCGTGGAATTTTTAGCCCAAGACTCGCCGAGGCAGGGAATTGAACCCTGGTCCCGGGCTAGACCTCTGCATCAGGGTCTGCTGCTCTAACCATTGAGCCACACTTCTCCACAGGTGAGGGGGGAGGGCGGCCTAGGGCCTCTGACCAGTGCCACCCCGGGCAAGACATTCGTTAGGGCCCCTGTCAGGAACAGCTATGCATTTTTACCCCTATTCTGCAAATTCAAGCCCAATGATGCCAGTTAACATTGAATAATAATTTAAAGTCTGAAACGGAGAAATAGATAGATGTGAGATAGCGATAAAGTTCACTTTCCACATGCCTTAAAACGTCTCTGCCTCTAACCTGCGAGACATGGTTTCTCTGACAAAAGGCCCAGAAGTGGTAAAAACATATAAAACATAACTTTCATTTGGAGGGTAGGGGCGCGTGCAGTCTGTGGGGCAACATCAGAGGCACAACGAAGAGCAAAATATCCTGAAACTATTTAGTTGGCTTTTCACTTACAAGTAACTGCAAACAAAATATTTGGTTTAACTCCGCACTTAAACGATAAGCATGATTCCACTTGATGACTTCAGCATAGATTTTTGATATTTTAAAGCCATCTACAAAAACTGAGAGCTTTGCCATTTGTATTCATAGTTACAGAATATTCTGAACCGTCACTGTATTGCTGGGAAAGTTATACCACTTTCATTTAAAACTGTAATATGCAAATTACACACAGATCTTGGGGGTATGTGCATTAATTAACTGACCTACCACACTATAGTGGGAACTTGTAACCAAAACGATACGCACAAGTCTCTTTAACAGGTGCAGTAACCTACTGATCTTTCACACTGGGAACGTAGGGCCGCATGTACGAAGCAATTTTCCTGTCGCAAACAGCCCAATTCGCAGAATCAAGCTGTTTGCGACTGGGAAAATGCATTTTGGGATGTACAAAGCCCATATTGCGATTCAGTTACTTGTTACTGAATCGCAATTTGGATTTTGTGATACAGTACTAGGATGCGGCGTGTGAAGTGCATCCCTCCCTAATGTCAAATCACAAGGGCATTAATAAATGTTTTGCGACCTGAAAAGTGTAGCAAAACATTCGCTTTATACCACCAAATTCAATTTGGTGGTAACTCATATGCAAAAAAGGAAGACGTCCCCAGGGGACCCCTTCCCATTTGTGAATGCATGCAAAAATGTTTTTTTAAAGATCAGGGACCACTGCCTACTCTTAAAAATAAAACTGAAACATTTGATTTTTCTTTTTGAAATGCATCCCATTCTCCTTTAAGGAAAATGGGCTGCATTAAAAAAAAACTGAAAATGTTGCTTTATTTAAAAGCAAATACAGACATGGTGGTCTGCTGTCCCCAACAGGCCACCATCCCTGTGTATTTAATGATTCCCAATGGGCTGCAAATTGCGACCTACCTCATGAATGTTAATGATGTAGGTCTATGTGTGACCCACTGGGAATGGCAAATGAAACTCTAAAGAGTTTCAGACATTTGAAATTGCGATTTTCTAATTGCAGTTCGCATGAAATCGCAGTTAGGAACTCGCAATTCAAACGTTTGTACGAGTGGCCCATAATCCCTGGTCTGCACGATAATTGTAGATCTCCATAATAGGTGCACACGAGTTCCATGACCAGGAATAGAATGAAACCTGCAGGCTACACCTGAGTCTCTACAGCAGGCCGGGACTGGCATTAGCGGGCACTTGGAGTTTTTCTGGTGGGCTGGGTGGGGGCTGGTTTCACTGCTAGTGGGACCCGTGTTTTTTTGCTGAGGGCTGGGTGGGCTGTGTTTCCTGCCTGCAGCGATTCAGAGCTTTAAATATAATACAAAACAACTGGTTTTAAGCGTCAATTCAATCCTCCCTCACTTCAAAACCATTTTTGTTTTTTGCATTTGAGTGGTCGCTGTCTCCTGCATGGTCACCACTATAGTGCTGATTTTCAGTGGTTGGGGTGAGGGGTCCTGTACATATGATAAAACGATTAGAAATTTAAAACCCTGTATTTCTTTATAATGGTATCATTGCAGCACATTTCAGGTTAGTATAATTCATTTTACCATTGTATTAAGTGGCAATAGTTTCAAGTAACAGAGTATAATCATTACCTTAGAAATATTCATGCCCCAGCACCAGTGCCCTGATGGCAATGCTCTTGGTAAAGCAAGAGGAAAGTCAGTTGTTTTTTGCCCGCTTTAGGTGGCTAGTGGTGTTACCATGGATGGTAGGTCTTATTTACTTTTGTGAAGGGTACACATTGAATGGATGTATTTCTAGATGCTCTCATATGATGATAAAGGAAAAGAAGGCACTGTGAAAAAAGTAATTGGCTAGGATCCCTCCCACAATGCAGTCAAGTGGATTGATGAAACGTTTCTTGGTTTCACGTTGTGCAGTTCAGCCACTACATGGTTATGTTTTTCTCTCTTCCATTTGAGATAAAAGCTTAATGCTTTGTGTTTCATTATTTAAGGGTCTAAATCAGCACACTGTGTTAAAACATTCGGAATATGCATGTTTCGGATGTATGACGTTACAACGCATACTTTTACTCCGCGTACCATTACAACGCGGTATTTACAACGAATACCGTTACAACGCATAGCGCTTTGGGGTGCTGGATAGTGGTAAGTATAATTTACTATTCTAACTCCAGTCCCCGTGGACCCTAGGGAAGGTGTTGGATAGTAAATTAAACTTACCTCTTATCCTAGAGCGCCCCCCAGCGCAATGCGTTGTAATGTCATGCGTTGTAATGCCCGCGTTGTAATGGTAGTGCGGAGTAAAAGTTGCGTCGTAACGGGTGTATACCGCATGTTTCACAAGGGTTGGTGACAGTGTTTGGAGCGTGTGATGTTTTAATGCGGCAGCTAAAATGAAAACCAGAGAACCCACCCTTGGTTTGTACATTGAGACCATTAGCTCTACATACTTAAAAGTGTTTATTCATCACTATCCAGCCTTGAATTAATTCATCCATCCACTCGACACCATCCAACTATTTATTTATTGAGCCATGCAGTTCTTTTTTCACCTCTCATTAATCTATTAAATGATTCAACAAGTTCCTATAATAAAAAATGTGTTGTACAAATATCATATTTGCAAGTTTTTAAAAACATTTCTTTGCCTGAGAACCCTCACCCCCAAATTGCTAACCCAAAGGTCAGACTCGCATGCTGTATGTGGGGGCTGGTCTGGCAAAATTTGCCAGGGCTGCTTTTGGTTCCCTGTCCACCTTGCTCTCCAGATTATACACCTCCAACTTAGCTCACAAGGACTGTATTCAGCGACTGGTGACAAAATTAACCCCTTCCATGCTTCCGTCGACCAATGGCCGTGGCAAGCATTACCTCGGTAGTGCTGCGCACGTCCGTTGGCTGACGTGGCCCCGCCCACTCATTAAATCCGCCACATCGCAGCGGAATTCGCACTGCGGTTAAGAAAAGAGCTCCAGTTGTTCTTGAGTTGTTGGGGAAGAGGGGTGGTGATGGCAGTTAATTTTCAATCACTAGAAAATGCAGCACACAGCATTATTCCAGAGTAGGCCTGTCAGAGATCGTATATTTGGACTCAAAAACATAGAGGACTCTCATTGAGGATCCTGCACTTAAGGCATTAAGGGGTAGAAAGGGCGAGCGACATGTAAGGGTCTGCTGATAGGACAGTTTTGTGCCTTGCCATTCCCTTTGTGAAACGGGAGCATCACCTTGTGACCAAGGTTTAGTACCTATTTTGTTAAAGTTCTGATTCTGTCGTTTCCAGCGCATGAGATGTGCATCGCTCCAACTCGGGAATACTAACATGGCCAAGGGTCCATCCCAAGCTCTCCAAACATTTCATCATTTTACAGTGCTCATTTGCTTCCCTCTCTTGGCATGTTCTTTTCCTCTGGGTTGTAATCTCAAATGTTTTCCACTGTCCTGTTTGCAGCACCCTAGTATGCAAATGTGGAGCAAGTGATGTCT